>NW_026057577.1:30511528-31249658 GCF_023721935.1 Panthera uncia
CATATGACTAAGGCAAATTACTGAACCTATCCGTGCTCTGCCTCCTCAACAGTAAAGTAAAGATGATAATGGCACTGCCTTCGAGGCTTGTTGTGAGAATCCAATGCAGTAATACACTTAAAGCAGTCAACAGAGAGCCTGGTGCATAGGGAGTGCTCAGTTAAACTGCTTTTTATTACTATTAAAATTAGGAGCGGAAGTCAAGATTCTGATCATTCATTTAACAAGCAACTCAAATTCCCCATGTCAACAGAGCACAGTGAGACGGAGAGAGCTGGGTTCAAATCTTAATGCTACCGCTTATTCAACCACTCGGATCATTAGCTTCTTCCACTGTGAAAGAGGGATCATACTAGAATACTTGCATTTGGTGGTGATGTAATTAAGTGAAATAATGCATGTGAAGTGACCGCCACATGCTTGGCTTTCAATGAGTATTAGTAAGTGTCAGCTATGATGGCTGTTACCTCCACCAGGGAAAGGCAATTCAGTCTCTCCAGTGTCTGTGTGCCTGGGAAGTGGTTAAGAGTGGAGCGCTGGGAGCCATTTAACCAAGCCCCAGACTCTGATCCTTGTTTCCCAGGCTTTCAGGGGAGCCCCAGGGCCTTCAGGCTCACCTCCTCAGTGCACCAAATCCTCAACAAAGGTTGTCTTCACAGCTTGTGAGCAACTGCCTCAGCAGATACGTCACAGCATGAAGAAACAGCCATGTTTTGATCTAAACTTTCTCTTCTCAACCTTTTTTGTTTTGTTTTCCTGGAGGTCACCCCAATCAAACCACATTGTAAAGTGAGGAGGAAAAATGTAAACAGAGTTAGTATATCCCATGGATTCCAAGCAACACGCAGTTCCCTAAAGGTTCCACACTGTGCCTTCCACTGGAGCCCCTGCACGTGCCCCACTCCTCACCACACACACACAAATGAACACAGCAGGCCCCTTTAGGGGCTCATGTACCAATGGGGACACAGGCATGCAGGCAGAGGAGGAAGGCATGACCACCCAATACTCCTTCAAGATGGGGCCCACACAACACCTCCTCAGTGATGCTGCCCCCATGACCATCCCCATCCTCCACACTGCTGAGTACCTATTTGCCTAGCCATGCATCTCTACTCTCAGACCATGTGCTCCTCAGTGACAGGGTCTCTGTGCTCATAGCGCTCACAGAGCCCATACTATCTGCCTGGCACAGGGTAGCAATGTTCTAAGGCTTTATCTATATTAATTCATTTAATCCTCACACTAACTCTATGAAATTAAGTACTGCTATTATGCCCATATTACAGATGAAGACACTGAGGTACAGAAAGATTAAGTAAGCTGCCTCGTATCTCACATCTAGAAAATGGTGGAGCCAGGATTTGAAGGCTGACAGTCTGACCACTCAATAAAACGGCTACTATATGAAAACGGATCCTTAAGGCAGGGTGTCAGTGAGGGTGTCAGAGAGGCTCTAGTAGAAGGGAGGGAACACAAATCATGGGTTGATAGAGTAAGTGTCTTCTCTGGCCCGAGCTCACTGAATCCCATGCCCTCACTTTACAGATGGGAAAACAGACACCATGCCGGGGACAGAGCCAGAACAAGCGCACTCACTCTTGATCAGGGGTGAAGCTACGGCTCAGACACAGGCCTCCCTTCAGACTTGACTCCTGCCTCATCTCTACTTCTTTCTCTGAACCTGCACATCTTCGATCTGGCCCCTGCCCTACCCCTATAACGTAGTTTTACAACAAACAGTGGTGAAGCCACTTTCTATAGAGGACTCTGATGAGTTTATCTGCTGCTACCTGCCTTCATATAATGGTGTTTACACACTACCACTGGGTTAGACCAAAGCAACAAAGACAAATACCCGGCCAGGCGATAAGGATCCAGAGTGGAACATCTTCTACTTATCCAAGTTTGTAAATACTTTGGACTTGATGGGGGAGAAAGAAAGTTATTCAACAAATACATGGTAAAAAGGTTAGAAAAAGCTGGTTCCATTCATACAGTCTACAACCTCACCTACAGTGTTGTATTTGTTGGTTTGGTTTTTTTGTTGTTGGGTGCGGTTTTTTCGGGGGGGAGAGGGTGGTGGGGAAGTGTTTGGTTTTGTCTTAGTAGCTTAAGACAACACAAATTTATTTTCTTACACTTCTGGAAGTCAGAAATCCCAAAAGCATCTCTCTGGATTAAAATAAAGGTGTCAACAGGGCTGCATTCCTTCTGAAGGCTCTAAGGGAAAATATGTTTCTTTGCCTTTCCTGCTTCTAGAGGCTACTCGCATTCCTTGGTTCATGGCCCCCATCTTTAAAGATGGAAACATCAAGTTGAGTTTGTGTTGGGTCATATCTCTCTGATTCTCTGTATTCTACCTCCATATTCCACTTCAAAGAGCCCCTCTGACTCTACTGGACCCACCGGGATAATGCATGGTCATCTCCCCATTGCTTGTCCACTGATCTACAACATTAATTCCATCTGTACAGTGAACTACTCTTTGACAGTTAGAACCTAACATATTCATAGGCTCCAGGAATCAGGACATGGACATCTTGGGAGAGGGTCATTACTCTGTCTGCTACACTATATGATTAATAGTTACTGATATACCCTAATGCAAGGTTTTTCAAAAAATTATTAACCCACTGTACATTTTTCAGTCGACATCTAGCATTGGTCATTAGAGTTGCAAAAGATATAATTCCTTTCATTCTGTAAATATCAATATTTACATCACTTTTCAAAGTATCCAAGTGAATATAAATGTGATGGTGGTTTGATATCAACCTTTTCATATGTTTTTTCAACACATACACTGTACTCACTTTATATCGAATTATTCTGCACTTACTGTTACTGCCCAAAAGTCATTCAGCTATTTAGTTTCTGTTGCTAGACCTAAGATGTGAGCACTCCCTTGCCGATTTCATTCTGGATGAAAAAGACCAGAAATGAATTGCAAAGGCTGTGTGTTTTATGGGGTATATACCTCAGTTTAAAAGGGGAAGGGGATTAGACTAGATCACTGTACAACCTGAAAGTCTATCCAGAGGCCAGAGACAAAGGCAGGCTCTACTGAGAGGCAGGCTCCGGAGGCCTGAACGCAGGGTGCCTCAGACCCTCAGCTTGCCTTTACCCTTTACCCTCACAAGTACCCTTCACCATAGCAAGCCTCAGCTTAAATTTTATCTCCCAAAAGAGCCCTTCCCAGATCCCCTCACCCATCTAAACTGCGTCTCCTTGATACTCTCTAATTATATACCACGTTCCCTACCTCAAAGGAATTATCACAATCTGTGCACAGACATTACTTGTGTGCTGATTTGATGAGCATCTGTCTTCACCCCCAGACCACAAACTGCGTGACAGCAGGCAATGGAATCACCCCTGTTATCATCACAACCACGTAGCCCAACGAAGTGCCCAGCATATAAGAGGCACTCAAACATCTGGGTTGAATTGAATGAAAAAATGATTACCAACTCAGCCTTCCAAATACCGTGATCCTGATAAAGGAGGTGGTGTTCTGGAAAAGGGAAATAGGTATTTTGGTCACTGGAGAGGTATCTGCCTCACAATAAAGAAGGTGGAACTGTGCTTTAAGAAAAAGAAAAAAGGAAAATCCTTCATATCACATGTACCTTCCAGCATTTTACTGAAATAGTAAGGCCCTTAATGACAAGAAATAGTATGTCCTGTGTCTGTGTTTGGCCCAGGGGTTTGTAGGTTCCAGAATGGGCCACACACCCTCAACCATCTCTCCTAGTGAAGCATGCCGGTGCTGCCTCATGTCCCCAACCATTAAGACGCACACCTTTGGGTGAAGCAGTGTCTTCGCTGGCTCCTCTTTTCAAGGCTCCAGATGGCTGAGGATGAGGGCGGGGCAGCAAAAGGAGGAAAAGGCACACATTTCGCGGCCGCACACCCCTGCTGAGACTCAGGCCTGGTGCTTGGCATCTCCATCTCTGAGCATGAGTGCTCAAAGAAACTCAGGTGACTAATGTTGAAACAGGAAAAATTTTTAACAGCCTCACAATCCACAGTGAAAATCCCTGAGATGAGATGATGACTGGGGAGAAGTGGGGTCACCCTTCACCCAGAGTTTGAACCAACATGAGTTACAGACTTTGCTCTGGTGCCCAAGCTCATTTAGAGGCATGACGGCTTAGTGGTTAAGACTATGGGTGCCATGATCAGACAGGCATGGGTGTGAGGGTCTTTCACCCAACTAAAGGCCATGTGATGCAGGGCAAGTCACCTAACCTCTTTGGAGCTTTAGCTTCCTCTCCAGCTACCAAATGAGTTGTCACGAGGGTTCAATGAAATGATGCAATAATAGTGCGTGGTGAGCGATTAGCTGGGGTTGAGTTTACCTGGACGTTCTCTTCGGTCACCTCGATTTCTGCGGTATAGATGTAGTCAATCAGCTTATTCAGCGTCCTCCCATCCACATCCTTGATTTCTATCTTCTTGGCTTTACTCTCAGACATGTCACCTACAATTCAAAACAAAACCAAAATGGACAAGAACTTGGTGCTTAACTTTCACATAGCCTCCTGCCCTGTGTTGGCAGCATAAAAGCACTGGGAGGTGGCAGAAGGGATTCAGGCATGGAGGAGGATAAAACAGCTGACCTCAAGGGCACATCAACTTTGGGTCTATGATCATCTGCAAACCCAACTCTATGCATTCCTCACTCTGTCTGTTGCCCATTCCCATTTTGAAGGCAAATCTGTATGCAGTAGTAACTCATTCAACCAACACTTACTATAAACCTGTACACACAGGGCCCAGAAAAGTGAACAAGATATGCACCTGCCCTCAAGGAGCACACGGTTTAGCAGGGCAGATATATAAAAATATATGAGGCGATAGAAGCTTAATGGAGATATAAATAACATGCCAGTATAACAACAACAATACAAAGTAACATTTATTAAGTGCTAACTACGGCTAAGCAATGGGCTAAGCACTTTAAAGTGGCACCTCTTTCAATCTTCACAATAACCTAGGAATTTCATTAATACTATCCCCAGTTCACAGATGAAGAAACTGAGGCACAGGAGGGTGGGTATTCATTTTGCCCACAGTTACACATCTAGGAAGGGGCCAGGCTGGGACTGAAACCAGTGAGTGTGACTCCAGAGCCCACACTCTACTCACGATCCTCTACTAGATCCCAAGAATGCAAAAGATGGAGCAAACGAGCCCTGGGAAGCCATCCTAGTAGGAGGTCACACTTAAGCTGGGTATTTCCACAGGCGGCAAAGGTGAGGAAGGATGAGCTGGATGCAGGAGCCATAAGTTGTAAAGGCAGGAAAGTGCCAAAAGGATAAATCTGGAGAAGAGTGAGAGGCTGGTATGCGGTGCCAGTGAGAAGAAGCTGGAGAGGGAGTCAGCAGCCGGGGCTTGCAGAGCCCTGTAAGCCACGCAAATGAGTTTGGACTTGATCCTAGGAGTAGCACCACTGGAAGGTTTTAAACAGGGGAATGACATCAACAGATGGGTATTTCTGAATGAAAGTTTGGATGCACGGTGGAAGCTGGATCAGAGGCAGGGAAAACAGTTGGGAGGCCCTGATAATAATCCAACAAAGAAAAGGACAGAGCCTGTGAACTAGGGCAGCAGCAGTACCACATGTGCACAGAAATGAGGCCCCTTTCCCCAGCCTGCCCTCTTACACAGCACATGGGTTTGTCTACAGCCAAACTCATCCAACAAGGGCTGCTGATTCCAGTAGGAAAAGACAGGTTAGACATGTGTCTTTGTAGACTGAAATAAAGGGCAACTTGACTGCAAGAAACAGGGATTCAGAAGCCCTTAAGTGAGTATGAAAACAGAGCCCGGGTAGTTGTTTTCTCTCTGTGGAATTTGTGTGCTGGAGCCAAGAAAATAAAGTACAGTACAGCGTGTGGGCTGCAGACGCCCACCTCCAAGCTGCATGGGCAGCACATGATTCCTCCACCAATCTACAGTTCCCAGCCCAACACAGTTAGAGATTTGAATGAGTCTGGAAGAGGGAGGAAAATCATTCCAAATTCTGCCCACTCCTTCCACCATCAGACCAGGTAGACCAGAGACCCTCCACCCTGTTCTGTCTTCTCTCTGATTACCGGTAGAAGTCAGTGAAAAGGCCTCAGCACAAAGAGCCTTGAGGCAGGGCAAACTGGCAAAGGGGAAAGAGGAAAAGATAGGGGATTTCTACTGCACCCATTAGACAGGCTCTCACAATCTCTCTTGAGTTTACTCCAAGACACATAAAATAAAATCCACACCCAAGAAAACCAAAAGTTCAACTTATCTTTCTAAACAGCTATTAAGAAATTCATCAGTAAGAGTCCAGCTGATAATTATAATGCAAACGATAATTACAGACAGCCAATTCTTAGTTTAAGAACTTGGGCCTTAGAAAAAAGACTAAAAAAAAAAGAAACACCTGACTGCAAGAACCAAGGGATTCAGAAGCCCTTATGTGAGTGTGAAATCAGAGCCTGGCTTGATTCTTTTCTCTCTGTGGAAGTTGTACTTGAGAATAAGATCAATCAGTTTTGTAACTTCGGGGTAAACAAGTAGAAACTCCTGAAATTACATGAAGTTACCAGTATATATGGGCAAAAGTTTTATTTTTCTGGGGGATGCAAGATCATTCTTAGTCAAATGTATAGCAAACATTCAGACACAGATGGTGGAACTTTGGGAGATTTTTTTCCTGCTTCTTTACATGGCTCCAAAATTTCTAATTTTCTATATTAAATACTTAAACTTCAATAAGCAAATGGGAAAACCACGTGAAGGAAAAACTATGGCCTCAAAAACCAAAATCTATTTTAAGAAAGTTCCTTTATAGGATATTAGAAACCTGTATAAATCACACAGACTTGTAAAATCCAACATTATTTCTTATAAACCAACAGAAATTACTGCACCAAACTAAGTCTTCAGCTTAAACAGACTCTGAAAGTGGTAGCAGTAATAGCTGCTACTGTGTGCCAGAACCTCTGCCGAGGGTTTATACACGTTATTTCACTCAATCCTTGTAACAACCACAGGAGGTAGATATTATTTCCATTTTACAAACTATAGAACTGGCATTTCAAAAGGTATTTGCATATGGCTGTGAGAGGCAGGGCTGGGATTTGAATCTTGGCCTAACTCTAGACCACATGTCATTTCTCACAAATCCCTGTATAATTTAAACCTAACCCTAACTAATGACCTTGATAAAAGTATTCCCAAACAAGGCCTTGGTCCAAATTCTAAGGACAACTTAGTATGTAAGACCTAGCAAACAAGAACCAAGAGGGAGAAGATCTTGTCAAGCTCATTTGCCAAGATATCCTCAACACCTAACAAAGTGCTTGGCATATAACAAGCACTTAAAAAATACTTGTTGGAGGAAAAAGAAAAAAATGAAAAAAAGGGGCTTTCCTTTGATATCTCATAATTCCATGGATTCCAGTAATTCCTGAGGAGCAGAAACCAACAAAGGCTTGGTCATTCTTGCTCCTTTCCTTACCTCGACTACTCTGACAAAATAAAACAAAACATGAGCTCTATATGTCCTTCCATCTTCAAGGTCAGCCCAAGAGCCCTCCTCCTCTGCTTTTGCCAAGAGGCCCAGCCCAACCACCTCAGATTTGAATTTTCTTTTTTTTTAATATGAAATTTATCGTCAAATTGGTTTCCATACAACACCCAATACTCATCCCAACAGGTGTCCTCCTCAATGCCCATCACCCATTTTCCCCTCCCTCCCACCCCCCATCAACCCTCAGTTTATTCTCAGTTTTTAAGAGTCTCTTATGGTTTGCTTCCCTCCCTAACTCTTTTTTCCTTCCCCTCCCCCATGGTCTTAAGTTTCTCAGGATCCACGTAAGAGTGAAAACATATGGTATCTGTCTTTCTCTGTATGGCTTATTTCACTTAGCATAACACTCTCCAGTTCCATCCATGTTGCTACAAAAGCCCATATTTCATTCTTTCTCATTGCCAAGTAGTATTCCACTGTGTATATAAACCACAATTTCTTTATCTACTCATCAGTTGATGGACATGTAGGCTCTTTCCATAATTTGGTTATTGTTGAAAGCACTGCTGTAAACATTGGGGTACAAGTGCTCCTATGCATCAGCACTCCTGTATCCCTTGGGTAAATTCCTAGCAGTGCTATTGCTGGGTCATAGGGTAGATGTATTTTTAATTTTTTGAGGAACTCCACACTGTTTTCCAGAGTGGCTGCACCAGTTTGCATTCCCACCAACAGTGCAAGAGGGTTCCCATTTCTCCACATCCTCTCCAGCATCTATAGTCTCCTGATTTATTCATTTTCAGAAAATGTGTTAGTCGCACATCTTTCTAGCCTCTTCCACTTCTGCCTGTCATCTGTTACCATGCATGTCCTATTCCTCCAAAAAGAACATGATCCATTCAAGGGCAGATATTTGTTCATTCATTCATTCATTCATTCAACAAACACATATCAAGCAGTCCCTATGTGCCAAGCACTGTGCTGAACCAGAGGACACAGCCATGAATAAGTTATGGCCCTTCCCTCATGGGGCTCAGTCCAGTGGGGAGAGACACAAGTAAACCAACAATTACGAAATGTGTTAAATACTAGAAAAGAGGGCTTAGCTTAAAGAGTTGTTAAACAGGGATTCCTGCACCCTGACCTGTATGCAAAATGAATAGTACACAGGAACCCGTATTTGCCACTGGGGAGAAGAGAATCCATTGTTTTCATCAGATTGATTCATCATGGTTAAGAACCACAGATCTAAAGTGAGATCTGGAGAAGGAGTCATGGTTAGTTAGGAGAGAAGGGAGTATGAGGGAAGAATCAATATTCCAGGCAAAGACAGTAGTAGTGTATGTAAAGGTCTGGAGGCAAGAAAGAACAGGACCTGTTCTGGGCCCACAAGAAGCTGAACGTGGCAGAAGCAAAGCAAAGAGAGGAATGGCGAGGGGGGGGGGAGAGAGAGAGAGTAATGGGGAGTCAAGGCTGGAGACAGAAGCAGAATCTAGGCAAATGGAAGGCCTTGTGGGCCATGCCAAGGAGTTCAGACTGCATCCTGAAAGCAATGGAAAGCCTCTGACAGATTTTTTTTTTCTTTCAGCTATCAGGTTATGTTAACAAGGGATCAGACCAGGATCAAAATATTGATTCAAAGGACACTCTATGCTAGTTCAAATGGCGGAATGATTAAGCCAATTACTTTCTTTTAGTTTTTAGTATTAAATAAATCTTAATTTAACTACGATCATTTCTGAAAATGATGTGCATTTAAACATGGCTTTCATGACACATGTCTTTTTTTAGTTTTACTTAAATCCAAGTTAGTTAACATATAGTGTAATAATGGTTTCAGTGCTCATCCCCACAAGTGTCCTCCTTAGTGCCCATCACCCATTTAGCCCATCCCCCAACCCAACACCCCTCCAGCAACCCTCAGTTTGTTCTCTGTATTTAAGAGTCTCTTATGGTTTGCCTCCCTCTCTATTTTTATCTTACTTTTCCTTCCCTTCCCCTATGTTCACCTGTTTTGTTTCTTAAACTCCACATATGAGTGAAATCATGTGTTATTTACCTTTCTCTGACTTATTTCACTTAGCATCATATACTTTAGTTCCATCCATGTTATTGTAAATGGCAAGATTTCATTCTTTTTGATGGCTGATCAATATCCCACCGTGCATATTACCATATCTTTGTTATCCATTCATCAGTTGATGGGCATTTGGGCTCTTTCCATAATTTGGCTATTGTTGATAGTGCTGCTATAAACATTGTGGTGCATGTGCCCCTTCAAAAGGCCCTGACAGATTTTAAGCAGGTGAGGGATGCATCAGACTGATTTTTTGGAAAGTCACTATAGCTACAGTGTAGAGAACAGGCTGGGGTTGAAGGAACAAAATAGGAGGCAGGTTGACTAGTATCAAAGCTGCTGCAGGAAATTAGGTGAAAGATGAGAGTGACCTGGACTAAAAGAATAGAGCTTAAATTTCTTTAAATCCTCAGGCCATACCTTAAGACCTTGTACCTAGACATCCCCAAGAACCACAGAGAGCCCAGGAAAGCAAGCAACCCCACATCTCTATCAAGTGATGATGGGGCATTAATACCCTGAGCCCACATATTCTTTAAAACCCAGTTCCTTTAACACCATAAGATGGGGCTGTTTTTAATGTACTCAGATGACTCGTAGGGACCCATATGGAGTGGAAATACTCTAGTACACAGAACCCATAGTAAAGGACAAAAAAAAAGAGAGAGAAAAAAACTGACTAGGCTATTTTGGTAAAATGTGCTTCCCTAGGGATGGAGGAGCTAGATGGGGAGGAAGCAGGGCAATCTAAAGTATTCCCTATTCACAGGACGAAGATGGGCAGAACATAGCACTGCTGGCCTCTCTAATCCCTGTGCTAAAGGAGTGCTGAGCAGTTTGAGTGACAGCCCATCCTGGATCTTCTTGCAAGCTGGCTGCCTCTCAACACTCTCCTCTGGGCACTCAGACCTCACTGTCACATTTATCCCAAGTTATTCTGTGCAGAACATGGTCAAGGAGCAGGGTTGATATCTGGGACATTTGGGCAATATGAACTCAGAGGACAAAAAAGTAAAAACACTTTAAGCCCGAATAAAAAGATCGTAATCACACCCCTCAAGTCAGAAGAACGTCATGAGTATTTCTTTTTCATTTTGGCCTTAAACATGCTGATAGAAATGGACTTAACAAGAGTCAGCTGATAAAATGAACAACTCAGACAACAAAAGATGTTGGTGAGGATGTGGAGAAAGGGGAACACTTTTGCACTGCTGGTAGGAATGCAAACTGGTGCAGCCACTCTGGAAAACAGTATGGAGGTCCCTCAAAAAATTAAACATAGAACTACCTTATGACCCAGCAATTGCACTACTAGGTATTTATTCAAAGGATACATGGGGCACATGCACACATAGTGTGCTGATTCATAGGGGCACATGCGCCCCAATGTTTATAGCAGCACTATCGACAATAGCCAAAGTATGGGAAGAGCCCAAATGTTCATCGATTGATGAATGGATAAAGAAGATGTGGCATACATATATGATGGAATATTACTTGGTAATAAGAAAGAATGAAAGCTTGCCATTTACAATAACATGGATGGAACTAGAATGTATTATGCTAAGCAAAATAAGTCAGAAAAAGACAAATATTATATGATTTCACTCATATGCAGAATTTAAGAAACAAAACAGATGAACATATGGGAAAGGAAGGCAAAATAAGATAACAGGGAGGCAAACCATATGAGACTCTTAAATACAGAGAACAAACAGAGTTGATGGAGGGAGGAGGGTCGGGAGAAGGGCTAAAGGGGTGATGAGTATTAAGGAGGACACCAGTTGGGATGAGCACTAGGTGATATATGTAAGTGATGAATCACTAAATTCTACTTCTGAAATCATTACTACACTATACATTAACTAACTTGGATTTAAAATTAAAAACAAAATAAAATAAATTATCTAAATTTTTGAAAGAAAAAAGAGTCAGCTGGGCCTTTTCATGATTAAGTTTATGAATTCTGAAGCTGAATCTGATAATTAGAACAAAATTTTACAATGTTACTCTTTAAACCTGCTTACCAAGGTTTAAGCCAAATCAAGGGGCCTCAAAAAACACACAAATCTCACAAAATGCTGATGGAAGCATAAGCTGGTCCAACTGTTCTAGGAAATGTGAATTTGTGGCATGTGTCTCAAATCTTCAACATGTGCATACCCCTATTCTAGGGGTCTATTCTAAGGAAGTAATTATAACATAAATAAATATTAAGAAGCAAAGATACCCATGACAGTATTACTTATAATAGCAAAATATTAGAAACAATTAGAATTTCTAACCAAAACGGAAATCAATTTTTGACTTGGACATATATGATGGAATCTTACGAAGCCATTGAAATTATGACGTAGATGTGATTTCACTGATGTGAAAATATACTGACCATAAACCAATGGTTTGATTAAGCAAATTTTCACTGAGCACTTACTACATGGAAGATCCAGGTAGGAAGTGGGGAGATAGCAGTGAATTAAGGTAGAGTTCTTAACTGACTGACCAGAGCAATCAGATATCAAGGAAGTAATGAAATAAGCAGTGATACTAAAGACAAGCATAACGTATGGTATCATAAGAGTAAATAACAAAAGAATTTAACCTAATCCAAGGGGATCATGGGAAAGTCTACCTGAGGAAGTGTTGCTTAAGCAGTAATGAGAGATGAATAGGAGTTAGACAGGCAAAGATGCAGGGGGAAGAACACCCCAGGAAGATGAACAGTAATTTTTTTTAAGTATACACATTACATCAACTATGTATATACAAAATGGCTCATTTATATTAAAATTTTATTTTGGTGCGTTTTTAAATTTTTTATTTTTTTAGGTATTTATTTTTTTTATTTTTTAGAGAGAGCGAGCGAGCACAAACAAGGGAGAGGGGCAGAGGGAGAGAGAGAGAATCTCAAGCTACCAAGCTACCATGTTCAGCACAGAGCCAGATATGGGGCTCGATCCCACAACTCCAGGATCATGACCTGAGCCAAAAATCAAGAGTCAGATGCTCAACTGACGGAGCCACCCAGGTGCCCCTATATTAAAATTTTATGTCGTATGTGTATATATTTATAAATATAAAATCTGAAAGGATATGAACTATAATCTTATCTAGATGATGTATTACATATATTTTTTTTTGTTTGTCCACATTCTCTAATTTCTTTTCTGCAATCAACATATGTGAGTAGTGTTTGAAAAGGTACATGGGTGAGTAGAAAGACAGACAGATATGGTTGGCTGGATGGCTGGATGGAAGGATGAAAGGATGGACAGTAACCAGATTCAACAGATGACTTGAGCTGGGCATCACATTAGACTATTTCTTCTTGATTTTTTCCTCCCTTTAACGACTAGAATCCAACATCTGCTCCAGAAGCGTTCAGATTCTTTATGTTTCTAAAATCATCTTGTTCTTGCTTGGCCACTTGCACTACTCCAGAGGCAAGTTCATTAGCAACAAGTGGAGGCAACACTACAATTCATCGCAATTCCAAACAGATTTCTTCTCTCAATAGTGGACTTTCCAAACCACATACACAAGAAAACAATGAATGGCAGAGCTACTTAGTGAAGTTGCAACCAAATAACTATTGCAAACAAAATGAATTATTTTTTTTAAATAGACAGATGAACGAGAGAGGTAAATAAAGACATAAAAACCTTGCTACTAGAGTTTGAAACTACTTCAAAGAGCATGCAGCTCAAAATTTCCAGGTAGTGAAATTCACTGGTTTTCACAACTACATTTTCCAGGCTGCTAATTCCTGACCCAAGGTTCAGGGTGATGGAAGAAAGGCTTGATCCACTTACCTGAGTTACAGCTCCTTCACACAATGAGCCAAGGGGGGGTCCACATTGTGAGGAACTCTCAAAACACAATCACTAAGTCACCCCCAACTAGAACCACTCTTGCCCATGAGAGGCCACATACTATATTAGGAGAAGGGAAAGAGCCTACTCAGCAAAAACAGGGTGCCTGCACTCACCCATTCTTAGCAAGCCCACCTTCATTCTTTTTAAGCTTCATTTATTTACTGTCTCCTACTAAATACCATGCCCTGTGGTTGGCTCTGAGGATGCAGCAGTGACAAGACATGGCCCTCAAGTGCCCAAAGCTCATAATCAACTATGGAGACATTTCATTCATTCATTTAAAATACATTTGACTCTGGCCGTGTACCAGATGCTTAGGATATGGTAGCAAACAGGTCCAACAAGACTCCTGTCCTTAAGGAGCTTACAGTCTAGTGAGGAGAGACAGATTAAAAAAAAAAAAAAATCAACAACCAACAACAGGATTTTCAGGTAGGGATAAACGTTAGGAAAAACTATGTATTCAAGTTATGGGACAGAAGGGAACTTAGTGAGGAACCATGGCACAGGTGGTCAGAGGAGGCCCCTCTGGGGAGACACACGACATGTAATCTGCAGGATGAGAAGCCACCGATACACAAGACGTCACAGCACAGGCACTGAGGATGCCAGAAAACAGACAGCAACACAAGAGTGATAGTGACCACACTAACAAGCAGCAATGGGTACTTGGGGAACGTGGGGAAGGGACACCTGACCCAGCCTGAGGGTCTCAGCAGGCACTACAGTGAGGTCTTCAGTGAGCAGGGGAGGTGCTGTGAGGCACTACAGACAGGAAGCTCCGTGGGTTTCAAGGCATTCAGTCTCACATGTGAAATAGCTGGACAGGACTATTGGGCATATACAGGAAACAGGGACCCTCTAGAAAGTTTGCAAAGGTGCCAGATGGTGAAAATTCCTATCTTACTCTCCTCTCCCCTCCAAGCCCTGCCATCACTTCTCCCAAATCTCTTCCACACTCCTGTAAAGTCTCAAGAGGGTTTGCAGACCTTGCCTGGTAGGAATGGCCAGGGAAGGACAAGCTGGTCCAGCAATGGGCCAGGCATCAAGAAGCCAAGCTCCACTCATTTCCTATGTGATCTTGGGCAAGTCCCTCCCTTTTTGTCAGCCTCAGTGTTTCTCATCTGCAAAATGAAAGAACAGAGGTGTGGGGATAAGCCCAAGAGCCTACACTTCTAAAAGCTCCCCTACATGATTATGATGCATGCTGAAGTGTGAGAACTAATCAACTCTATGGTTCTACCTCTTTTTTCCTCATAGTAGACAAGGGGCTGCAAGCCTGGCTGGTTCCACCAAGTCCCCCATGGTGCAAAACACAGCATCTGATACACCGAAGCTCCTTACAGTGAGTGTCATAGCATTCTGTCTCCTGCCTCCCCTCAGGCCACCACCCAAAATATTCTCTCACTGGGGCTGCAGCCCCATAATCGTGGGTTATCATTAGCCCCTCACCATACCTGTGAACATCGCACAGAAGTAGGGGCTGCAGGCTGCCAGGACCACACGGTGGGCTTCTATCTCGACATCTTCTGCCACAATCATCACGTCACACAACAGCTGTTTACTGTAAAACACCAGTGAGGGGACAGCATGGGTCACAGCACCAATGCCCACCCCCAGCCACACAAGGATATTTTTTCTCCCGCCCAGATTCCACACTGCCACCATACAAGACTGTCGCAGACATTTGCCCTATCCTGAGTTAGGCAGGGGTATGAACTCATCGACTCTCCAAATCTCTGATAAGCTGGGCTATTCATGCTTTCCTAAGGCGCACAGAGAGACCTAGCTACTCTGGCGCTGCAAATTCAGGGTTCTTTCATTTGTCTTCACATCTCTGCTCCTCAGCTCCTTCAGCTCTGACTGAGACAGAGGGACAGCAGCTCAGAGAGCAATGGGAAAATCCTGGGGCAGTCAGTCGAGGGACTGAGTGAATGCCAAGGAGCATGAGCATGCCACTGAGATGTGCTGCCCACGAAAACAAGCATTAACAATTCCCCAAGGGACCTAATACCTATGAAACACTGGCAAGAGGCCAGCCAGATCGGGACAACTCAAGTATTAATCTTCCCACCCAGATTTAACATTATCACCAAGAAGGCTGCTCCCTAAAGACCCTGTGCAAGCTCCAATCGCTGCAATTATTAAGGATACTGTAACTACCTTCAAAACAAACTACTTGTCATCCCCACTACACTGCAAGCTCTGAAAGGAACTTGTTTATTATATCTTAAACACCTGGCTGCAAGCCTAGCCTAAAGAAAGCCCTAAATTTTTACTAAATAAACTTTGAAATGGGATCAATCCACACTCATAGACAGAATGAACATCAGACCACTTTGAAGGATAGAAAGGACACCACAAAGTGTCAGTCTAAGGATTTTTCCTCCACCAGCCTTCCAATAGTAAGCATTTATTGAGTTACATATGCTAGGCACTGTTCTAAGCACTGTTTTATACATATTATTGCATTTAATCCTGTCTAAAACTCCATGAGGTATGGTTGTTATGTTGCATGTTACAAAAAAGGAAAGTGAGGTCCAGAGAAATTAAGTAACTTTCTCAAAGTCACACAAAAAGGGAGCAGTGGAAAAAGGATGTGAATGCAGGCAGCCGAACCGCAGAACCCATCTTCCTAAAGTCTGTGGTATCCTGGTCACCACTAATCCCTCCTTCAGAGTGAAGCACTAGATGCGGAGGGAAGTCAGGACAAACTCATGTCAACTGTGATCCACTGGCAGTGGCTACTTAGCACACAATACTGGATTGAGAAGTTTGAATCATGATGGGATCCATTTAACAGGGTTGAGATGAAGAGGATGAGTCTGCCATTGGGGCACCCGGTGGCTCAGTCAGTTGAGCGGCTCAGGTCATGATCTCACCGCTCATGGGTTCGAGCCCCCCGTCGGGCTCTGTGCCGACAGCTCAGAGCCTGGAGCCTGCTTCAGATTCTGGGTCTCCCTCTATCTCTGTTCCTCCCCTGCTCACACTCTGCCCCCCCCCCAAAATAAAGATTTAAAAAAAATTTTTTTTAATGAGTCTTCCATGATTGATCAATAGGAGATAAGCTACCTATTTGCCATCCCTGGAGTGACATATTAAACCTTTGCCAACTATTCAGACGTTAGTGCAGGATTGCTTATCAGAGAAAATAGAATCATAAAGCATGATAAGACTGGAGCTGTAAATGCCTTTAGAGTTCATCTGGTCTATGAAGCTCAGAGAGGTGCCACAGAAGGCAGAGTCTTGAATCTAGTTCTCACTCTGGATTGGTGCCATAATGCCCCACAATTGGCTCATACTTAGGAACACAAAATCGGAAGATAAGTTAGCCCCAATACTGAAAGGTGATCAGGAAAGTTTCAGCCTATGGAATAAAGTCCCTGTGAGGGGGCATCAGGGAAGGGTGACACCTCTGAGTGCCAAGAGGCAAAACCTGGGAAGGGGACCTCACACTACAGTGGACAGCAGACTCTAAAGACAAATTTTATCAGAACAAACCAGCTCAGCTGGGAAGAGAACTGGCTCTGCCCCTAACTGGCTATGAGAACATGGACAAAGGATCTCACCAGTTTTCTCATCTTTTTTAGCTGCCTCGGGACATCCATCGTGGGGACCAAATGAGATTGCAGATGCCACCTGAGAACAGGCTAGTTTTTAATCTGGACAAAATGGATTGTAAAAATGTAGTCACAACATGAACAGACTTATCTTGGACATTTTCATTTCACTTTCATTAACTATTTTAAAGAGAAAATGGAGTTATCACTACTCTTTAAAAGTACAAGTCATTTGTCAAATATACTTCAATTAAAAAGAACTGACCAAAAAAGTGTAATTTTGTTGTTGTTCTTGTAACCAGTATTTTAACAAGGAAAGCAAAACAGATGAGTCAGAAATGCTGAGCAAATGCTGAGCCAGGTGCTGAAAAGGCAAATGTCAGAATGGGATATCTTGCACAAACCCAGAGGAGCTGATAGTTCATGAACAAAGGAAAAGACACAAGAGGGAATGAGGTTTAAAGGTGGAGAATCCGGTTAAGCAAATACAGGAGAATAGTTCTGATGAGAAGTGTATCTCAAGGCTAGAGAAATCTAGGAAAGTGGCCCAGAAACTCACCCAAAACTCAATGTAGGCTTTCCCTGGGAATGGTAAAGCCTGTCTGCACACTGAGACATCTCTGTGTATCCACTCTATATAGAAGAGAGAAGCAGCAGCTCTAAAGCACTGCATGGCTGACAAGCATTTCTAATTCCATTTACTAGAAATCCTATAGGATTCTTTATTCCTGAGCTGTCACACACTACTCCAAAAAACAATCTCAACAAGAGAAAAACAGGGCTATCCACTTTGTGATAGCTATTCGGAAGGAGCTCAGGCTCTGGAATCAAACTGACCAGGGTTCATGTCCCCTGAGTATCAGAATTCAGATATGTTGTGAACAAGATAAAGAATAGTGCTAATAGTTAAACATTCCGTGAACATTAATATTTCTTTCTCTTTTTTTCCCATAAAACATTTCATTTAGGATTAGCAGTTAAGTTAACCTTCCTAAGGCTAAATTTGAGCTGCATATCAGACATCTACGTGGGGTTTATCAAGTAGGCAAATGGATTCATAAGTCTTAATTTCAAAGGTGGGAGATGGTTAAGAGGTTGGAGGGAAGAGAAAGAGCCAGCTAAAGAAACAATAAAGTAACTAGTGAAATAGGAGGAAAACCCAAAACGTATGGTGTCTGAGAAGACAAGCGAAGAGAGGGCTACAAAAAGTAAGGAATGACTAACTATACCAAATAAGGAAGATAAGATTAGGGAGGCTAGGTAGGGCAAGTAGGCAAGAAAGTGAAATAGAAAATGAAAATGAAATAGAACATGAAAATGGAAGACATGCAAATTGGAAAAGAAGAAATAAAACAATATTCACAGATGACATGATCTTATATATAGAAAATCCTATAAGAAATCCACTAAAAAAATATTAAAACAAATAAATGAGTTTAAGAAGGTTGCAAGGGTGCCTGGGTGGCTCAGTTGATTGAGCGTCCGACTCTTGATTTCAACTCAGGTCATGATCCCAGAATCATGGGATCAAGCCTTGCATCAGGCTCTGACTCTGTCTATGCTCTGAGCATAGAGCCTGCTTAAGATTCTCTCCCTCTGCCCTTCTCCCCTGCTTGTGTTCTCTCTCTCTCTAATAAAAAAATAATGTTGCAGAATACAAGATCAATATACAAAATTTACTGTGTTTCTATACACATGCAATGAACCAAAAAATGATATTAAGAAAAATTCCACTTAAAATAGCATCAAAAATAAACACTAAAGAATAAATTTAACAAAACAAGCATGAAACCTGTCCTCTAAAACTGTAAAACTCAGTTGAAAAAAAATCAAGAAAGACCTGAATAGATGGAAAGACTTCCAGTGTTCATGAATTGAAAAACTTAATTTTTTTTTTTTAATTTTTTTTTCAACGTTTTTTATTTATTTTTGAGACAGAGCATGAACGGGGGAGGGGCAGAGAGAGAGGGAGACACAGAATCGGAAACAGGCTCCAGGCTCCGGGCCATCAGCCCAGAGCCCGACGCGGGGCTCGAACTCACGGACCGCGAGATCGTGACCTGGCTGAAGTCGGACGCTTAACCGACTGCGCCACCCAGGCGCCCCGAAAAACTTAATATTTTTAAGATGGCAATACTCCCCCAGGGGCGTCTCGGTGACTCAGTGAGTTGAGCATGCAACTTCAGCTCAGGTCATGATTTCACAATTTCACAGTTCGTTAGTTTGAGCTCCGCATGAGGCTCGCTGCTGTCAGTGCAGGGCCTGCCTCAGATCCCCTGTCCAGTCCTCTCTCTTCCCCTCCCCTCCTCTCAAAAATAAATAAACATTAAAAAAAAAAAAAAAAAAAAAAGATGGCAATACCTTCCCAAATTGTTCTACAGTTTCAACCCAATTTCTATCAAACTCTCAGCTGGCTTCTTTGCAGAAACTGACAAGCGAAACCTAAAATTCATACAGAAATGCAAGGGACCTAGAATGGCCAAAACAATCTTGAAAAAGAAGAATAAGGTGAAGGATTCATGCTTCCCAATTTCAGAACTTACTACAAAGCTAAAGACAGCAGAGTAATAATATAACCATAGATATATAGATCAATAGAATAGAATTGAGAATCCAGAAATATACCCTCCCAGTCAATTCATTTTTAAAAATTTTTTATCATTTATTTTTAAAATGTTTTTTATTGATGCATAGTTGACATATAATGTTATATTACCTTCAGGAGTACAACATAGTGGTTTGACAATTCTACACATTACACAATGCTCACCATGATAAGTGTAGCTACCATCTGGCACCATACCACACTATTACATTATTGACTTTATTCTCTATGCTATACCTTCCATCTCCATGACTTATTTATTTTATAAATGGAAGTTTGTACCTCTTAATTCCCTTTCTCTATTTTGCCCATTTCTATTGCCCATTTTCTATTTTGCCCTTTTCTATTTTGCCACCACTCCTCTCCACTCTGGCAACCACCAGTTTGTTCTCTGAATTTACGAGTTTGTGTCTGTTTTTTTGTTTGTTCATTCTTTTTTTTTTTTTTTTTAGATTCCACATATAAGAGAAATTATATGGTATTTCTCTTTCTCTGTTGGATTTATTTCATTTAGCATAATACCCTCTAGGTCCATCCATGTTGTCACAAATGGCAAGATCTCTTTTTTTATGACTAATATTCCATATTTTATACACACACACACACACACACACACACACACACACAACACACACCTTCTTCTTCATCCATTTATCTATCAAAGGACACTTAAGTTGTTTCTGTATCTTGACTATTGTAAATAATGCTAGAATAAACATAAGGGTGCATATATATTTTCCAATTAGTGTTTCCATTTTCTTTGGGTAAATATCAGTAGTGGAATTACTGGGTTTCATGGTATTTCTATTTTTTTTTTTTTAGTTTATTTATTTATTTTGAGAGAGACAGAGACAGGTACAAGTCAGGGAGGGGCAGAGAGAGATGGAGAGAGAGAGAATCCCAAGCATGCTCTGCAATGCAAACACAGAGCCCAGTGTGGGACTCAAGCCTGCAAAGCCATGAGATCATGACCTGAGCTGAAACCAAGAGTCCAATACTTAACTGACTCAGCCACCCAGGTGTCCCCATGGGATTTCTATTTTTAATGTTTTGAGAAACCTCCATACTCTTTTCCACAGTGGTCACACCAATTTCTGTTCCCACTAACAGTGCACGAAGATTCCTTTTCTCCACATCCTCGCCAATACTTATTTCTTGTCTTTTTGATACTAGGCATTCTGACTAGTATAAGGTGATATCTCATTGTGGTTGTGAATTGCATTTCCCTGAAGATTAGTGAGGTTGAGCATCTTTTCATGTACCTGCTGGCCATGTGTATGTCTTCTTTGGAAAAATATATTCAGATTATGTGCCTCTTTTTAATCAGATTGTTTGTTTCCTGGTGTTAAATTGTAGAAGTTCTTTATATCTTTTGGATACAACCCCCTTATCAGATATATCTTTTGCATATATCTTCTCTCACTCAGTAGAGTGCCTTTTTGTTTTGTTGATGATTTCTTTTGTGACACAAAACAGTCAACTGAGTTTTGACCAGGGTGCCAATATATTCAAATAGGGGAAAAATTGTCTTGCCACAAATGGTGCTCAGACAACTGGATATCCACGTACGAAAAAAACAAAGGACCCCCTACTCCACATAATATACAAAAATTAACTTGGAATAGATCAAAAAAATAAATATAAGAGCTAAAACTATAAAACTCTAAGAAGAAAACATAGGGGTATATCTTCATGACTTCAGATTAGGCAATGGTTTGTTATACAGGACACCAAAACACAAACAACAAAAGAAAAAAACAAATCAGACATCAAAATTTACAACTTTTGCACTTCCAAAGACACCATCAGGATATCAAAAAAGTGAAAAAAAACAACCCGAACAAGGAAAGAAAAACTTTGCAAATCATGTATCTGATATGAAACTTGTATCTGGAATATATAAACAACTTGAACACTTTTAACTCAATAATAGACATATAACCCAATTTTAAAATGGACAAAGGCTCTAAATAGACATTTCTCCAAGTAAGATATAGAAACGGTCAATGATCACATAAAAAGATGCTGAACATCATTAATGATCGGAGAAATACAAATCACAACCACAATGAGGTATCACCTCAGACACCAGGATGGCTGTAATCAAAAACACAGATAATAACAAACACTGGCAAGGATATAAAGAAACTGGAACCTTCATACACTGCTGGTAGAAATGTCAAATGGTGCAGTGCTTTGGAAAACAGTCTGGCAGTTCCTCCAAAAGTTAAACATGTAGTTATCATGTGACCTAGCAACCCACTCTTAGGTATATATCCAAAAGAAATGAAAACATGCATCCACACAAAAATGTATACGTGAATGTTTATAGCAGCATTATTTATAACAGCCAAAGGGTATCAAATGTGGTACGTATACACAATGCAATATTATTCAGCAATAAAAAGGAATGAAATCCTGAGACATGCTACAACATGGATGAACCTTGAAAACATTATGCTGACAAAGAAGTCACAAAAGGCTTATTACATAATTCCAAAATAAGTAAATCTTTAGAGACAGAAAGTACATTACTGAAGGGTGAGGGGTAGGGAAAACAATGGGATTATTGCTAACATACACAGGAATTTTTTGGAGGGGATGACGAAAATGTTTTAAAATCAGCTGTTAGTTGCACAACTCTGTGACTATACTATAAGCCATTGACACTTTAAATATGGCATATGAATTATATCTTTAAGGTTTTAAAATTTATTTATTTTGAGAGAGAATGTGCACGAGGCAGGGGCAGAAAGAGTGAGAGTGAGAGAGAGAGAGAGAGAGAGAGAGAGGGAATCTGAAGCAGGCTCCACACTGTCAGCACGGAGCCTCACATGGGGCTTGAGCTCATGAACTGCAAAATTATGACCTGAGCCAAAATCAAGAGCCGGACACTCAACCAAATGAGCTATCCAGGTACCCCATCACATGAATTATATCTTAATAAAGCTGTTACCAAAAAAAGAAAAACAGCAATGTACTAAGATGATTCATTACTATTAACAAAAGGCATAGTGGCAGATCATCTTTAAAAAAAAAAAAAGGGGATGAGGGTAGAGAAATTTTAGGGATGGTGAAAGGGGAGGTTAAAACTGTCAAAACAGGATAGAAGAGACTATCTCTCCTTTTCAGGAATGATCTGGGGTACTATTTCAAAAGGGACCATATCCCCACTTGGTGGCCGGATGGTAAATCAGGAACCAAAGAGCCATTAGGAGTCTGCTGCCCAGAAGCAGCTGCTGGTAGGCTCAGAGCAGAGCGATAAAAGGCAAAAGGAAGAGGAAGGCTAGTTAGTTACCATGCCAACAGCCCATTCTCTACCATGGAAGTAAAAAGAATAGGAAACTCGTGAATTGTGTGATTCATAAATTGCATAGAACATGTGTATGTGAACTAAAATAGCTTAAAATTGAAGGAGGAAAAATGTGAAAACAGCGCAAGAAATAACCCTAGGTCCCTGGAATATTATATAACATTTCATTAGCTTAGACCCTGGATGGCAAGCAAGATGCTTTACCAGGCCTTCATCAAAACAAAGTACGCCTCCCTCCAGTTCCTATTAAACTCACCCAGATCAGTAAAGCATCTCTTCAGGCTCCCTTTCTCTCCCTCACTCACCCATTCCACTCCAGTTTTAAAAATTAGCCATGCCTTTAATACCTTAGAAATTAAAAAAAAATTTTTTTTAATGTTTACTTATTTATTTTGAGAGGGGACTGGGGAGGAGCAGAGACAGAAGGAGAGAGAGAATCCCAAGCAGACTCCATGTTCAGCACGGATCCCGATGTGGGGTTCAATCCCAGGACTGTGAGACTACAACCTAAACCAATGATAAGAGTTGGACACTCAACCGAGCCACTCAGGTGCCCCAGAAATTAAAAAAAATTCAAAACCATTAAATACCTTAGAATTTGATATGATCTTTAAACACCACTAGAATGCAAGCTTCATTGAGAACAAAAGTTTGACTCTCTTACCTAATGCCACATCCCTGTAACTGAGCTCCTCAATCACCACCACTACCATCATCATAATCATAGCTAGGAGTTGCAGAATGTTCGTTATGTGCCAGGGCCTCAAAACAATATCTAAGGAAGAGGTATTATTATTATTATTATTATTATTATGCTACATGCTGTTGAAATCAGTAATTCTACTTCTAAGGAATTAATTCTATAGAAATAATTGTGAATGTGCACAAGTGTTTAACAACAGTAATACATGTGCTATCACTGTTCTAAGGACTTTACTTAGTATCCCCTTAACAAGCCAGCAACCCTGGAACTACTATTAGCCTCATTTTATGTTTGACAAAAGTGAGGGCAGGAACATTAATTAACTTGTACAGGGTCACAGAACTGTACTACTGGAGCCAAGATTTGAAACCAGGTTGCCTGCCTCCATGGTCTATGCTTGTGCCCAGTATGCCATATTGCTCCAAACATTACCACTGCAGGTGCTGTTTACAGAAGAGATTTGAATACTTAAAACATCTAACAACAGGAACTGGGTTTTTCAAAAATTAACCAAAAATACAGAAAATCATTCATCCACTTAAAATAATGTTGTAGAACAGTTCTAACACAGAAAAACTGGTTCAATACAGGGGCACCTGGCTGGCTCAGTCCATAGAGCATGTGACTCTTGATCACCAGGTCATAAGTTCGAGCTTCACGTGTGACAGAGAGTTTAATTAAAATCAAAAAACAAATTAAAAAAAAAAAGAAAAAGAAAACTTGTTCAATATAGTGGTAAGAGAAAAAAAATCTGGTTAAGATATATTTTTAAGAAAAATATTCTCCCAAGTGTTAACAATGGTAACCACTGGGTATTAAAATTATAGATGATTTTTTGCTCATATTTATTTTCTAAATGATCTATAATTATGTTCCTTTTCAAAAAAAAAAAAAGAAAGAAAAAGAAAAATGGAAATTTTTTAAATTAAAAGAAAAATAAAAGGGAAATCTATGCCTAAACCTGCACTAAAAATTTCCTGACAAAACATATACAGATTGTGCTCTATTTGAAAAAAAAAGAAAAGAAAAATGGAAGAACAAGATTGTAATGGTTAATCTTATGTGTCAAATTAACTGAGCTAAGGGATGCCCAAAGATCTGGGAAAATATTATTTCTGTGGATTCTGTGACCTTTAAAAATGGTATCCTCTCAATAATGTCTTTATGTGTAAAATGGGATTTTCCTGTTTTCTCCTAGAAGTGGTATGGTTTTAGGTCTTACTTTCAAGTCTTTCAATCCACTTCAAGTTAACTTCCGTGAGGAGAATTAAGATTCAGGTCCAATTATATTATTTTTCATGTGGCTGTCCGGTTTTCTTAACACCATTTACTGAGGAGGCTACTTCTCCACTAAGTATTCTTAGCTTCTTTGTCAAATATTAGTTGACATATATGTGGGTTTATTTCTGGGCTCTCAATTCTGTTCATGGTCTGTGTTTGTGATATCGTTTGAAATCAGAAACTGTGTATCTCCAGCTTTGTTCTTCTTTTACAAGACTGCTTTGGCTATTCAGGGTTGTTTTTGGCTCCTTACAAATTGTAGAATTTTTTTCTGTTTCTGCAAAAAAAGGCATTGGAATTGTGATACAGGTTGCATTGAATGTATAGATGGCTTTGGGTATTATGGACACCAGCAATATTAATTCCTCCAATACATAAAACAGATATCTATCCATTTATTTTTGTCTTCTTCAATCTCTTTCAATAACATATAATAGTTTTCAGCATACAGATCCCTCACTTCCTTGGATAAATTTTTAAATATTTTACTGTTTTTGACACTATTGGAAATGGAACTGTTTTCTTTCTTTTTCAGATAGTTCACTGTTAGCATATAGAAATGCAACTGATTTTAATAAGTTGATTTTGTATCCTGTGACTTTACCAAATTTGTTTATCAGTTCTAAAGTTTTTTGGGGGCATCTTTAGGTTTTTCTATAAAAAGGATCTTGTTATCTGCAGAGACTATTTTACTTCTTCCTTTCTTATATGGATGCCCACCACTTTGACTAACTGCTCTGTCTAGGACTTCCAGTTTTTGTTCAATAGGAATGGTGAGAGTAAGTACCCTTGTCTTGTTTCTGACCTCAGAAGAAAAGCTTTCAACCTTTTATCATGGAATGTGATAGCAGCTGTAGATGTGTCATATACGGCCTTTATTATGATGAGGTATGTTCCTTCTATATCCAATTTGTTGGGAGTTTTTATCATAAAAGGATGTTGGATTTTGTCAAACACTTTCTGCATCTATTAAGAGGATCATATGATTTTTATCCTTCAGTCTATTAATGTGTATGATCTTTTTAATGTACCGTTGAATTCAGTTTGCTAGTATTTTGTTGAGAATTTTTACATCAATATTCACGAGGAATACTGGCCTGCAGTTTTCTTATCTTATAGTGCCCTTATCTGGCTTTGATATCAAGGTAATTGCTGGCCTTGTTAAAATGAGTTTGTGAGTGATCCCTTCTCATCAATGTTTTGGAAGAATTGAGAAGGACTGGCATTAATTCTTCTTTGAATATTTGGTAGAATTCACCAGTGAAGCCATCTGGTCATAGGCCTTTTTTTATTGGGAGATTTCTGATTACTGATTCAATCTCCTTAATCATTACTGGTCTGTTCAGATTTTCTATTTCTTAATGATTCAGTTTTGGTAATTTGTACTTTTCAAGGATTTTGTCCATTTCTTCTAGATTATCCAATTTGTTGGCATACAATTGTTCATAGTAGCCTCTTAAAATCTTTTGTATTTCCATGGTATCAAGTTGTAATGCCTCCTCTTTCACTTATAATTTTGAGTCTTCTCTCTTTTTTTTTTTTCCTTGGTTAGTCTAGCTAAAGTTATGTTTACCTTTTCAAAAAGCCAATTATCACTTTCAATGATTTTCTTCTGTTGTCTTTTTAGTCTCATTTCATTTATCTCTGCTCTAATCTTTAATATTTATTTTGTTCCTTCTGATAACTTCACTTAGTTTGTTTTTCTTTTTCTAATTCCTTGAAATGTAAAGTTAGGTTGTTTACTTGGAGGCCTGGAGTCTTAAATCAGACAGAAGACACAAGCCATACTGAAGAGAACTAAATGAGGAATGTCACTACTATCTACCTAGTATCTATGGAAAACAACACAAATTCCTCAGGAACAAGAAAACTGGACCCATGAACACTGACCACTGCCTAAAACAACTATGGGTAGAGCTTCCAGGAAATCTGGCAGGAGGCATAATAAATATTGAGCAATAGTGCATAAGACAAATTTAATTTAACTTGGTTTTTAATGCCAAAGACTGGGCCCTACAGAAAAAGGAAATGAGGAAACAAATACAGAACCAGACAGAATTTTTTTTTAAAGTAGTTCAACCCCTGGAGAAATACAAATCAAAGCCACACTGAGATACTACCTCATGCCAGTCAGAGTGGCTAAAATGAATAAATCAGGAGACTATAGATGCTGGCAAGGATGTGGAGAAATGGGAACCCTCTTGCACTGTTGGTGGGAATGCAAACTGATGCAGCTGCTCTGGTTCCTCAAAAAATTAAAAATAGAACTACCCTATGACCCAGCAATAGCACTGCTAGGAATTTACTCATGGGATACAGGAGTGCTGATGCATAGGGGCACATGTACCCCAATGTTTATAGCAGCACTTTCAACAATAGCAAAATTATGGAAAGAGCCTAAATGTCCATCAACTGATGAGGATAAAGATATGGTTTATATATACAATGGAATACTACTTGGCAATGAGAAAGAATGAAATCTGGCCATTAGCAGCAACGTGGATGGAACTGGAGGGTATTATGCTAAGTGCAATAAGTCAGAGAAAGAAAGATACCATATGTTTTCACTCCTATGTGGATCTTGAGAAACTTAACAGAAGACTATGGAGAAGGGGGAGGGAAAAAAAAAGTTACAAACAGGGAGGGAGAGAGGCAAACCATAAGACACTCTTAAATACAGAAAACAAACCTAGGGTTAATGGGGGGGTGGGGAAGAGGGGAAAGTGGGTGATGGGCACTGAGGAAGGCACTTGTTGGGATGAGCACTGGGTGTTGTATGGAAGCCAATTTGACAATAAAGTATATTTTAAAAAAAAGAAAGAAAGAAAAAGGTAGTTCAACCCCTGGAGTGTCTGGGTGGCTCAGTCAGTTAGGTGTCTGACTCTTGATTTTGGTTCAGGTCATGATCTCACTGTTCATGGGAACGGGCGTCATGTCGGGCTGTGCACTGACAGCACAGTGCCTGCTTGGGATTCTCTCTCTCCCTCCCTCTCTGCCCCTCCCATGCTCTTGTGCTCTCTCTCTCTCTCACAAAATAAATAAATAAACTTTTTAAAAAATAAATTAATAAAAGTAGTTCAAGCCCCTACTCAACAAACACATCGTTAGCTATATGTGCTTTTTACTTATGCCATTGTCTCTACCTGGAAGACTTCCCCCTAATCCCGCCACTTTTCATTTCTTTAACTCTTACTTGTCTTTCAAAATTTAGCTCAAGCATCATCCCTTTATAAAGTGTTCTCCAAAGGTGGCGTATGACATATTTGCTTTCATAGTACCCTTTCAGAAACAAATAATTATTGCACTTCTATCAACAGACAGGCGCCTGATGCATTCCTCATTCATAACACCTATTTTGTATTATGGGAAGGTCATTTTCATTTAACTATTTACATTTTTTAAGCGACCCATCGCAGAGCCTAGTCAGTGCCTCTGGGCATCTTTGGTAAATGCCTTGAAGAGCCCATGAAGTACCAGGTGCTAGAGATCAAAACGATTCAGAAGTTGTCCCTGCCCTCAGGGAGCTCACAAACAACAGAGAAAAGAGGAGACTAGGGATTATAGCTCACAATAGGGCTAACTATGCTGTAAATAATGCTGTGGGCAAAGGAACCTTCTGAGTTCTCTAGTAGGGAGGAAACTGGGTGTACAGCCTTTATAGAGAAAAACATGTTCAGCATCCCAAATCTGTTTTGCAGCAAACTCACCAAATGCACATATCAGCTTTATAAATAGCCTGCACACACTCACTATTAGCCAGCCTACAAAGGATGAGCACATTTGCATTTCATTCCTTCCTTTACACAGTTAAACTACATTGAAGAAGCTAGATATTTTCCCACTTACATAGCTGTCTTAACAAGCTAAGTTCAGACCAAGGAATGAGGGAGGGAGGCCAACAGAAAATGTGTAGCACCCACAATCTTTAATCTGCAACTATGTGTAGGTATTGCAATCAGTCTATTATTAGTCATTAGGCAGCTGGTTTGGTTGGAAACCAAGTTTATGAACAGAACTGCTATAGCCATAAAAAATTATTCCTCTGTGATTAAGGAGTACAATGAAAAGTGTTAAATAAATGCAAAGGAGATAGAGTACTTTCTGAAAGCCAATCTGTCTCGACTGGAGTTTAAAGGGGAAGCCAAGTGACTGAGAGTAGGTGGGGAAGAGTCAGAATTCACTAGGTGGTGGTGTTCCGACTTCTGTTCTCAGTCTCTGATGACGCTCACTCAACAAGCTCTTCCCAAAAGGGCACAGGCAAAATAGGAAAAGTACCTCCGCAGTTCATTCATCACCTTGAACGCCTTCCCCATGTGGGCAGAGTTGACAGTGATGATCCTCTGGTTCTTCTCATCATCCCCAGCCTGAACCGGGGGCTGAGAGTTCGGCTTGATGCTGTGAACAGGAAGAGAGTGGGAGGGGAAAGAGAGGATCACATGTTGGTAAACCCAGTTACCCAGCTGCTACAACTCCGTGCATTTGCCCACCCACCAGAAGCATCTTTGTCAGCTTGTTCTCTTTGTCACAGACCCAGCAGGAAAAGAAAATGCGTTGGGTCAGCCATTTCTGCAGGATCTTCCAGTGCAAACTACATTCCTCTGGTGGAAGCTGGGTCCTAGCTCAGCTACTACCATCACGTGTGCGACTTTGTGGGATATCCTTATCCTCCATCCCCCATGCCCTAAAGGGGTGGAGGAGATGGAGGGAGACAAAGTGACCACTCACTTCATAGGGAAATTTGTTCACTCAACAAAAATTTAATGGAGGCTACCGTGTACCAGGCACTGTATTTAAATTTAAGGGAGGGGCACCTGGGTGGCTCAGACGGTTAAACGTCCGACTTCGGCTCAGGTCATGATCTCACGGTTTGTGAGTTCGAGCCCCGCATCAGGCTCTGTACTGACAGCTCAGAGTCTGGAGCCTGCTTCCGTTTCTGTGTCTCCCTCTCTCTCTGCCTCTTCCCCACTTGCGCTCTGCCTCCCTCTCTCTCTCTCTCTCTCTCTAAAATAAATGTTAAAAAAAAATTAAGGGAAACACAACAAACAAGGCACAGACACTGCTCTCACAAAGCTTACAGTTCGGTGTAGGAGAAAACGAAGTAAAAACCTAAACATCATATCCTATGTATCACGACTGGACATAAGTGCAGAGGATGGGCAACTACTCCGGGGCTGGCAGTATGAGGGGAAACTTTCCAGAAGCTGAGGGAGAGCAGAAATCCCAAGAAAGAGCAAAAGCAAGCAAAGTAAAAAGGAAAATGGAGAATATCCCAGCAGAGGAAAGAGTACATACACAAAGACCTGGAGTACAAGAGTCAAGTGAGTTCAGTAAAACTAGAAGAGAGTCTCAAGAGCAAAGCCTAGAAGACCGAGCAGTCCTGTAAGTGTCATATTAGCAAAGCCATGGAGCTTGGATTTTACTCTGAGACAATGAGAAGCCATTAAAGGGAGAGAAAAGTAGACAGGAACAGGTGAACACATCTGTCCTTAACAAAGATCACATGGCCTGCGGTATGGAAAACAATATAACAGGAATGAAAGCTTTTGGGAAAACAATCCCAGGGTAAGACAAGGGACTGTCATTATTATGAAAAGAAGAGCTATCCATGTGGGCTAAGTACGCAAGTGGTGACTTCCAAGTCATTCACAACCTCGAAGTCCTCTATACAGAAGACAAACACTCATATCCCTACGGATGCCAAGTAGGTGCCCAACAACTCCTAAGCAATATGTCTCAGCTTTATGTGGGGAGGAAAAAAAATTATCGAAAGAATGGTCAATGGTCAGTCAGTTAAACATCTGACTTCGGCCCAGGTCACGATCTCCCAGCTCCTGGGTTCAAGCTCTGCTTGGGGCTCTGTGCTGACAGTTCAGAGCCTAGAGCCTGCTCCAGATTCTGCGTCTCCATCTCTCTCTGCCCCTCCCCCACTTACAATATCTCTCTCTCTCTCAAAATAAATAAACACTAAAAAAAATTTTTTTTAAAGAATACACAAAAATGGACTTCTTTTCCCAACCTAATGAAACTTTTCAGCTCCAAGGTCAAGTCCAGGACCTTGGAGTTACCTCTGTTCTGATAAGAAAACAGGACCTTCTCCATTTATGTAGATTTGGAGACTCACAGTTCACTCCAACTCTCCAACTCTAGTTTAAAGACAGTTTGCTTTGCCTTTGCCTGGCGTGCCTCCTTCCACGCCACCACCTAGACTTGCAAACTGGCTTGAGAAAGGGACTTCTGTGGTTAAGAGAATGTTCCAGAGACCTGACAGTCTCTACAGATCTTACAGTGAGATTTGTAACTACTGGAACAATCAAATCACAACCACCATGCAAGACCTACAGTTTGTCTGACCATCACAGACTCCTCTTTTGGCCTTCCTTCCCCACCTTCAGTTCAGCATGCAAATATAAGCCACAGTCATCTGAACTTTGGGACTATTTGGATTCTGGGGGCAAAGAAGTTAATTGATCAGGCACAGGAATATAAATATCAAGAGATACACAAAGGCAGATGATTAGAATTATATGTTGTTGTTTTTTTAACGTTTATTTATTTTTGAGACAGAGAGAGACAGAGCATGAATGGGGGAGGGTCAGAGAGAGAGGGAGACACAGAATATGAAACAGGCTCCAGGCTCTGAGCTGTCAGCAGAGAGTCCGACGCGGAGCTGGAACTCACGGACCGCGAGATCATGACCTGAGCTGAAGTCGGACGCTCAACCGAGCCACCCAGGCATCCTATAGAATTATGTGTTTAAGGAGGAAAAGAAAATCTCAAAACTGAAGATAAGATCAACATGAAAGAGCATCCCGGAAAGTTGAAAAACTTCATGTGAGAAATCCCACAAGTGTTATTTCTTTTAAAGTCAATGTTTTTCCTACTCCAAGCCAGAAGATCTTATTTTCTATTTTCTACTAGAAGTTTAACATTTTTGCTTTTGTTTTCTAAGTTTATTTATTTGACAGACAGAGTGTGTGAGCAGGGGAGGGGCAGAGAGAGAGAGGGAGACAGAGGATCCCAAGCAGGCTCTTCACTGTCAGCACGGAGCCCAACATGGGGCTCGATCTCATGAACAGTGAGATCATGACGTGAGCAGAAATCAAGAGTCTGACCCTTAACCCGCCCAGGTGCCCTACATTTTTGCTTTTGATTAATGGCCCTTATTTAATCTGATGTTGATTTTTATGTCCTGGTGTGAAATAGGGATTTAATTTGTTCCATATGTTCCATTTACTGAATACTTATTTTTCCCACTTACCTGTCATGCCACCTTAAGTCATGTCAAAGTTCCAAATATAGGGATCTATTCCTGGACTCTCTAAGCTATTCCATTGGTTGGTTTACCTGTCCCTATGCCAGTACCACATTATTTTTGTAACTTCATTATAAAGCTTGATATCTGACAGGGCAAGTCTTCAATCCAACTATTATGCTTCAAATGTGTCTTGACTATTCTTTCTTTATTCTTTCACACAAATTTTAGTATCAGCTTATTAAGTTCCATGACATATTATGAGATTTTGATAGCAACTGTAATGATTTATAGATCAATTAGTATAGAACTGATATCTTTTTGATATTATGTTTTCTGATCCATGAACATGGAATATCTCTCTCCACTTATTTAATCGTCTTTAATGTCAAACTTTTATATTTTTCTTAATGAAGACTTTATACATTTGATTAAATTTATTAAGTACTCTAGGGCTTTTGTTGCTGTTTTACAATAGCAATGGTGTCTTTTATGAATTTTATTTTCTGATTGCTATGGTTTATAAAATGCAATTGATTTTTGCAAATTACTAAACAGCCACCTTACCAAATGTTCCTATTATTTCTATATTTGAAGAGTCGATAAAGTGTTCTATGTAAACAGTCAAATTAACCTGCATATAATGCCAGAGGGTTTTTTCTCCCCCTCCTTTCCAATTCTTAGGTGTCTAATTTTTTTTTTTGAAAGAAATTTTGCACTGGCTAGGATAGCCACACAATGTTGAATAGAAAATGTGCTAACAAATATTCTTGTTGTCTTTCTGATTTTAAAGATGATGTTTTTAATGTTTCTCTATTGTGTATGTTTGTTGTAAAATTTTTATAGATAACCTTAATCAAATTGAGAAAATTCCCTTGCATTTTATTGCTTTTTAATCATAAAACTATACTGAATTTATCAAATATTTTTGTGAATCTAATGAAGTGATCATAATGGATTTTTCCCTTTAACCTTTTAATGTGGTAAATGATACTAATATATTTTCTAAAATTAAACCATATCTGCATTTCTGGGATAAATCTAGAAACTGTAAAAAAGACTGCATAAATATTCACCATAAATGCTATCTTCAAACTATAAAGAGCCTTAAAAGCCAAGGGAAAAAATATATAATATGATATTGACCAGAGAACCACTGAAGGGTTCTGACAGGGAACTAATAAGATTAGAGCTCCTAAAAGCCCAGTGGACAGACAGATTCAGTTCCATTTCACATATATGGAGATGTAGAATAAACACAGCCATTTTGGAAGCAGTGACAATAATCTCCAGTGTGACTAATGGGCAGGAAGGCTTGCTCTTCCTTGTTGTGTTGCTTTTGCACTTTCCAGTGTGTCAAAATGGTCCAATGAATCAGTCCTGTTAATACAATGTTGTGTTTACCAAAAGGTCTCAAACATAGATTACCTATTCAAAGGATTAAAGCTCAACAAAATGCAATTCATACCAAAGCCTCCCTGAAAGAAGTGACTTGGTGATGCCCACCGGGCTGGTTAGGGAAAGGACATCTGGTCTTCCCACTATATCTGGAGCCCTTCCCACCCTTGATACAGGGGCAAGGCTTGACATCAGACAGATCCTAAGGTCTCTTTCTTCCCCTGCTCTGCAGCTCTGTGATGACATGGGAACTCTGAAGTAGAGTCTAGATCTCTGCTTTCTGGAAGGTACAAGCTTCGTGGCAACTCAGTGACCTTCCAAGGAACAGGAAAGTGAGGAAAGAGAGAAGGTGAGTGCTCAGCGAAGTTAAGAATCTTGTACAAGATCACAGAGATAATAAGTTATAAAGATGGAAGCTGAGTTCAGGTGTCCCTGACTTGAATCAACCCAAGCTATTTTCACCAGAGTCTACACCCTCCAGCAGGATAGAATATACATATATACAAGCGTGCAAACACACATCTCAACCTAGGGTCACATGGCTCAGGCAGAGATACTAAATATCCCCATTCCCTCCCCCAAATCTTTCTCCCTCCATACATACCAAGTCTTAATTAGTTAGTCCCTATACACAGCCCACTCCCACTCTCTAAAGGCCCCAATGTGCTCAGTTCTTTATGCTAGACACGGCTGGTGGATCCCCCTCCCCACCTGTGAAACACAGACCACACAGAGGTATATTCCCACTCTCATGTCCATGTCCAGTGTCTATAAGATCATACTTTTCACTCTACCCAGACCCAGCCAAAATTACACACACACACACACACACACACACACACACACACACACACGCACACACGTTTCTCTAGGCAGATTCAATCACAAAATGTTTTCTCCTGAAGTTTTTATTAGCAAATGCCCTTACTCTAAGCACAAACTGTTTGATTTCTCCAAGAGCAAAGAATGGCTCCAAACTTGACCATCCCTTAAGTTTCAGCCTCTATTGACTCTTTTTTTTTCAATATATGAAGTTTATTGTCAAATTGGTTTCCATACAACACCCAGTGCTCATCCCAAAAGGTGCCCTCCTCAATACCCATCACCCACCCTCCCCACCCTCCCACCCCCCATCAACCCTCAGTTTGTTCTCAGTTTTTAAGAGTCTCTTATGCTTTGGCTCTCTCCCACTCTAACCTCTTTTTTTTTTTCCTTCCCCTCCCCCATGGGTTTCTGTTAAGTTTCTCAGGATCCACATAAGAGTGAAAACATATGGTATCTGTCTTTCTCTGTATAAGCCTCTATTGACTCTTAAATACTGAGAACAAACTGAGGGTTGAAGGGGGGTGGGGGAGAGGGGAAAGTGGGTGATGGGCATTGAGGAGTGCACTTGTTGGGATGAGCACTGGGTGCTGTATGGAAACCAATTTGACAATAAATTATATTTTAAAAAAGTTTCAGTCCCTATTAAAACCATACCAGGTTTCAAGAACTTCCAGCCAGTCCAAATGAGGTAAGTGAGACTTCCAGGTTTCACGATATGGCAAGAGGCATAAAGCCTACCAAATTCCCTCCATAGTTGATATTAATTTATATATGCCCCTTCCACCAGACCTCAACCTCTGGCTACTTAACAAAGGAGCATTCATTTGTGCTGAGATGCTCAGAGTTTCAATAACATTCAAGTTGAGCCATATCTAAGATTTAAATATATCAACAACAGTAGACATGGTGAGAAAGTACTGGCCAGGCAGAATCCTTGCTGTTTCCTATAGAATTAGACAGAAATAGTCATCAAAGCCATTTTCCACTTAAGCTGCAGCAGAATAAGACAAGTCAACTTTGTCAAATAAGACAAGTCACTACAAATCTGGCTTAAAATTTAATTAAATCTTACACACTGTCCTGTTAGTAGTAAACATACCTCCATAAACCACCACTGCTGCCATGGTGAACACAGGGAAGTGAGTAATTCCATGTTGCTGGTGTTGAAAGGCCAACAACCCCTTCAATAAATAGCCCAGAGAAAGAGAGTATTGCAAGATGGCTCAGACTTAATTCACATTCTCACTGATGCCATTTAAGAAGTCATACATATGAGGGGTGCCTGAGTGGTTCAGTTGGTTAAATCTCTGACTCTTGATCTTAGTTCAGGTCATGATCTCATGGTTTGTGAATTCGAACCCCACTTCCGGCTCCTTCCCAACAGCGTGGAGCCTGCTTAAGATTCTGTCTCTCCCTTTCTCTACCCCTCTCCCCACCTCTCCCTCACTCTCAAAAGAAACAAACTTGAAAAAAAAAAAGTCATACATATGAGACAGTCAAGACTCATAACCCTAAGAAGGATGAACATAGCTGTCCCTTCCTTCCTGGGTTCTCCCATTCTCTTTTCCCTTGGGCTAGCCTGTGACAGTGGCCTCTCCCGTGTCTCCTACTACAGTGGCTATCCCCCATTCTGGATGCCCTCCCTCCAAGTACTTCCTGCACACTATTGCAACATTAATCCCTAAAAGGTCATTCTGATCACATCTTTCAGATTCTCACTGCCCACAGATTTCTTCAGGGGTCATGAGGATTGTAGGCTAGAGGCTCAGTCAGAGCCACCTGCTTCCATTTATTCTGTGTATTGTGTGTCCATGTAGAATTTCCTTTCAAAGAACTATAGAGCTAAAAACCTGAAACATTACCAGACTATAGGATAAAGTCATGGTACCTTGCTTAGTATTCAAGGTCCTCCTTGACCTGGACTGAATCTAAATCCCAGCCCTATCTCTTCCTCAAATATTTACTGAGAACCTGTTTTCTACTGAGCAGATGAAATTATTCACTATAGACAGATTCTGCCTTCCTTTTCTTCTATCATAATCTAAATACCTGTTCTTTCAGGACCAATTAAGGTTGCCTCTTCTATGAAGTCCTCTGTATACTTCAGTCCTAAGTGATCTCTGTCTTCCTAAATTCCTCAAGTATTTCTGTCCTATAACTGAACTGGCATATAGATTTGATTATGTTTTCATGGTACCTATCTAACAACCCACTCCTCTCCTACTAGATGCAACATACCTGGTGGACAAGGAACATGGGTCTTTACATGGCTTAGCCTGCCCAGCATAGGGCCACACCCACAGCAGGCCCCCATCCCATGTTTGTCATCAATGAACTCTGACCTGAAAACCCTTCACTTGTCCCTACAAACTGATAAACAGTAGAGCAGAGTGGAAGAGTCTGCCTCAACCAATGACTCAAAGCCTAACCATTTATTTTTTTAAGTTTTTTTATTTATTTATTAGAATCCCAAGCAGGCTCCACACTGTCAGTGCAGAGCCTGATGTGGGGCTTGAACTCAAGAACCATAAGATCATGATCTGAGCTAAAACCAAGAGTCAGATGCTTAACCGACTGAGCCACGCAAGAGCTCTCTCCCCACCCCTTTTTTTCCCCCAGCCTAATAACTTAAAAAAGTGAATGTGGGATAGGTTTTCAGAGTTAAAATATAAATCAATACACACAAAATGTTACAGAAGTTCTAAATAAAAATAGAGAAGTTTTAAATAACAAGCCCTCTCAGCACACCACCTCCCACAGCCATTTCTCCTGCCCTCCCTTGTCCTCTAAATTCTACATACCCAAAGTCTATTTTGACTCCCTCACATTTTGCACAGTAACTCATACTCAGCCTATGCAATACTGATGCCCTCCACCCTCCCTACTCTTCCTCAAGCCTACTGTTCTTTCTGTATCCTCTATCTCAGAGGCAAAACCAACCGCCCACTCACCTATCCAAAGCAGAAAGTGGGATGTCATCCTTGATATGCTCTTCCCATTTTCACCCCCCTCCCATACAACCCCAAGTGCTCCTTTAATCTCTCTCCACTCCATTCCCTTCTCACAGTCATAATCCCCTTCCTGCCTTGTATACAACCATATCCTCCTCCCTGACTCCAGAGTGACATTTAGAGAATATTAGTAAGAGCAAAGGATGTTCTATGTGAAACCTCTCACTGGTTCCTCACTGCGTCCAGAATAAATCTCAGAGACCTCTCCTGGCCCTTTATAACCCCATAATTGCCCTGAATACTTCTTGCTACTACAGTACTGAAATACTTGCACCTAAATACACCAGGCTCTTTTGCCCCACCCCACTCATTTCTACCAGCCCTTCAAGCCTTCATGCTGGAAGTCTTCCCTAGCATCTTCCACTACCCACGAGATTAACTTCCCTTCTTCTGTGTTCCCACAGTACTGTGTGCTTCCTTCCATATAAATTGTAATTACCTCTTACTTTTCTGTCTCCCCCACAGTGGGGGGGAGTGCTGTTAAATGTTTAACAGTTGGTTGCGAGGGAGAGAGCCCTGATTTGTAACATTTGCCAATTTCCATGGTGTAAATACTCCCACCATGTCAGATTTCAAGCTACCAACATGTTGTCACTGAGCATGTGGAATTGGAAAAAGATGTGCAGCAGCACACCATTATACCCCTACACAGTATTTCCATTATAAAGACACAAGAGTCATAATCTCAAAGGCATAGACCACAGTAAAATCATTGATTTGGGGGTATTCATTATTCTTGTCTATAATTTATTATTAAGTTATATAATTTATTTTTAGCAAAGAGCATATTTAATAGAATGACTCACAATATTCCTGACAATTTAACAAGCAGCTCTTTCAAATGGGTAAGTGCTGGCTCCAGCACATTGCTGCCAACCTTAGACTTTAAGCTCCCTGAGAACCAGGATGCTATCTAATTTCCCTCTGCATTCTGGACTTCTGGTACATGGCAGGTGCTCAATAAATAATCAGTGAGTAAATGATTAGATAGGTAAGTAAATAAGGTGTAACTAGCAACTATTCCATCTTTCCTCACTTCTCCTCATTAAAATAATTATGGCTTTGTGTGTCTCAACTCCCCCTCCTTGTACTCCCTAAGAAGGGAGGGTTCTTTCTTAGCCAGTCTAGTCCTCTGTGTTGGTCATACAGAATAAAGAGGATGCAGGGAGAGAGAAAGGCATCATCAACTAGAGAAGAGGGAAGGAAGCAAGAGGGGATGTTACTTAGTGTGTCAGTTCTTAGGCTCTTTCCATTGCTGAGGAAACTTCATGCAAGGAATGGAAAGGAGAACACTTCTAGAGAAAGCACGTGGGCAGGGTAGGAGACGGAAAAGCCTCAGAGCAGGCTGACTATGCAGAAGTGTTTGGGGGATCTGCCAAGTTAGGAGCTCCAGGGCACCCAGGGTATGAGAGAGTGTGGAGGAGAAGAAAGGAAAACCAAGAAATGCTGCTGAGGCTTAGGAACTGCCATCCCCTCTAAAAGCCTTCAAGAGATGCAAATAAAGTTCAGGGAGAGTGGGCTAATGGTGGGCCACATACAAAGAGCCCAAGCACATCATGTTCAAGCTACAGATGACAGAGAATAAAGAGAAGCAAAGTCACCTCAAGAAGGCAAAACAACTCTGAGACAGAGTAAGACTACGATGAATATGCTAAAATCCCTCAACAAAGCAAGTGTCGTTTAGAAAGGGAAACTGGAAAACAAGAATCAGACAGAGACAGCCCCTTGTCCAGCTCAGGGCACACTATCTAGGAAAGAGATGACTTAATCATCATGGTCTGACCTGGTTCAGCTTCAGGCCAGATCCTTGTGGTAAAGCTTGAAACCTATAAATATTTGAATGCCATAACTCAGTCCCTAGCTCACCATGCAGCCTTTGGTAATTGTGGCCTCCCCCATGATCCTCCTTCAGGAATCAAGAATGTGGTAACAGGTCTTCAGGAACATCCAGAGCACTCTTCACTGAAAATTAATAAAGTGCCTTTCTGACTGTTGTACTTTCGGTTCTCATGAGTTCATCAGCATGACTGTGCTTCTCCAAGTGTGGGCAGCAGTGGGACAGTGACAGAATAGGGTTTCTCTACCTACAGGACTCTGAGCAAACTACAGAGATAGCGTGTATCCCAATCCTGAAGTTCAAGGTCAAAATGACCAAATTCAAGTTTCTACTTTTGGGTTAACAGAGGACCTGTCACTTGAAGATGGCTGGGCAGCAGGATTCAGGACTAGATGGTACAGTCCTGTCATCAAGAAACACCACCCACACACAGGCTACCACAAAGCCCCATATTCTTCATACCTTTTCAGTGGTGCCACCTGAGTTCACGGCATTAGGCTGAGCCCTTGCAACGGCCCACATGCACACATGGAAGATGTTCATCAGTAAGCTATAGCTCCTGGCTAAGAGTTAATAACAGCATTTACCGAAAGCTGATAGTACGTTAAAGCACTTTGCCTCCATGATCTCATTTTATCTTCAGAACCTCCCTATTATCCCCAGAAGCACTGAGATAAAACTCGTCTGGAAGTCCCAGGTAACTACTGAATGGAGAATTGACACTCAAACCCAGGTCTATCTGATCTGATCTGGCCTATGTTTTTAATAGCAATGTTCAATGACTTGGGACAATGTCCACAGCCTACTGGGCCAAGGGAGCTCAATCCTTCTGTCTCACTCCTTGAGGCTCTTCACTGTACAGCCAAACCAGGCCAAATGAAAAAGACTGAACCCTCTAGGACCTGTGACATTGCACTACCTTACTCCGCTGACTGTGGGGAGACTTCAGCATATATTACAGTTGATATTATTATTAACTGTAGTGACTTCACATAAGTCCATTGTGATTGGTCAAAGCTGGGGAGCAGCTCTGCCATTCCTATGATGTGCTCCTTGGTCAACAAGCTCAAGAACAAGTATGTTGCTAATCACAGTCCTAAGAGCCCAGTTCACAGTTTTCTTCATAACCTGGAGTGGGGGAGGGGCAGGGGAATCTTTTAAGTGGGCTGTGAAAAAATGTAAAACACAAGAGAAGCACTTGTGTTCAGATAGACAGAATGACACAAGGAGAGAGGGAGGCTAAAAGAAAACACAACCCTTGTTATGTGGCATTTCGAGAGCCAAGCTTCTATTTGGGTTGAACAGAAGAGCAGAGCTCTTCCAAGTGTATAGTCTTGATAAAAGCTTCAACAGACTTTGCTAAGTTAAAAAGAAAAGTCCAGGAAAGTTGTGCTGGAAGTTTGAAAATCCTTATAAATGATTTTAAAAAGTTACAGAATTTCCAGCTTAAGAACAACTGAACTTATTTAATAGGAAAAAAACTAAGAATAAAGCATGTTCAAGTTATTTTTTATTATGGTTTATTAATATTCTTTTCAGGCTAACCTAGTTTTAGGGTTCATCCAGCAATTGAAGAGAATTAGGTCACTTCTACAATGGCAAATTTCATCAAATAAAGCACTTGCTTTAGAAAACTAACCCCAAAAATGTTCCTGTCTACATGTGTCTGAACATTCTAAAACCTAACAAGCAAAGTCCTGAAAACCCAAATCTGGGTATGGGGAAATCAAGTGGCTTCAGTGACTTTGTTTTTTACAGTTAAAAACCTTACTTCACCAACAAATATTTCCAAAATGGAAAATTTGGTTTCAATTATCATGGTTGAAATGCACATCTGCTTCAGGCAGCAGTGATGCCCAAAATTTTCTACAAGTTTCTATCCATGACTACTAGTAGTGGGAGAGGACTCAAGGAATGCTGTGGGAAGAGAGAAAAGACAAGGGTATTCAATACTTGCCTCTTCTCTGGGGGGGGGGGGGGGTCTTGCTAGTATCTTACCTGGCAATGCCAGTCTCAGCATTTAAAGAATTATCAGCTAAGTCATGTCTTCTCAAAAAATATGATCTGTTCGTGGATCAAGGGTGAAAAAAATCTCTTCTGGTTCTGAAGTTCCCTGAGAAGGAGCAGGCTCTCTTTCATAAGGATGAGCCGTTCTCCTGTGAACTGCTCCCACAAATTCATGGCAGAGTGCTGGGTGCATGGTGCCCCTCTCAAGCAGGTACACACCAGTGCTTCTGATGAAGAAAACCACAATTTTAGGAAAAATGGACAACTAGTTTCCCCTTTGTATTATGCCTCTTCCAAAAGTTGTTCTCTGCAAATCTTGCAGATATATCAGACACTGAGCCTGGAAAAAAAAATTTTTTGAAGATTTTATTTTTAAGTAATCTCTACATCCAACGTAGGGCTCGAACTCACAACCCTGAGATCAAGAATTACATGCTTTATCAACTGAGCCAGCCAGACATCCCTGGAAAAAATTTTTTTAAACTGTAGCAATATACATAACATGAAATTGTCCATTTTAACCACTTTTAAGGATACAGTCAGTGACATTAAATACATTCATGTTGTTGTGCAACCATCACCAACACATACGTTTCCAGAGTATAATAAGGCTGATCGGCCCACAAGACTGATTTCCAGAACTGAAATAAAATCCTAAGAGCAAGAGCAACTGCCATTTTCAATGTCTATCTGCTCTACAAGCACACATACCCATACATACACACAATTTATCACTGTAGTAGTTGAAAGCCAGAGACCGTTTCCCTTCATAAAACAGAATGCAGAGTCATCTTCCTGTGACTGATCAAGCAACAGTGGTTCTTCACAAAGGGAGATGGGAATCTCAGCATCAGCAGGTCCCTTAGGGAGCTGGAGAGCTTGGGGGATACAGCAAAGGTGTGTGCAAACTCATATGTTCTTCTTGAGATTTTGACTGAACACAAGTGCATCTGGTTCATAGTTCCAAACCACTAAAGGCATCCAGATGCCACAGGAAGTCTATAAAAAGGAGGATTAAGGTAGGTGTTGGTGAAAACTAGCAGAGGAAATGCCAAGCCCCGTGTGGTATCTCACTATGAGGAGATGGATGGTTCAGGTAGAAGCAAGAGAAGGATCCTGATAAGCTCTCCCCAGTTTTCTCATGGGAAAAGTCCCACATAGGCTGCTTTAGATGATAAACATAGAAAGTCCTTAAAACAAGCTTTGGTTAGTATCCCAGCACGAGTCATGGGGTACACCAGGGCAATAGATGAACACCAAAGATAAAACAACGACTATTTACCTAGCACCTAGTCTGTGCCACACACATTTTACTAGATGCTTTATATATATATTACCTCATTTGATCCTCACAAAAACTCTATGAGGTACAGATACTGTTATTACTCCCTTTATACCAAAAAGAAAAATTATCTATGACTAAATGTGACACACTCAAGGTCACACAGTTCATAAAGGAGATTCACTGCAAGGCCTGTGTTACTCTAAATCCCAGGCTTTCAATTAATAGCCTTTTAAGGGAGAAGTTATTTTCATACCCTCATGGCAAAGAAAGAAAATTGTTCAGTAGAAATCTCTTGGCTGAAAAAATCTTAATGCTTAAAAACAGCCAATTAAGCTTCAGCAGGTTAAGTGCGGAACAAGCACACATTCAGGATTCCTCCAGTTGCTGGAGGTTTGACATGTGATCCTAGGCTAGTCACTCAGCTTCTCCAACCCTGGTTTTCCCAGGGAACTTGTAAAACCAGGCTACTTCCCCTGTTCTCGGCCTACAAAAGCATTCCATAGGGTCAATGACCCGTGCTGAGATAATAAGGCCGATAGCCAAAGATGAACCTATTGGCCAAAGGTTTCAATCTCTTCTCTCACCAAGTTTCCTCTTAGTTATCACTGCTTCCCACAAAAGTTATCAGTTCATCACCAAACAATCAGGCAGCACCTACTATGCATGCAGCCACACAGCGATGAGTGAGGAGTGTTCAGAGTGGCACCATCCTTACCCCCTAAAGACATGTCTCTGAGTCTGGGGGCTTGTAAGACACATGAAACAAAAGCACAAAAAGATCTGGTGGGTGGGCCTATTATTCTGTATCCAACTATGGACACAAACCTGAGGTACTGGAATTCAGAAGAACATCACCCGGGACTAGAAAAGCTGAGGTTTCCAACACAAAATAGGAATTTAAAACAGCCTTGTTAGAGGGATAACTTTAGGAAAAGATGGGAAAAGGCATTCCAGGCAAAAGGAACACCAGGAGCTAAGGATGTGGGGCTGGATGGAGCAGTATACAGGATGTATGGTCACAAAACAGACCAAAAGATTGCTTGGTGGGGGTATGGGTAAGCAGAGCAAATGCAGACTGAGCCAGATTTCAGGGGACTTGAATGCCTGACATGGTGAGCTGGACGTGAAGTGGAAACAAACAGTAGTGAGCTGGGTGACATGGTGAACCTTGGAAGCTGCTCAATTTGTATTTCTTGACTACTCTCTGCCTCCAGTAGGGGAAAGACAAAAGAACATGTGCAAAAAGCAGGTGTTATAAAGCCCAGGACATCAGCCTTCCCAGCAGAGAGGCACCAGAGCATCGAAGAACAAGAGATCTCCTAGAGGGCAAAGACTCATTACATTTCTGAAAACAGAAGATGCCCAAAAATGCTCAGGAAGCAGTACCCTGATCAGCTACTGCTAGTCTCACAAGGACCCTTCAGCCCCCACACACCACCAGTCAAGCAAATGAGCCTGATCCAGAACCTCTAAACCACGATTCACCTCGCCCCTGCCCTTCTACTAACTATCACACCAACAGAAGGTGAGGACACTACCCACCTCTGCTCCCAGCCTAGGAAACAGGCCTCCGGATGCTCTGTTGCCCAGCAGGCCACACAGAGTCCAACACTAAGCCCCTGTTGCAAAAACCGCTGAGGGAGAAGCTGCATCAGCAGCACACTCAGACTAAAAAGTCCCAGACTCTTCCTGCGGGAGTCACATGGAGAAATGGAGTCCCTGGGGCCTCTTCAGACAGGAAGACACCCAACAATCATGCCAATTTTAACAGGGTCTAGAGATGTTTAATGGCATCATTCTGCCCCATGAGATGCACCAGTGGAGACAATACGTGCAAAAGAAAGTGTTTATTGAGGTACAAACCAGTGCTGAGTTAGATGAACCTGTTACCATTCAACCAGCCAGTTATCATCTGCATCAAACCTGCAACTCAAAGCAGCACTCCCCCCACCCCCGCAATGGTGCACTGCCACACCTCACCCCTCCCTGCCTAATGCTCCATGCTGTCTCCTCATCTCAGGAAAAATGGCAAGCCTTGTTCTCTACCAGCCGCAGACCCACAGAACCAAAAAGCTGACACAACAGGAGGAGACGTTTTAGCACAGAAGAATGACCCACCCCCGCACTGCATAGAGTACCTCTGAAATAAAAGAATCAGATCCTCAGATAATAGTTTAAAATGCATATATGCACGTGCCTGCCAGAAAATAAACTCTCACTAGTTACATCCAGCTCAACAGAGGTACTTAAATTCCCTTCTGTTTATTCCTATTTCATAAGGAACCCCTGATGGACAGAGCAAGAGTTCCTCTAAAGCACATACCTTCCAGTATCATTCAAAAACTTTTCAATGAAAATGAACATCAGTTCAGACCAAGTATCATCTGAAGGGTTTCTCTCCTTCTTATTTGAACTTGTGTGTGCATATAGGCACACACGCGCACACATACACACACACACACACACACACACACACACACACACCTTTTTAGAATAGACAGGAGCGTGGTATGCTAGCTAAAGATTTGAGCACTTCAGTATGAAAATGTAAGCACCCCATGCCAGGCCAGCCCGCTGTGACATCAGAAACCCCCCACCAAAGAAAAACCACCCCTGGAAAGTAGTCAAGAAAGGGAAACGCCTCCTTGAAAGAGCCTGAGAAAGACAATCCTGATTCAGCCTATGCTGAAACTATACCCGAACACCACCAGGAAGTCCCTTCTTTCAGGGTGCTCCACTGCCCAGCAAACCCAGACCTGCCTTTGCGGAAGCCAGATCTCTGGAAAAGGGGGCTTCTGACTCTGCTGTCTGCCCGGATCCATCGGCAGGGAGGTCTTCCGACCCAGCCTAGCCAATGCAGATACAAAAGCTAGTAGCTGCACCACAAGCATACGTGTATACACACACACACACACACACACACACACACACACACACACACACACACATTTAATACATACGTACCTTTCACCCTCCATTGTGCGAGGCCCAGCGGGGGTGGTAGCCGCTGAACTGTGCATGCACCCGGAGATCGTAGCTCTGTTCTCGGTTCTCCCAGCCAACCAACAGGAGATCTGATCAGCAACAGTGATTCAGCATGGCTGCAAATGAAGCCTCCTCCCTCTCGATCCTCCTTCCTCTGACTTACTCCCAGCAGCTTCTACCGCAGAAGCGGCAGCAGCAGAAAATGTCTTACCCAGAGCTCCCTGCAGCCCTTTCAGCTGCTAAACGCAGCAACCCATTTGCTCCCCCTCCCCCGCAGGCTCGCTGCTGCTCCTCCGTCTCCTAGGAACAGCGCAGCTCCAGCGGCCCAAGTGCGGTGCCACCTTTCCAGCTGCCTCCACATCTGCCTAGGCATCCCCAGCTCTGGAGACTAGCTCACCCCGGGGGCTCCCATCTCCTGTGCCTACGCTGCAAAGGTTCAGGCAGTTCCTCACCAGCCCAAGAAACACTGGCCCCCGCCCTCCAACCCCACCCCTGCCCCCATAGGCTACAAGTCCGTCAGCCCGGCCGGATTGCTGGAATGAGGAGGCCCCTCTGTGGCTTGCAGTGGAGTATATCCACCTGGGGAAATCAGCTTATAGGTCACAGCTCACGTTCTGATTCCTCCTCACAAAATCTACAGTAGCTCTGACAGTCGGACAGATGGAGAGAAATTAGGGGGGAAAGAGTCTGATAGCTCTGAGAATGTGGAGAGAAATTTTATAAAGGGAACAGTAGACATAGGTGAAATGGAAACCAACCCTATTTTGCCTCCAGGGGCCAAAGATGACTGCAGTGAAGCCATCAAAATGAACACTGCACATGTTGATTGCCCTACAGGGTACTGAATGACCACAAATTTCATTGCACAACACTGAAGTACCTGCCCAAAGCACTGAAATTTAAATGAAACTGTGGCTCCAACTAGTCAGTCTCACTGAACCCCCATCTCCAGCCAAAGATCGCCTGTACCCTGTAATCTCCAGCTGCTGAGCTTCAATTTAGACTTTCTTAACTCTAAAACATCATCTTGGGAAGGCAGAAGGGCAGTCTGTGTCTCCTAGCCACAGCCAAGAGGCTTAATGGAAATTGAGGCAAACTGCCACTACTGATTGGTTAGCCACAGAAATGGGTTCAGAAGCTTCCTTAATGCCTCAGAAAAATCATACTTGAGCATCTCTATTCTAAAGCATACATGAGCATCTCTATTGGCAAACCATCCAGGTCAAACCTAGGCTTTTCAGGATCTATGCTACCACTAGCTAGCTGAGCGACTTTCAGCCAAGTCTTCTTCCCACTTTGAACCTCAGATCCTCCTCCTCTATAACACAGGATCAGTCCAGGGTCCCTTTCAGCTCTAAAATCACACGATTCAAAAAATGCCTTAAATGTTCCATTTTGTTTGTTCATCTGTAAGACTGTTTAAGAAGAAATTTTTACTAGACTCTTAATATTTTGTAGAGGTCTTCAGGGAGGATAACATAATGTATGTGAAAGCAGGAGAGATGACTGTTTATTCTATGACTGTTAAAATTTCGACCTGTTGAATTTCTTCATTGCTACAAAGCCTTGAAACAGTGGAACAGGGGAAGGGGAAGCACATTGAGGTAACAGAAACTAGAAGTAACTTTTACAGACCCTGAATGGAAACTGGTAAGGTGTTATTCTCAAAGATTATCTCCCACTGACACCTCAGTGTCCTCTTAGATGAGGCCACTACCCCAACTCACTCTTTCTCAAACGAGATGCAGTCTGGGTTATTTTATTTACATCCTACAGCCCTAGATCACCACTTTTTCCTTTCACAATAACACCCCTCATATCTTTCTCCCTCTGTCCCTTCCTCCTCTAATCAGCCTTGTGGCTCGGCTCCAGATATTTCCTCTCGAGGTGAATCACAGGGACCAGGAGAAGCTGAACACCACAAACAAGGAAACTGAATCCCAGAATCCGTGCCAGAGTGCAGACATCCACCAGGAAGACAACTGGGTGATTCATAAAAGGAGCATAAGAATAAGATAAGTCTTTCTTTTACACCTTTATACCCTTATTGACCATTTTCCCATACAGGAAAGGGGGGAAACGTCACATCTAATAAACCAGAGAGAAAAGAAAAAGGTCAGAAAAGGAAATACTTACAGCTGAGTATATACAGATTTCATTCCACAGTCAATATAAAAATTTTACAGCACTTCCTTCACAACCTACTTTTGCTGTGCTAACCAATGTCACTACAATGTATGTGCTGAAACCATATTATTGCTACCTGCACACTTTATTAACCATTCACTGTATCCACAGAGGTACAGAGAACATTCAGAGAAGGTCATCTAACAAAATCAGGAACAGAGCTGAGTCAAGAATCAAGGTCTCCAGATTCCTGGCACAAAGTTCCCACCCTAACCTTCTCTAATTTCAGAGCTACATTTTACATTTTCTACTTTATTATCCAAATGTTCTTTGGGCCACAGTCTGAAACTATTTGCTTTAGGCTAATTTTCCTGACTGAACTTCAGATTAAGAAGAGATGCTATTGGATTCTTGCAGCAGAGGAAAATCAAATGGAACCAAATTGGTGTCTGCCTGGTGGGGAAGAGGTCCCATCCTTGAACTGCACAGCAACAGTATCTTAGGCCCACCTTCCCACACCCAAGGCTTCTCCACAGCTCGCCAATTGTAGCTAGTGGCCCCAACTCTCCATCCAAAGCAATCTGCCCAGCCATCCACACCAAATTTGTACAGAATTCTTCAGCTTTATGTGGCTCAGGAAGAAACCATGTTAGGAAAAGAAACTGTTTTTATTTAACTGCTTTTGGTCTAGAAAGTTCTTTTCTCCACACTCCATCTCTCCACAGGGAGCCAGTACAGCATAGCTTATCTGGAAACAGTAAAATCAACCATTCTTTCCAAGTATCTTTTTTCTTTTTTTCACTTTTATCTTCCTTCTCTAGGCATTCAGTTCCTCACATCTGCAGACACCATAACACAGTACAGTGGTCCGCCACCTGTGTGTCAGAACCATTGGCCTAGCTGGTTAAAACTGTACGAATCAGGTGGTCAAAAGGCACAATGAAACTTTTTAGGGTTATGGAAATGTTCTGTATCTTGACTGTGGTAATACTGAGATGATTGTATACAACTACTACATTACATCAAACTAAACACTTAAAATGGGTGCATTTTATTTTATGTAAGTTATACCTAAATAAATCTGGGAAAAAAACAAAAACACTACAGTGCCAGACTCGACCCCACACCTACAGAATTGGGGTCCAAGAAGCAGGAATTTCAATGAACTTCATAGGAGATTCTAATGCATAGCTAAATGTAAAGACCACTAAGAACAAAAGAAAAGAGCTCAAACCATCAGAATGAGAAAGACCAGGATCCAAGCGTACTTAGCAGAAACATGACCCTTGGCAAATTACTTTATGTCTCAATTTTCTCATCTGCAAAAAGGAGATAATAATAGTACCTACTTCCTAGGACTGTGAGATTTCAATATAAAAGTCTATAAAGCACTTAGCATACAACCCTGCCTGCAATAAGCACCAGTAAACATTAGATATTTTCATTGCCTATGCCAATGTTATCAAACTACAGTCTTCGGTTCTGAGGTCAAGAAGAAAGTCTGCCAAACTACCTTGTGCCAGAAGCACAGACCCAGGCCTCCCCTGGAGCCACTTCCACATCTCCCATGATCCCTGCTACCAACTGGCCACCAAGGACTAAGCAAAATCAGAGCTAAATTAAGGCCCACCCACACCTGTATCACCAGAATTTCCCCTTAGATTCTGGACCACCTGAGGGGTAGATTTCCCCTAGAGGTGCTCTGACTGCCCCCGGAAATCAGGTAGAAACTGAAAAGGAACTTGAAGCCCACAAAATCAGGTAGAAACTGAAAAGGAACTTGAAGCCCACCTTATCCCAAGTAATACCTGGCCTCCCTCAGGATTCTTCCCCTGAGGGTGAAAGAACCCACCCATGTGCTGGGTGGTTTCAAGAATTTCATAACACATGGCACTTGTGTCACACTTTAAAGCTTACAATGCGCTTCATGTCCCTCATCTCCTTTAACTTAAGGTAACATTCCCTGGAAATTAACAGGTGCTTCCATCCCTGGCCATTTACTCTGGACGAGACTCTGTACTCAAGGCTTTACAGGTAACTTTCTCATATAATCATCATAACAAACCTGTGAGAATGGACTATTATCCCTGTATTAAATGTGAGATGTACACAAGCACAACAGATTTTTGTAGACTGACTTCGTACCCTACAACTTTACTGAATGTATTTATTAATTCAAACAGGTTCTTGATGGAGATCTTTGTAGAGTTTTCTACATATAATACCATGTCATACCATGCAAATTGTGACAAGTTTTACCTTTTCCTTTCCAATTTAGATCCTTTTTATTTCTTTTCCTTGCCTAATTGCTCTGGCTAGGAGTTCCAATACTATGTTGAATATAACTGGTGAAAGTGGACATCCTTGTCTTGTTCCTGACCTTAGAGTAAAAGATTTCAGCTGTTCACCATTGAGTATGATGTTGACTGTGGTTTTGTCATATATGGCCTTTATCATGTTGAGGTACATTTCTTCTATATATAATTTGTGGAGAGTTTTTGTTATAAATGGATGATGAATTCTGGCAAATTTTTTTTTGCTTCTACTGAGATAATCATATAATTTTTATCCTTCATTTTGTTGATGTGGTATATCACAGTGACTGATTTGCAGATGCTGAACGATTCTTGCAACCCTGGAATAAATCCCACTTGATCACAATGTATGATCCTTTTAATCTACTGTTGACTAATTCAGTTTGCTAATATTTTGTTAAGAATTTTTGTATCTATGTTAATCAGCGATATTGGCCTGTAATATTCTTGTGGCATCCTTGTCTGGTTTTAGTATTAGGATAATTGTGCCCTCATAAAGTGAGTTTGGAAGAGTTCCTTCCTCTGTTATAACTAATAAACAAATTTAGTAAAGTTGCAAAATAGAAAATCAATACACAAAAATCTACTGCATTCTATATACTAATAATGAACTATCAGAAAGAGAAATAAAAACACTATCCCATTTACAACTGCATCCAAAAAGAAATACTTAGGGAGAAATTAAACCAAGGAGGTGAAAGGTCTGTGTACTGAAAACTGTAAGACATGAACAAAAGCAATTTAAAAAGATACAACCAAAAGGAAAGATATGCCATGCTCAGTTAGAATATCATTAAAATGTCCATACTACCTGAAGCAACCTACAGATTCAGTGTAACCCCTATGAAAATTCCAATGGCATTTTTCAAAGATATAGAACAAATACTCCTAAATCTTGCATGGAAGTACAAAATACCCCCAAATAGGCCAAGTAATCTTGAGAAAGAAGAACAAAACTGGACGCATCATGCTCCTTGATTTCAAGCTACATTACAAAGCTATAGTAATCGAAATAATATGGTATTACCACAAAAGCAGACACATAGACCAACAGAACAGAGAACCTAGAAATAAACCCATATATAAATGATCGATTAATTTCTGACAAAGAGTCAAGAATACAAAGTGGGGAAGGGCACCTGGGTGGCTCACTTGGTTAAGCATCCGACTTCAGCTCAGGTCATGATCTTGTGGTTTGTGAGTTAGAGCCCTGCATTGGGCTCTGTGCCGACAGCTCAAAGCTTAAAGCCTGCTTCAGAATTTGTTGACTCCCTCTTTCTCTGCCCCTCCCCTGCTCACGCTCTCTCTCTGTCTCTCAAAAAAATAAATGTTAAAAAGAAAAAATACACAGTGGGGAAAGGACAGTCCCTTTAGTAAATGAGGTTGGGAAAATTGGAAAGCCACACACGAAAGAGTAAAACTAAACCAGTACCTGACACCATACACAAAAAATCAATGCAAAACTGATTAAAAACTTGAATGTAAGACCTGAAACCATAAAATTCCTAGAAGAAAACATCAGCAGTAAGCTCTTTGACAAAGGTCTTGGCAATGACTTTTTTAAATCTGACACCAAAAGCAAAAATAAATGAGATCACATCGTACTAAAACTCTTGTTCACAGCAAACAGTCAACAAAATAAAAAGGCAACCTACTGAATGGGAGAAAATATTTTCAAGTCATATCTCTGATAAGGGGCTAATATCCAAAATATATGAAGAACTCATATAACTCAACTGCATAAAAACAATCCAATTTAAAAATGGGCAGAGGATCTGAATAGACATCTTTCTAAGGAAGGCATACAGATGGCCAACAGGTACATGAAAAGATGCTCAACATCACTCATCATCAGGGAAATGCAAAGCAAAACCTCATACCTGTTAGAATGGCTAGTATCAAAAAGACAAAAAATAACAAGTGTGGAGAAAAGGGAGCCAGAGTCCACTGTTGGTGGGAATGTAAATTGTACAGCCACAATGGAAAACAGTATGGATGTTCCTCAAAAAATCGACAATGAAACTACATTTGATCCAGCAAATTCCACTTCTGAAGAAAATGAAAACACTAACTCAAAAAGATATCTATATATCTGCACACCCACGTTCACTATAACATTTTTCACAATAGACAAGGCATGGAAACAACCGTAAGGTTGTATGTATGTATGTGTATACACACACACGTACAGTGGAGTATTATTCAACCATAAAAAAGAAATCTTACCATTTGTGACAACATGGGTGGACCCCATTGGCATTACAAGTGAAATGAGTTGGAAAGAGAAAGAAAGATACCGCATGATCTCTCTCAGAATCTAAAAAAACAAAACAAAACAAGCAAGCTCATAGAGAAGAGACTAGTCATCATCAGAGGCAGGGGTGAGGGGAGAGAGAAATGGGTGAAGGGGGTCTATAGGCAAAAAGAAGTTATTTTCAAAAGTAATCAAATAAACATGAGTTCCACCAGAACATACATCATACATGTGAGGAAACTAAGGTTCTGAGAGTTAAATGGCTTGACCACAGCCTCAAAGGTTTGAACCCAGGTGTGCCTGACTCCAAAGACCAGTATTAACTACTGTGCATGGCAGGCATTTTCTCCCTCTTACTACTTCCATTTCAGAGATAAGCCAACTGAGGCTGAGAGAAAGAAAGCAACTGGCTCAAGATCACCCAGTTGACTAGGGGACCAAGTGGGACATGGAACCAGGTCCTCATAAGCCTGGCTTAACACCTCTTCCACCTCACCTATCAACGGGAGAACAACAGCAAATGAACTCCTTAAAGATATTAACACAGGCTGGTATCTAATGCTTCCAAACACTTACTACTATAAAATCCTTTACTATAGACTCCTCTGGTCCCTTGGCTTACCAATCAGACCTAGCCAAAGACTGCTCTTGGGGACAGCTGGGAGCACACCGCTGGACCCCATCTGAGTCAAAGAAAAACCAGACCAACTATACCAGCAAGCAGGGGGCTTCACACCACTGTTAGTACTTTGTGAACACTCAAATTCAGGACCTTTGTAAAAATTCCTTCCTCTCTGGAATCAGCAGCTGGTGCCCTCTGCTGGCAAATATGTACATCTCTTCATAACAAAAGCTAGACCTAATCACTTACACCAATGACCTAAATAGAGGGAGGCAATCTGCTTCCTTCACAGAATATTCTGTTCAAAAATGAGTATTAATTCCTACTTACAACTTTTTCATAGGTAGTTTTAATTTTAAATTGACTGCACTGGTTCTCTACCTGCAGAACTCTATCTCCTGTCTCACCTCCTTGGTTCTTTCCTTTCTGGGTACAATGAAAACTGTTTTTGTTTTGTTTTGTTTTGTTTTGTTTTGTTTTACATGAAAATGTAAAATACAGATAAGGCATAGCACCAAAATCAAGAATACGTGATGTGTACGTGAATGAGGTCAGGTCTGCACATCTAGCAGGTACAGAGAATTGAGAGAGACACAATGCTTGAACATAATGTAAAACCCATGAGCAAGAATGTTCAAACATTCTGGTCACTCACCACAGCTGCATTCTTACAACGCAGTCTCACGGACTATTTCAGTCTGTCTATGCCATGGGCTGTACCAGGGAGCTACAACATAAATCCTACATGAATAAAATGCCAAAGAGCTTACAAGCAGGTTGGGGAAATTACACATGGAAACATATAAACAATGGTAAAACAACAACAACAACAACATACAACAACAACAAGAGATTCAAGAGAAGTGCAGAAAGGGACTGGGAACTCAGTGTAGGAGGACACAACTTTCAATTTGGGGGAGGAGGGAGCAGGGCCAAAGGAAGAGAAATAAAGGTGCACACTGGGTAAGTAATTTTGTGGAGGTTTAAAAAGGATATTTGTAATTGTAAATAGTTGCAACTAGGTAATTACAATTTCTCGTGACTTCACTTAAAATTAAACAACAACAATTTAAAAGGTTCATTTAATCCTGCTACTTTAATATACTTACATATTATATACTACATTAAATAATACATGTTACTACATATTTTTGTAATTTTTTATTGTGGTGGAATATACATATAACTTACCATTTTAACTGTTTTTAAGTGTACAATTCAGTGGCATTAAGTACATTCACAATGTTGTGCAACCATCACCTCTATTCATCTCCAGAACTTTTTCATCATTCCCACAGAAACTCCACTAAACAGTTAACTCTCTATTCTCTCTCCTCCCCCAAGGCCCTGGTAATCTCTATTCTTACTTTCTGTTTCTATGAACTACTCTATTCTAAACACCTCATATAAGTGCAATCATACAGTTGTCCTTTTGTATCTGGCTTATTTCATTTAGCATAATGCTTTCAAGGTTCACCCATGTTGTAGCATGTGTCAGAATTTCATTTTTTTATGACTGAATAATATTCCATTGTATGTATACACCACATTTTGTTCATCCATTCACCTACTGATGGACAACAGGTTTCTAACACTTCACCCTTTCACAGAGCACAATCCAGTAAACATTTCCCTGGTCACTCTCCACAACCACATTCTTACAATGCAGTCTCATGGACTATTTCAGTCTGTCTATGCAATGGGCTGTACCAGGGAGCTACAACATAAATCCTACATGAATAGAATGCCAAAAAGCTTACAAGCTGGTTGGAGAAATTATACACATGAAAACATATAACTAACGGCAAACAACAACAACAACACAGAGCACAATTTAGTAAACATTTCCCCAATGTTTAACATTTATAGTTTTAATCTCTTTTTATAGACAATGTTATAATAACTGCACAAAGCCTGTTTCTCCTTTCACTGAATTGTTTTCTTAGGTTAAACTCCTAGTATTGGAGTCCTAGAGCCAAAGGATATGATTAATTTCATAGTTCTTACTAAGTACATCCATATTTGCCCTCCTTATTCATCAACTTTCCCAGCCTATGGAGAAGTTACTGTCTGCAATTTCAGTTGTAAAAGTACAAAACTGTGATTAAAATCATTTGGAAGGTAACAAACAAATAGTTCTACCAATTGAAAATAAAAGATTTCAAGCTCACAGCTTTATGGATCCAGAGATTTGAGGGCAACTGGCTGTGACTCTGAAGTCAGAAAGCAGAAATTGAGAAGACAGAGATCTGTCAAATGGGCATTTTTGCCATAATCTCCCTCTGTGACCCAAGTCTCATCTTCTCTTTATCAAATTCTTCTCATTAAAAGATCAGGACAGGATAACTTCCTTCCCAAGGGAGTAATACAAAGTCATAAAATCAGACCAGCTTGCTATACATTTCATTGCAGAGACTTTACAAGCAAACAAAATGTGATCCTTCTAACATACTGACATAACTACATCTGTTAGGGGATGCTGCTGCTTCTAATAGTTATATTTCTTTTCTCCCTAAGGAATCATTTATGGTGCCTATGTCAACAATTTCCTTCACTTAGATCATTTTAAAGACCGATATAAGTCGGTCCTTTTTATAAACTTGCTTACAAAGGATGTACATGATGGCAGTGAGTCTTCCCATGCTCAAAACTGCCAGAAGCCTCTCAAAACTGCTCGAAGATGCAATAAATGAAAAGACCTAGAGCTTTTAAAGAAATTAACAAAGTAAAAACTTCCCAGAAGAGCTCTCCATTCAACATAGGGCTGGCTGACCTATGCGACAGGTTTTTTGAAAACTCCACCTTCTACGCACAACATGATGTTTTCCACTTAAATTGATAACACACACACACACACACACACACACACACACACACACACACACACATATCACCTGTGTCTGGTGTTCCCAAGACCAACACAACACTGAGAGACTAGCTACAAGAAATCACAGAACTCAGCACTAAGTGTACTCACAGCTAAAGTTTAATAGTCACATAGTTAAGGATACACAGTCCAATCATAAGGAAAAAAGACACAGGTAGTCTAGAGGAATCCATGTACAAAACCTCTCTTTGCTCTCTCCCTACCATGAGGGGTCACAGAGAATACGCTTCTGTGTAATGTTGCTGCCAAGGACTCAAGGTTTTATAGGCACTCACTATCTAGCACTTATCAAAATTCCAGACTCCCAGAAGGAAAGGTGTTTAGCATAGATCAGATTGCAAGTGAACCTAGACAGTCTAGACACAGTGGACCACCCTTCCCAGTTAGGAACATTCCCTCAATCGAAGTGCCCTGACAAGGGTCAATCTTGCAAGGAGGCCCTCTACAGAGAGCACAGCACCAATTAAAGATTCATTTCAGCCAAGTATAATCACTCTCTCTCATATATACACACATATATATGTATATACACACACACACATATATATTACACATACACATGTAGAATTAAAGAGATTGTGGGTTTTTTCACCTTAGGCCAAGTTGCTCTCGTTGCTTTGCTCATTAACCCTCATTGAAAGCAACTATACCAAAGGAATAGGAATTCTGTTCTAACAGATGGAAAGCCAGAGAGACTACTAAAAATCAAGGCAGATAATTACACTCCTTTGTTCAAACTCTGAAATGGTGCACCATTCATGTGGCAAAAGCCAAAATCCTTACAACAGCTTCCAAGTCCCAACATGGTCTGGCCACTCTCTGACCTGATCAGTCACTCCTTTGCTCCTCTTCCCCCACCATCACCAACTTGCTCGTCCTCAAAAAGGTCAGGCACAATACTACCCCAGAGCTTCTGCTTTCCTAATCCTCTACCTGTAATGCTCTTCCCCTATATATCTGCACTACTCACTTCCCCATTTCCTTGAAGTGTTTCCTCAATTGTCACTTTCTCTGAGAGACCTACCTATACCACCCTATTTTTTTTTCAATATAAGAAATTTATTGTCAAATTGGTTTCCATACAACACCCAGTGCTCATCCCAAAAGGTGCCCTCCTCAATACCCATCACCCACCCTCCCCTCCCTCCCACCCCCCATCAACCCTCAGTTTGTTCTCAGTTTTTAACAGTCTCCTATGCTTTGGCTCTCTCCCACTCTAACCTCTTTTTTTTTTTTTTTCCTTCCCCTCCCCCATGGGTTTCTGTTAAGTTTCTCAGGATTCACATAAGAGTGAAAACATATGGTATCTGTCTTTCTCTGTATGGCTTATTTCACTTAGCATCACACTCTCCAGTTCCATCCACGTTGCTACAAAAGGCCATATTTCATTCTTTCTCATTGCCACGTAGTATTCCATTGTGTATATAAACCACAATTTCTTTATCCATTCATCAGTTGATGGACATTTAGGCTCTTTCCATAATTTGGCTATTGTTGAGAGGGCTGCTATAAACATTGGGGTACAAGTGCCCCTATGCATCAGTACTCCTGTATCCCTTGGGTAAATTCCTAGCAGTGCTATTGCTGGGTCATAGGGTAGGTCTATTTTTAATTTTCTGAGGAACCTCCACACTGCTTTCCAGAGTGACTGCACCAATTTGCATTCCCACCAACAGTGCAAGAGGGTTCCCGTTTCTCCACGTCCTCTCCAGCATCTATAGTCTCTTGATTTGTTCATTTTAGCCACTCCGACTGGTGTGAGGTAATATCTCAGTGTGGTTTTGATTTGTAGTTCCCTGATGAGGAGTGACATTGAGTATCTTTTCATGGCCTGCTGGCCATCTGGAGGTCTTCTTTAGAGAAGTGTCTATTCATGTTTTCTGCCCATTTCTTCACTGGATTGTTTTTTGGGTGTGGAGTTTGGTTCTTTATAGATTTTGGATACTAGCCCTTTGATACGTCATTTGCAAATATCTTTTCCCATTCCGTCGGTTGCCTTTTAGTTTTGTTGATTGTTTCCTTTGCAGTGCAGAAGAAGCACTTTAACTTCATGAGGTCCCAATAGTTCATTTTTGCTTTTAATTCCCTTGCCTTTGGAGATGATGTGTCAAGTATAGGGGCACTTGTACGCCAATGTTTATAGCAGCGCTTTCAACAACAGCCGAAGTATGGAAAGAGCCTAAATGTCCATCAACTGATGAATGGATAAAGAAACTGAGGTTTATATATACGATGGAATACTGCTTGGCAATGAGAAAGAATGAAATATGGCCTTTTGTAGCAACATGGATGGAAGTGGAGAGTGTTATGCTAAGTGAAATAAGTCATACAGAAAAAGACAGATACCATATGTTTTCACTCTTATGTGGATCCTGAGAAACTTAACAGAAGACCACGGGGGAGGGGAAGGAAAAAAAAAAGTTAGGGAGGGAGGGAGCCAAACCATAAGAGACCCTTAAAAACTGAGAAGAAACTGAGGGTTGATGGAGGGTGGGAGGGAGGGGAAAGTGTGTGATGGGCATTGAGGAGGGCACCCGTTGGGATGAGCACTGGGTGTTGTATGGAAACCAATTTGACAATAAGTTTCAAATTAAAAAAAAAAAAAAAAGCGTATGCAGTTCTTTAAGAATCAAGTTCCCAAGAACACCTTAAGAGAAAGATGGAGAGTGGGCCTGGAGAGGCAAAGAGTAATGGTTAGCATAGTAACCATTTTGTAAAGCTATAAGCTATGTGCAAAAGACACAATACATTAAAGTGCTTACCAGCATCTTCACCTATGTTCCAAACCTTCCTTCTAAATCTCTTCTTCCCATTCCCAGGGGCATCACCATCCTCCAAGTTACACAGTAATTCTCATTAAACTACTCCTTCCTTCCTTGTTCCCTACATATCCAGTCATATGACAATTATACTTTCACAGCTTCCTACAAATCCCCTCAGTTAATTTCCAGCACTACCCCCCTTGTTCATGATCTCTTTTCTTACCTGATTAACATCAGTTGTCTTAACAACCTTGTCACCCAAAATATCATTGAAATGCCAACTATTTTACTCAGGGCTAGGGAGTTAATCTGTCTAAATTGCACTCGCTACCACTATTATTGCTCAGTAACCTCTAGTGACTTCCACTGCCTGCCAAATAAGGTCCAAACTCCCTAGCACTGAGTAAAAGACCTGAGTAATGTGGTTTCAACTTCTTCCAATTTATTTTCCACAAATCTCCTTTACCCTTAGTACAAATTAGCCACGTGTATCTGAAGTTTAGTGGGAACAGCATGAACATCGAAATCAGACTTGGACTCAACCCCAACTCAACCTTTTTGCCAGGTGAGTGGCCTTGGAAAAGTTACTGAATCTTTCTGAGGTGAACTTCAGCCACCAATCTGTGAAGGAGAGGATTAGTGAATGGATCCAGTCAGAACATTTGTAAATGTAATTAGTACAGTGCTTAGCACACAGGCTCCAGGTCACTGCCTATTTGTCCCTTTACCTGCAATTACCTCTTTCTTCCCAATCGTCTCCATTTGGCCAATTTTTAATTGGCCAGTGCTCTATCCTCCACAATGCTGTTCTTGATCTTTCTTCCTAACTGGAAGTCACTTCTCCTCAACATTAACATAATTTATACCTTCCTTATAATAACAAATACTTAAACACTTACAGGTAGCTATCATGGTTCATCTCTCTCCTACTGGAGTTAAAACAGCAGAGGTTTAGGGGGGCTCCCATATTCAAGCTCACCCAACAAGTGAAGGGCAAAGCCTGGGTTAAAAACAGTATTTTTAATCACAGTATTAAGAATGATCTACAGACTATATATGCCTATGTCACTACTCTTTTTGAGACAGTTAGTTACTCATTCACCTCATTAACCGTGCAAATATCGTGTGGTTGGGGGTTAAATAAAGGTACACCTTTTGCTAGGCAGTCGTAACTGTTATCAGAGGTCATAATGTTAACATTACTATGTGCCAGACAAGATAGTTTAAGTCCTTGAAATGGATTTTTTCACTCAATCTGTTCAACAACCCTGTGAGACAGGTATCAGGTAAAAGTCTCTCCTTTTTGAAGACAAGGAAACTGAGGTTCAGGCCAAACTGTTCAAGGTCACAAAACTAGAAAGTGACATCTTCAGACATCTTGTCTATTTGATGCAAAAAAAAAAAAAAAAAAAAGTCCTTAAGGACTATGAAATATTAAATCAGATGCTTACTCTGAGGCCAATTATATTTGCAACATAAGCATCAGAAAACAAAAAATGCACCTTTCATATGGTATCCAAATAAGTAATCAGGGAAAGAGTGAAGCTTTAATAAAATCCAAGAATGTATACTAAATAACAATGGAACTAACTCCTATTTGTATGGTGTAAACAACCTAAACGGTGCATGATGCTGAAAAGGAAAGGATCCACCATTTCAAAAGAAATTGAATTCCAATCAGAATGGAAGTTATTTGAAGACAGAAATCATGTGTGTCTCACTGCTGTGTATCTCCAGAGCCTAGATGTCTTTTGCACAAAGGTAATCAATACCTGATAAAACTGATGGTAAACACTGGAAAATACACGTCATTTAAATGTAAAAGTTCACATCAGAGAATTTTAGAGCAGATGGATGTCACAAAACTCTTTCGGGTGGTTTTCAGAGGGGTGGGTGGTGTTTGTTTCAAGCAAACCGAAATGATAAAAGAATCAAAGGAGACTAAGAAAATCTGCCTAGGTAGAAAAGGAAGCACAGATAAGAATGCCTAGCAAGGTATCTTCTTGAATCTTTTTGTTCTTTGAATATTCAACTCATCCAGCTCCAAGTGCAAGTAAAAAAGGAGCTATAAAAGTAAATACATGAGACTCAAGCGCCCTTTCTACCCTTCCTACTTTGGGATTTCTATTTTAAGAGCAGTTTTCAAATATCTCCTTTTTATGATAAACGTTTTATCTAGTAGCATTTAAATTCTCATTTAGGGAAAATGTGAAGTTCACCCAAAAGCAAGTTCCAAAGTCAAAGGCTAATTTTCTGAAACCAGTTAGTTGTAGGTCTTTGAAATGAGCAATAAATTCTATTTCCCAACAAATTCCACACGTTATATTTAGTAAAAGACTAAATTTAAGCATCAAGAACATTCACAATGTGCTAAAGTCAAATTCAATTTGAGGCTAATAATTCATGCCCATTTATTTCTCAAATACTGCCTCCCCCCAAATTATACAAATATTAACTCCATTTTAAAAATCAAATTTAGAGAACATATAACTTTTCAATTATGGCAAATTCAGTTTCTTTTCTATAAGAAACTTTTCTGTTTCTTATAGAAAAGAAACTGAATTAAAAAGAAACTGAATTACTGTAGAAGTTATTTCTAACAAAATTCTATTTTAAAATCAACTAATAAGTCAAAATATTGGAAAGATATTTACAAGATGAAAATGCAAGAATGGTAAGGATGCTGCTAACTTTAGCTTAATAAAAGGGGTCTTCAAAATATGAATTATACTCCTTATGGAAAGATTCATTAATATGCACTGATTATCATTTCCCACTTAGTATTTCAACCGTTTTGGTTTTCTAACATTGAATACTTTTAAGTTCTGCCTCCCTTAAGCTGATTTTGCTACCAATACTTCACAAAAACCATCAATCATAAAATAATGCAAAATAATTTCAAAAAATAGATGATGTGCTTTTAAGGTCTTTGTGGTCTAGTAATGGCAAGAAAAAATGTAAACAGCCCAATACATCATGATCTGCATTTTGGTCTAAGCTGTGGAATGTCCTTGACCAACTCAACCTAAATGACAAAACTAGTGCAAATGTCTCTCATGTTTAACATTGTAGGTCAGTGAAATGACCCACAAAAAGAAGTCCCCACTACTGCTTATATGTCTGACTAAAATGCTCACACTCTATCATAATTGTTTAAATTCCCACCACCCAAACTAAACCGTGGGTATCATGTTGTGTGCAAGGGCTCATCCTTACTTTTTAGCTAAGTCATGTCCAATAAATTGTTTAATGAATTATAGGAACTCATCCAAAGATTCCTCTTCAAAGCTGTTACTGAATAATTACCAAACAAGACTAAAAACTAAGAGTATGAAGTTGGAAAGGATCTAAGCAATTAGTCTCCACATCACAGGAAAAAGAAGTCCAAAGAAAATAAATTGACTTACCAAGGTTAAATAGTAAAAGAAAATAAGTGGACTTACCAAGGTTAAATAGTAAGATCTGAATTCACATTTCAACTGGAAATTGAGATTTTGGGCATTGCCCACCACTGATCCAGAGTAAATCTCTCCCAGTATACCACTTCCCATCTGTTCTTTTCTATTCTTTCTCAGTTTCTTGAGGAAGTACTTAGCAAATCACTTAAAATTCAACTTTTATAAAAGCGATTTCTGCAGTGAAAAATCTCTATTCACACCCAACTAAAATATGATGCTACACATTTTAGGTAGAATGAACTAGTAAAGAACAATAAACTGCCTATTTATTGCTATAAAATCCCAGACCTTAACGTACAGTCCCTTCAGAATATAAGGGCACTAAGGCTTTTTTTTTTTTTTTAATGGAGATAAATTATGTATTTTTTAATCAACTTTCTCACAAAAAAACTGAAACACAAAGTTGGGCGGAAAGTTGACAGAAGTAAAATTGAAAATGTTAGGACTGTAAATATCCAAAAAATCCTTTTAAGGCTCTAGCAGATTTCTTAGAGAACTATCTGGATACCAGTATAACCAACAGCTTCAACCAGGCTCCCAAACTTGTTTTTTCTGCTTTTAAACGTTTAAATGGCAACACAAGGCTTGCAAAAAGTTTTAAATTATGAGAAGAAAAACTGGAAACATGCCAATCAATAAATTATGGTGTGTTTTTTTTACTACAGCACACCATAGAGTCATATAAGATACGTGTAGAAATATGGAAGACCATCTTTGATGTTAAAATTCAGATATATGCATATGTAACTATTCATCTTGCTATGCAAGCTATGCAAAGAAAAGATCTAGAAGTAGACTGTTAACACAGGTTATCTCGGCGTTAGGAGAAAATGGGAGGAGCAATTTTTCTCCCTTTACAATATGCTTTTTAAAAATAAGGGAAAAGATGCCTATTTCTTGTTCCCAATAGCTACATGATCTTAAGCAAATTACTTAAATTAGGTAAGCCCATAGCTAATACATAACACAGAGATATAACAGGATATCATCAAAGAATTATTCTAAGGACTGAAATAAATCATGCACATAAAATACTTAACACAAGACACATAGCAAACATAATCAGTGGTACCTTTCTTATTTCTTCAGACAGTAATGAAATGTCCTAAGTAATATATATAGCCATCATATGGAAAAACTGGTAAACATTTCTGCAGTAAAAACTAATGGAGAAAACAAAAAGGGAAGACAGCAATATAATGGTCCTCATAGGTCATTAGCTATTATATCACGTATAATCTAGCTTTGAAAATTTTCAAATGTTTTCACTAAATTACCCTAACGCTTTAAAAAAGCCACAAGGGAAGATGTACCTTTCTGTATGTATACTAAGAATTAACAAACACTTAAGACACCACAAAACTGGTACATTCTCAGTCTAGCACGTTTAACTGTGAGGTAACCATCTCATCAATTAAGTACACATTTGATCAGCAAGAACATATCTGCAAGGATAAAAATCACTGCATTGTTCATAACAGCAAGAGAAGAATCATTTAAGTTCCACCTCCCTTAAGCTGATTTTGCTGCTCTTGCTAACAGCAAGAGAAGAAACCTCATTCCATCAAAAGAAGGAATATTTTAAGTTGTAAAAAGCCATACTATGGAACATTTACAGTTGACCCTATACAGTTGACCTGAGGAGCATACAAAAAAGAGCTAGCTGAATATACATCTATGAGTGATTATCCTTGAGGACTGGCTCATATTAGTAAAATACTCTTCATTTAGTTTGATTTATAACCAGTTATTTGTTTAACCCTAATAAATTTATTTTTAAAATACACCAGCCCCAAGAGTCAATAAAACCTCATATTTTCTATTTCCTACTAATATTGCTATTTTCTGTAACTTGAATTACAATCTAAGTGTTATGCAACATAACAATTTTTTAAGTAACAAATTGTAGAAAGCAGGTTTCTTAGGTTTCACCTTTTAAGGGACTTTCTATTGAAAAAAACCTTAATGTATTTTCACTTTTAAGAGAAAGCATAAAACAAAGGCACATCAAAGTAATCTGCAATGAGACATTAAGAAAAAAGCATTGCCCTACTCTGGTTTAGGGGCAATCTTTGTTGCCCTATTTCAGATGCAAACAAAATCAGGCCTTCTTAAACAGAACAGAGTATTTCCCAGTGAACAAAACCTTACACTCAGTAAGTTGATCAAAATGGGAGAGACTAACCCAAATGTTATCTTTCTGGGTAAAATCCATATACCGACTAGATGCAATTCTGATCAAATCAATCCAACATCCAAAAGCCCACTTTCAGTCAGCAAAGACACAGGCACACAAAATTTAACATAAAATGCAAATTCTCAGATAGGAGAAAAGCAAACACTTAAAAAGTAAAGAAGCCTATCAAATAACTGACACTGTCACTTCTGGTTGAGGAAAATAATGATAAATACTAAATTTTCAAGTATCCTCAATCCTTTAGCCTTGCTTAAAAACAAAAATTTATCGTGAAGCAGATTTAAATAAGAAATCTATGTTCAAAATCGCTAAATTATAGGAGGAAACAATCAGTTTATCATTCTACAATTATCCCTATGAACATTAACCAGCTGCAAGCTTAAAATTTAAAGTTACTAACAATCTTTAAATACCTTTGAAAACATTCAATTAATGATTACAACTGAATTTATACTAAAAATACTGTAAATGCAAAAGTTCTTCACAAGAGGGAGAGAAAAAGTTAAGTTCATTTTGTATAATCTTTCAAATTAGACTCAAGCATGGCGCAAAAAAAACTATTCAGTACGGACTAGATTCTGTACCACCTTTTCCCATGAATTTTTTCTTAAATTTTAATGTTCAGATAGCTCTCATAGGTGAAAGGACTTAATACAACTCATTACCCCCAAAAAAGAAAAAAAAAAAAAAAAACATCAAAAACGCTTGCATAAAAGTTGACAAGAGGAATTCCATAAAAACTAAATACCACTATGCTTTTGCCTTCACTAAATAACCAGTCCAGATTACAGGAATCTGTAAATACATGACAAGGGATCTGTAAAGGTAAAGACATGACAAAGAATTACTAATATACCAAAACAGCACCTTGAAGTAAGTGTCTAATTAACAGGTAATCCTTTTATATAATTCATTTTACTTTTTAGAAATCACTATGTAGGGAAGGCAAAATGATAACCTTATTAGACTTTGGAAACCCTCCAAAAGTTGGAGTGTTCCAAATGACCCAGAAGAAATATATCTTTCCACTAAAGCTGAATAAAAGGCAGAGTAATAATTATAATGAAAACTTTAAGCGTATCATTTTCTGTATCTTAGACACACCCAAAAATCAAGACTCAACTACCAAATGAAAAAGCCAATGTGTAGTGTTTCACTAAGAGTGAAAAATGAATTTAAGGAAACCATAGAACCGTTGAAGAGCAAAAGATCTGACGATATTTATTCAATATGCAAAAACATCTATCCCATTTGTCACAGAGGTATACTTAAATATTTGTAGCAAGCATCAGCAACTACTGAGCAGCCATAATCTAGCCTAGCAATCTTGACCTTTCTTCCTAGCTCTCAAAAGGAAAACCCTAGCTAGCAATTAAGATTTAAAAATTGGCAAGAATTAGAGATTAAGAAATATACGGTTAACAAGAACTAAAAAAATGCCAATGCTAAAATAGTCTTTTTTACTTTAAAGCCCATTAATATCCCCTCAGAAAGCTTACTATATACATTTGGGCTTTGGAATTGCAATGTTCAAGTTAAAAATTTTACCATAACATCAAATCAAGTGTACTATATTATAGGTACTCTGAAGCCACCCACCAGGTTATACATACTCTCACTCAATCATGTAAAGAATTGAATTCTTTATTTGTGATATCCATAAACGTTGCTATTCTATATTTCTATCCAGGAAAGCAATTTTCTCCTATATCATTGTTTTGTTTTGTTTTGTTTTTTTATAAACAACAACTTGAATTCTATTGCATGAAAGGGCTACAAATATACATTTGTTAACCAAGCAGAATACACAAATATTTTGCTTTACAACTTGCACCTAAGACACCAGTACATGTAGCTGGTTCATTAGTTGTCATAGCAATTTGGGGCCACTGCCCAAGCTATGCATAGCAGTTTACATTTTCAAATCTCATGTAGAAAGGGCAATTGTGATATGGATTGTTAACTACATTCCCGTAAAGCCCATCTTAGTTACAAGAAAATGTGTAACCAAAGTCTGAACAGATTTTTGATGGCAAAACTTGTAAAACTGATGCAATTATCCTAAACAAGATTTTTTAACAAATTGTTTTGCAGATACACTGCCATTCTGCCAGTAGATGGTGCTACAAAGGTGGGGGGAAGGATTTCCAAGAGGACAACAGTTCAGCTATAGGAAAAAACGTTTAAATCTGCTCTGAAAATACAAAAATGCATTTAGTTTAAGGGTAAAATATAACCCTTATTTGTAACCATTCATTACAGACAAACCAGTAAGAGGGATGAAACTAGGCCATCTGAAAATCTTTAAACAGTTTATATGAATGAAAACACATGCTTAACACAAACTATTTCTTTCGAGCTACACAGTACATACTTTGAAGTAAATTCTCATAGAAAGAAGTGACCAACCATGTCAAGATGATAAGGAAATCGTTTAGTACAAGAGATGGATGCACAGAAACTTTAAAGATTTTAAAAAGCTACATCCACCACTTCAAAAGTTTTGCCTGTAAGGTTTAAAATTCAACATGTCACTAGAAGGGCAACAGAGAAAACAAAAACAAAAACAAACAAAAAAACAACCCACCAAAGGACCTTTTAAAAGTTTCTCTAAGTACACATCAAGAATTAAGAGTTAACACGAAAAATTTTTAATATCCCTTAAAACGGTACGGAATGGATCCTAGAAAAAAAATGTTAGACATATACGGTCAAACACAATGATTTATTAAAAATAAAACGTAAAAATGATTTTTGTACATATGCTTCCAAATTTCAGGCATGGGATCCAAGTAGATTTCATAGAAAACGCTGTAGCCAGGTATCAAGTCCTTACAACAAAGTAAACTACCCCCCCACCCCCACCCCCCCCCCGGTTTTGCTACAGAATCAGCAAGTTCACTCCCTCCCCCCCAAAAAACACAAATTAAAACAAGACATTTTGCTAGTATAAAAACGACCAAGGTCCAAGTAATAATAAAAAAATAGAGTCCATCAATGACTGTAACACAAAAATGTGTATGTGGGGCCGAGTCCATCTTCAGAGGGAGAGACAAGAGAGGTGGCAGGCAAATAGGGCAACACCCCCAAGGATAAGCAGCCATAGAAGCGGCTCCCCCAAGGGCAAAATGGGGAAGGCGGTGGGAGAGGAAGGAACTCAGGAGTTGACCCTAGTTGGGTTGTTGAAAAGAGCTACCCCTATAGCCACTCCCAGGCATTTTTAGATTTGTTTTAGAAGGAGCTGCCTCCATAACCACCCCCACCGCCATAGCCGCCTCTGTAAGGTCCACTGTTACTGCGACCTCCCCAGCTGCTGCCACCGCCACCGCCGCCGCCGCCGCCGCCCTTCATGGGCCCGTACGAGGACTGGTGCTGGCTGTAGCTGCCGAAGCCGCCGAAGCCGTTACCGTAGTCGCTTCCACCGTAGGACGAACCGCCTCCTCCGCCTCCGTACGCGTTGTAGCCGCCGCCACCGCCACCGCCGCCGTAACCACCGTAGCTGTTGTAACCGCCGCCGCCGCCCTTAGACAGGCCGTTCTGGTCTCGACCACCGCCGCGACCCCGGCCGCCTCGGCCTCCCCGGGAGGACCGGGAGCCGCCTCCGCCCCCACCGGAATGGATATCCTCCTTGGGGACGGCCTTCTTCACCTCCACGCGATGGCCCTGGATCGGATGGAACTTGACAACCGCGGCCTTGTCTGCCGCGTCGTGATTCTGAAAATACACGAAGCCGAAGCCACGCTTCTTGCCGGACTGTTTGTCGGCAATAATCTCGGCCTTTTCCACGGTGCCAAACTGCGAGAAATGCTCGATCAGGTCGCCCTCGGCCACGTCTCCCTTAAGGCCCCCGACAAAGAGCTTCTTAACCTTGGCGTGGGCACCGGGCCGCGCCGAATCCTCCCGGGACACCGCCCGCTTCAGCTCCACCGTGTTGCCGTCCACGGCATGGGGCGAGGCGGCCATGGCGGCATCGGCCTCCTCCACATTGGAGTAGGTCACGAAGCCGAAGCAACGGGAGCGCTTGGTCTGGGGGTTCACCACCACCACGCAGTCCGTCAGAGTCCCAAAGGCCTCAAAGTGGCCGCGCAGGCCCGACTCACTCGTCTGCACATTGAGGCCGCCGATGAACAGCTTACACAACTGGGAATTCTCCATCTCCACGGCCCGGGCCTTCCCCCCGCCCTGCGAGCTCCGAGGTTTCGCCGTCGCCGTTATCGTTGGCTAAGGCCTCCTCACAGCTTGGGCCCAGCTGTTGCTGGAGCCGCCACCGCCGGTCACCGACGGGGAAGGGAAAAAGGGAAGGGGAGGGAAGGAGGAAAAGAGGAAGGGGGAGGGAGGGGAGAGGTGCCGGCTAGACGGCGAGCCGAGGAGACTGGAAGACAACCAGGGCTGCCGCTGCCGCTGCCGCTGCCGCTGCCGCTACCGCCACCTCCGCTCCCCTATCTGGGCACCACACAAAGAGGCCGCTGAACGCGCGCGCACCCTCCCCGAGGCGTGCGTCACCGCCGACGTACGGTAGCCTAGCACTGCCCGCCAATCCCTGCGTGGCTCCCTCTAGTCCCGCCTACCGCGCCGCAGCGCCGCTCTCGGTCACGGACTCCCCGCCCTCCGCGGTCGATTCAAGCCCTCGGCCTGCGCTGCTCCCGCCACCGCCTCTACAGCCTCGCTCTCACTTCCTGGCTCCCCCGTGTGCCCTGACCGGGGACTCTCCCGGCTCCCCGCGCACCTCCTCAATTCATTTCCTCCCAGCCCCGCGGCTGTTCCCAGTGTTTTCCCCCCTCCCCTAGCCGTATCCCCTCGCCCAACTCCGCAGTGGCGTTCGCGCCAGCCCCTTGAGAGACATGTCAGTTCAGCCAATGATCGCGATCCGCTCGCGCCCACTTCCGTTTTCGGCCGCGGCTGGACGGGCGCGCTCCCCAGTGCGCGCTGGCCCCGGCGCCCCCTGTGTGGGGGACCTGTCTGCCACCCGACGCCTTGCCCCCGCCCTGGGCTTGGGAGTGGGGGTGAGCAGGGGCGCGCTGCGGGTCGTTCCCAACGGGTGCGTCCTGGGGCGCCACGCGCGGGCTTTTTGAAAACTTGACTGTTGGGGTTGGGGGCTTGGATTTACCCGCCGCGTTTCGACCGGGCCGCTACACCTGGCATCCTCTCCGCCCCGCCCCCCTGTCCGCACAAAGATGGAGGGTAGAGGCCTGGGAGGGAAAGGCGGTTATTAACTGTTCACTGACGCACCGACGTGCAGTTAAACACTGGCACGTGGCCCGTCGCAAAAGCGAGCCCGGGGCCAGGTGAAGGACAGCGACGTGCTAGAAGCGCTTGCGATTCCTGACCGAGGCGTGGCGCGAGACCCCCCGCCACCCTGCGGCCGGCCTTGAAGCCCTTCCCGACGCCCTGCTCAGCCTCCCTTAGCGTACTCCCACAGTTGACATTTTCATTTTACTTCAGGAACACATCGTTTTATGCTTCTGTGACCTATGCGATCTTCCTTCCCAACAAAAACGTTAGCTTTTTGAAGGTATTTTACAACCGGGTGTCGGAGGATATCATACATAAATATCGCGCACCCTGGGAACTACCTTACCTACCCTCAGGTGAAAATGCAAGCAAATTACCAAGGCTTACATATATCAAACCTTTGTGTCAAGCAAGATACAAGGAATGGGACATAGTATGAGACATTACATGACCAAGAGCCCCCCAAACCATGTGGTACTTCCTGAAGAAAATGAATTCCTCACTGCATCCTGGAGTATTCAGGATTGAATGGTGTGAAAAGCGGAACTTGCGCTCAATCTCTGATTCAAAGGCTAGATAAAATTTCTACAGGGACTTTACATGAGCAAAATAAAGAGGAAAGGAAAACTATATAAGGTTCAAGGTACAATAGGTAGTTTGAAGCAAGAGGTTTTTGATAGAAAACCGTCTTTGGTAAGATAGGTTTAGAGTCCTTGATATTATGGAATGCCTTGAAATTTAGATTAAGTAGCTTAAATATTATTGCAAAGGCATACAGATAAGCTTGAAGGCTTGAGAAGAAAACGAGTCTGGCACTAGATAATGGGCAAGTCACTTAACCTTTTTTAAAAATGTAACCCGTTTTATTATCTGAAAATCAAAACAATAAAACACTCCCCTGTGTGCTAAAAATTAAATGAGATTCCATATGCAAACTCACAGTGCCTGGTACATAGTAAATGCTCAATTTATCTAACAAATATACCAGATGCTGGAAATATGGATGGCAGTCAACAGAGCCCTCACAGAGCTTACATTCTACTGGGGAAAAGCAGACAATAAAAATGGTAGTCGGTAAAGCCTCAGACTCTTGATTTCAGGTCAGCATCTCATGATTCACTAGTTGGAGCCCCGCAGAGCATGCTTGGGATTCATTCTCTCTCTCCCTCTCTTTCTCTCTCTCCCCCTCCCCCAATCGCACATGCTCATTCCCTCTCTCTCAAAATAAGTAAATTAAAGGAAAAAAGAATGATATATAGCCTATTAGGTGATCAGTGTGCTCCTGATTAAGAGGAGGACCATAGGAAGCTATTACATATTTGTTACAAAAAAAAAAAAAAAAAAAAAAAACCCACAAAAACAATTCAGATATGTCAGGATTTGCTAACTGACTGATGATAAAGAATGAGGAAAACAAAAGCATTCCTGTGTTTGAAATCTGGAACAACTAAAATTGCAGCCTGACAAACTAAGAAAGGAAAGTGTTTTAGAGGGAGTAGGGGAGATGATGAACTGAGTTGTTAATGTTTAAGGTGATATGGGATATTTATAGGGCACTGTTTTCTGGGCTGCCCAAGACTACAGCTCATATAAAAGATTAGACCTTTAGAAATAAATTTTAGAGTCACTCACACACACACACACACACACAAAGTTACAACAGTAAAAGATGAATTTCTGAAGGAAAGAGAATAAGATCATAACTTATTTTCCCATCTAAACTGTAAATTCCAAAGTAACAGGTCTGTCCTACATTGTTTTAAAAAATAATCCTCCAAACCACCTAATTAAGAATCCATTATGGGGTTAATTTCTCTTGATGAGGAAAGCTTCAGAGACACATTTGTCTGGTTAAAAATCTTACTCACAGAAGGGACTTACAGGATGATGGGAGGCAACACAATCCTGTTTGAGAGACATTATGAAGCCAGGATAAGTGCAAGGTAATTGGGATGTTACACTCTTTTTGGAGAGTAGATTGGTAAAGTTGGGGATGAATAAGCAGTGTTATACAAACACTTAAATGATGTAGTCAATCTCCTACCCCTCAGATCATTCAAGAAGAAAAAATTTTTTTTTATTTTACCTTTCAGGTAATTGCCTGAGTTTGTTTCTTGGCTTTACCTTGCTTACCAGTGCCTTAGCCTTCAAAAACAAAACAAAAATTAAAAATATAACTGAAGTTTAGGGGCACCTGAGTGGCTCAGTCAATTAAGCATCCAACTTCTTGATTTAGACTCAAGTCATAATCTCACAGTTAGTGAGTTTGAGCCCCTTGTCGAGCTCTGCATTGACAGCGTGGGATTCTGTCTCTCCCTCTATCTCTGTGCCCCTCTTCCTGCTCTCTCACTCTCAAATAAATAAACATTAAATAAATAAATTATATATATATATATATATATATATATATATATATAGCTGAAATTTAGACATTTCCATCACTCTTGTAAGCTTGATTACAGTAACATAATTGAACATGGTGGTTACACAACTCCTAGAACTACACACTAAAAAAGGTATATTTTACTGTACCTAAATTATACCTAGAAAAAAAAGGATGGGGGGGAGGGTGGGAGGGGGAATGCAGAGAGAGAATCCCAAGCTGGCTCCACGCTGTCAGCATGGAGCCTGACACAGGGCTCCAACTCACTAACCATGAGATCATGACCCGGAACAGAAATCAAGAGTCTGACGCTTAACCCACTGGGCCACCCAGGCGCCCCACCTGTTTTGTTTTTAAGTTACAATTAAATTTGAAATTTTAATTGTTTAAGGTACCACCATTCTGTGGTATTTTGTTATGGAAACCCTAGCAAAATAAGACATGTTCCATTTTTATTTACTCGAGGTACCTTCCAAGAGGGTGCTTTCCGTCATTTACAATGAGCTTCAGTCCTTCTAATGGACTCTTTCACAACTCATATCAAAAGCCTTAAAATTTGACCCATTCTTTCAAACCAGTAAGCATGCCTCTGGAAATTTATGCTAAAGAAATAATTGAGGATCTGTGTGAAGATTTAGCTACAAGGATTTCAATATTGCTCAAAGTAGGAAAAAAATTGCAAACTGCCTACTTTCTCTCAAATAGCTAATAAAATAAGGAAATAATTATTCCCTAGCTAAAAATATTATGAAGCAGCTAAATTGATATTATAGAGGAAAAATAATGACTTGTGTTTGGATATGAATCTAATACCACCATGGTGATGTGTGAAACATCACATCACTTATTTTACCAAATTAAGTCTGATTCTGAACCCCATACTTCACAGAATGGCATAAATGTCAACAAGTCAAGGGCACCTGGGTGGCTCAGTTGGTTGAGTGTCTGACTTCAGGTCATGATCTCACAGTTCATGAGTTCAAGCCCCGCATCTGGCTCACTGCTGTCAACACAAAGCCGGCTTAGGATCCTCTGTCCCCCTCTTTCTCTGCCCCTCCTCAGCTCACATTCTCTCTCAAAAATGAATAAACATTTTTAAAATGTCAAAATGTCAGGGCGCCTGGGTGGCTTAGTCAGTTAACCATGCAACTTCAGCTTAGGTCATGATCTCACAGCTCATGAGTTTGAGCCCTACATCGGGTTCTGTGCTGACAGCTTGAAGCCTGGAGGCTGCTTCTCATTCTGTATCTCCCTCTCTCTGCCTCTCCCATGCTCACACTCTGTCTCTCTCTCTCTGACTCTCAAAAATAACTAAACATTAAAAAAAATGTCAAAATGTCATCATTGGGGCTCCTCTCACATTTTTCACTCAAAGGCATCTGCCTCTCTCTGCTTCCCCTCTTGGGCAGTGTAAGACTAGTACTCTGAATAAGTGCTTTTTGTTTAAAAAGTATATCAAAAAGCCACCACAAGAATTGGCGTTAAAAGGGCCTGTCCTGTGGTGCCTGGCTGGATCAGTTGGTAGAGCATATGACTCTTGATCTCAGGATTGTGAGTTCTAGCCCCATGCTGGGTGTAGAGATTACTTAAAAAAAAAAAAAGTTAAAAGGGACTGTCCTGAAGCAAGAGAAAACACAGACCTATTTAATCTGTGGAGATATTAATTGTATCTTGTTTCACTGCTTGTGTATTCCTTTTCCTTGGATGCAAAATGTAGGCTTTTAGAAGGGAATTATATTAATTTCCTTCACATGGGAGGAGATGTCAAAGACCAAAGGCATGGTATAAAAAATAATAGCTTCCCAAGTTTAGGAGAAGTGACCAGACAAAAGGTATAAGCTTCCAGTTACAAGGTAAGTAAGTCCTGGGGATGTAATGTACTGCATGGTGGCTGTAGTTAGCAATCATGTTTTCCATATTTCAAAGTTGGTAGGATAGTAGGTCTTAAAAGTCCTCATCACAAGAAAAAAAATGTAATTATGTATGGTGATGAATGCTAACTCAACTGTAAGCATTTTATAATATATACATATATCAGGTCATTATGTTGTATATCTAAAAATAATACAATATTATAGGTCCATGATATCTCTATTTTTAAAATTAAAAGTTTTTTTTAAAAGAAGTAACCAGAAGCTTCTGGCTTTTTATCCACTGGAGGAAATGGTGGCCCAGCAAGTATATAGCCCCACCAATCCACCCCACCCTGCGCGCACACACACACACACACACACACACACACCAATGCAGGCTGGTCATGAATTATTTTGAAAGCAAGGTAAACTGCCTTGGTTGTGGGACCAAATCCATGTTCCTGACCCCAAATAAACCTGGAATTCTTATATGTAAAACTCCAGTAACAATAGATACTAAATTTCCAGCCAGATGTGTAGGAGGTTGTGGTGGATTATCAGAGGCAGAAGATGTTACAAACTTAATGTTTTGTGTCCCCCAAAATTCATATGTTGAAGCCTAATCCTCACTGTGCTGGTATTTTGAGGGGGCGGTACTTTGGAAGGTAATTAGGACATGAGAGTGGATCTCTCATGAATGGGATTTGTACCCTTATAAAAGAGACCCCAGAGAGCTTTCTAGTCTTCTATCCTATGAAGACACAATGAGGAGATGGCCAACTACAAAGGAGGAACCAGGCATTTATCAGATACCAAATCTGCAAACACCTTCATCTTACACTTCCCAGCCTCTAGAACTGTGAGAAAGAAATTTCTGTTGTTTAAAAGCCACCCAGTCTCTGCATTGTTGTTATAACAGCCTAAATGGACTAGTTCAGAAGACTTAACAATTTCACATTTCTCAGAATATCTCTGCCCTAAAATACACATACCCAAATATAAACACATGCACAGACTCACACCAGAATATGAGCCTTCTAAAATAAAAACATTTAGAACATTCCATTTTTATTTACTCACCCTTTCACTTAATTCATTCAAGGGCTGGGTACTGGGGATAAAAGTCCCTGGCCTCCATGAGCTCAACAGTCTTGGGAGAAGAAGTAGTACAAGAGAGGTTGCAAATACAGTGTGCTAGAACAGAAATGGGCAGAAATCCAGTCTGTAAATTCTTCTGAAAGAAGCTAAGTTCAGAAGTAGGTGTAAAAGACAGGCCTCCAAAAAGGTAATGGCATGCCAAGTACAGGAAATAGTATGTATATATACTGTGTTTGGAGTTGCACAAGTAAATCATCAAAATTGTGATGATGTATTAGCTTCCTATTGTTGCTGCAACCAATTACCACAAATTTAGTGGCTTAAAAACACAAATTCAGGGGTACCTGGGTGACTCAGTCAGTTAAGCATCAACTCTTGATTTCAGCTCAGGTCATGGTCTCAGTTTGTGAGATGAGCCTTGCATCAAGCTCTGTGCTGAGAGCATGGAGCCTGCTTGGGGTTCTCTCTCTCCCTCTCTTTCTGCCTCTCTCTCTCTGTTTCAAAAATAAATAAATAAACCTTTTTTAAAAAATAAAAATAAATTAAAAAATTGAAAAACAAATTCATTATCTTATAGTATGCAGGTCACAAATCAAACACAGCTCTCAGTAGGCCAAAATCAAGGTGTTGGCAAGACTGTGTACCTTTCCACAAGTTACAGGGTAGAATATGATTACTTGTTTTTTCCAGCCTCTATAGGCAACCCATATTTCTTAGCTTTTGACCCCCTTCCATCTTCAAAGCCATCAACAGCCAGTTGAGTCTCACACTGAATCATTCTGACATGGACTCTTCTCTCTCTCAGATAATTCACGAAAATTATTTTATTTTATTTTATTTTATTTTATTTTATTTTACTTTATTTTACTTTATTTTATTTTATTTTATTTTATTTTATTTTATTTTATTTTATTTTATAGACAGCGTGTGAACAGGGGAGAGGAGCAGAGAGAAAGGGAGAGAATGGGAGAGGGAGAGGGAGAGGGAGAGAGGGAGAGAGGGAGAGAGGGAGAGAGGGAGAGAGAGAGAGAGAGAGAGAGAGAACCTTAAGCAGGCTCCATGCTCAGCATGGAGCCCAACGCAGGGCTCAATCCAACAACCTTGGGATCATGACCTAAGCTGATATCAAGAATCAGACATTCATCTAATGAGCCACCCAGGTGCCTCAAAAATCCTTTTATTTTAAAGTCAACTGATTAGCAACCTTAATTCTATCTGCAACCTTAATTTCCCCTTGTCATGCAACATAATATAGACATACATTGCAGGGATTAAGATGTGGACATCTTTGAGGTAACCATTATTCTGCCTACCACAGATGGGAATAAAAAAGAAGTCTAGAAAGGTAAGCAGGGTCTGGACCAGAAGTACTATGTATGTCTTTTGAAAAATCTCCTGTCTTTAATTCTATAAATAACATGATGCCACTGATGAGTTTTAAGGAAAAGGAATACAGAGATTTGCATTTAGAAAGAGACTATGTGTGGAAGAAAGATTAGAGTAGGGTATGACTTGAGAAATGAGCCCATTTAGAATACCCTGCAGTGCATAATATTGGTTAGCATCTCCAGGGCCAGAAGTAAGGCAGAGGTGGGAATGATGAATTATTTGAGAGATATTTAAGAGTTGGAATTGATTTGATGTGGTTATCAACTGATTTTAGTGGGTTAAGTTTCTTATTTTGTGATAAGATAGATCATGGTTTCATTCACCAAACTAGTGAATTTTAAAAAGGAGACAGGTCAGAGAATTGTTTTAGAGTTGTTGAGGCTGCTGCTGCTGCTGCTTTATCAGCCATAGATTGCCTGTCATTAGGCTTTTAGGTCACAGAGAAATATCTTCTTTTTTTTTTAATGTTTATTTATTTTTGAGAGAGAGAGAGACAGAGCGTGAGTGGGGGAGGGGCAGAGAAAGAAAGGGAGACACAGAATCTGAAACAGGCTCCAGGCTCTGAGCTGTCAGCACAGAGTCAGATGTAGGGCTCGAACTAGGGAATGGTGAGATCATGACCTAGGCCAATGTTGTATGCTTAACCAAATGAGCCACTCAGGTGCCCCTAAATATCTATCTTTTTAAGCCTCTCTTACATAAACTAATTCTAACTCATAAAAGGATTCCATGATCTCTACTTTTGTCTTATAATTACCACTGGACCATCAATGTTATTCAATGCCAGATGCTATTTGTTTACATTACCTTACTGAGTCCTCACATGGATCTTGAGAGGTGTATTTTATTATTATGCCAATCTTTCAGTTGAAAAAACTGAGACTTTATGATATCACAGTGCCCACTGTCTGCCTACTATATACTATCCCACACAAAAAGTTTGTGCCCAAAATGTCAGGTAATATAAATGCAATGGACTGGAAACAGAAATAATAAGGTATAAGAATAAGGAGAAGGAGGGGTGCCTGGGTGGCTCAGTTGGTTAAGCTTCCAATTCTTGGTTTCAGCTCATATCTCTCACAGTTCATAATTTCAAGCCCCACATCAGGCTCTGCACTGACAATGTGAAGCCAGCTTGGGATTCTCTCTCTCCCTTTCTCTCTGCCACTCCCCCACTCACGTTCACACTCTCTTTATCAAAACAATAAACAAATAAAAATTTTTTAAAAGAATAAGGAGGAGAAGAAATATTCATATCCTTCTGAACTTCTTTATCTTTCTCAACTTCAAAATTAAAAATTCTTTAAAATTTCAAGGAAGATATTACCAGTTTTACATCAGTAATGTGCTTACTTAACTTCACCTGGGCATGTATTGTCATAGTTGCAAATGACAATTTAAGCAGAGAACACTGTTGAACCAAAATTTGAATCTTTCAGTGTGAAGAGCCACAAAGGAAAAACCAAAAAATGGAAGGCCAAAAGGCAAAGTCAGAAGGAAAAAGGATAAGATAAGCCCCACCCTGAAGAAGATAAAATCTAATGAAGAGAGCCTTAGAACTTTTTATTCTAGAACTTTCTTCTTCTTCTTCTTCTTCTTCTTCTTCTTCTTCTTCTTCTTCTTCTTTAGACCTTTTATTCTTTATCTCCAAGTGATTCAGGAACTACAGTTAGAAGGATTTCATGAATATGCAAACTAAAACATGACAAACTAAACACATTTTCCATAGCTTCCTCCTAAAAATCCATTAAATGAAAGTTAAAAAAAAAGAAATTAAAGGACATAAACCTTTGTTAGGGATTTAGTACCTCCCCACAATCATATCTTGAATCCTTAAACCCCTAATGTGACTGTATTTGGAAAGAGGGCCTTTAGGGAGGTAATTAAAGTTAAATGAGGTCATAAGAGTTGGGCCCTAATCCAATACAAGTGGTGTCCTTATAAACAGAGAGACACAAGAGCCCTCCCTTTCTCCATGGGTACACAGCAGAGATCATGTTTGAACAGAGGATGAAAGTGCTGTCTGCAAACCAAAAGAAGAGGTCTCACCAGAAACCAACCCTCACGTAGTACATTGATCTCTGACTTCTAGCCTCCAGAGTTACGAGAAAATAAAATTTTGTCATTTAAGCCAGCTAGTCTATGGTAGTGTGTTATACAGCTACCTAGAAGATAAGTGTTTGGGTGCAGGTGTATCAGACCTCACTCATTTGTATCTTCAAAGCTGCCTGTACATATCTTGCCTGCATTTCTCTAGGCAAAATAATACCAGATTTAGTAATTTACCTATGAATTCCATAAGAGGGTCACAGAATTATATATCTTTAACATTACATAAATTACTTAACTTTTGGCTTTGAATTTTTTTTTAATGTTTATTTGACAGAGAGACACAGAGACAGAGAGAGACAGAGGATAAGCAGGAAAGGGGCAGAGAGAGATGGAGACACAGAATCTGAAGCAGGCTCCAGGCTCTGAGCTGTCAGCACAAAGCCCAACGTGGGGCCCAAACTCATAAGCCATGAGATCATGACCTGAGCTGAAGTCAGATGCTTAATTGACTGAGCCACCAGGCGCCCCTGAATTTTGACTTCTATTTATATTACCCTAAAACCTTACATTTTTTTCTTTTTTCTTTTTTTTTTTTTTTAATTTTATTTTTTTTGGGACAGAGAGAGACATAGCATGAACGGGGGAGGGGCAGAGAGAGAGGGAGACACAGAATCGGAACCAGGCTCCAGGCTCCGAGCCATCAGCCCAGAGCCTGACGCGGGGCTCGAACTCACGGACCGCGAGATCGTGACCTGGCTGAAGTCGGACGCTTAACCGACTGCGCCACCCAGGCGCCCCTCTTTTTTCTTTTTTTAAAGTAGGCTTCACACCCAGTGTGGAGCCTAACATGGGGCTTGAACTCCCAACCCTGAGATCAAGTCCTGAGCTGAGATCAAGAGTCAGATACTTAATGAACTGAGCCATCCAGGCACTCTAAAGCTCACATTTTTTAATGTACTATTTTTACTTAGTCCAGTAAGAATTTCAATTTTTTTGAATATTTCCTTCAGCAAATTTATACTGGATATTTTACTTTCCATGAGGCATGTATCAGATCAATATGCAAATCAAGTTTCTAATTTTACCTGTTAAATCCATCTTCCCCTTCTAGTTTCAGCCTGTAGTAGAGTCGGGTATGTGGGCAACTTATAAATCTTCTCTTCCTCACTTATACAGAAAACTTGTGCAATGAGATCAAATTTCCATCAACCTAAAGAGTGACAATACTGAGTGAGATTTCATTTGTAAAGTGTTCTATACTAAGACCTATGAAAGAAGTAACATTCATACACGACATACATTTTGAGTCTTCAGGTATCTGGTCCCTCCTCACTTCTAAATTCATACTGAACAGAGCAAAGAATAGGTTAGTCTACTCAGTAAACTACAAGAGTGGTATTTAATTGCAATTGTTTAGTGAATTCAGATTACATATAAAGCTTCTAAAGCTTCTGTGAATAATTAAGGATCTAAACAACATTTTTAGTTAAATGTTATTTATTATCATAATACCAGCACATTAACAGAGAAAATATTTTTTCAAATAAAACTAGCAGAAGAACAGTGGAAAAAATAAAAATAGCCAACACTTATATGAGCAACAGTGTAATGATGATTAGAGCTATAAAATCAAGAATTGCATGCTCCTTGAGGAACTTAATTCATATGATACTCACTGGTTGAAACCTCTCAGTATATACAGTAGTGATTTGTTTGTTTGGGACTGCCCATGTACATGACCTAACTTATGTGAAATCTATTTTACTTTGTTGCCCAGGCTTCTGAATATGGTCTATTTTCCAGCTCTGAAATAAATATATAAAGCACAAAAGCACTTTTCATTCATCAGTATCAATTAAAGGAGTTTCTTTCAAGGATTAAAACTGCACATAATCGGGGCGCCTGGATGGCGCAGTCGGTTAAGCGTCCGACTTCAGCCAGGTCACGATCTCGCGGTCCGTGAGTTCGAGCCCCGCGTCAGGCTCTGGGCTGATGGCTCGGAGCCTGGAGCCTGTTTCCGATTCTGTGTCTCCCTCTCTCTCTGCCCCTCCCCCGTTCATGCTCTGTCTCTCTCTGTCCCAAAAATAAATAAAAAACGTTGGAAAAAAAAAAAAACTGCACATAATCTGTTAAAATTCTAATAATTTTCTAATTCCCATGTAATTTTCATTGGGTTTAGGAGATTTATTTTTAACCTGGCTCTCATATGATTATCTATAGCATCCAAGCAAAATCAGCAATACATTTTCTAAGTTTCATCACAAGTTTGAGTATGGTTTTATACAAACACTGCATTGCTCTTATTGGCACATTCAAAAATTCTACTAGAAATCCTAAGTCACATTATATCTAAGCATTTACTGTTGTTTGTTTTTTTAGTATATGTGCTGCCAAAGTGAGCACATGTTGTTTGTTTTTTCTTGGATGATCTAGATCTTTATTTTCATTTTTTTTATTTATTAATTTTTTAAAATTTATATCCAAGTTAGTTAACATTATAGTGCAATAACGATTTCAGGAGTAGAATCTAGTGATTCATCACCTACATACAATACCCAGTGCTCATCCCAACAAGTGACCTTCTTAATGCCCCTCGCCCATTTAGCCCTTTCCCCTACCCACAACCCCTCCAGCAACCCTCACTTTGTTCTCTGCATTTAATAGTCTCTTATGATTTGTCCCCCTCCCCGTTTTTATATTATTTTTGCTTCTCTTCCCTTATGTTCATCTGTTTTGTATCTTAAATTCTACATATGAGTGACGTCATATGATATTTGTCTTTCTCTGCTTTCGCTTAGCATAATACACTCTAGTTCCATCCATGTTGTTGCAAATGGCAAGATTTCACTCTTCTTGATTGCTGAGTAATACTCCATTGTATACACATATATCCCACACCTTCTTTACCCATTCATCAGTTGATGAACATTTGGGCTCTTTACATACTTTGGATACTGTCAATAGCGCCATCTAAGCATTTACTGTTGATAAGTCTCCTCATCAACCTGAATTTCAATTTTCAAAGCAACTTCTTATTCTACACCCTAGAATCTTAAGAATAATAAAGCATGGATTACTTGCATTAATGGTCAAAACTTTCATCTCACACATGTGGCCCAGAAAGCTGAAATGGTATGTCTAGAGCCACACAAATAGGTAGTGGCAGAGTTACAACTTCTAATCTGCAGTCAACAACTTTTTCACACATGCTAATCCCATAACACTCTTGCTGGTACAGTTTCTGTGTCGCTTTCCTTATTTAGAAAATAAAAACATTGTTAAAGCAGAAGATGGATCGTCATTCTGTACTTTCGGTTATCATTTATCTGAAATCTACTGACAGCTTGTCACAGGTAAGTCTCAGGGCTCAATTTCTCCTGACTCAAATTAAAAGAAATATGAGGTTTGGGTATTTGAATGAGATTTTGCATCTAGAAGATAAAGCTGCAAGAAAACTGAAACTAAACTGGTATTTACTCTAGACCTGCTCCTGCCCTCACTCAGCTTAGGAAGCAGTAGGAAAGGGGAGCAAGCAGAAAGGCACCTTCATCTACCAAATGTCAGACTAACTTGTTCCTTCCTCTCCACTATATTTTAGCTTTTGGGTTAGAAAGAGTAACGGAAAACCAAGTTTGTTGAGACATCCTGAGTTCATCCGGCATTAATTTCTAGAGGCATGTATCACACAACAATATCCCACTTCTTTTACAGAAAGGGTACAATTAAAGACTTAGGCTGAATTTTTCTCGGAAAAAAAATGTCTTTTCATGTGTAAGTAATTTTTCCAAGATCTTAAGAGCTATAAACATGTATGGGTAAGAATGAAAGTCACTTCATACTTCTAGGTGAAAGAAAAACCATATTCTTTTTCTATTATCAAATTAAATCTCATCCCAAGCCATCACTCCTTAGGTTGATGGAAATTTAACTTCAGTCAATACTGGGGCCACGTCCTGTCCCCAAAACAAAAACGTCAGATTTTACACAGTCCAGAATACTCACAGATAATCCTCTGACCTTTGGTCACTGCTGACAGGTTCTTTGTCTAAGACCACAGGATCACTGACGGGAAGGTGGTTCTGCTGCTTCCTGAAACTTACCTCTCAACTGCAGCTGGAACTCCTTACCAAGGGCAGGAGCCCCAACACAAATGTTGAGGTATCCACTTTACCACAAAGTCATTCCACAGTAAAGACAAGTCACATTCCCAAGAGGTTACAATGGAGCAGCACAGAGGGACTGGATGCTGGTTGCCACTACTCTGTGGAGTTCTCCCTCCCCAAATAAATCTCTCTTTGAGTTTCCAAAGTAGATTCTCCTCTTGGATTCCTGCTTCTCTCCCATCTTGAGACTACGTAGCATAAGCCCTTCAAAGACTCTACCTTTAAAAAACAGAAGGCAACTGTACTGCTTTGGTCCTACTGAACAAAAGCTCAAAGAAAGAAAGCAGAAAAGCATTCTTGGAATAGGGCAGGAAAACAGAACAAAAGGCAAATTAATATCTCAATAAATTATCCTATCACATGTGTCCTTTTTGCTAAATTATTTGAGAGCAGATACAAAAGAGGCCACCTTCTCCAACCGTCTTCACATTTCTGAGGTGTGCCTTCTGCAGGCGTAAGTTTACTTACTCTGTGACTAAACTCTGAGGTCAAGAAGCATCCCGGGGCAGTTTCTAGACATCCTCATTAATGTTGTGCTCTTGATTATCAGTTTTAGGGACATAAAAGTGAACTATCACATGTCCCCCATGTCAGTGAATGACACCACCATCCAGCTGAGGTTACTAGACGTCTTTTCTCTTGACAGCTAGACCACCACCAATTCCACACTTTCCAGATACAGTGAATTGCTCTCAATTCTCCTAAAAGTCATACTCTCTGAGCTCCAGGCCTTTGCATATGTGACACCCTCTGTCTAAATAATGCTGAACAGGCTTTTTCACAGTATAGTGCAAATATACAGAAGGATAATATTTGTACAACCTCAGTGATAAACTGGGAAGAATTTGGATTATCTATATAGGCCTTGTTGAAAAAAGTTCAGTAGGGAAGATATTCAAAAAGATATCAAAGCTTTTTCATGAGAAGCTTTAGCTTGCTCATTTATACATAACAGTTCTTTGTATTTTAAAATAATTCCAAATGTTTTCAAAAGTTGCAACAATAATAGTACAAATAATTTTTATCCTGAAATAATAAATTGCCAATATGATGCCCCAGTGCCCATGCTAAAACTTTATAATTGCTATGAATAACATTCTCAAGCACCTGAGAGGCTCAGTCGGGTAAGTGTCTGACTCTTGGTTTCGGCTCAGGTCATGATCACACAGTTCGTGGGATCAAGCCCCGTGTGGGCTCTGCGCTGACAGCACGGAGACTGCCTGGGATTCTCGCTTTCCTTTCTTTCTCAAAATAAATAAATAAACTTAAAAAAAAAAAAAAAGAACATTCTCCTCCATAACCACAAGACAACAAATACAATCAGGACTAATGCTGACCTATCATTATCAACTAATCCACAAGCCCTGTTTCAATAATCATCCCAATACTGTGAAGGTTCTAGTCCAGGAACACGTGTTGTATTTAGTTTTCATGTCTATTTAAGTCCCTTTCAATCTATAACAGTATACAATCTTTCCTTGACTTTGATTAGGAGCCCAGTTATTTTGTATAATGTCCCTCAATTTGGATTTGTCGGATATTCCCTCATCATTAGATTATTTATTTGGGGCAGGAGTATCACTGAGGTGACATGTGCACCTATCAGGTGGCATATGATTTCTATTTGTGTCATTACGGGTGATATTAACTTTGATCACTCAATTAAGGTAGTATCTGCCAGATTTATCCACCGTAAAGTTGCTTTTTAGTCTTTGTAACTACTAAGTATTTTTCAGGAAGGTATTTTGAGAATACATAATATCCCCTTCTTTCACCCAACTTTCATCCACTAGTTTTTAATATTCATTGATGCTTCTTGGCTCAATTATTACGATGATGATTTTAAAATGGTAGCTTTCCAACTCAATCATTCACTCCACACTTGTTAATTCTCTCACCTCAATTATGTATTCATTTGTTTATATCAGTATGGACTCATGGGTTCCTATTTATTCAATGGATTATGAACTGATGTTATTATTTATTTTGATGCTCAAAGTATCCAGATTTGGCGACTAGAAACTCATTCAAACTGACATCTGCATCCCTCTGACTTGTTCCCATAATTCTTTAAGCACTTTTTACTTTCTTAACAAGATATTTCTGGCTCATCTTGGACTTTCCCTGCCTGACGCTAAAATCAGCTATTTCTCCAGGTAGTCTTGGTTCCCTTTAGTGGAGAATGGTGCTTAGAAATCAAAATATGGCACTAGATGGGTTCACTGCTATTAGGGGTACTGCTGGTCCCAGAGATGGGAAATATATGGATGTATGTATACACAGAGCATATTATTTATACACATATATCACATGTACATAATTCATGCATTTACATCAACATCTCTACATTTATCTATGTATCTATCAAACCCTGAGTTCACATCACTACCTCCAATTCCAATCCAGTAACACAGAATTATTGAAGTTTTTTTTTCCTATTTCATATTTAGAACTCTCTCCTCTAACAGTGAAAAACTTGGCTGCTGTTATCCTCAATATATTTAGTTATTGACTCAATCCTGCCTTTGTGTAATCAACTTCCCACCCTGTCACCATCATCTCACAAAGAAGTCCTCCTTACCCTGTTCAGATTCTGATACATTATTGGCCCATCACTGCTGCCACATGCCCCTCTCATATGGATGCCCCCCTAATCCTAGTGGGCTTCAATACCCTGTGCCAGGCGACTCCAGCCTTCTGCACACATTCTCTCCCCCACCCCAATCAAGCTCTGACAGATGGTGCCAGGCCAGCAATCACTCTTCTCACCCCACTTAGGTAGCCAATGTTTATTAGTGAGCTACCACCTCCCAAACTAAATACCTTATTTTTCTCACTCAAGCTCCAAATTCTTATGCAAGATCACTGCTGTCACCATCATCCTGTGCCAGTAACCTCTTCACCTCTCTCGAGCTTCCAACAACCAAATAGGCTGCTCTCTTCTTCCCCCTCATAGACTCCCTCCTCACTCCACTCATGTTCTGATACCCCATGTCAGATAGCCCCTTCCCCCTCCCACCCAACTCTGATGCAAATGCCTAGTTTGCTTAGCCCTACTTAATTTTTTAAATTAAATTATTTAAAAATGAAGAAAGGAAGGAGGAATGTAAACAGGTTATAATTGAAATGGCCACGTGCAATTATTGCTAAAGAATTTTTAATGATAATCTCTTCAATTTTTGACATTCGCCATCCACAAGAAACTTTATTTGTGGGTAGGTACATGAAAATTTTTAAATTTGTTATAAACATTCTAAAGTGAACAGTCCTATTTATAATTGCATCAAAAAGAATAAAATACCTAGGACTAAACTTAACCAAAGAAGTAAAAGACCTGTACACTGAAAATCATAAGCTACTGATGACAAAAACTGAAGATCACACAAATAAAATGCAAAGATATTCCATGACCATGGATTGTTAAATGTCCATACTACCCAAAGAAATCTACAGATTCAACATAATCCCAAACAAAATTGCAAAGATATTTTTCACAGAAATAGAATAAACAATCCCCAAATTTGTACGAAACCACAGAAAACTGTGAATTGCCAAAGCAGTCTTGGGAAAGAACAAGCTAGAAGCAGCATAATTCCTGGTTTCAAACTCTATTCCAAAGCTACAGTAATTAAAACAGTATGCTACTGGTATGAAAACAGACACAAAGATCAATGGAATAAAACAGAGAGCCCAAAAATAAACCCATGCATATATGATCAATTAATTTATGACAAAAGAGCCAAGATTATACAATGGGGAAAGGATAATCTCTTTAATAAATGGTGTTGAGAAAACTGGACAGCCACAGGCAAAAGAATGAAACTGGACCAGTGCCCTAAACCATACATAAAGATAATCTCAAAATGGATTAAAGATTGAATGTAAGACCTGAAACCATAAAACTCCTAGAAAAAAACACAGAAGGCAAGCTCCGTAACATCTGTGTTGACAATAATTTTTGGGATTTGACACCAAAAGCAAAAATGAACAAGTGGGAGTACATCAAACAAAAAAGTTTCTGTTGATTTCATCAAAAAATGAAAAGGCAACCTATGGAATGGGAGAAAATATTCACAAATCATATATCTGATAAGGGTTATACAAAATACATAAAGAACTCATACAACTCAATAGAAAAAACCCAATTTAAAAATGGGCAAAGAAGGGAGTCTGGGTGGCTCAGTCGGTTAAACACCCAACTCTTGATTTTGACTCAGGTCATGATCTCAGGGTTGTGGGATTGAGCCCTGTGTCAGCCCTCACTGGGTGTGGAGCCTGCTTAAGATTCCCTCTCTCCCTCTCCCTCTGGCCCTCCCCCCACTCATGCCACATGTGCATGTACACTCTCTCTCAAAAATAAATTTTACTTTTAATTTAAAAAAAATTTTTTTAAATAATAAAAATGGGCAAAGAATCTAAATAAAAATTTTGTTAAAGATGACATACAAATAGCCAACAGGTGTTTGTTCAACACATGAACAGCAAATGAAAAAGTGCTCAACATTACTAATGATCATGAAAATGCAAATCAAAACCAAAGGGAGCTATCACCCTTCTCCTGTTAGAATGGCTAATATCAAAAAGACAAGAAATAACAAGTGTTGCCAACAATGTGAAGAAAAAGGAACTCTTGAGCACTGTTTTGGTACAGCCACAATAGAAAACAGCATAGAGGTTCCTTAAAAAATTAACAAAAGAACTACCCATATGATCTAGCAATTCTACTTCTGGGTATTTATCTGAAGGCAATGAAATCACTCTCTAAAAGGTATCTGTACCCTAACATTCCTTGTAGCATTATTTATAATAACCAAGACATGGAAATAAACTAAATGTCCACTGATTTTTGAATGGATTTTTTTAAATGTGGTATATATATACGGTGGAATATTTTTCAGCCATAAAAAGAAGGATATTATGTTGAAATAACATGAATGGACTTGAGGGCAATATGCTAACTGAACTAAGTCAGACCAAAAACAAAACAAAACAAAAACACAAAACAACAATACTGTATAATCTCATATGTGGAATCTTAGGAAAATAACCTCAAAGATACAGAGAACAGACTGGTTGTTGCTAGACAAAGGAAGTGGGGGGAGGAGGGATAAAACAGATTAAGGTGGGTGAAAGGTACAAATTTCTAGTTATAAGATAAATAAGTGCTGTGGATGTAAAGTACAACATGATGACTATAGTTAACAATACTGTACTGTATACTTTAGCTCTTTGGTTAGGTGTATCCTAGGTATTTTATGGGTTTTGGTGCAATTATAAATGGGATCAATTCCTTCATTTCCCTTTCTGCTGCTTCGCTATTGGTGTATAGAAATGCAACTGATTTCTGTGCATTGATTTTATATCCTGTGACTTTGCTGAATTCATGAATCAGTTCTAGCAGTTTGCTGGTGGAATCTTTGAGTTTTCCATATAGAATACCATGTTGTCTGCAAAGAGTGAAAGTTTGACTTCCACCTTGCCGATGTGGATGCCTTTTATTTCTTTGCGTTGTCTGATTGCTGAGGCTAAGACTTCCAGTACTATGTTGACTAACAGTGATGAAAGTGGACATTCCTGACATGTTCCTGACCTTAAGGAGAAAGCTCTCAGTTTTTCGCCACTGAGGATGATATTAGCAATGGATGTATGTATAAATGGCTTTTATAACCTTGACGTATGATCCTTCTATCCCTACTTTCTTGAGGGTTTTATCAAGAAAGGATGCTGTATTTTATCAAATGCTTTTTCTGCATCTATTGAGAGGATCATGTAGTTCCTGTCCTTTCTTTTAGTAATGTGAACTATCACATTGATTGGTTTGTGGATATTGAACCAGCCTTGCATCCCAGGTATAAATCCCACTCGATCATGGTAAATAATTCTTTTAATGCATTGTTGGATCCAGTTGGCTACTATCTTGTTAATAATTTTTGCATCTATGTTCATCAGGTAAATTCGTCTGTATGTCTCCTTTTTAGTAAATTGATCTATATGTCTCCTTTTTAGTGGGGTTTTTGGTTTTGGGATCAAGGTAAGGCTGGCCTTAAAGAATGAGTCTGGAAGTTTTCCTTCCATTTCTATTTTTTGGAACAGCTTCAAAGAAGCGCAGTTAACTCTTCTTTAAATGTTTGGTAGGATTCCCCTGGAAAGCCATCCAGCCCTGGACTCTTGTTTTTTGCAAGGTTTTTGATTACTAATTCAACTACTTTACTGGTTATCAGTCTGTTCAAATTCTCTATTTCTTTCTGTTTCAGTTTTGGTAGTTTATATGTTTCTAGGAATTTGTCCATTTCTTCCAGATTGCCCAATATTGGCATATAATTGCTCCTAATATCATCTTATTATTGTTTGTATTTCTGCAGTGTTGGCTATGATCTCTCCTCTTTCATTCACAATTTTATTTATTTGGGCCCTTTCCTTTTTCTTTTTGATCATACTGTCTAGGGATTTATCAATCTTGTTAGTTCTTTCAAACAGCCATTTCCTGGTTTCATCAATCTGTTCTGTTGTTGTCTTTTTTAATTATTATTTCAATAGCATTAATTTCTGCTCTAATCTTTATTTCCTGTCTTCTGCTTGTTTTGGGTTTTATTTGCTGTTCTTTTTCCAGCTCTTTAAGGTGTAGGGTTAGGTTGTATATCTGAGAACTTTCTTCCTTCTTAAGGAAGGTTTGTATTGCTATATACTTCCCTCTTATGGCCACCTTTGCTGCATCCCAGAGGTTGTGGACTGTTGTGTTACCCTTTTCATTGGCTTCTATGTACTTTTTAATTTCCTCTTTAATTTCTTGGTTAAACCATTCATTCTTTAGTAAGATGTTCTTTAATCTCCAAGTATTTCTTGTCTTTCCAAATTTTTCTCATGGTTGATTTCAAGTTTCATAGCGTTGTGGTCCGAAAATATGCACGGTATGATCTTGATCTTTTGGAAGTTGTTAAGAGCTGATTTGGAACCCAGTTTGTGATATATTCTGGAGAATGTCCCATGTGCACTCGAGAAGAATGTGTATTCTTCTGTTTAGGATGAAATGTTCTGAATATATCTGTTAAGTCCATCTGGTCCAGTGTGTCATTTGAAGGCATTGTTTCCTTGTTGATTTTCTATTTAGATGATCTGTCCATTGCTGTAAGTGGGGTGTTGAAGTCCCCTACTATTATGGTATTATCAATGAGTTTCTGTATGTTTTGATCAATTGATTTATATATTTGGGTGCTTTCATGATGGGGCATAAATGTTTACAGTTGTTAGATCTTCTTGGTGGAGAGACCCCTCAATTATGATATAATGCCCTTCTCCATCTCTTGTTACAGTCCTTATTTTAAAACCAGGTTGTCCGATATAAGTGTGGCTACTGCAGCTTTCTTTTGGCAACCACTAGCATGATAGATGTTCTCCATCCCCTTACTTTCAATCTGAACGTGTCTTTAGGTCTAAAATGGGTCTCTTGTAAACAGCATATTGATGGGTCTTGTTTTCTTATCCATTCTGTTACCCTATGTCTTTTGATTTGAGCATTTAATCCATTGACATTTAGAATGAGTATTGAAAGATACAAATTTATTGCCATTGTGTTGCCTGCAGAGTTTCTGGTGGTCTTCTCCGGTCCTTTCTAGTGTTTGTTCCTTTTGGTCTTTTTGTTTTGTTTTGTCTTTTCTCCTCTCAGAGAGTCCTCCTTAGAATTCCTTTCAGGGCTGGTTTAGTGGTCACAGATTCCTTTAGTTTTTGTTTGCCTGGGAAATTTTTTGTTTCTCCTTCTATTTTGAATGACAGTCTTGCTGGATAAAGAATTCTTGGCTGTCTATCTTTCCAATTCAGCACGTTGAATACATCCTGCCACCCTTTCTGGCCTACCAAGTTTGTGTGGATAGGTCTGCTGCAAACCTGATCTACACGTATAGGTTACGGACTTTTTTACCCTTGCTTTCATAATTCTTTCCTTGTCTGTGTATTTTGGTCAGTTTTTGTTGAGTCTAATGGGAGTTCTCTGTGCTTCTTGGATTTTGATGTCCATGTCTTTCCCCAGGTTAGGAAAGTTTTCTGCTATAATTTGCTCACATAAACCTTCTACCCCTTTTTCTCTCTTTGTCTTCTGAGACTCCTATGATTCAGCTATTATTCCTTTTTAGTGAAACACTGATTTCTCTAATTCTTATATCATACTCTTTTGCCTTAGTTTCCCTTTTTTTCTGCTTCATTATTCTCCATGATTTTGTCTTCTACATCGCTGATTCACTGCTCTGCTTCATCCATCCTTGTTGCTGTCGCATTGATCCAAGATTGCATCTCATTCATAGAGTTTCTAATTTCATCCTGACTAGATTTTGCTTCTTTTATCTCTGCAGAATGAGATTCTAATCTATTTTCAACTCCAGCTAGTATTCTTATTATCATGATTCTAAATTGTGGTTCAGACATCTTGCTTGTATCTGTGTTGGTTAAGTCCCTAGCTGTCGTTTCTTCCTGCTCTTTCTTTTGGGGTGAATTCCTTCATTTTGTCATTTTAGAGGAAGAAAAAGAATACAATAAAAAATTAAAATTAAAAAGATTAAAAACAACACAAAAAATCAAATAAAGGAAGCTAGATCCTAGGTATGTTTTGGTCTGGTTGTTGAAAGAAGTTTGAATGAAAAGAAGGGAAAGGAAAGAAAAGAAAAAGAAAATGTTTAAAAAGTAAGAAAATGTATACAATAAAACAGAATAAAATGAATTGGAGAAGATAAAATAGAATAAAAAAATAAATTTCCAAAAAGAATAGTAAAAAATTTTTTAACTTTATATAAAAATGGAAAATAATGGTTTTTTTTCTTTCTGGATCCAGGAATAAGAAAAAGAAAAAAAAAGAAAACACAAAACAAAAAATGAATAGATGGACCAGCAAACAGAATGAAATTATATCTAGCTTCCCCTAAAAGTCAATCTATGAAGTACTTTAGAGTCCGTACACTAAGCAGGAGGAGAGACTTGTGGTGGTCCTCCAGGGCTTGGTTGGTGCAGTTTGACGGTGCTTGGTATAGGCTCCGTTCTCCACTAGGTGGCACTGCTGAGTGTAAAGGGGTGGATTTGTGTGGTACATGTGCACGTGTGTGTACATGCACGGGAGAGGTGAAAATGGCATTACCCCGCTTCCCAGTCTCTAGCAACAGAACTCTGTGCTCTACCCACCAGCAATAAAGCGCCCATCCTCTGTCTCCAGCTTCCTTCCACTCCTCGCTTCTATACTGTCTGCATCCAAACCATCAGTCTGCCAGGTGGCACCTCAGATGGGGTTGTGTTCCAAACCCCTTACTTCTGAGGGCCCTGCAGATTGAACCCACTCTGACCCTCTGGGGGAGGTTCTCTCTGAGCAATGGTCGGATGCCAGCTTGCCCCCGGGAATGTTCCTGTGATCACGCTGCTGTAGAGGTTCAGAGGTTGTGACTGGATGCCAGCTTACCCCAGAATAAGTTCGCGGGATCTCCTAGTGGCAGCATTTCAGGGATTATTGTAAATCACAACACAAAACCTGCATCAGGTTTCACCACACCCTGGTGTTTTCCAATACAAGCAATCGTGTTCTTTGGGGTCTGCTGGGATCTTTGCCTGTGGGGAGGCCATACAGCCTCTACTAAATGCCCTCCTAGCAGGGTAGCAGGGGAACCATTTCTCCCTGTGAGGCCTGAGGACCGCTCGGACCTCGCCGCCAGCTCCTGGGATTCACCCTTCACAACACAGCACTGCTGGGTATTGGGCTGAGGAATTTCCAATGCTGCTCTGCCCTGTTTATAGAGTCCTAATGATATTGAAAACCCTCTCCTTTCTCCTTTTCTTGTTCAGGTGAATATGGGTGCTTCCGCCCTTTCTCTTTCTCTCCAGCTACCTTCAGGGGGACTGCTTTTCCTGTACTCTCCCCCCTTTCTCTGTCCTCTCTCTGCAAATACTGCTCCCTACACTCTGCAGCTTCTTTCTTTCCCAGTTCACCTCTCTGTGCCACATAACTGCTGAGTTCTGTGGCTCAAGTTATGCAGATTATTGTGTTAATCCTCGGATCAATTTTCTGGGTGTGAAAATGGTTTGATGTTGATCTATTGCATTTCATGGATAAGAGAGGCAGAGAACTTCCATGCTGCTCTGCCATCTTCGCCCCTCAGAAATAGACTCTGTACTGTATATTTTAAAGCTGCTAAGAGAGTTATCTTAAAAGTTCTAATCACAGGAAAAAAAATACTATGTATAGTGATGTATGTTAACTAATCTTATTGTAATCATTTCATAATATAAACCTAGTCAAATTACTATGTTGTACACCTAAAACTAATATAATGTTATATGGCAATCAAATCTCAAAAAATAATAATATATTTTTAAATAGATATTTAAAGAGAGTCTACCAGACATCCTGTTAAGTTCTGGGAATGCATCCCTGAATGAGTCAGACAAAGCCCAAGGGTTTTACAATTAGTGGAGGGGGTGTTGGAAGAGCAGCCAAAAAACAAACACAACCAAACATTAGGAATGACAGGTACTGAAACATAAATGACAACAAGTCAGCCATGTGAAGATCTAGGGGAAGAAATTTCCAAGCAGAGGAAATAACTAGTGTAAAAGCCCCATGGAAGAAAGAAAGCCACTGGGATGGATACTACTGACAGAGAAGAGTGGTAGGTAATGAGGGCAGAGATCTGGCAAGGGCCAAATCACAGAGGGCCTCATAGGTCAGGCAAACAAATTTAGATTTTAAGATCAATAGAAACCAATGGAGGATTTTAAACAAGGAAGTAACATGATGTGCTATCTTAAATATTTAAAAGATGACTGGTTGCTATATGAATCACAGAATGTAGAACAGAGGCAAGGAAACAAGTAGAGATCTACTGTAGCCATCCAGGGAACAGGTACTAATGTTTACAACCAAGCTGGTATATACAAAAGAAAGGATAAATTCAAATACACTAGGGTGGTAGTGTAACTTGCTAATACACTTGATATAGGGTATAGGAGAACAAGAGTAATCAAGAATGGCCCTTAGGCTTCTGACTTGTGCAACAAGGTGGACAACAATTCCATTTAATAAAATTTGTAAGACTAGGAGAGGAGGCAGGTCTTTGGATGAAAACCATGAGTTTTGTTTTAGACATATTAAAGTTGAAATCCCTATTATATATCTAGGAAGAGTCATTAAGTAAACAATTGGATATAGGGGTATGGAGATAAGGGAAGTGTCAGAGCTAAAGATAAAAATTTGGAATCAATTTACACATAGTATTTAAAAACATAAGATGACATAGTAAGAGTGTATAGAAAAGATATCTCAAGAAAGAGCCCTGTGACATCCCAACATTTAATGAAGAGGAGGAAGATAAAGTAAACACACAAGAGAGATTGAGAAAGAGCAGCAACTGAGATAGGAGAAAAAAATAGGAAGGTGTGATGCCTTCAAAGCTAAAACAGGGAAGTGTTTCAAGAATGAGGGCTTCTTACTATCAACAACAGCCAAATTATGGAAAAAGCCCAAATGTCCATTGACTGATGAATGGATAAAGAGGATGTGGTATATATACACAATGGAATACTACTTGGCAATAAAAAGTACTGACATCTTGCCATTTGCAACAATGTGGATGGAACTAGAGCGTATTATGCTAAGCAAAGTAAATCAGAGAAAGACAGGTATCATATAATTTCATTCAGATGTGGAATTTTAGAAACACAACAGATGAACATAGGGCAAGGGAAGTAAAAAAAGATAAAAGCAGAGAGGGAGGCAAAGCACAAGAGACTTGTAAATACAGAGAACAAAATGAGGGTTGCTGGAGGGGAGGTGGATGGGGGGTTGGGCTAGATGGGTCATGGGCATTAAGGAGGGCACTTTTGGAGATGAGCACTGGGTATCATATATAAGAGATGAATCACTGGTTTATACTCCTGAAGCCAAGACTACACTGGATGTTAACTAACTTGAATTTAAATATAAAAAAAAAAAAATGAATGAAGATTGCTGTAACAGAATACCATAGACTGGGTGGCTTGGTGAGGGCCCTCTTCCTGGTGCACAGCCTTTTGCCGGTATCCTCATATGGCTGAGACAGAGAGAGTCCTGATCTCTTCATTCTCTTACAAGGGAATCAGTATCATGATGGGGCTCCACCCTCATGACCTATATGAATCCTAACTACCTACAAGGGCCCCATCTCCAAATACCATCACACTGGAAATGAGGGATATATGAATTTGAGGGAGGATACAGACATTCAGTCTATAGGAGATTGTTATAATATAAAAGATAACCAAATGTTGGTAAAGGTGTGGAAAAATTGGAACTTGCATACATTGCTGGTGGGAATGTAGAATGGTACACCACTTTAGAAAATTTTTGTGTGGTGTTTCTTTAAAAGGCTAAACATAGTTACCATATGACCCAGCAATCCCACTCCTAGGTATTTTTCCAAGAGAAATGAAAACATATGTCCATGCAAAAAGCTAAACACAAATGTTTAGAACAGCATTATTAACAAAAGAATCCCAAAGGGGAAACAACCTAAATGTCTATTAACTGATGAATGGCTAAGTAAAATGTGGCATATCCACACAATGAGATATTATTTGGCAATAAAAAGGAATGAAGGACTGACATACGTGGTATGACATGGATAAACTTGAAAACGCTTTTGTGAGTGAAATAAGTCAGACACAAAAGACCATATATTATAAGAATCCATTTATATGAAATGTCCAGAAAAGGCAAACCTACAGAAACAGAAAGTAGATTAGTAGTTGCTTAGCGCTGGGACAGAAGAGGGGGAAATGAGGAGTGATTGCTAATAAGTACAAGGTTTCTTCTGAGGGGACAAAAATGTTCTAGCATTAGATTGTGGTGATGGCTGCACAATCCTATGAATGTACTAAAAACACTGTATTGTATAATTTAAATTCATGAATCATATGGTATGTAAGTTATATTTCAATAAAGCTGTTTAAAAGAATAAGGGAGGGGCGCCTGGGTGGCTCAGTTATGCGTCCAACTCTTTATTTCGGTTCAGGTCATGATCTCACAGTTGTGAGATGGAGCCCCGCGTCGAGCTCCGTGCTGAACATGAAACCTGCTTGAGATTGTCTCTCTCCCCCTCTCTCTATGCCACTCCCCCACTTGCACAAACACTTTCTCTTTCTCTCAAAATAAAACATTTTTTTAAAAAGAGAGGTGTAACCTAAAGCAAATACTGCTGAGAGATTAACTGAGATTAGAATAGAACCCACTGGGTTGGGTAGGATGAAGGTGATTTGTGATGTGGACCAACGTTTAGAGGAATAATGGAGACAGAAGGCAAATGGGATGGACTGAAAGGGAATGAGAAATGAAATAGCATCCAAGAAGTTTTACTGTAAACCACTGCAGAGATGGGGTAATTAATGGCTACTGAGAGATATGGATAAAAAGAGGGTTTGTTTTCATAAGATGACAGACAACAGAGCATGTTTGTTGATGAGAATGAATCAATACAGAGGGAGAAACTGATAATGAAAGAGAGAAAATGTCTGTTGTTGAATTAAAGTCCTTGAAATGGGAATGGATTAAAAAGCACTAATGGAGAGGCTGGTGTGCATTCATTTCAATGAGGAGGAGGCAGAGAGCCTAGGCACATATGTCAGCAAACTGCACACGGTGTTAGGCAGATGAGAAAGGGCTGCGATCTTCTCCATGGAGTCTGAGGCAAGGTGATCAACTTAGAGTAAGGACGATGAAGTAGAACGATTACACTGCTATAAAATAAAATTATCCCTGCCAAAACTCAGCAGCTCATTAGCTCATTTTCCTCACAGTTTCCTGGATTTTGATCTTTGCCCAGAAGCCAATTCTTAAATTTAGCATCATCTACTTTCTGAAGATGGTGAAACATTTTGAGACTACTAAGTCCTGCTTCCTTCATGTTTAACCATCTTTCCTTTACCATACTTCTCTTCTCTCAACATTTTACCACAAGCAGAAACTCTAAGAAGGAACCAGACAGCATCTTCAACATTCAGCCTGGCAATTTCCTTAATTAAACCACAGCTCTTTGCGTACATTTGCTACTTTCCATATTAACACAGCTGACAGACAATGTTGCTAAACTTTCCACTTCTATATAAAAAGGATCCCCTTTCTTTCCATTTCCAGTAATATTTTTGTTACTTTTCTTCAAGCTTTTACCCACAGTCTCCTGAAAATCCATGAGGCTTCTTCAAAGAGACTCCTCAACATGCTTCAATTTTTCTTTAACATTTTCCCCCAAAGTCCCTCCAAGCGCATTTTTACGTCTTTGTTATGGAAGAAATCCACTTTCAGTGACTAAGATCTGTAGTAGTTTCCCATGGCAAATTAGTCCCAAACTCAGCAGCTTAAAACAACAAATATTAATTATCTCACAGTTTCTGTGAGTCAAGAATTTGCAGCTGGCTTACCTGGTGACTATGGTTCAGGGTTTGCTAAAGTTTGTCACCAAGATATCAGCCAGGGCTGGAGGATCTACTTCCAAGACCACTCATCCACAAGGCTTTAGGTCGTTGGCCTCATCCTTGCTACATGGCCCTCTCCAAAGAGATGCTTTTTACGTGGCAGTTGGCTTCCTCCAGGGTGAATGATCCAAAGTAGGGAGAGCAAGCATGAGAATCCACACTACTTTTTGTGACCTTGTCTCAGAAGCCCTTCATAATCACTTTTTTTTCCAACTGTTTTGAAGGTATAACTGACAAATAAAATGGTAATATGTTTAAAGTGTACAATGTGACAATTTTATACACACATGCGCACACACACACACACACACACACATACATACACACACACACAGTGTCGCTTCTTCCATATTACTTTGTTTGAAATGAATCACTAGATCCAGCCCATATTCAAAGGGGAAGGGACTTTGTTTCCATCTCTTAAAAGGAAGATTATTAAAGAATTTGTGGACATATTTTAAACCACCATAAGGAAGAAATTAAGAAGGCTTATGAAAAGAAAAGATGAGAAACAGCCATTTCTGAGAGTGGTGGGATCAATATAAGATTTCTGGAAAATTTAGTAGGATTTCCAGGAAGTTTGGAGTTCCCAGTTATGATCTGTGATAATGAATTAAAGGGATCTGTCAGCCCCCTAAATTTGTTGGCTAGGTTACATGCATCTATCACATGCTCACTCCTATTACTGCTTTTATCAGACAGATTTGCAGTATTTATTTGCTGTTTCCCCCACTAAATTATGAGATTTGCAGTGTCAAGGAATGTGAACTGTCCCTCACATGACAAGAATTCAAAGAATATTTATAAAAGAACTAAATCTGCTTCAAACTACTGCCTTTAGTCAAAAAAAAGAGGAGGGAAGGGAGGCCCGAATGGCTCAGTCGGTTAAGCGTTCAACTCCAGCTCAGGTCATGATCTCGCAGTTCATGAGCCCTGCGTGGGGCTCTGTGCCCACAGCTCAGAGCCTGGTGTCTGCTTGGGATTCTGTGTATCCCTCTCTCTGCCCCTCCCCCGTTCATGGTCTGTCTGTCTGTCTGTCTCTCTCTCAAAAATAAATAAACATTTAAAAAAAGGAGGGAAAAGGTGGAAAAGAAAGCTGCAACAAAACCTAGAAAAACAGAAGCGTGAAAATAATAGGGTAGATGGGTGCTTACAGGGTCACAGTATAACCTGGAAAGAGAGGAGCATCAATAAACTTGCAAAAGAAATTAGTTTATTATCAACTGGCCCCCAGGTCTCTAGGTTTGCCACTAGATCAGATTCAGGCTAGCTCCACACTCCTCCAAATCCAGACTTCCAGCTCCAATTCTACCAAATTACATTCTTGTGTATAAGAAGTCTGATGCCAGTTTCACTAGGCTAAAATTAAGTTGTTAATAGGCCTGCACTCTTTTCTGGAGGCTAGAGAGGACAAACCATTTCTTTCTAGAGGCCACTCACATTCCTTGGCTCATGACCCCCTCCCTCAATCCACAAAGCCAGCAACAGTGAGTCTAGTTCCTTTCGCACTTTTTTCACTGTCCCATCTACCTTTCTCCCCACTCCTCTTTCTCTCACTGTCCAACTGCAACCAGGAGGGGGGCTCATATGATTAGACTGTGTGCACCCGGACAATCCAAAATAGTCTCCCTACCTCAAGGTCCTTGGCCTTAATCGTATCTAAAAGCACTTTCTGCCTCGGAATATACCACATTCACAGGGCTGGGGATTAAGACACGGACATATTTGTGGAGGGTGTTACTCCATCTACCACAAGGCTACAGAGATAGAAGAGGAGAAGGATGCCTCCAGGTGGGCACTAAAGGAGACCATACATTCATACAGGTCACAAGGCCAACAATAATTTAATTAAGTGCAGAAGGAAATTTAACTTTGATTACTCAGTTTACTTAGCACTACATATGGGGTTGAAAATTCCAGATGTTGTGAAGCAAAGCAAGGGAGGTAAGAGAAGAGAGGGTAGCAAATCCAAAAAATACCACAGGCAAATTTCTGTGCCCTAAAACTATTGCTGTGATTTGGTGGTTTCAAAGTTAAACACACACAACCATATATTTCTTCTCTTTAGTAAGTTATATATCCCAAAATACCTCAAATTCCTTGTCTTCCTTCCAAATGCAATGTTCCATTCACAAGCCACCAGATGGCAGAGAAGAGTAGAGAATAAATTCCTACATACAACAACAGCAATAACAACAACAACAAAAACAACAAACCAAAAAGCAATTTTGCTTATACTAGGAGAAATCCAGCGCTCTAGATGGGGGGTAAATTCAAACATCTTAAAGTAGAATAGCACCTTACTTTTTCAAAGGCTTCCAGAGACAACAATTTCACAACTTTCACCCAAGTGATACTGGAAAAGTCTGTTACAAATGTGTATCAGGATAATATAGCCAAGATTAAGTCAAAATAGTTAGACACATTCTTAAGTTCAGGGAAAATAAAAAAACAAAGAATCACTTTAGCTTAAAAAGAAGCTCTCGAAACCAAACAAAACAAAACCCACTGCCTTAGCCCTGCGTCTCCTTGAGGAAACTCAAAGGCTGTCTCCAGGTCATCTCCACTCAGCTGTCCCTCGAACACCTCAAATTCAACTTGTCCCACACGGGGAACTCACCATCTTCCTTCCAAACTTTCTCTTCCTCCTGCCACCTACTTCAGCTAAGAATATTATCATCGACCTGGTTGCCAAATTCAGAAACCCACAGGTCATCCCTGTTGCTTCAATAACCCTTCACTTGCAGAGAATGAGTATTTCATCATTCCTTTTTATGCATCTACTGAAGGATTTTGGAAACAACCCACAGGTTTTGCTCTTTTGGTAGTTATCCCAGAAATGACTTTATGCAAATTTAGTTTATCAAAACCAAAGTTAATGAGTATCTTTACCCTATCTTCAGGTGACGTGAGGATCATTTAAAAGGAGGCAAACCATAAGAGACTCTTAAATACTGAGAACAAACTGAGGGTTGATGGGAGGTGGGGTGGAGGGGAAAGTGGGTGATGGACACTGAGGAGGGCACCTGTTGGGATGAGCACTGGGTGTTGTATGGAAACCAATTTGACAATAAATTTCATATAAAATATTAAAAAATTAAAAAAGAACTTATAAAATTCAATACCCAGAAAACAAATAATCCACTAAAAAAAAAAAAAACAGGCAGAAGAAAAAAATGGGCAGAAGATATGAACATTTCTCCAAAGAAGACATACAGATAGCCAACAAACACACGAAAAGACATTTATCAACACTTACCATCAGAAAAATGCAAATCAAAACTACAACAAGATATCACTTCATACCTGTCAAAATGGCTAAAATCAACAATACAAGAAACAACGGTACTGACAAGAATGTGGAGAAAAAAAGAATACTCACGCACTATTGGTAGGAATGCAAACTGGTGAAGCCACTGTGGAAAACAGTATGGAAGTGCCTCAAAAAGTTAAAAAGAGAACTAACTACCCTACAATCCTGCAATCTACTGTGTATTTACCCAAAGAACACAAAAACACTAATTCAAGGAGATACATGCACCCCTCCATTGATTCCAGCATTATTTATAATAGTCAAATTATGGAACCACCCCAAGTGTCCAATGACTGATGAATAGATGAAGAGGATGAGGTACATATATACAATGGGCTATTACTCAGCCCTAAAAAAGAATGAAATCTTGCCTTTTACAACAACATAGATGGAGCAAGAGAGTATAAGAACACTAAGTAAAATAAGTCCATCAGAGAGACAAATACCATATGATTTCAGTCATATGTGAAATTTAAGAAAACAAATGTGCAAAGGGGGTAAAAAGAGAGAGAGAGAGAGAAATCAAGAAACAGACTCTTAATTATAGAGAACAAATTGATGGTTGCTAAGGAGAGGGGAGTAAGGGAATGGGCAAAATAGGTGATAGGGATTAAGGAGTGCATTCATCATGATGAGCACCACATGATGTATGGAACTGTTGAATCACTATATTATACACCTGAAATTAATATAACACTATGTGAACTAACAAGAATTAAAAACTTAAAAATAAAAATAAATTAAATTAAATCTGGGGCTCCATCACTGAATGTCTGAGTTACAAAATAATTCAAAATGTCTCTAGTCTATCCATTATGGCATGCCAGAAATATCTTCAACCATGCTTAATATTCTAAAATCTATTTTCTCAGTGGCTCCTGGATGGCTCAGTCAGTTAAGCGTCAGACTTCAGCTCAGGTCATGATCTCATGGTCCATGAGTTCGAGCTCAGCGTCAGGTTCTGTGCTGACAGCTCAGAGCCTGGAGCCTGCTTCGGATTCTGTGTCTCCGTCTCTCTCTGCCCCTCCCCCGTTCATGTTCTGTCTCTCTCTGTCTCAAAAATAAATAAACATTTAAAAAAAATTTTTTAATCTATTTTCTCAAAGCCTTCAAACACTCTCACTATAAGGAAGTATTTTAATTTATTCTAAATCTCACTTTTCAGTCTTTTGTAACAATGAGGAATAGCCTTCTTCCATCAATAACTTTCCAAATAGAGAAGAGGGCTTTTTTTTCCACTTTAGATATAGATGATTTAATTCACTGGCTTTTTTTTAATATGAAATTTATTGTCAAATTGGTTTCCATACAACACCCAGTGCTCATGCCAAAAGGTGCCCTCCTCAATACCCATCACCCCCCCCCCCCCCCCCCCCCCCCCCCCCATCAACCCTCAGTTTGTTCTCAGTTTTTACGAGTCTTTTATGCTTTGGCTCCCTAAGAGGGCTTTTTAAAAATTTTTATTTCAGCAGCTTATGTGCTGTCAGTTTCAAAGTGGTTTATGAAAATCCTACAGCCTGCATGGTTCAGTCTGTTCAGCTTCCGACTCGATTTCAGCTCAGGCCATGATCTCATGGTTCATGAGTTCAAACCTCACTTTGGGCTCTGCACTGACACAGCAGAACCTGCTTGGGATTCTCTCTTTCCCTCTCTCTCTGTTCTTCCCCTGTGCACACATACACACATGGCATGCTCTCTTTTTTTCTCTCAAAATAAACATTTTTTAAAAATATTTAAATCAAATTTCTGATTTTGGCAAAGCTAGTTTTTTTTAAGTATCAAAATATATATGCCAGAAAATGCCACAGCTTTTCAAGACACACTCTTGTTACCTCTACAAGAGGACTAAAAGTGATATTTTGAATACATCTTTTGAACAACTCCATCTAATATCACTGCTGCTGCTGAGATTTCTGACTCCTCCCTTCTGACTCTTTAGTGGCCTTCATATCCTACTGGATTTCAGGCTTGATCCTCTGTGCAAAGATTTTAACTCTAAGAGCAGCTTCTGAAATGAAGCTATTCATAGTTTGGTGGATAAATAAGCCAAGAAGGGAGAGGGGGGTGTCTGACTTGAAGAGGTGGGTCACATGGCATCTTTTGACAAAGAAGTAAACTTAGAAAAATAATCATGGAAATGAAGGAAAATGTGTACAATATGAAAAGAACAGCAAAAGAGCTAGAAATTTCTAACAGGTAAGAAACTGGGAAGCAAACCTCTAAAATGCTAAAGAAAAATCTTGCAAATGTGTTTTTGCAAATGTTCTTTTCATGTTAAAATAATCCAATTTTAAAATGTGAAGATCATTAAAAATTAGAACTGTCATGCTTTCAGGCCTAATTATACCAGATGTCTTCTTGCTTATGTGATCTTAAAAACAACCCCATGGCTTTAGAATGCACCACTGTAAGAAAATTATCAAAAGAAATCACCAAATGCTAGTATTGGCACAATATGGTTTCGATTACTTTTGTTTCTGTTTGTAAATAAACTTTAAAACCTGATATATATACTTTTATTGGCAGAGTTTAGCTCTCTTTTCTCGATACATTTAATATATTATTTTAAAGAATTAAAAACCTCAACACCCCTATAATGACAAACTCAGCCATTAACCTTCACAGAAAATTAAAACCAATTCAGACAATCTGTGTTGGCTTGATTTTAAAAGTAACTATTAGGCACTGGGAAATTAAATGTATACATTTTCCACTAACACTTCATATGATCTCAGGCAATTGTCAAACTCAAGGAAAAACAGCTAAACCATTTCCAGCAGAGAAAATAAAAATATATATAATGAAAGAATGGATAAGTCAAATGTTATCCCCAATCTTAAAAGACAACAAACATTTCTCCAACAGCCATGAAATTTTATTTTTTTGGGATGGGTGAATAGGTGAATAGAAGTCTGCATGATATAAAATAACCAGGCCAATTACACTTTTTAAAAAGTCTGGAAAGAGTTAGCATTTGTTTCTTGATGCTTCTTGTGGTTAATATACTACTTTGTTCTTTAGGGAGAGCTCTAAGATGCATCTTTACACAGCCTCTAGTTCTATTTGTTTTCATGGAACACAAATGATTAATTTGATTGATTTTCTTTTAATTTTTTTTTTCAACGTTTTTTATTTATTGTTGGGACAGAGAGAGACAGAGCATGAACGGGGGAGGGGCAGAGAGAGAGGGAGACACAGAATCGGAAACAGGCTCCAGGCTCCGAGCCATCAGCCCAGAGCCTGACGCGGGGCTCGAACTCACAGACCTCGAGATCGTGACCTGGCTGAAGTCGGACGCTTAACCGACTGCGCCACCCAGGCGCCCCTGATTGATTTTCTTTTAAATGAAATGACCAGTAAACCAAAAAATATTGCTTTGGGTATGGTTTAGAAAGTAAAAATCTTCCTCCGAGCTTTGCTACTTACTATGCAACCACGCACAAGTCACTGGGTCTCAGTTGCCATGATTTTTTTTTAATGTTTATTTTTGAGAGAGATAGTGCAAGCGGGGGAAGGGCAGAAAGAGAGAAAGAGAGAAAGAGAGAGAGAGAGAGAGAGAGAGAGAGAATGAATGAATGAATGAATATGAAGCAGGTTCCAGGCCCGGAGCTGTGAGAACAGAACCCAATGAGGGGCTCGAACCCATGAACCGCCAGAGAGATCATGACCTGAGCCAGTCAGATGCCTAACTGACTGAGCCACTCAGGTGCCCCTCAACTGCGATGATTTTAAATCAGAATTAAAGTATCATTCCTATCTAGAGTACAGAACTCCTATAGAGATCAAGTAAGACAGCCCACTTTGTCAACACTTAAATTCTTGAATAAATTAATGAATGGGGTAGTACTTTAAAATCATCAAGCCCTAAACAAGTGTGAGACATTATTTACATCAATATAGCTGCAGAATCTGTATTCCTAAAGGTTTAAGGAAAAGGAGAAAGAGTTCTATTGGGGCGGGGTGGGGAGGGATGCTTGCAGTGTGGCCCTGACCTATCCCGGACCTTCACATAAACACTTTGACTAAGGCCACAGACTCCCTGAAGATACATTAAGGAAAATGTTTTAATGTAAAAGAAACAGAAAATGTTCTACTCATTTGCTTTTAAAATTAACAACAAGAAAAATAAAAATCTATTCAAGAAATAAAACAGGAGGCAGCAGAAAACAGTGGAAAGAGCATGGAAATCTGAGAGCCAGAAGACGGGTTCTGGTCCCTGTTTTACCAGTAATTAACTGCAAAGGTGCAACATGGGTCAAATGAGAGGGGTATATTAGAACGCCTGTAGAGTCTCTTTCAGGCCAAGACACCACAGCACCGAATGAAATATAACAGATAACCTAAACTATGCTTTAACTTTTCTGTGTTATCGACCAGTAAAGGAAAAGGGAAACAGAGAAGACAATGCAGTAGGGAGAAAGAGGAAAACAATGAAATGTAAGGAGAAAAGGGGTGCGCATGCACACGCGTGCACACACACACACAAATTCTACCCTCAAACCCCCACCAAAAAAAGAGTTGTATGAACAGAGAAAGACACACTAATAAAACATAAAAATAAAAAAACCATTTAAATACAGAAATAAATGTGCAGAGACTGTGGAGAATAACCTTTAAACAAAAAACTATCCAAAATGTGTAACATTGTACTTTTGCATTAAAAGGCATACAGGGAGCCAGTTCAAGGCATATGCTTCATGAGTTAAGTACAGTTATGTTGGAGGTTGAAGATTACCTACCTCTGCTATATCTTACTCATATTTTTGGGCAACATGTGACTTGGTAATTTCAGATCTCACATCTCCAGGTCATTTCCAACTAAACAAGCCAAAGATGAACTTCCCTAAAATAGAAATGTATCTCAAGAATTTTTTTATGAATCAGAGCTTAGCATTATTTTGCTTCCAGATATGTAGGATTTAAATACTTCAACCTAAGAGTTACCAATTATGTAAAGTACAAACCCCACATGGCCATTTAACATTCACACTGAGGATTTTCCTGTTAATCTTCTCTGTCTATTGTAGAGAGCACTGGATAATGTAACTCCAGCACTCCCCTTTGAATTCCTCCCACATGAGGCCCATCTGACCTTCTGGCTTTTTTGAGCTTCAAGCCTCTATAGGAATTTATAGACTGGGGAGTTGATTTGTACTTTGCTACTAGTCAACACAGAGGAGAGTAGAGGGGTCACTACAAAGCTTCAGACCAGCTGTTGCAAGGTGGTGAGTAATCCCCATTCACTCAGCCCAGACAACCCAGATCAACTAGAACATAGGAAACACAAGGGTTCCCTATGTAAATTCCCTTCTCTGTCACCAATATGCTAGAACTCTAAAAAATTGTGCACATTTTCACATCTGTAGAGGAAACTATTATTCAGACCTATCTCTGAAGGAGTCATAGGAAGCTGTTCTTTCTTGTAGACAGTAAGAACTGGGAAGAAAACAAGCACAAGATTTTGCTGGTTTTGTGTGGCTTTAGCTAAGCTCTTAGACCTTTCTATAGTTTGATTTCTGTCTCTGAAATGGAAATATAACAATCTGACCTCTTTCCAGCAAACGTGTTATTGGAGAAATAAATAGTGCAGCAGAAAGAAAAACACTTACAGCTTTCTGGAGGATGGGGGTTAGATCAATTCAGTGTGAAACATTCAACAAGTATAATAGTGATAACAATAACGAGCATATGAATTTGCACAGTGTTTAACAGTTTATAGGACATTTTAAATATATGATCTCATTGGCCCTTAAACCAAGGTGTGTGAAACAGGGAGGCCATTTTTTAAGTTTCATCTAGCAGATAAAGAAATTGAAGCCCAGAGGAGGAGAGTGACATGCTCAAGATCAAAGAGATGGTTAGCAGTAGAACGTGCCTCCTGATAGAAAGTCTGGTGCTCACTCTAGCATACCTACCTATATATGAAGTTATTGCCTACTTCTTTTTCATTCCTTTCCTCCTCCAAGTAAAGCTTGCTTAGTAGGAGGTCTCTTAATCAAAATGTTCTATTTCTCATTTATGGTTCTAATTCACTGTCACAAAGAACTTAAATCTGCTTTGACATTCCTCGTTAGCCAATATCTGTGAATATAGGTCTGCTGAATGCCTGAATCAGCTAACCCCTAAACCATTTTGAATACCACTATTTATAATTTTTGCTATCTCTACTCATTACCACATCACATCTGAGCCACAAATCATTAGTTCCTTGGGTCTTGCTTTACAAACTATATTATTTTTATCAACAGTTTGTATTCATCTGTGGTATTTTTATGGTGTTCCTTATTGTACTATCTACTGTTGAAACCATTACAGACATAACAAGTATTCTTAAGGTTGTTTCTTTCCAGTAAGAATCCGTCAAGGCTTTGAACTCAGAGAGGATGTGAGAGCAGGCCAGGGTAATTTCAAACAGCAAAAAACATCTGTTCTCTTTTATTCCTATTGCTCAGCTTCCTTTATCAATGTTATTTATGTTTTTTCCTCAAATTCGTGAAGAATAAACCAAGCTGAGGGGTATTTTTTTCCCTTTGCCCTCCTTTAATGTGTCCTCTTTGAGTTAGAAATCTCAGCACTTAAAAAGGTAGGGAGTACATCATGCCTGTTGTATATTCTGGTCTGAATAATTCCACAGAATACAACCACCCTAAGCCATGCTGAACCACTGAATCAGGGCCCCGCTTTCCTCTCGAAGTCAGAAGAAGGGATCCAGAGGAAGGGATAACTGGACAAATGCTTTCTAAATAAAGTAACTCTATGGAGGAGCTCACTAGGCAATGGATACCTTGCCAGAATCTGAACATCATACCCAGGAACTGCCTGTGCAGAGCATGGCTTCAGCCCCAGAGAATATAAGTAGTACAAAAAGGAGACAGCATATGCTATTCCATAGCAAGCATGATCTATGATTCTAGCCTCCAGACTAAAGGGCAGTGGACTAACTCTGGGCAGTGGAGCTGACAAATTTTATTCAGTACACACATACTGAACACTATTATATGTTGAGGCTGAGAGATAAATTCAGTTGATCTCATTCAATCCTCATAACAACTCACACTATTTATTCCCATTTTACAGATAAGAAAACTCAGCATGAAGGGTAACTAATTGTGTCAAAGTCATATGGACACCAAATGGTGATGTTACAATTGAAATTCAACCCAAACATGGTACTGTGACCTCCACAGCACATGCACAAACACACACACACACACACACACACACACACACACACACACACAACACTGGAGTACCGGGAATGGAAACACATTTGGGCTCCCTTACCTAGTTAATAAAATGCTATCTATCTTACATAGCTAATAGAATGCTATCACATTTTCTTCCTTATTAGCTCTAAAGACTATATTGATGGGTGGGACAACTGGGTGGCTTAGTCAGTTAAGCATCCAACTCTTGATCTCAGCTCAGGTCACGATGGCACAGTTCGTGAGTTCATGCCCCATGTCTGCCTACATACTGTCACTATGGAGCCTGCTTGGGATTTTCTCTCTGTCGCTCTGTCCCTCCCCTGCTTGCATGTTCATTCTCTCTCTCTCTCTCTCTCTCTCTCTCTCTCTCTCTCAGAATAAATAAACTTAAATTAAAAAAAAATACTAGGGGCACCTGGGCGGCTCAGTCGGTTGGGCGTCCGACTTCAGCTCAGGTCATGATCTTATGGTTTGTGGGTTCAAGCCCCACACTGGGCTCTGTGCTGACAGCTCAGAGCCTGGAGCCTACTTCAGATTCTGTGTCTCTTTTTCTCTCTGCCCCTCCCCCACTTGTGCTCTGTCTCTCTCTGCCTCTCAAAAATAAATAAATGTAAAAAAAGAAATTAAAAAAACAATACTATACTGATGGAACAAATCAAGCACCCTGAGATGAGAAGAAGGGCAAGGACTGAGAGGTCAGACCCATCTCTCTATGTCCTCTCAGGTTGTTAAGAACTTGCACTAATATTCTGGGTTCTGTTTCATTTTTTAGATCTAAGGAGGATATTCAAGTCATTGGTGCATTTTCATGGAGCACATGTAAAGATCAAGGAAGATTAAACTCTACTAATTACTCACTGGAAGACTCAGAGCCAAGTACTTCCCAAGAAATCATGGTCAAAATAAGCTAACAAAAGGTCTTCTTACAACCCTAACATAATGGAACTTTTTCTAAACTATCCAGCATCTAATAAAACCAATGCAGAAAGCAACAACTCTGCATTTTTTCTACTTTGAGGCCTCTCGGCTTCCTTCTCTAGCCTTGCTCCTATTCCTCATAGCCTATACTGTTGTCTTAATAGTGGGCCTTTTTGCAAACTTTTCTCTCATCACTATCATCGTTAAGAAGCAGAGAAAAGCTCAAAACATCATCAGTATACTGACTGCCAATCTGTCCTTCTCTGGCATCTTGGTATGTGTCATGTGCATCCCTTTTACTGCCATGTACACTCTGATGGACTACTGGATATTTGGGGATGCCATGTGCAAGCTCAGCTCTTATGTGCAGGGTGTCTCCATCTCTGTGTCCATATTCTCACAGGTGTTAATTACTGTTGAAAGGTAGCAGCTGATTGTAAAGCCCTATGACTAGAAACCCAGTGTATCTCATGTCTACTGGGATATCACAGTGATTTGGCTATTTTCTCTTCTTCCTGTACTATCACCTCCCAGATGAGCCTTTTAAGAGCCTCTCTCCCCACTGACCTCTACATCCATGGTGCAGCCCTTATAGAGAACTGGCCCTCCAAAATAAACCAGCTCCTCTTCACCACTTTAATGTTTATGGTCCAGTATCACATCCCTCTGAGCTTCATCCTCATCTACTACTTGAAGATTGTTACTTGCCTCCACAGGAGAAATGAGAAGGAAGACAGAAAAGAGGGAAAGCGACGGTCAGCTCAATGAAAACAAAAGAATCAACACGATATTGATCTCCACTGAGGTGACCTTTGGGGCCTGCTGGTTGCCCTTGAACATCTTCAATGTTATTTTTGACTGGTATCACAAGGTGCTGATGAGCTGTCACCAGGACCTAGTATTTGCAGTCTGTCTGCCACTTGATTGCTATGGTTTCCACATGCATAAATCCTCTATTTTCTGGATTTCTCAACAAAGCTTTCCAGAAGGATCTGGGAATGCTTATTCACCATTGCTGGTGCTTTGCACCTCGGGAAAGATATGAAAATACTGCCATCTCCACTATGCACATCAATGAATCCAAGGCATCATTAAGATTGGCTCTTGCATCAACAGGTATATAAAAATTATTAACAATGCTAAAGATGTTCTTGAATGAAAGATGGAGAGATAATGGCATAAAGATGATTAAAAAGAAGCTAGAACCAGAAGAGAGACAGAGAGAGAGAGAGAGAGAGAGAGAGAGAGAGCGCAACTTGACACTACCGAGTTTTGCTTTAGGCCAGACCTGTGCGTGCCATATATCTGCCCAAAACACACACACACGCCATCCCTTTTTTCTGAGGAGAACAATGCTAAGTAACTCAAACTAGCTGTTATCATTTAGGGCAAAGAATTACAATGAGAAAGCAACTGAGGCAAGCAGCACTGCTGGCCAGGGAACAAGTTTCCAGAAGCTGTTACTCAATGGCATGCCCACAAAAGGTATTACTAATTATAAGCCTAGTAAAAGCACTGCTATACCTCTCAGTGTTCAAGACATTTCACTTTCATATTTGGGAACTCTAACTTTCAACCATGTAACCATTCAATTAATTAGCCAAGTCAGAAAGCCCCCATCATAACCTATTAATTAGTCAACAAAGTAAGTTTGATTGCAAGTTGAATGACACTGAAACTAAGTATTGTAATTATTTCCCATGCCTGAATCAGATTCTCTAGTTTATGCTAACAGTACATTTTCTTCACTAACAACGCTATTAAGCACCATTGGAACAGACCACAAACTCGTCAGCACTCCAGTTATGCTAGAGATCACCCTAACTAACTTATCAATGGCTAATGTATATAGAATTTTAATTATCAAATGGCTTTTTATCCCTAATTCTTTATGTATGTTAAACAGGAGTTATGATGCATCTATTACTGGGTTTAAGGGAATTCATCAGTAGCACTTTTACAATTAGCTCCAGATTTTTTTAAACTTCTCATAAATCTCATGAATTAAACTTTAGAGGCACCTGGGTGGGTCAGTTGGTTAAACTTCTGACTTCAGGTCAGGTCATGATCTCCCGGTTTGAGAGTTTAGCCCCACATCGAACTCTGTGCTGACAGCTCAGAGCCTGGAGCCTGCTTCAGATTCTGTGTCTCCCTCTCTCTGTGCCTCCCTGCCCCCTCTCAAAAGTAAATAAACATTAAAAAAAAATTTTTTTTTAAATATCCCTTATCCCCACAGTATCACATAGGAGAATCAGCTAGACTGTTTTCTTTTCTTTCTTTCTTTTTAATGTTTATTTTTAAAAATAAATTTTTTTTAATGTTTATTTATTTTTGAGAGAGAGAGGGCATGAGAAGTGGAAGGGCAGAAAGAGAGGGAGACAGAATCCGAAGCAGGCTCCAGTCTCTGAGGTGTCAGCACAGAGCCCGACGTGAGGCGCGAACCCACAAACCACGAGGTCATGACCTGAGCCGAAGTGGGACACTTAACCAACAGAGCCACCCAGGCGCCCCATTTTAATGTTTATTTTTGAGAAAGAGAACGCAAGCAGGGGAGGGGCAGAGAGAGAGGAAGACAAAAGAGCCAGAGCACTCTGGTGCTCTGACACCAGAGAGCCGGACATACGGCTTGAACCTGTGAACCATGAGACCATGACCTGGGCTGAGGTTTGACACTTAACCGACTGAGCCACCCAGCTGCCCCTAGACTGTTTTCAAAATAATAATAATAAGAATAATAATAAGAATAATAATAATAATAAGCTACTATCATTCAATAGCCATTAGCTCAGGGATTTCTACTGAATCATGGCCAGCTTTATCTCTTCCTTGGATAAATCACCCTTATACTATTACATTTGAGCTGCAGCTTATTGGTCTGTCAAAAATGTAACTGTACCTTCTTTCTTTTGAATAAGAGGTAATGTATCTTTGATTATCTGTGGTTTTTCCACTGTGTTTTTTTTTTCTTTCACATCAGCCTTCATGATTTCCCTCCTGAAAGATTTCTTCCTTCTCTCTACCTCTCCTTCCACCTCCTTCCTTTTCCCTATCTCTTCCCTTCAGCATTTCTACTCTATCACTGGAAAAAATGAACAACAAAAGCACTGCAGGGCACCCAAATGAAATAAAATGTAAGTCTCACAGTATTAGTTGCAAATAAAAACTATTATCTAAACACCAATTTCAAATGGTGCAGCTTAGAATTTTGAAGGTACAAGACGGTAGCCCCTCAGCCCTGGAAACAGTCAATTCTCCCTAGATAACCTTTTTCTGTCTCTTCTGACAGACAGTGGTCAGTCTTATAATTAAGATGTAATATGATGTTTTACCTGCTGGGTAAAGACAGTTTCCATTACTAAAATGATTCTAACCAAGATACTAAAAGAAAAGGTTTTTATCAACTTCGTACATGACCCCCACCCCTCATCCACACACATGCACCTCTAACCTTGACCACCACCCTGATCATTCAAAAGATATTTCCAATCTATGATTAAATATTATGGTGTTATTTCTGGCTCCAGGCTAAGAGCTAGTTCCTCCTATAAACTGTTATGTCTTTCTTCTAAACCTGTCTTAAGCTTTAATGAAATGAAAGTCACTAATGTGTAACTATCAACAGTAGTCTTTCTTCTGGTTATTTTTACCTCAAAAAAGTAGTGAAATAAATTTTTTGATGCATGCTTTCACCCTTAAGGGGCTTATATTCTGACAGGTAGGAGAGCAAAGGTCTAGAAGCAGCTACTTAAAAAGTATGATGGACAGGGAAATGCAAATCAAAACCACATTAAGATATCACTACGTACCTAACAAAATGGCTAGGATCAAAAAGACAAGAAATATCAAGTGTTGTCAAGGATCTAGAGAAATAGGAAGCCTCATGCAGTGTCGGTGGAAATGCAACTTGGCGTAGATACTGTGTAAAACAGTACAGAAATTCCTACAAAAATTAAAAAGAGAATTACCATATGACCCAGTAATTCCACTACTTGGTATTTACCCAAAGAAAACAAAAACACTAATTCAAAAAGATATGTGCACCCCTATGTTACTGTCATTAACCAAGCATTATTGGCAATAGCCAAGATATGGGAGTAACCCAAGTGTCTGTCTATAGATGAATGAATAAAGATGTAATATAAATAGGGGGTGCCTGGCTGACTCAGTCAGTAGAGCACATGACTCTTGATCCCAGGGTCATGAGTTCGAGCCCCACATTGGGCGCGGAGCCTACTTAAAATAAAAATTTTTTTTAAAAGACGGGGTATAAATGTACAATGGAATATTTTTTAATTGTAATTTTTTTATTTGAGAGAGAGAGAGAGAGAGCATGTGTGAGCTATAGAGAGGGGCAGAGGGAGAGAGATAGAATCTTAAGCAGGCTCAGCATGGAGCCAGATGCAGGGCTCAATCCCACGACCCTGTGATTACGATCTAAACTGAAATCAAGAGTAGAATGCTCAGTCAACTGCACCATCCAGACAACCCTGTACAATGGATTATTATTCAGCCATAAAAAAGAATGACATCTTGCCATTTGCAATATGAACAGACCTAGAAATTCTGTATAATGCTAAGTGACATAAGTCAGACAGAGAAAAGACAAATACCATATGATTTCATTCACATGTGGAATTTAAGAAACAAAACAAATAATAAAAGAGACAAACAAAAAAAACAAACTCTTAGATACAGAGAACAAACAATTGGTTGCCAGAGGGGAGGTGGGGAATGGGGATGTGGGTAAAATAAATAAAGGGTATTAAAAGTATACTTATCATAATGAGCACCAAGTAATGTACAGAATTGTTGAATCATTATACTGTATATCTGAAACTAATGGAACACTATATGTTAATTATAGTGGAATTTTAAAAAAATAAAATTTTAGAAATACATATATATGTAAATGATTAAGACAATTCCAACAATTACATAAAAGCAAATATTTCACCCTTCAATAAATTTACTTCTGATTTCTATATACTATTTAAAAATATATATGCTTATCATGATAAGCACTAGGTAAGTAATCTATAGAATGGTTGAATTGTTATACACCTGAAACTAATAGAACACTGTATATTAATTATATTTCAATAAAAAATACATTTAAGAAAGTAAAATGTCCAAATTATGTTAATGAAAAAATAGTAAATAAACAAGAAAAAATGAAAAGAAAAGAAAGTATGATAGAAATATAAACCAAGTGTTGTGGGGCCCAGTAGCAGAGGTAAAAATCATTTCTTAGAGGAAACAAGTGAAAATTTCAGGAAAGTCAACTTTCCGTTTTGTAGTATTTGTGGGTCTGTTTGGTCCACCCAAATGTGGTCTACTGTTGAGCCACTTGGTGAATGAAATAAGGCCTTATTTTCTCACCTGCCTAATGGGCCTGTATTCTCCTCTCTAACAGACTAGAGTCTCTTTTGAGACTAGAAACTAGTTATCAATCTAGAACTTCATGATGTTTGCCAGATAGCCTTGGAAACACCATGTCCTGTGGCCAATGCTCCAAAAATTCTACTCCACTATCTCCTGACCTCAAATCAATTTGGACTGAAGAGTAGTAGTTCATATCCTTAATAGTTTCCAGAAAAGGTGACTATTAGTGAGATGAGTAAATATTTATGCTCTCAAAAAATTACTAAATTAACTATTCTGAATGTATCTGTCCAATGCACCAGAGCTAAATTTAAAAATGCTAAAACATTGACAACAAGTCCTCTACGTGTTCTCTCTGCCTATTTCTAAAGATTCCCTTAGGAATAATACCCAAACAATTTCTAACAGAGAAAAATTAACAATATAAATGATTCAAAATAAAGAATACCCAAATGTGGTTTAAATGCATGTAGTGTATACTTCTCTGCAATGGAAAATAAAACATTCTGAAAAAGGCATAAATAACTTGACAGAGTAACATGCATGAGGCTTCAACTCAAAGAAGCAGTCTCCCGCTTGATACTGAGGAGGAACAGCATAGTTTGTCAGCCCAGGGAAAAGAGTCGATCTTTAATCCCATAAACTTTGTATTCTGTAGAATAATAAATATTTATATATGTAAACATATAGACATATATACATATACGTATATGTATATATAAAGTTATGTATATATAAAGCCCTTAGTATATACTTTCACTGTCTTGGTTCTGAAGGCTTTCCTTCTGGCTAAGTTGAAAGCTGGCTAAAGGAAAGCTAAGAGTAATTGAAGGCTGGGGCGTCTGAGTGGCTCAGTCAGTTAAGCATCTGACTTGGGCTCAAGCCATGATCTCATAGTTCATGAGTTTGAGCCCTGCGTCAGGCTCTGTATTGACAGCTCAGAACCTGGGTCCTGCTTCAGATTCTGTGTCTCCCTCTCTCTCTGTCCCCCCCCTGTTCATGCTCGCTTGCTCTCTCTCTCTCTCAAAAATAAATCTTTAAAAAAATTTAAAACTAAGTGAAGGCAGGGGTGCCTCGGTGGCTCAGTCAGCTGAGCGACCAACTTCGGTTCAGGTCATGATCTCACGGTTTGTGAGTTCAACCCCCGCATCGGGCTCTGTGCTGACAACTCAAAGCCCGGAGCCTGCTTCAGATTCTGTGTCTCCCTCTCTCTCTCTCTCTGCTCCTCCCCCACACATGCTCTGTCACTCTCTGTCTCAGAAATAAATAAACATTAAAAAATTTTTAAATAAAAGTAAGTGAAGGCAGACTCAGTGACAATGGAATTCTCAATTTACTTCTATACCCAAAGTAAGAATATACTGGGCAAGAGAAGAATAAGTATCCCCAGTAAGGGGAAGGGGCAAGATTTCAAAACTGAAGTGCTCAGGAATTCTTACAATTCTCCCTGAAGTCATCTATGCAATAAATGTGCTCATGCAATAAATTGGAGAATGAAAACTGACATATATTCCTAGGGGGACCAGGGAAGGCAAGGCAGGTCTCTTTCCCCTATTTCTATTACCAAACTCCTGGAAGCTGGGCTGGTGCCTCCCCTGCTGGAGAAGCAACAAGATGTGTGGTGCTGGCGACAGGAACGCATCCATCTTATATCTGGTTGTCGACTGTTGCCTATGATTCTCTATTTTAAATCTGTTCTTCTAACTGGACTGAGAACTTTCAGAGACCTTGACCTACATCCATTATTCCTTCTATACCAGCAGTCCAGTACCGTCCTCAGTATTTAGGACAGGACAAGGCAAGGGAAAAGCATTTAATACATATAGATTCTAAAAGTTATTATTTCCTTAAAAAAACGGCTAGACAGTAATTACTTACTTAATGAATACCTGAATGTTTTTCAAGCCTATGTTTTATTAATTGTCCAATGAGAGTAGAAAGATATAATCCTAATTACACAGAGATTATGGGACCATCAATAAACCAGAAAATCCTGAGTCCTTTGCGACTCCATTTAAATGTTTCTTAACAACCTCCTCTGATCCCCCAGGGCTGTTAGGATCCCCTAGTCACTGTTCTTATAGCACCCCATGTATACCTACCATGTAGAACCCTGAAGGTCTGTTTACGTGTGTGCCTGCTCTACAAGACATGAGCTCCCTGAAGGCAAGGAGGACTGGGTGTTATTCACCCAAGTAGCTCCAGTGTCAACTACAGCAACTGGCTACAGCATCTCCAACTACAATATCTCCACAAAGTAGAGAATAAATTAATATTTGCAGGCTGGAGATGCAGAATAAATCTGAGGATAACAAATCTTTGCTTGGAAGTGGGTTGTGGATCTGAATAGCATATGGGACCTGTACTTCCTGGACTCAGTAATTGAAGAAGCAGAAAGCCAAAATTCCATCTGAAATATAATAGCCAGTGCTCAGGAAACCTGCAATGGCAAGAGGACAAAAGCAAACGCACCTTGGTTGTAGGCGAGGCTCAAGGGCAAAGTGTACTTATTTGTGGCTCAAACATTATTTGCCAGTAACAGTTATGCCAGTAAGAGTCAGCTAACTGGGCAGATCCTAGGATTGAAAGAAATTTCTCTATTAATTTCCAATTAACTAAGTTGACAGGTTCTTGGAGCAAAAAGCTTTAAGAAATCCAAAGCCAGGCTTCCAGAGCAACAAGTTGCAGAAGAGCGGGGCCCATTATGACCCTATCAGAAGAAAAATCAGACTCTCTATAAAAGGCAGGACAGAACTTCGTCTTTTTCAGGGAGCCAAATTCTTCCTCTCCATTAAGAGAACATAAAACCAGAAACAAAAGTTATTGAGTTATTGATTTGGCAGCGATCTTCCTCATCTTGGGATCCCAGAAGATGCCTTTTGGTTTTCTACAGCAGGAGTCCTTGACTCCTGGACACTGTTACAAGACAGCTGTCTCCTGGTAATTCAAGCTTTACACCTTTCTACTTCCTGTGAAGTTTCTCAATTCAAAAACAAATACAAAGGTGTGTGCGCGCACACATGTGCACACGTTTGTGTGTAGCACCTAAAAAAATGTCTGAAAGGAAATATTCCAAAATGTTAATAGTGTTTATGCCCAGGTGACAGGATTTTTTTGGTGACCTATCTCTACTTCTTTTTCCCTTATTTCATCTTGCGTTCTAATCTCCCTTCCTCTCTCCTATTTGATATCTATGTTTTCTAAATATTCTACTAGAAACATGTGTTATTTGTATAATTTTTAAAATGGGAGAGAAAAAGATTAAAACTGAAAAAAAATCAATAAACACAAAACAAAAAAACCTAAGAATCCAAAGTGCCTGGCCATGAGGCAGCTGTGGTACAAGAAATCAAGAGACAAGGGTCTAGCTTAACGTTTGGGTAAATCAGGGGCACCTGGCTGCCTCAGTTGGTTGAGTGACTTTGGCTCAGGTCATGATCTCATTGTTCATTGATTCAAGCCTCATGTCGGGGTTTGCGCTGATAGCACAAAGCCTGCTTCATATTCTCTCTCTCTCTCTCTCTCTCTCTCTCTCTCTGCCCCTCCCCCATTCATGTGTGCTCTCTCTTTCTCTCTCTCTCTCAAAAGTAAACATTAAAAAAATTTTTTAATGTTTGGAAAAATCACTTACCCTTCCTAAGCTTCAGATTCTTCATCTGCAAAACACATCATTCATTCAATAAATATTTAACAAGCATCTACTATGTGAATAAATATAATCGTGAGCAAGATTGACCTAATTCCCTGCCTTCACGGCAGTCTCTCAGAGATGCTACTTCTTTTAAAAAAGTCAATTTTGAGGGTGCCTGGGTGGCTCAGTCGGTTGGGCATCCGACTTCAGCTCAGGTCATGATCTCGTGGTTTGTGGGTTCGAGCCCCATGTCGGGCTCTGCGCTGACAGCTCAGAGCCTGAAGCCTGCTTCGGATTCTGGGTCTCCCTCTCTCCCTGCCTCTCCCCCACTCACGGTCTCTATCAAAAATAAATAAAAATGTAAAAAAAAATTTTTTAAGTAAATTTTGACAAGTACTATAACAGAAGAAGATACAATATTATGAAAGCAATGAGTAGAAGAAACTGGGGAGAATGGGGACAGAAAGAAGATAAAAGAATCTTCCTGAAAGAAATAAACTGAGAGCCAAAGGATGACTGGGATTTAGCCAGGCAAAGATGAGGCTGGTTATGCCTGTAACTGCTTTGTAATTCTGTGATTCTGTGTTCTAAGCTGTGTTACTGAATCACAGAGTCCAAAGGGTCATCTGTCACTCATTTTGTCCCTCTACTCATTAACTCACTTAATCCTAAAAACATTCTTGTAGGTAGATAATTTTACTTCAGTTTACAAATGAAGTATTAGTTGAGCAAGTTGCCTGAAGTTAGACAGGGGTAAATCCTCATCTATCTAAAATCCCATCCTCCTTCATTCATCATTCAATTATCACTTACTAAGTACCTGTCGAGCTCTCTGCTAGACACTGGAGATGAAGAGATCAGTAAAACTATATTCTTGCTCTTGAGGAATGCACTGTCTGAGGGGGAACTTTAAGTAGCCAGACAATTACAACATCGTGGAGTGTTTAGAAAGAAGCAGAGTGTGACTATGTCTTTTCATCACAATCTAGTTCCCTAGGTCTCCTAGGAAATCTGGAGGTACATGATCAATGACAAAGACTATACAAATGGGGAAATTTTCAAAGCTGTAGCTGAAGCCTAGCATCCCTGACTGGCACCGACCAACAGCTCTGTCTGCTATACCATTAGGCCATGACACTCTATTCAGGTGAAAATCTTCCAGGGGAAATGAGTGTCCAAATGGTATCCATTCATCTTACTATGCAGAATAAGCATGCTCCCAGGCACCCCAAAATGATGAAGAACGCTGGCAGTGGCATCACTGGCTCCTACAGAAAGGCAGGTATAAGCTAAAGAATGCCTGCTATGATGGTGGAACACTTCATGACAATTTTCAGACAAAGCTTCCTTACCCATAAGTCTTCTGAAGAAAACCCCTCCTCTCTGATTTCAGGGAACTGAGAAAAGAGGTACAAATCCAAGATTTCAGAGTTGCTCCTGGAAGAGCTTCAACCAGGAGCTCTCAGAAACAGATACTATTTCTAATTTGGGAGCCTCACAAAAACACTAGGCATCTAGCTTGCTAGAATGAGTGTGAGATGTATCTTCCAAGTCAATAGTTCAGTGGACACTAGGCCTACAGTATTGTATAGAGGAACTCAATTCCTTCACAGAGTAACTGAGGGGAAAGAGCTCACAGATCTCAGATGTTTACTCACCCCTCTAAGAGGCCCCAAGTAGCATCCATTTGCTCATACATTGAGATCAACAATAAAATTGCCTTTGGTGTTGGTGGGACAGGATTGCAAAACAATGTACCTGGGAGCCAGGAGTCCTGAGACTTTGATCTCAATTCTTCCACAGACTTATTTTGTAGCCCTAAATATGTCGCTTAAGCCCTCTGTGCCTCAGTTCTGCCATCTACAGAAAGGGATTGCTGCTGTCCTCCTTCCTGGAAGAACTGTGGAGAGGACACTGGAGTAGCCTTCCTTATTCACCCCCATGTTCGAGTAGTTACTTGATGATATTGCTTGTACATGGGGAGAAAAGGACAGGAAAGGGAAACACATTATCCAAGCATAGCGGGAAAAGCTCAGGTTTTGAGCTACCCAGGCTTGAGCTTGAATCTTGGCCCTACCAGATACTAGCTGTGTGAATTGAGGCAAGCTTCGTTAACATCTCTGGCCCTAAAAAGTTACATACATAAGACAGGGAGTAATCCCTGCCTTGCAGGACTGTTGTAAGAACTGAAGATAATGTATGTACAGTGCCTGGCCAAAGAAGGGACTACAGAAATAGTGGCAATATTAAAATCTCTGACACCAGTATAAGCCCTGAGGAGATTGCTCTTTTATAAATTTACATGTGTCAGATCCAGCCCACAGATCTCAGAGTTAGGCTAAAAATCTATGGAAAACTCTAAGTTCTTAAAGATGATAGCTGAAAAACAAAAAATCAGATGATTTCAAACTGCTTTCAGCATCCTTCCTCAATCCTCATCAGGTAGAAAAATACTCTCCACCTTCACTCAGCCACAGCCTTGGTGTCATTCTGACAAGAAATCTCCTGTCACCCCTGACTTCACAACCTGACTTCACAACGTGACTTCACAACCTGACTAGACAATACTGTGGGGAAAAGGGATGTGGGTGCTTGGGGGAGGCTGCAATTTTATTTAATGCTTATTTATTTTTTGAGAGAGTGCAAGCAGGGCAGGGGCAGAGGATCTGAAGTGGGCTCTGCACCGACAGCAGCAAGCCCAATGTGGGGCTCCAACACGTGAACCATGAGATCATGACCTGAGCTGAAATTGGACACTCAAATGACTGAGCCACCCAGGCACCCCAAGGGCTTGCAATTTTAAATGTGTGGTTCAGGTAGGTTTTCCTGAGGTGACATTTGAGCCAAGACTTGAAGGAGATAAGGAAACAAGACATGAGGATAGGTAAGAGAAGAGAGTCTAGGGAGAGGGTACAGCAAGTTCAAGGGCCCTGAGGCAGGAGTGCTCCTGGTGGATTCAAGGAAGAGTGGGGAGACTGAAGCAGCAGGAGTGAGGGGAGAATAATAGAGGATGAGGTTCAAGAGGTAAGAACCTTCACAATATGGTCTCTAAAGTGATGGTCCTGTTTTAGGCCTCAGTTCTCCCTTCTAAAAACTAGGCAGGAGCAGCTACGTGGCTAAGTCAGTTAAGCGGCTCCACTCAGCATGAAGACTGCTTGGGATTCTCTCTCTCCCTCTCCCTCTGTGTTCCTTCTCTGCTTTCACACACTCTCTCTCTCAAAATAAATAAATAAATAAAATATTTAAAAGATTAGGCAGAATGATAATACTCAAGAACAAGGTACTTGAAAGGGTAAAACAAAAAGAAAACTTAGTGAACAAACGAATGGAATGGTAATTGGAAGACATGAGTTTGAGGCCTGGATCTACACAAATGAGCTATGTGGCCCTTGAGCAAGTCACTTCACTTCTCCAAGCCAGTTTTCTTATTGGCAAAATGGAATGATCTGAGCTAATAGAGATGTTTTTCATCTGAAAATTATATACAAAGTATTCTTCAACAAATGGCTAGAACTACTGAATATTCATATGCCAAAAAAGGTGATTTTTTTTCATATCTCATACAATATAAAAACTCAAATGAATCACAAACCTATATGTAAAATTTAAACTTATAAAGTTACAGAAGGAAACATAGGGTAAAAAACATTGCAACCTTGAGCTACCCAAAGATTTCTCAAATACAACACCAAAGGTACTGTCCTTTAAAGAACAAACTGACGGGCGCCTGGGTGGCTCAGTCGGTTGAGCGTCCGACTTCAGCTCAGGTCACGATCTCACGGTTCGTGAGTTCGAGCCCCGCATCCGGCTCTGGGCTGATGGCTCAGAGCCTGGAGCCTGCTTCCAATTCTGTGTCTCCCTCTCTCTCTGCCCCTCCCCCATTCATGCTCTGTCTCTCTCTGTCTCAAAAATAAATGAACATTAAAGAACTGATAAAATTGTCTTTGTCAAAATAAAAGACTGACATATACCAAGAGTTGGTGAGGATGAGGACGTAGAGGAAGTGAAACTTCATCAGCGCTGGTGGGATCTGAAATGATAACAACTACTTTACAAAACAATTTGACATGTTCTTAGAAGTTAAAAAGACACCTACCATTTGATCCAATATTGTACTCCTAGGTGTTCACCTACTAGAAATAAAAACATATTACCCATATGAAGACTTATACATGAATGTTCATAATAGCTTTATGTGTAATAGCCAAAAACCAGAGCAATCTAAGGTCCAACAACAGATGAACCAATAAACCATGGTATATTTTTATAATGGAATACTACTCAGGAATGAAAAGGAATCAGCTATTGATACAGACTACAATATGGATGAATCTCAAAATAATTATGCTGAGTGGGTGCCAGGGTGACTCAGTCAGTTAAGCATCCAACTTCAGCTCAGGTCATGATCTTGTGGTTCATGCGTTCGAGCCCCACATCAGGCTCTCTGCTGTCAGCATGGAGCCAACTTTGGATCCTATGTCCCCCTCTTTTTCCCCTCCCCCATTCTCTCTCTCTCTCTCTCTCTCTGCCTCAAAAAAAAAACTTTAACAATAAATAAAATACAAAAATAATGACAATAATTATTATTACACTGAGTGAAAAAAGGCAGATACCTCCCCACCAAGAAAATAAAATACATACTGCATATATCATTTATACAGAATTCTAGAGAATACAAATTAATCTACAGTGACAGCAAATCAGTGGTTGTCTGAAGACAGGGGCAGGAAGGTATAAGAGAGTTATTACAATGGAGACATGAGAAAACTTTTGGGAGTAACAGATATGTTAATTATCTTGATTGTGGTAATGGCTTCACAAGTGTACACAAATGTCAAAACTTATCAAATTATACACTTTAAAATGTGCAGTTTATCATATATTGATCTATTGCAATAAAGCTGTAAAAAAAAAATGTTTGTAAGAAACACAGAGTATTTACTCCAATTCAAGTCAGCAAACTTTACTAAGCACCTACCCTGTACCAAGAGCTATGTCATATACAAGAGAAACAGAAGCAAATGAAACCAGGTTAATGACCTCAAGCTACTTACAGCCTCCAGGCAGGAAGCTTTAAAGCAATTTCACATTTCTTCCAGGTTGTCCAGTTTGTTGGCAGATAATTTTTCATGGTATTCCCTGATAATTGCTTGTGTTTCTGAGGGATTGGTTGTAATAATTCCATTTTCATTCATGATTTTATCTCTTTGGGTCCTCTCCCTTTTCTTTTTGAGAAGCCCGGCTAGAGGTTTATCAATTTTGTTTATTTTTTCAAAAAACCAACTCTTGGGTTTCATCGATCTGTTCTACTGTTTTTTTAGTTTCTACATTGTTTATTTCTTCTCTGATCTTTATTGTTTCTCTTCTTCTGCTGGGTTTGGGGTGTCTTTACTGTTTTGCTTCTATTTCCTTTAGGTGTGCTGTTAGATTTTGTATTGGGGATTTTTGTTTCTTGAGATACGCCTGGATTGCAATGTATTTTCCTCTCAGGACTGCCTTTGCTGCATCCCAAAGCAATTGGATTGTTGTATTTTCATTTTTGCTTGTTTCCATATATTTTTTAATTTCTTCTCTAATTGCCTGGTTGACCCATTCATTCTTTAGTAGGGCGTTCTTCAATCTCCATGCTTTTGGAGGTTTTCCAGACTTTTTCCTGTGGTTGATTTCAAGTTTCATAGCATTGTGATCTGAAAGCATGCATGGTATGATCTCAGTTCTTTTATACGTATGAAGGGCTGTTTTGTGACCCAGTATGTGATCTATCTTGGAGAATGTTCCACGTGCACTCGAGAAGAAAGTATATTCTGTTGCTTTGGGATGCAGAGTTCTAAATATATCTGTCTGGTCCATCTGATCCAATGTATCATTCAGAGCCCTTGTTTCTTTTTTGATCCTGTGTCTAGATGATCTATCCATTGCTGTAAGTGACATATCAGATAAAGGGCTAGTATCCAAAATCTATAAAGAACTCACCAAACTCCACACATGAAGAACAAATAACCCAGTGAAGAAATGGGCAGAAAACATGAATAGACACTACTCTAAAGAAGACATCCAGATGGCCAACAGGGACATGAAAAGGTGCTCAACATCACTCCTCATCAGGGAAATACAAATCAAAACCACACTGAGATATCACCTCACGCCAGTCAGAGTGGCTAAAATGAACAAATCAGGATTCTATAGATGCTGGAGAGGATGTGGAGAAATGGGAACCCTCTTGCACTGGTGGTGGGAATGCAAACTGATGCAGCCACTCTGGAAAAGTGTGGAGGTTCCTCAAAAAATTAAAAATACATCTACCCTATGACCCAGGAATAGCACAACTAAGAATTTACCCAAGGGATACAGGAGTGCTGATACATAGGGGCACTTGTACCCCAATGTTTATAGCAGCACTTTCAATAATAGCCAAATTATGGAAAGAGCCCAAATGTCCATCAACTGATGAATGGATAAAGAAATTGTGGTTTACATACACAGTGGAAAACTACTTGGCAATGAGAAAGAATGAAATATGGCCTTTTTGTAGCAACGTGAATGGAATTGAAGAGTGTTATGCTAAGTGAAATAAGTCATACAGAGAAAGACAGATACCATATGTTTTCACTTTCCATCCATATGTGGATCCTGAGAAACTTAACAGAAGACCATGGGGGGATGGGAAAGAAAAAAAAAAAGTTAGAGACGGAGGGAGCCAAACCATAAGAGACTCTTAAAAACTGAAAATAAACTGAGGGTTGATGGGGGGGTGGGAGGGAGAGGAGGGTGGGTGTTAGGTATTGAGGAGGGCACCTGTTGGGATGAGCACTGGGTGTTGTATGGAAACCAATTTGTCAAATTTCATATTAAAAAAAAAATTTTTAATAAATAAATAAATAAAGCAATTTCACATTCACACTGCATTATCACCCTCCTATGGGTGAGGGAACAAGAATAGCCTCTGAAAGTGTTAAACATGGATCAGAGTTAACTCTTCCCTCTCTTGTTCTAGAATCTTCAACCCACAAATTGGGAACATTCTTATTCTCCCCTCTCATAACTTTAGAATGTCAGGGCTGGAACAGTTTACAGAGAGAACTGAAGCCCAGAGGGGAAAGTGACGTGCTACCAGCCACAGAGCAGATCAGTGGGAGAATTAAAAGAGAAGGCTGGTGAGAAGCATTCTTGGAGTAAGTTACATTAAAACAATATGTATTCTTTAACTGAACTGACAGTGATTAATAGTTGAGGATTCTCAAATTCACACAGAGACTTCATACGAAAAGAAGCTGGAAGAGCTGACTTCTTCCTACATAGTGAGTCTTCAAAGAAACTGTATGAACAATTCAAGTCAGAGTCCCTGAAACTTCAGCCTTGAAAGCTGATCACGGATTTAACTGTCAAGCTTTCCAGAACAGTTTTCTTTCTGCTTGGTCACCACTCAAAGCCTTCTCAGGAGGAAGGCTTCTACAGGTAGGCTAAGGGGTAAACATGGGCAAATCTGTGCAGACAGCAGCATTTACGGCTCACAATCCCCCCAAAACAGACCATAATACCCACAGAGATGGTGAACAAATTACAGATCTCTCAGTTTATCCCTCCTTCTTCCTCCTGCCTTTATGACACATACCAGAAGCAATTCTATAATCACTATTGCCAGCTAAATCCACCATCTTCTTCTCCCCTCTCTCCCAAATATACCTCTCTAACATTCAACCCATTCCCTAGGAGCAAATAAATGTTTCTCTTAAGTCCCAAGAAAGGAGAGAATAAGGAGAGAAATGAGCAGGAATGGTTATACTGTCAGGATAGGTTAGTATATGCTACGGTCATAACACCCAATCTCTCAGGGCCAGGCCTCAGATTGAAGGGGGTGGGCAGGGTTATGCTATATGTAATGATCAGGGACCCAAGACAGTGAGGTACCACCATCTTGTAGGAATTCCATCTGGAATACACAACCTTCTCAGTAACTAAGGCAAGGATTTGAGGAGCTGAAGAGTCTCATACCAGCGATTAAATACTTTGGCCTAAAAGCAACATAAGCACCACTTCCACTCACAACTCATTGGCCAGAAATATTCATATGTTGCTACCTAAATGCAAGGGATGGGAAACTATAACCCTGCAGTGCGCCTAGAAGAAAAGAACCAGGGGCACCTGAGTGGCTCAGTTGATTAAGGGTCCAACTCTTGGCTTCAGCTCAAGTCATGATCTCATGGTTAGTGAGTTCTAGCCCTGCATCCAACTCTGTGCTGACAGTACAGATGCCCCTCCCCTGCTCTTTCACTCACTCACTCACTCTCTCTTTCTATCAAAATAAATAAACTTAAAAAAAAATTTTTAGGGGCACCTAGGTGGCTCAGTTGGTTAAGCATCCGACTTCGGCTCAGATCATGATCTCACAGTTCGTGAGTTCGAGCCCCATGTCAGGCTCAAACTGAGCTGTCAGCACAGAGCCTGAAGGCTGCTTTGGATTCTATGTCTCCCTCTCTCTCTGCTCTTCCCCTGCTCACATGCTGTCTCTCTCTCAAAAATAAATAAATAATTAAAAAATTTTTTTTAATTTGTTAATGATTAAAAAAAAAGAAGAAGAGAACCAGATGTGGGTGAACGCCAGAAGTCTTTACCACAAAGGATCTGAAGTTATTGCTATCTTTATTCACACAGGTCAGGCCAGAGCCTTTACAAGGGAACTCAAAGGGTTCTACAACATCTCCTGATTATCATCCTTCATTTTCTAAGTGAAAATGATTATCACTCTACCGTGATCTATCATTCTATCATTTTTCACTTTCTAAAATTCTAGGGATGACAGGTTTGCTAGTTGGTCCTTAAGCCTTGACTCTTCTAATGAATATGTTTGTTCCAGGTGACTCCCACTTCAGAGCTCAAAGAAGCACTAATTGACAGAAAAGCATTCCCCTTTATAAAGCTTCTTCCTAACATAATGAAAAGGCTTCTTTCTATCCTAAGTTACTTTTTTTATCCTGACTCTTACCTTCTTGGCACAGCACCATCTCAATCACAGACTCCTAAAAATGGTCAAAAAAAAAAAAAGGTATCTAAAAATAAAATTCACTATCTGAGTCTGGGACTGAAAGCCAGAACAAGATGATCAGCCACTATGTGTTTTATTTTGTTTTGTTTTTGAGAGAGAATCTTTTTTTTAATTTTATTTATTTTGGGGGGTAGGGGTAGGGACAGATAGAGAGGGAAAGAGAGAATCCCAAGCAGGCTCCTCGCCATCAGCACAGAGTATAACGCGGGACTCAGTCCCATGAACTGTGAGATCATGACGTAAGTGAAAATCAAGAGTCAGGTGCTTAACCAACTGACCCACCCAGGCGCCCCAGTCACTATGTGTTTTTATTTTTTATTTTATTATTTTTTTTCAATATATGAAGTTTATTGTCAAATTGGTTTCCATACAACACCCAGTGCTCATCCCAAAAGGTGCCCTCCTCAATACCCGTCACCAACCCTCCCCACCCTCCCACCCCCCATCAACCCTCAGTTTGTTCTCAGTTTTTAAGAGTCTCTTATGCTTTGGCTCTCTCCCACTCTAACCTTTTTTTTTTCCTTCCCCTCCCCCATGGGTTTCTGTTAAGTTTCTCAGGATCCACATAAGAGTGAAAACATATGGTATCTGTCTTTCTCTGTATGGCTTATTTCACTTAGCATCACACTCTCCAGTTCCATCCATGCTGCTACAAAGGGCCATATTTCATTCTTTCTCATTGCCACATAGTACTCCATTGAGTATATAAACCACAATTTCTTTATCCATTCATCAGTTGATGGACATTTAGGCTCTTTCCATAATTTGGCTATTGTTGAAAGTGCTGCTATAAACATTGGGGTACAAGTGCCCCTATGCATCAGTACTCCTGTATCCATTGGGTAAATTCCTAGCAGTGCTATTGCTGGGTCATAGGGTAGATGTATTTTTAATTTTTTGAGGAACCTCCACACTGTTTTCCAGAGCGGCTGCACCAATTTGCATTCCCACCAACAGTGCAAGAGGGTTCCCGTTTCTCCACATCCTCTCCAGCATCTATAGTCTCCTGATTTGTTCATTTTGGCCACTCTGACTGGCGTGAGGTAATATCTCAGTGTGGTTTTGATTTGTATTTCCCTGATGAGGAGCAACGTTGAGCATCTTTTCCTGTGCCTGTTGGCCATCCAGATGTCTTCTTTAGAGAAGTGTCTGTTCATGTTTTCTGCCCATTTCTTCACTGGGTTATTTGTTCTTCATGTGTGGAGTTTGGTGAGCTCTTTATAGATTTTGGATACTAGCCCTTTGTCAGATATGTCATTTGCAAATATCTTTTCCCATTCCGTTGGTTGCCTTTTAGTTTTGTTGATTGTTTCCTTTGCTGTGCAGAAGCTTTTTATCTTCATAAGGTCCCAGTAGTTCATTTTTGCTTTTAATTCCCTTGCCTTTGGGGATGTGTCAAGTAAGAAATTGCTATGGCTGAGGTCAGAGAGGTCTTTTCCTGCTTTCTCCTCTAGGGTTTTGATGGTTTCCTGTCTCACACTCAGGTCCTTTATCCATTTTGAGCTGATTTTTGTGAATGGTGTGAGAAAGTGGTTTAGTTTCAATCTTCTGCATGTTGCTGTCCAGTTCTCCAAGCACCATTTGTTAAAGAGACTATCTTTTTTCCATTGGATATTCTTTCCTGCTTTGTCAAAGATTAGTTGGCCATACGTTTGTGGGTCTAGTTCTGGGGTTTCTATTCCATTCCATTGGTCTATGTGTCTGTTTTTGTGCCAATACCATGCTGTCTTGATGATTACAGCTTTGTAGTAGAGGCTAAAGTCTGGGATTGTGATGCCTCCTGCTTTGGTCTTCTTCTTCAAAATTACTTTGGTTATTCAGGGCCTTTTGTGGTTCCATAGGAATTTTAGAACTGCTTGTTCTAGCTTCGAGAAGAATGCTGGTGCAATTTTGATTGGGATGGCACTGAATGTGTAGATAGCTTTGGGTAGTATTGACATTTTGACAATATTTATTCTTCCAATCCATGAGCACGGAATGTTTTTCCATTTCTTTATATCTTCTTAAATTTCCTTCATAAGCTTTCTATAGTTTTCAGCATACAGATCTTTTACATCTTTGGTTAGATTTATTCCTAGGTATTTTATGCTTCTTGGTGCAATTGTGAATGGGATCAGTTTCTTTATTTGTCTTTCTGTTGCTTCATTATTAGTGTATAAGAATGCAACTGATTTCTGTACATTGATTTTGTATCCTGCAACTTTGCTAAATTCATGTATCAGTTCTAGCAGACTTCTGGTGGAGTCTATCGGATTTTCCATGTATAATATATGTCATCTGCAAAAAGCGAAAGCTTAACTTCATCTTTGCCAATTTTGATGCCTTTGATTTCCTTTTGTTGTCTGATTGCTGATGCTAGAACTTCCAACACTATGTTAAACAACAGCGGTGAGAGTGGGCATCCCTGTCGTGTTCCTGATCTCAGGGAAAAAGCTCTCAGTTTTTCCCCATTGAGGATGATGTTAGCCGTGGGCTTTTCATAAATGGCTTTTATGATCTTTAAGTATGTTCCTTCTATCCCGACTTTCTCGAGGGTTTTTATTAAGAAAGGGTGCTGAATTTTGTCAAAGGCCTTTTCTGCATCGATTGACAGGATCATATGGTTCTTATCTTTGCTTTTATTAATGTGATGTATCACGTTGATTGATTTGTGAATGTTGAACCAGTCCTGCAGCCCAGGAATGAATCCCACTTGATCATGGTGAATAATTCTTTTTATATGCTGTTGAATTCGATTTGCTAGTATCTTATTGAGAATTTTTGCATCCATATTCATCAGGGATATTGGCCTGTAGTTCTCTTTTTTTACTGGGTCTCTGTCTGGTTTAGGAATCAAAGTAATACTGGCTTCATAGAATGAGTCTGGAAGTTTTCCTTCCCTTTCTATTTTTTGGAATAGCTTGAGAAGGATAGGTATTATCTCTGCTTTAAATTTCTGGTAGAACTCCCCTGGGAAGCCATCTAGTCCTGGACTCTTATTTTTTGGGAGACTTTTGATGACTGATTCAATTTCTTCGCTGGTTATGCGTCTGTTCAAGCTTTCTATTTCCTCCTGATTGAGTTTTGGAAGCGTGTGGGTGTTTAGGAATTTGTCCATTTCATCCAGGTTGTCCAGTTTGTTGGCAGATAATTTTTCATGGTATTCCCTGATAATTGCTTGTATTTCTGAGGGATTGGTTGTAATAATTCCATTTTCATTCATGATTTTATCGATTTGGGTCATCTCCCTTTTCTTTTTGAGAAGCCTGGCTAGAGGTTTATCAATTTTGTTTATTTTTTCAAAAAAAAAAAAAAAAACTCTTGGTTTCGTTGATCTGCTCTACAATTTTTTTAGATTCTATATTGTTTATTTCTGCTCTGATCTTTATTATTTCTCTTCTTCTGCTGGATTTAGGCTGTCTTTGCTGTTCTGCTTCTAGTTCCTTTAGATGTGCTGTTAGATTTTGTATTGGGGATTTTTCTTTTTAAAAAAAAATTTTTTTTTAACGTTTATTTATTTTTGAGACAGAGAGAGACAGAGCATGAACGGGGGAGGGTCAGAGAGAGAGGGAGACACAGAATCTGAAACAGGCTCCAGGCTCTGAGCTGTCAGCACAGAGCCCAACGCGGGGCTCGAACTCACGGACCGCGAGATCATGACCTGAGCCGAAGTCGGCCGCTTAACCGACTGAGCCACCCAAGCGCCCCTGTATTGGGGATTTTTCTTGTTTCTTGAGATACGCCTGGATTGCATTGTATTTTCCTCTCAGGACTGCCTTCGCTGCATCCCAAAGCGTTTGGATTGTTGTATTTTCATTTTCTCTTCTTTCCATATATTTTTTAATTTCTTCTCTAATTGCCTGGTTGACCCACTCATTCTTTAGTAGGGTGTTCTTTAACCTCCATGCTTTTGGAGGTTTTCCAGACTTTTTCCTGTGGTTGATTTCAAGCTTCATAGCATTGTGGTCTGAAAGCATGCATGGTATCATCTCAATTCTTGTATACTTACGAAGGGCTGTTTTGTGACCCAGTATGTGATCTATCTTGGAGAATGTTCCATGTGCACTCGAGAAGAAAGTATATTCTGTTGCTTTGGGATGCAGAGTTCTAAATATATCTGTCCAGTCCATCTGATCCAATGTATCATCCAGGGTCCTTGTTTCTTTATTGACCGTGTGTCTAGATGATCTATCCATTTCTGTAAGTGGAGTGTTAAAGTCCCCTGCAATGACCACATTCTTATCAATAAGGTTGCTTATGTTTGTGAGTAATTGTTTTATATATTTGGGGGCTCCTGTATTCGGTGCATAGACATTTATAATTGTTAGCTCTTCCTGATGGATAGACCCTGTGATTATTATGTAATGCCCTTCTTCATCTCTTGTTACAGCCTTTAAAGTCTAGTTTGTCTGATATAAGTATGGCTACTCCAGCTTTCTTTTGACTTCCAGTGGCATGATAGTTTTCCATCCCCTCTCTCAATCTGAAGGTGTCTCAGGTCCAAAATGAGTCTCTTGTAGACAGCAAATAGGTGGGTCTTGTTTTTTATCCATTCTGATACCTATGTCTTTTGGTTGGCGAATTTGGTCCATTTACATTCAGTGTTATTATAGAAATATATGGGTTTAGAGTCATTGTGATGTCCGTACGTTTCATGCTTATAGCGATGTCTCTGGCATTTTGTCTCACAGGATCCCCCTTAGGATCTCTTGTAGGGCTAGCTTAGTGGTGACAAATTCCTTCAGTTTTTGTTTGTTTGGGAAGACCTTTATCTCTCCTTCTATTCTAAATGACAGACTTGCTGGATAAAGGATTCTTGGCTGCATATTTTTTTCTGTTCATCACATTGAAGATCTCCTGCCATTCCTTTCTGGCCTGCCAAGTTTCAGTAGAGAGATCAGTCACGAGTCTTATAGGTCTCCCTTTATATGTTAGAGCACGTTTACCTCTAGCTGCTTTCAGAATTTTCTCTTTATCCTTGTATTTTGCCAGTTTCACTATGATACGTCATGCAGAAGATCGATTCAAGTTATGTCTGAAGGGAGTTCTCTGTGCCTCTTGGATTTCAATGCCTTTTTCCTTCCCCAGATCCGGGAAGTTCTCAGCTATTATTTCTTCAAGTACACCTTCAGCACCTTTCCCTCTCTCTTCCTCCTCTGGAATACCAATTATGCGTATATTATTTCTCTTTAGTGCATCACTTAGTTCTCTAATTTTCCCCTCATACTCCTGGATTTTTTTATCTTTTTCTCAGCTTCTTCTTTTTCCATAATTTTGTCTTCTAGTTCACCTATTCTCTCCTCTGCCTCTTCAATCCGAGCCGTAGTTGTCTCCATTTTATTTTGCAGTTCATTGATAGCATTTTTTAGCTCCTCCTGGCTGTTCCTTAGTCCCTTGATCTCTGTAGCAAGAGATTCTCGGCTGTCCTTTATACTGTTTTCAAGCCCAGCGATTAATTTTATGACTATTATTCTAAATTCACTTTCTGTTATATTGTTTAAATCATTTTTGATCAGTTAGCTGCTGTTATTTCCTGGACATTTTTCTGAGGGGAATTCTTCCATTTCGTCATTTTGGATAGTCCCTGGAGTGGTGCGGGACTGCAGGCACTTCCCCTGTGCTGTCTTGAATAACTTGCGTTGGTGGGCGGGGCCGCAGTCAGACCTGATGTCTGCCCCCAGCGCACCGCTGGGGCCACAGTCGGACTGGTGAGTGCCTTCTCTTCCCCTCTCCTAGGGGCGGGATTCACTGCGGGGTGGCGTGGCCCGTCTGGGCTACTTGCACACTGCCAGGCTTGTGGTGCTGGTGATCTGGCGTATTAGCTGGGGTGGATCGGCAAGGTGCACAGGGGCGGGAGGGGCAGGCTCAGCTCGCTTTTGCTTTTCCTTCGGAGATCTGCTTCGGGAGGGGCCCTGAGGCACCGGGAGGGAGTCAGAGCCCCCGGAGGGATGGATCTGAAGAAGCACAGCGTTGGGTATTTGCCCGGTGCAAGCAAGTTCCCTGGCAGGAACCAGTTCCCTTTGGGATTTTGGCTGGGGGATGGGCGAGGGAGATGGCGCTGGCGAGAGCCTTTGTTCCCCGCCAAGCTGAGCTCTGTCGTCCGGGGCTCAACAACTGTCCCTCCTATTGTCCTGCAGCTCTCCCATTCTCTGAGCAGAGCTGTTAGCTTATAACCTTCCAGATGTCAAGTCCCACTTGCTGTCAGAACACACTCCGTCCGGCCCCTCCGCTTTTGCAAGCCAGACTCAGGGGCTCTGCTCGGCCGGCGGGCCGCCCCTCCGCCCCGGCTCCCTCCCGCCAGTCTGTGTAGTGTGCACCACCTTGCTGCCCTTCCTACCCTTTTCCGTGGGCCTCTCGTCTGCGCTTGGCTCCGGAGACTCCGTTCTGCTAGTCTTATGGCGGTTTTCTGGGTTATTTAGGCAGGTGTAGGTGGAATCTAAGTGATCAACAGGACGCGCAGTGAGCCCAGCATCCTCCTACGCCGCCATCTTCCCAGGATCCCACTATGTGTTTTTAAAGATCTATACTATGTGTGTTTTAATGATCTTGTATTAAAACAGATTTTAAAAAAATTGGGTGCCTGGGTGGCTCAATTGGTTAAGTGTCTGACTTACGCTCAGGTCATGATCTCATGGCTCGTGGGTTCAAGCCCAGCATCAGGCTCTGGGCTGACAGCTCAGGGCCTGGAGCCTGCTTCAGATTCTATGTCTCCCTCTCTCTGCCCCTTCCCCAGCTCACACTCTGTCTCTCTCTCTCTCAAAAACAAACATTTAAAAAATTAATTAAAAAAAAAAACACAGCTCGCCCCTTGACTTTCCCAAAGTGGCCCTTGCACTCTAATTAAGACACTCATTTATTTTATCCACACCATATGGTCAGTGCAGTCTCTGGGCCTCTGTCCACTGTCCCTTCCTCTGGTCTGGAAAGCAATCAGTTTTGATCCATAATTTCCTTTAAGGTCTAGTCCAAGACTCACCTTCCCTAGGGAGCCTTTCCTCAGCAACCCTGACTCACACTGTGTCTCCAATCCTTGGGCCTACTCAGCACACATACCCAAAGTCATCTCTTCCTACTGCCCACCCCTTCCCCATTTCTACACATAGTACTGTGCTTCCAGCCTGCCAGCCTGTCCCTAACAAAACTGTGAGCATCTCACCCACAGATTCAGGCCTTTATATATCTTGACTCTCATTGAATGATTAGCATGGAGTCAGATCTATTTGATGAGTGAAAAAAAGACTACTTAGAAACTTTCTATTAGCTAGAGAAAATCAACCTTCAGAAATTACCCAAATTCTTCAAATCGTAACATATAGCAGGACTAAAAATCCATTTGTCCAATTTAATCTTGCCAGAGTGAAGAAATTAAAGATTAGTATACAAAAAGAAAAGAAGAAAATATTCATTATTTATCTTCTCATGAGTTCAGATACAACATCTGTTTTCTTACAAATTTCCAAAAGAGGATCACACAGGCATCTTATGGTCTCACATCAACACAAGAAGGCCTACGTACCTACTGAAACTGACATTGTTAACCACCGCACCAAGCCAGACATTGTGTGAATTGTTTTAAGTGCATTATCTCAAATAACCAACATTAACAATGCTGTGAAGAACCTCTCTGCTCCATACCCAGGAGTAGAGCGCATGATTGGACCATCATGGAATATATGATAGGGCCCTTCTGACTCAGTTTCCCAATGAACAAAATGAGAGCTATACTCTCACATGCTGCAGATCTTCTCTGATGAAATGAAACAGGGCCCTGATATAAGACCATCTCCTGGATATAAGGACAGCTGAGAGCAGCAGCATCCTATGCAGTCCACACTTGGGAAAAGACTTCCAGAAAATCTTGCATAGCAGAGAAAGGAGGAGACAGATTATTTTCAGCCTGAATAGAAGGCCTTCCCAAAGCCTTCCAGATATATCCTGAGGGACTTCAGGTGAGCTAGCCAGATGCCTTTGGAATGGCACCACGTAGGGAGTCCCCGCTCCTTGAAGAGTATAGGACATTTGTCCTTGAAATCCATCCACTCAGTTGTGAGGAAGCTTAAGCCACATGGAGAAGCCACATGGAAGCCTTCTAGCCTTAGCTAAATCCCAGCTGACAGTCAATGTTAACATGACAGGAGCAGAAGAGGAGTGTCCTCCTGTCCCACCCAGGCTTGCCAGTAGTCTGAGGAGGAGGTGAGGATTTATGGTCTGAGGCTTCCCACCAAGGTGGACACCAGCTCTCTACTTTCTTATCAGCCGGGACGAGACATCCCACCCTGTGTGTCACACCCCCCAACCTCTGTATACCAAGAGGAAGGGATTGACCATGGTCAATGGCCTTCAACAAGTCTAGCTCCATGACAATGGAACCCAAGTGTGACCAGAACCCACACTGATCTCACAGAAAGTGGTGGTCCACCTACTTCAGAATCGAGAACAAAATAGAGTGTGGGCCTTTGAGTGTTGGAAAACTTCCTTGAAAGTTCATCTAGAAGATGCACACAAGAAAGTCACATATTTTATTGGACCAAGAAAAACCATGCCAGGTAGAAAGGAAGGCCCTGGTGGTACCTGGCTGGCTCAGTCAGTAAAGCATGTGACTCTTGATCTCAGGGTTGTGAGGTTGAGCCCCAAATTGGGTGTAGAGATTACTTAAAAATAAAATCTTAAAAAGAGAGAGAAAGAACAAGAGGAGTTAAGATGGCAGAGTAGTCAGGGGACCCTGGGCTTGCCTCGTTCCTTGAACATAGCTAAGTCGACATGAAATAATTTTGAACATCTTGGAAATTAAGGATTAATCCTGAGGATCAAGAGAACAATCTGCATAATTAGAGAGACAGAACCTGTCAGGTGAACTGGAAGAGAGAAAAGCCTTGCTGCCACAGAAGGTAGGGAGCCCTTCTCACAGAAAGGAGGAGAGAGTAGGAGACAGAGCACTGCATCTGGTTTTTGCAAGAAAAGCACTCCCCCAAAACCAATGACTGGGGAATCGGGAGGAACATACTACTGCAAGTTTTTGCAAACACTGGAGTTCAAATTCTGAAGGTTTTGAAGTCTGTGCCATTCATTGGAGTTGATCTGGGCAGGTGGTGATGCTCCTGGGGAAGAGGGCAGAGGCCCAGGAGTGGATAGCAGACAGCATAGTGTGGGAATTCCCTGGGTCACCCCAGGAGAGAACATTCTGCTTCCTGGAACGCAGTTGGAAGAAGTTAGATTACCTCTCCAAGGACAAAAGACCCAGCTGGCCTCTTTGAGCAGCCGTTCAACAGCAGGGGACAGAGGCATGTGCAGAGTGCAGATAACCTGATCTGCAACTTTTCACTGGGTTTCACCATAAACTCCAGGCAACTGTGCAGCCAAGGGACTGCTTTTCTGGGACAGAATGGCACCAGGTGCAGCATTGTAAGGTTCTCCTCGAGAGCGGGGAGTGGGTCTGAGCCTTGACAGGTCCTTTAAGATCTGGAGTTTTGGGGGTGCCTCCCAAAACTTTTTGGTGGTTCAGTCAGCTAAACATCCAACTCTTGATTTCAGCTCAGTTCATGATGATTCGTGGGATCAAGCCCTGCCTGCTTCAGGCTCCACGCTGACAGTGTAGAGCCTGTTTGGGATATTCCCTCTCTCTCTCTCTCTCCCTCTTTCTCTTTCTTTCTCAGATAAATTAATTAATTTTAAAAAAAGATTTGCAGTTTTGAATCCCAGCTGCACATCAAAGACAAAACACACGAGAGCTGTGGCTCCGGGAATGTTGATGGCGCGGGCACAGACGGGTTGAGGGCAGGGATCTGACAAAAGCCTGGGACACAGGAGAAGAGACTGTTTACTTATCTGTGAGGGTTTCCTTAACAGCGGAGAGTGCAAGCTCCCCACCCCAGGACAAGAGAGCAGGGTGATGCCATCTTCCCCTGCCCACCAGCATGGTTGGACTTCAGTGAGCAACATGGCACCCCCCCCCTTGGAGGCTGGGGTCCTTACACCATACCTCACCCCCACATGTGTCCTGCAGGGGCATCTTTACTAGGGCAGGTCTGTGAGCCAGTGCAGCAGGCCTTGCCTCCAGAGGACCAACACAGGCACCCCACATTAACCAAGTCTACTGACCACAGAGTGCTCCAAAGCATCAGCTTCAGCTCTAGTAGAAATAGGACTAGGATTTTTTAAATTTTAATGCTTTTCTTTTCTTTGGAATCAGGCTTATAGTTTTTTTATTGTTTGTTTCCTTTTTTCATTTTTTGATCAGGCTTTTCTTTCTTTCTTTCTTTCTTTTTCTTTGTAAACAGGCTTATAATTTTTTGTTTGTCTATTTGGTTTTTTGTACCTTTTCCTTTTCTCCTTTTTGCATCAGGCTTTTTTTTATTTATTTATTTTGATAGAGAGAATGAGCAGGGGAGGGGGACAGAGAATCCAAAGCAGGCTCTGCACTGACAGCAGAGAGCCTGATGTGGGGCTTGAACTCATGAGTGGTGAGATCATGACTTGAGCTGAAGTTGGGCGCTTAATCAACCAAGCCACCCAGGTGCTCCAGGCTTTTTTTTTCTTAATCAGGCTTATTTAAACAAATAAAAGCATACCTAGTTAAAGGTTCAAATATTCCACACTGCAAACAAGGAAGAACTCTGCAGAGAACTGAGCTGGGGGAAACAACGGTCAAATAACAATAGGATAATGTACACAGCATATACCAAAAACACTTTCTGAAGCACCAAGCCCTGGATAGTGTGTGACTCCTTCTTAATATAGCAGTACTCTTAGGAGCAGGAAACATAACAAGCTTTCATAACATGCAAAAGATGGAAACCAAGACAAAACGATAAGAGGAGGAATTCTCCCCCAAAGAAAGATTAAGAAGAAAACATAGCCAGGGATTTGCTCAAAACAGATATAAGCAATATATCTGAACAAGAATTTAGAACAATAATCATAAGAATAATAGCTGGGATTAAGAAAAGCACAGAAGACAACAGAGAAATCCTTGCTGCAGAGATAAAAGACCTAGAAACTAGTGAGGCTGAAATTTAAAAATGCTATAACAAAGACGCAAAACTGAATGGATGACATCACACCAACGATGCAAGTACCAGAGGAGCTAATTAGGTGATAGAGAAGATAAAATTATGGAAAATAATGAAGGTGAAAAGAAGAGGGAAAGAAAACTATTAAATCATGAATACAGACATAGGGAACTAAGCAATTCTATAAAGTGAAATAATATCCCTATCATAGGAGTCCCAGAAGAAGAAAAGCATTAAAAAGGGGCAGGTTTAGCCACTCTGGAAAACAATGTGGAGGTTCCTCAAAAAATTAAAAATAGACCTACCCTATGACCCAGCAATAGCACTGCTAGGAATTTACCCAAGGGATATAGGAGTACTGATGCATAGGGGCACTTGTACCCCAATGTTTATAGCAGCACTCTCAACAATAGTCAAATTATGGAAAGAGCCTAAATGTCCAACAACTGATGAATGGATAAAGAAACTGTGGTTTATATACACAATGGAGTACTACGCGGCAATGAGAAAGAACGAAATATGGCCCTTTGTAGCAACGTGGATGGAACTGGAGAGTGTGATGCTAAGTGAAATAAGCCATACAGAGAAAGACAGATACCATATGTTTTCACTCTTATGTGGATCCTGAGAAACTTAACAGAAACCCATGGGGGAGGGGAAGGAAAAAAAAAAGAGGTTAGAGTGGAAGAGAGCCAAAGCATAAGAGACTCTTAAAAACTGAGAACAAACTGAGGGTTGATGGGGGGTGGGAGGGAGGGGAGGGTGGATGATGGGTATTGAGGAAGGCACCTTTTGGGATGAGCACTGGGTGTTGTATGGAAACCAATTTGACAATAAACTTCATATATTGAAAAAAAATAAAATTAAATAAATAAATAAATAAATAAATAAAAATAAAAAGGGGCAGGTTTATTTGAACCAATTATAGTTGAGAACTTTTTAAAAAAATTTTTTAACATTTATTTATTTTTGAGAGACAGAGCACAAGTAAGGGAGGGAAAGAGAGAGAGGGAGACACAGAATCCAAAGCAGGTTCCAGACTGTGAGCTGTCAACATTGAGCCCAACATGGGGCTCAAACTCACAAACCATGAGAACATGACCTGAGCTGAAGGTAGATGCTTACCTGACTGAGCCACCCAGGTGTCCCATGGCTGAGAACTTCTAATCTGAGGAAGGAACAGGCATTCAAGTCCAAGAGGCACAGAGAACTCTCCTCAAAATCAACAAGAACAGGTCAACACTAAAACGTATCATAGTAAAACTTGCAAAGTACAAAGACAAAGAAAGAATTGTGAAAGCAGTTAGGGGTGAAAGGTCCTTAACCTACACAGGAAAACACATAAGGTTAGCAGCAGACATGTCTACAGAAACATGGCAGGCCAGAAGGGAGTGGCATGATATATTCAATGTGCTAACTGGGAAAAATATGCAGTCAAGAATACTTTATCCTGCAAGGCTGTCATTCAGAACAGAAGGAGAGATAAAGTTTCCAAGACAAAGCAAAAACTAAAGGATTTCATGAACACTAAAGCAGCTCTGCAAGAATTATTAAAGAGGACTCTTTGAGTGGGAAAGAAAGACCAAAAGTAACAAAGACTAGAAAGGAACAGAGACAGAAAGAGTGACTTTACAGGTAATACAATGCCACTAAATACATATCTATCAATAATTACTCTGAGTGTTAATGGACTAAATGCTCTAAACAAAAGACATAGGGCATCAGAATGGATAAAAAAGACCCATCAATATACTGCTTACAATAGACTCATTTAGACCCAAAAACACCTCCAGATTGAAAGTGATGGGGTGGAAAACAATTAATTATGCTAATGGACATCAAAAGAAAGCTGGAATAGTCATACTTGTATCAGAAAAACTAGATTTTAAACCAAAGACTGTAATAAGAGATGAAAAAGGGCACTATATCATAATAAAGGGGTCTATCCAACAAGATCTAACAACTGTAAATATTTATGCCCCAAACCTGAAACAGCCAAATATGTAAATCAATTAACAAACTTAAAGAAACAGTAATAATACAGTAATAATACTGATAATAATACAGTAATAGCAGGAGACTTTAACACCCCACTTATAGAAATGAATAGATCATCTGAGCAAAAGATCAACAAGGAAACAATGGCTTTGAATGACACACTGGACCAGATGGACTTAATACATATATTCAGAGCATTTCATCCTAAAGCAGCAGGATACACATTCTTTTCTAATGCACATGGAACTTTATCCTGATCAAAACACATACTGGATCACAAATCAGGCTCCAACCAGTACAAGAAGACTGAGATCATACCATGCATATTTTCAAACCACAATAATATGAAACTTGAAGTCAATCACAAAAACAAACAAACAAAAAAATTGGGAAGACCAAAAATACATGGAGGTTAAAGAACATCCTACTAAAGAACAAATGGGCTAACCGGGATATTAAAGAAGAAATTTAAAAATACATGGAAGCAAATGAAAATGAAAACACCATAATCCAAAACCTTTGGAATGCAGCAAAGGTGGTCCTAAGGGGGAAGTATAGAGCAAAACAGGTTCTCTTCAAGAAGCAAGAAAAGTCTCAAATATACAATCCAACCTTACAGCTAAAGGAGCTGGAAAAAGAACAGCAAATGAAACCCAAAACCACCAAAAGAAGGGAAATAATAAAGATTAAAGCAGAAATCAATGATATAGAAGCCTCCCCCCGCCCCAACAAATAGAACAGATCAATGAAGCTAGGAGCTGGTTCATTGAAAGAATTAACAAAATTCATAAACCTCTAGCCTTATCAAAAAGAAAAGAGTGTTCAAAAAGAAAAGAGAAAGAACCCAAATAAATAAAATCATAAATGAAAGAGGGGAGATCACAACCAACACAGAAATACAAACAATTATAAAAGAATATTATGAGCAATTATATGCCAACAAATTGGGCAATCTGGAAGAAATGGACAAACTGCTAGAAACATATAAACTACCAAAACTGAAACAGGAAGGAACAGAAAATTTGAACAGATGCATAACCAGCAAAGAAATTGAATCAATAATCAAAAATATCCCAACAAACAAGAGTCCAGGGCTAGATGGCTTCCCAAGAAATTTCGACCAAACATTTAAAAAGGAATTAATACCTATTCTTCTAAATATATTCTAAAAAACAGGGGTGCCTCAGTGTCTCAGTCAGTTAAGTGTCAAAATCTTTATTTCAGCTTGGGTAATGATCTCACGGTTTGTGGTTCAAGACCTGCACTGGGCTCTATGCTGACAGTATGGAGCCTGGTTGGGATTCTCTCTCTCTTCTGCTCTCTACCCCTCCCCCACTCATGCTGTCTCTGTCTCCTAAAATAAACTTAAATTTAAAAATTAAGACTATTAAAAAAAAACAGATATGGCAGTAAAACTTCCAAATTCATTCTATAAAGCCAGAATTACCGTGATTGCAAAACCAGACAAAGATTTCACTAAAAAAGAGAATTACAGACCAACATCCCTGATTAACATGGATGCAAAAATTCTCAACAAGACACTAGCAAATTGAATCCAACAGTTTAAAAGAATTATTCACCAGAATCAAGTAGGATTTGATTTGCTCCTTGGGCTGCAGGGGTGGTTCACTACCTACAAATCAATCAACATGCTACACCACATTAATAAAAAGGATAAGAACCATATGATTCTCTCAGTAGATGCAGAAACAAAATTTGACAAAATACAGCAACTTTCTTTTTAAAAAACCCTAAGCAGCGTGCCTGGGTGGCTCAGTCAGTTGAGTGACTGACTTCGCCTCAGGTCATGATCTCACGGTTTATGAGTTCAAGCCCTGTGTCAGGCTCTGTGCTGACAGCTCAGAGCCTGGAGCCTGCCTCTGATTCTGTGTCTCCCTCTCTCTCTGCCCCTCCCCGACTCATGCTCTGTCTCTCTTTGTCTCAGAAATAAGTAAACATTAAAAAGAAATTTTTTTTAAACCCTCAAGAATGTAGAGATAGAAGGAACTTACCTAAACTTCATAAAGGTCATATACGAAAGACCCACAGCTAGTATTATCCTCAATGGGGAAAAACTCTCAGTTTTCCAAAACAGGGATGTCTACTCTCACCACTATTGTTCAACATAGTAGCGGAAGCCCTAGCCTCAGCAATCAGACAACAAAAAGATATCAAGGGCATCCAAACTGGCAAAGAAGAAGTCAAACTTTTCACTCTTCACAGATGACATGATACTCTATGTGGAAAACCCAAAAGACTCCACCAAAAAACTGCTAGAAGTGATATATGAATTCAGCAAAGTCACAGGATATAAAAGCAACTACAGAAATCTGTGGCATTTCTATACACCAATAATGAAGCAGCAAAAAAAGAAATCAAGGAATTTATGCCATTTACTACTGCACCAAAACCAGTAAGACATGTAGGAATAAACCTAACCAAAGAGGTAAAAGATCTGTACTCTAAAACTTATAGAACACTTATGAAAGAAATTGAAGAAGACAGAATGAAACGGAAAAACATGCAATGCTCATGGATTGGAAAAACAAATACTGTTGAAATGTCTATACTATCCAAAGCATCTACACATTCAATGTAATCCATATCAAAATAACACCAGAATTCACCACAAAGCTAGAACAAACAAATCTAAAATGTGTACGGAATCAGAAAAGACCCTGAATAGCCAAAGTAAGTTTAAAAACAAAAGGAAAGTGGGAGTCATCACAATTTCAGACTTCAAGCTGTATTACAAAGCTATAATCATCAAGATAGTATGGTACTGGCACAAAAACAGACTCAAAGATCAAGAGAACAGAATAGAGAACCCAGAAACAGACCCACAAATATATGGCTAACTAATCTTTGATAAAGAAGGAAAGAGTATCCAATGGAAAAAATACAGTGTCTTCAGCAAATTGTCCTGGGAAAACTGCAGAAGAATGAAACTTGACCACTTTCTTACACTGTACACAAAAATAAACTAAAAATGGATGAAATACCTAAAGGTGAGACAGGAAACCATCAAAATCCTAGAATAGAAAGCAGGCAGCAACCTCTATAACTTTGGCCATAGCAACTTCTTACTAGACACATCTCTGGGGACAAGAGAAATAAAAGCAAAAATGAACTACTAAAAGGCAGCCTATGGAATGGGAGAAGATATTTGCAAAGATAATGGGTTAGGACACAAAATTTATAAAGAACTTGTCAAATTTAACACCCAAAAAATAAATAATCCAGTTAAGAAATGAGCAGAAGACATGAAAAGACATTTCTCCAAAGAAGATATACAAATGGCGTAACAGACATAAGAAGAAAAAAAAAACAACTCAACATCACTCATCATCAGGGAAACACAAATCAAAACCATGACATACCACCTCAAACCTGTCAGAATGGCTAAAATCAACAACTCAGGAAACAACAGATGTTGGCAAGGATGCGGAGAAAGGGAACCCTCTTGTGCTATTGCTGGGAATGCAAACTGGTGCAGCCATTCTGGAAACAGTATGGAGGTTCATCACAAAATTAAAAATAGAATTATCCTACAACCTAGCAACTGCAGTACTAGGTATTTATCCAATGGATACAAAAATACAGATTGGAAGGGGTACATGCACCACAATGTTTACAGCAGCATTATCACAATAATAGCCAAACTATGGAAAGAGCCCAAGTGTACATCAACTGATGAATGGATAAAGAAGCTGTAGTGTGTGTATGTCTATGTGTGTGTGTGTGTGTGTGTGTATATGTATGTATATATATGTATATATATATATATATATATACACACACACACACACATATATGTGTGTATATATGTATATGATGATATTACTCAGCCATCAAAAAGAATGAAATCTTGCCGTTTACAATGACATGGATGGAACTACAGTGTATTAGTCTAAGTGAAATAAGTCAGTCAGAAAAAGACAAATACCCTATGATTTCACTCATATGTGGAATCTAAAACAAAACAGTTGAACATAATAGAAGGGAAGGAAAAATAAAGTAAGATTAAAATAGGAGGCAAACCATAAAAGACTCTGAATTACAGAGAACAAACTGAGAGCTGCTACAGGGGAGGTGGGTGGGGGATGCGCTAAAAAGGTGATGAGCATTAAGGAGGGTACTTATTGGAATGGGCACTGGGTGTTATATGTAAGCAATGAATCACTAAATTCTACTCCTGAAATCAATACTACAATATATGTTAACTAACTAGAACTTAAATAAAATCTTGGAAGGAAAAAACAAAAGAAAAGAAAAGAAGACCCTTTTATTTTTCTTTATTCAGAAAAATAATCTGAATGTCTTCTCACCAAAAATAAAAATAAAAATAAATTTTAAAAAATCCAGCAATCCCTATCAAAATAACACCAGTTTCTTCACAGAGCTAGAACAAACAATCCTAAAATTTGTATGGAACCAGAAAAGATCCCAAATAGCCAAAGCAATCTTGAAAAAGAAAACCAAGGCCAGAGGCATCACAATCCTAGACTTCAAGATGTATTGCAAAGCTGTCACCATCAAGACAGTATGGTACTGGCACAAAAACAGACACTCAGATCAAAGGAAAAGAAAAGAGAACCCAGAAACGGACCCACAAACATATGGCCAACTAATCTTTGACAAAGCAGGAAAGAATATGCAACAGAATAAAGACAATCTCTTCAGCAAATGGTGATGGTAAAACTGGACAGCGACATGCAGAAAAATGAACCTGGACCACTTTCTTACACCATACACAAAAATAAACTCAAAATGGATGAAAGACCTAAACGTAAGACAGGAAGCCATCAAAATCCTCAAGGAGAAAGCAGGCAAAAACCTCTTTGACCTTGGCTGCAGCAACTTCTTACTCAACACGTCTCCGGAGACAAGGGAAACAAAAACAAAAATGAACTATTGGGACCTCAGCAAAATAAAAAGCTTCTGGGGCACCTGGGTGGCTCAGTTGGTTAAGCGTCCAACTTCGGCTCAGGTCATGATCTCACAGTTTGTGGGTTCAAGCCCCGCATAGGGCTCTGTACTGACAGCTCATAGCCTGGAGCCTGCTTCGGATTCTGTGTCTCCCTCTCTCTCTGCCCCTCCTCTGCTCATGTTCTGTCTCTCGCTCTCAATAATAAATAAACGTTAAATAAATAAATAAATAAATAAATAAATAAATAAATAAATAAAAACGCTTCTGCACAGTGAAGGAAACTATCAGCAAAACTAAAAGGCAACCGACGGAATGGGAGAAGATATTTGCAAACAGATAAAGGATTAGTATCCAAAATCTATAAACAACTTCTCAAACTCAACACCTAAAAAACAAACAGTCCAGTAAAGAAATGGGCAGAAGACATGACTGGACACTTCTCCAATGAAGACCTCCAGATGGCTGACAGACACATGAAAAAACACTCAACATCACTCATCATCAGGGAAATACAAATCAAAACCATGAGATACCACCTTGCACCTGTCAGAACGGCTAATATTAACAACTCAAGAAACAACAGGTGTTGGTGAGGGTGAGGAGAAAGAGGATCTCTTTTGCACTGCTGGTGGGAATGCAAACTGGTGCAGCCACTCTAGAAAACAGTAAGGAGTTTCCTCAAAAAATTAAAAATAGAACTACCCTACAACCCAGCAACTGCACTAGTAGGAATTTATCCAAGGGAAATAGGTGTGCTGTTTCGAAGGGGTACATGCACCCCAATGTTTAAAGCAGCACTATTACTGATATATATGTATGTATATATACATACAATGGTAAACGAAATTAGTCAGAGAAAGACAAATATATGACTTCACTCATATGAGGAATTTAAGATACAAAACAGATGAACATAAGGAAAGGAAAGAAAAATAATATAAAGATGGGGAGGGGGACAAAACATAAGAGACTCTTAAATAAAATATAGAGAACAGAGGGTTGCTGGAAGGGTTGAGGGAGGGGGGATGGGCTAAATGAGTAACGGGCATTAAGGAATCTACTCCTGAAATCATTGTTGCATTATATGCTACCTAACTTGGATGTAAATTAAAAAATTAATTAATTTAAAAAATCTTTTAAAATCTAAACAGCATCATTATTTACATTTACTAAAAACTGTGTAATAATTCATCAACTGCATATATAATATTTTTACTAGTCATTTCTGTAGTTAAGTGTTGAGATTACCTTAAAGTTTTCCATATTATAAACGACACTATGATGAACTTTTACTGTATTTTGGATTATTTCTTTATGACAGATTCCTAAAAGTGGATGTCAGGTCAAAAGTTATAAACATTTTTATTTACTATGCCTGATATATATTATAAATCCATGATGAATTCTTCAATGTCTTTTGGCTCTAGGATATTAGAATTCAACAGCTAAGAAATGGAATCCTCTCATGGTAAACATTTTTTAAGGCAGACAGTAATAGTACAGAATAGTAAGAAATAGTCAAGAAAGCATATTCTGGAATAGAACTGCCTGAGTTCAAATTCCAGTTCTATCACTTGCTAGATATGTACACATAAACAAATTACCAAATCCTTCTGAGACAACATACATACAGCACTGGGTCTGGACATAGTAAGGGCTCAAAAATGTTAATCATTGTTGCCATTAGATTACTAAAAAAGAGATGAATTTGTAATTGAAAAAGCCAAGAATTATCTTCAAATAACAGTAAGAATAAACAAAAAAACAAATGACAATATAATACTCTTGTACCTATATTATAAATAAGCAGGTTCATTTACTGTGAATACTGTTCATACTACTGTGGTTATTACACATGAATAAAAATAAATATAATTCTGGGGTTTCTGGATGGCTCAATCAGTTAAGTGTCCAACTCTTGATCTCAGCTCAGGTCTTGATCTCAGGGTTATGAGTTCAAGCCCCATGTTTGGCTCTGCAATGGGCATGAAACATACATATAAACATACATGCATACATACATACGTACATACATGCTACCTTAACAAGTGCTTATTCTCTTTAAAACCTTTACATACACAGTCTCATTTAAGACTCACAACAATGCTGTATGGTGGTACTAATAATAATAACAGCAGCTAATACTTTCCAACTGTTTATTATGTGTCATTCATGGTTCTAGGTAATAACTTATTAATCACTATATAACCTATGAAATAGGGCTTTTCATTTTCCTATTACCCTCATTTTACAGACAATTCAATCAAGTTACACAGAGGTTAAATAACCTGTCCAACAATACAGAGCTAATAAGGTAGATGTCATTATGCCCATCCTGTAGATAAGAAAACTAAGACTTGGGATAATTACTTGTAAAGGTAGGTAACTAGGACAGGCTTTGAACCATTATCTGTCAGACTATCAAGTCACAGTCTTTTATTCTACAACTCTGTCACCTTTGTTTTGTTTTTTTAATGTTTATTTTTGAGAGAGAGAGAGAAAGAGAGAGAGGGAGCAGAGAGAGAGGGAGACAGAGAATCTGAAGCAGGCTCAAGGCTCTGAGCTGTCAGCACAGAGCCCAACACAGGGCTTGAACTCATGAACCATAAGATCATAACCTGAGCTGAAGTCGGACAACCTTTGAATGGATGCACTTATACAGAGAATGCCCTGCACAAGACAGCAAATGTTCAAAGTTGGCTTCCCTCATTCCTGCCTTCTTTTGCCATAAGCAGTGGTAAACTAGTGGTGTCATTTGAACATGTGTCTCTAAGAAGAATATAATTGGGAAGGCAAGCCTAACACAAAAGCCCATATAATGAAGTGTGCCCCTTAAATGGATTCTCTCTCTCCTGAGGCATTCTCTGCTGCAGCCCTAGCATGCATCCCTGAGAGTTTCTAATGCCTACCTTTAGGATACTTGGCAATTCCTAATGAGGTGCTTTTGGCAAACTTCTTCAAAGGATTGTTTGAACATATGCTAGAGAAGTCTCCCGTTTCCCAGTGCCTCAGAATGCCCTCAAAATTCTTATCAGTGGGAGAAACAAATTTGCATGAAGCCTCCCAAAACACCTTGAAAAAACTCACATTTTCAAAGGGACTGAACCCACAGGAAGAAACCTGGATTGAAGTCCTAAGCTTGAATACACTGATTGTTTAATCATGGACAAATTATTTCCCTTCTCTGTGCCTCAATTTCCTCTTCTGTAAAGAGAAGCTGGATTAGCTGGCTTTCCAGAGGTACTAGAGCTCTGATTCAAGGAATGAGAGGAAAGTGAGCTTGGAGTCTATAGCACTGAAATCCCAGGAGGGCAAGAGTTGTATGAAAGCCCAAAGCTCAGAAAAGATTTGCAACCATTAACCAAAACCTGCCAGGGCTGGATTCACTTCTACAGCAGGGGAAGTGCCCTGGGATTTTAATTTAAGAATGTGAGTCCTGTGAGAAATTATTTCATGTGGAGTTGAAGGATTTTGTGGAGTGAGAGACGTAGGCAGTGGTAAAGGAATAAATCCTCTTCACCTTTGCAAAGCAGAGCAAAGCAGCATCCAAATCCCTTTCCTACTTGTTTTCCCTATGCTAAAGACAGGAGCAAAGATAGGATCCTGCTGCCACCTTGTGGCACACTGGGCAGTTTAGAAAGAAGGGTTTACTTAATCTGAGTTCCCCAGATTTCCCCAGGTTTCCCTCAGGAAACCTCCCTTATAATTACACAGAGCTTGAAGACTCACAGAAACACTTTCAACCCTATTATCTCATCTCATTCTCACAACAACTATGTAGAGTAGCAGAAGGGAAGTTAAACTCCATTTTACAATGGAAGAAACCGAAGCTCAGACCAACTACGACACTTGCCTAAAGTCACAGTTAGTAACTGGCAATCAGGATGGGCACTCACACCTCCTGACTCTAAATCAGGCGATTCATTGAGGATGAAACAGGTTTAGATATGCTCTAGGACTAGGAATTTGAGAGAGGGAGCCTTACAAAGAGGAAAGCTTAATTTCTTTTACAGATGAAACTGGCCAAAATCCCTAATTAGACTGCATGGCTACAGAAAAAAAGCATCCAAATAAGCCTGAATTCCTGCCTTCCTTCCTAAGTTTGCAGATTCTTGGTTAACATCTCTAAGCCTCTCCAGCTGCTCTGCCTCCCTCAGCTCCCCAACCCAGACTACCCATGGAGCTCACGACTTATTTACAGCTAAATGCTGAATACCAAATGGATCCTAGGCAAGGAAGCCACAACACCCAGAAATCAGCAAGAACTACTGGGAGTGCTGTTCTGTCCCAGGGTTACAGTTCATTGTATTTGAGACTCCGTCCAAATTTTCTTACAAGTTTTAGAGGGAAGCCCAGTTGGCTTGCCCCATAATGATGTCATGCTCACTGAAACCTGAGGGGCAATGCTGTGGTTGTATGATTTTTCAACGGGCATATGAGTATGATCTGAAATTAATCTGACAGTTTCCAATTGCTCCAAGGCAACCGTAACTTATTTGACACAGAATTGCAAAGTCCAGTGCCTATACTTTCCACCACCCATAAGTATCCCTTTAGTTTCACTCATTCATTCATTCCCTAAGTGAATAGTGCACATTTCACTAAATGAGAAGGGTACTGCGATAAGCCCTTCGATAAGGACTTTGTTGCCTAATGGTGAAGAGAGGGAAATAGGTAAAGAACATAATTATAATTATGTGAGATGCAAGTATTAAGTGTTTGAGAGTTAAGAGAAAAATAAGAGTTTTTCTTGCTTGGGGTTAGAAGACTAGGGATAAGAAGTGGATAAAGAACTAATTCGTGGATATTTAACACATAAAACCCTTCACAGTCTGGCCTTTACAAACCCTCCCTGCCTTCTCTTCTGCTACTACTTTGCTCTCACCCTACCATATTCTGAACCCAAGTTTTCTTCAGTACTTTAAGGATTAAGAGTTAGGCTTAACTCTTAATCAGACAGATCTGGACTCTAATCCCAGCTCTGACACATTAAACAACGTTGGGCAAGTGATGCAATTTCTCGAAGCCTCAGTTTCCTGATCTGTAAATTGGAGAGTATAGTAAGACTCATTTTCAAAGGTTTTTGTGAGAGTCAAGTGATATACATGTATGCAAAGCACCTAGATTTGTGCCTGACATGTAGTAAAGACTTAATAAATAGTAAATGATATGGTTCATTATCTCTCTGCCTTTGATCATGATTCCTTTGCCTGAGATTCCCTTTACCTTCTCAAATTGTTTTATCCGTATTTCTCCTTTAGAACCATCACAAAAGTCTTTTTTCTTGAGTGCCTTATGCTTTGCCAGCTGTTTCCCAATGAGTGCTCAGAACCTTGGTTCACATCACCTTTACTGTATTTATGGGATACCAATTTGTATTTGTTGTATGTCTTTCAGATATGTGAGGCTCCGGAGGGCAGAAGCTAGCTAGGTCTTCCCCATTCTGCCCTAGCACCTAGCACAGTATATGACTCATGGTACTACTAGAAAAATTATTGTTGAATAAAAATTATGTCTCAGCTGAACCTTAAATAAATAAATAAATAAATAAATAGGAATTAAAGCATATCTTTGGATGGTCTTTTGAATGTGAATACTAACTTATTAATGCTGTACATGAAATCATTGAAACCCACTAGAACTGATTACCAAGGATTAACCTTTAATATAAACTGACAGCACCAAAGTGGGTCAAAATTTCATTAGGGGAGGTTGGAGGTGGATGCATGGATAAATGGAAGGATTGGAAGGATCCTGGATCCCAGGTGGTGGCTCAGAAAATGGGTGCAGGCCCTCCTTGGGTAGGGGTATTCAATGAGGATGGGAAAGGAATCACTTTATGACTAAAGTAGGCTCTCTGTTCCTCCCTGTTAGACAGCTGCATCTTCTGGCACAGTGCCAGCTGCATCCCTGAGACACACTGGTGGAAATCAGAGTAAACAGACTCGACGGTACTGGGCCCGAGGTCACCAGGGCTGCTTTGAACTCAGGCAAACTGAATACTGTCACCACAAATTACCCCTTTATTGACCTCAACTACATGGTTTGTATGTTCCAGAAAGAATCCACCTACAGAAAATTCAACAGAAGTCAAGGCTGAGAACAGGAAACTTGTCATCAATGGAAAGCCCATCTCCGTCTTCCAGAAGAGAGATCCCGTCAACATCAAATAGGGTAATGCTGGTGCTGAGTATATTGTGGAGTCCATGGGGTCTTCACCACCATGTAGAAGGGTAAAGGATGGGGCCAAGAAGGTCATCATCTCTGCCCCTTCTGCTAATGCCTCCAAGTCTGTGACAGGCATGAACCATGAGAAGAATGATAACTCCCTCAAGATTGTCAGCAATGCCTCCTGCACCATCAACTGCTTGGCCCGTCTGATCAAGATCATCCATGACAACTTTGGCCTCATGGAGAGACTCATGACCATAGTCCATGCTATCACTGCTACTCAGAAGACCATGGACGACAGCTCTGGGAAGCTGTGGTGTGATGTCCCAGGGGCTGCCCAGAACATCATTCCTGCTTCTACTGGTGTTGCCAGAACTTAATGGGAAGCTCATTGGCATGGCCTTCTGTGTATCCACCCTCACCATGTCAGTCTTGGATCTGACCTGCCACCTGGACAAAGCTGCCAAAAACAAGGTGATGAAGCAGGCATTGGAGGTCCCCTGCAAGGGCATCCTGAGTTAAACTGAGGACCAGGTTGTTTCCTGCAACTTTAACAGTGACACCCACTCTTCCACTTTAATGCTGGGGGTGGCACTGCTCTCAGTGACGATTTTGTCAAGCTCATTTCCTGGTATGACAATGAATTTGGCTACAGCAACCAGATGGTGAACGTTATGGTCCACACGGCCTTCAAGGAGTAAGAGTTCCCTACACCACCAGTCCCAGAGAAAGCAAGAGGAAGAAAGAGGCCCTAAGCTGCTGGAGAGTCCTTGGTCCAATTCATTCCCCCAACAAACTAAGAATCTCCCAAATTCTACAGCTTCCATCCCAGACCCCCTGAAGAAGATGAGGGGCCTAGGAAGGCCTACCTTCTCACATACCATCAATAAAGTACCCAGAACATCCCCCCCCCCAACCAAAAAAAGAGTGGGTAAGAGAGATTCAAGGATGGAAAAAGAGGAAGATAAAAAACAAACATCACAATTTTTCCATTAAGGTCCTAAGAGGAAGTCAGTGCCTTGTACATGTACCTATCATGTATAAGGTCATCTAAAGGAAGGGAAATGACATAATTTCTGAATACTTATGAAAAATTACAGGGGATGCAAATAAACAGGATCATACATTCATAACATGGATAAAATTCAATTACAGAAATAGAATACAGAAATGACAGCATAGAGTAGACAAAGATATTCAAACAGCTATTATAAATATGCTTTACTTGTTAAAGTGATAGAAGAAAACATAAGTATAACAAGGAGAGAAAATAGAAGACCTCTAAAAGGGTCAGTCTGTAGATTAGAGCTTTCTGACTGTTCATAATGAAACCATTCTTTACCTGCTGAGAAGCAACCTTATCTGTCATCACAACAGAGAAAGAGTTCTCCAGATCCTTTTTATGTGCCATTATTTCCTTAAATATTTTTCTGGTGTCACTGCCCTTCTCCAGCTCCAATTACATGATATTGTCCCACAGCATACTGATGCTCTATTCATTGTTTTGCTTTGCTTTGCTTCAGTCTTTTTTCTCTGTGCTTTATTTTGGATAGTTTCTATTGTTATGCCTTCAAGTGTCTAATCTTTTCTTCTACTATGTCTAATCTATTAATCCCATCCAAAGTACTTCTCATCACAAATATTTTTAATTTCTAGATTTGGATCTTTTGTTTTGTATCTTCCATTTTCTCTCCTTGTTATACTCATGTTTTCTTCTATCACTTTAACAAGTAAAGCATATTTATAATAGCGGTTTTAATATCTTTGTCTACTCACTCTATGCTCTCGTTTCTATATTTTGTTTCTATTAATTGAATTTTATCCACATTATGACTGTATGATCCTGCTTCTTTGCATGTCCTGTAATTTTTCATAAGAATCCAATTATGTCATTTGCCTTCCTTTAAAGATTACAATCATGTGATACCTGCTGTCCAATGCCTAAAATACTGTTCTATGTATCTTGCTGGGTTTTTTTACTTGTTGAAGGTCCTTATACTCTATCATGGCTGGAAATGGAGGGCCTTGCAATCCTAAATAAATTAATTCACTAAGCATCAATGATTGCTTACATCACAATGAGAGATATAATCAGAAATTATGTGCCTCCTGGCGACACATCATCATTTACGATGTAGTCCTGCAAAAAAGTATACATCAAATTTGAATCTGATCAAAACTCTAGATATAACTACCAATTTATAGGAAATACATAAAACAGAGGAATATCTTAAACTATACCACAGAGATACAATCAATAAAATCAAAATTTCAGAAAACTCTGTAGGACAAACAACTAGCTTTTTTGACAATTTAAATTACAAGAAAATTTAAAAGGTGGAAAGCAAGCTATAGATGAAAAGAGACTTCAGATATAAAAATGTATTGGGCACCTGGCTGGCTCAGTTGTTAAGCATCTGACATCAGCTCAGTTCATGATCTCATGGCTCCTGAATTCAAGTCCCACATCTGGTGAGCTCATGTTCTACTTCAGGCAAGCACGTTCCCCACTTTGGGTAAAACATGAGCCCCACTTTGGGCGAGCCCTGCTTCTCTCTCTCTCTCTCTCTCTCTCTCTCTCTCTCCCTCTGCCCCTCCTGGGAGTCTCTCTGCCCCTTGCTCACTTGTGCTCTCTCTCTCTCTCTCTCTCCAAAAAAATACATACATATATATATATATATATATATATATGTATGTATATATATTTATATATATATATGTATGTATATACATATGTATATATATATGTATGTATATATATTTATATATATATACACACACATACACACACACATACATACATACATACATTTATCAATGTATTATCATGTGTGGACCCTACCTGGATCCTTACTCAAGCAAATAAACGGTGAGAAAAAATTAGGACACTTACAAAACAATTGGAAATTTACATTCAAACTAGACAAACTAGTTGATGGTATTAAGGAATCATTATTAATTTTAGGTGTAGTAATGGTATTAGGATTATTTTTAAGTCATCTTTTAGAGAAACATTCTGGCATATTTACAAGTGAAATCATATCAGGTTTAATATTTGCTTCATATGAATATAATAGGGAACAAGTGGGTACAGATAAAATAAGACTGGCCACAAATAGGTAATCATAGAAGCTAACTGATACATATGTTTGAAAGTTTCTACTACAAAATAACTTAAAAATTGTTCAAGAGTTATAAAATTGAGATATGGATTCTAAATTTGGCTTGACATCATTCTGCTTCATCTCTCTCTATAAAATATGAAATATAAAACTTATCCCAATATACTTTCCATTATGTCCACTTATGAGCTATGTGATGTAGGGAAGTTACTTCATCTTTTAAGCCTCAGTTTAAAAAGTGATGAATGTAATAGCAAATTTTTAGGACTACTATATGGGTTAAATTAGGTAATATATGTTAAGCCCTTATCATAGTGCCTAGCACAAAGTAATTATCATCTATCATTATTATTATATCTTGATGCATCTAAGAGACACTAATGGTTGAATTCTGTATATAATTTTAAATCAAAGTACTCGATAGTTTATTTTCTTATCCCTTTCCTTTCCATATCCTTTCTGAAACTTCCCCTCTGAAATTCTATGGAACAATGTGCCCAACAGCATAAGCCAGGAGAGAAAGAGCTTGGCTCTCCTTTCCAGGGACAGTCATTGCTGTGGCTCTGGAAAAACGGAGGTGCCACTTTCATCATTGTCAGAATATAGTATGCAGCTGTTCTTCTGGTATGCCACACATCCTGAGGTTGCTCCCAAGGGCTAAAAACAGAGCTCAAGCCATCAGCCCAGCTCAGCCAAGATCATTCTTTTTCAAGGTGGCCCCATTTCAGATAAAATGGGCACTTTATATGTATCCCTTTTCTAACTAAGAGTTGGTCTTCCCTCCCGGTCTGTGGCCTACTTGAGGACAAGGGCTGTGTCTAGTTTATCTTTAGAGCTTATGCTCCTAGCAAAGCATCTGGGATAGAGCAGGTACTTAATATTTGTTACATGAAGAAATTAACTGTCTATTATTTTGTTTTATTTGGAGTGGGGCAGGAATGGGAAAGAAACATTGATAGACATGCAGGAAACCAATGTTGGATGAATCTTTCTAACAGTTTTTTATCAGGGAGTACAAACTTATTTACAACTTCCAATTCACTTCTATTCCCATGAAATACTTACAGTTCCCCAAATGCATCCTAAATTTCCTTCTGAGCCTGTGTTCGAACTATTCTCTCTACCTATTAATATCCCTCCCCCAACTACCTCACCTTCACACTTAATATATACATCCTTCAACACTTGGTTTCAGTATCCCCTCTTCCATGAAGCTTTTTTTTTTCTTTTCTAATGTTTTATTTTTGAGAGAGAGACAGAATATGAGCAGGGGAGAAGCAGAGAGAGAGACACAAAATCTGAAACAGACTCCAGGCTCTGAGCTGTCAGCACAGAGCCCAACACAGGCTCAAACTCATAAACCGAGAGATCATGACCTGAGAAGTGAGACGCTTAACCAACTGAGCCACCCAGGCACCCCTCGTGAAGCTTTTTTCAACCACTGTAGCTGAATGGGGTATCTTTTTTTTTTTTTTAAGTTTACTTATTTTGAGAGAGAGAGGGAGAGAGAGAACATGCTCGTAAGTGGGGGAGGGGCAGAGAGACAGGGAGAGAGAATCCCAAGCAGGCTAAGCACTATCAGTGCAGAGTGTGATGTGGGGTTGATCTCATGAATCATGAGATCATAATCTGAGTCAAAATCAGAGTCGAATGCTCAACTGATTGAGCCATCCAGGTGCCCCTTTAAGGGGCATCTTCTTGACTTAACACTTTAGATTTCGCTCAAGGTATTCATAATATTCTATCACATGATGTGGTTGGTTGTAGAGGTTTCATAATGTTTATAAGATTGAGGACAAGGATCATATTTAAATTTCTTTGGCATCTAGGGTAGTGCTTTGTACACATCAGGCATCTAATGGTGTTTAGTGTACTTACTGGCTAAACTTTGCAGAATAAAAAGCATAATCATTCAACCAAATTTAAAATATAAAACAAGTGAGCCTTTAAAAGTGTGTTTTATCTGTAAGATTTTTTTCCTTAAAAAATTAACACATTGTTTTTCAAGTTCTGCTATCCTACTATTATCTGTTTTATTAGACAATATCCTCCACTCCTAGAAAGCCAAGGAAAAACTATAATGAGGCATATAGACTTTTTAATTAAGCAAATTAAAGAGAAAATTTTACAATATTAAAAAATAGTAATTGGACATTTCCTTCAAATTTCATGGTAAGACAGACTAGGGTATTTAAAAGTGATGAGGCACCTGGGTGGCTCACTCAGTTAAGCAACTAACTCTTGATTTCACCTCAGGTCAAAATCTCATGGTTTGTGAGTTTAAGCCTCGCTTTGGCCCCTATGTTGATAGCACAGAGCCTGCTTATAATCTTCTCTCTCCTTCTCTCTGCCCCTCCCCAGCTTGCACATATTCTCATTCTCTCTCTTTCTCTCTCACAATAAATACATTTTTAAAAATTTAACTTTTTATAAATAAATAATCAAGAATCACTAAACAACTGTATAATCTTGGCCAAGCCCTTGATTTTTCTAAATATCCCCAAACTACTTCTCAGCAGATTTACAGGGCACGAAGTGTCGAAAAGTATAAAATATTAAATAACTTCAGGCTACTATACTTCTCAAAGGTAAGGGCCAGGATAGAAGTAAATTTCATTTCTCAAAATTAAAGGTGAGCTGACACTTCCTTGTTACTTGGATAATTGTTTTTATTTTCTCTTCTACATGATACACTCTAGCACTGCCATCATATATTTACCATTTTGTTGCCTTTCCTCTTTTTCATTCCTTCTAGATTAAAGATTAAGATATATAAACCAATGACATCTCCCACCACCCACGATCCCATCCCCAGCAAGCAAGTTCAATGTAGCCTTGTCCATGCTATTTCTTAAAGTTATATTTTATTGCTTAGATCATCTAGTCCATCTTTTCCATTTTACACATGAGGAGCTGAAAGTCTAGACAGAGTATGTTATTTGTTCAAGGTCACGCAGCTAGTGTCAGATCCCATAAAAGAATCTCCTTTTCTTATCTCCCAGTTCTCAATATTACATTCAATAATGTCTAGGCACACAGATGGCCATTAACAAATATTTTCTTGAAATGAAATGAATTTAATTGCTGCTTCTTTGTTTGACAAAAATACCTGGCCACCCTATAGAATGTGGAACAAAAGGGTGAAAGTGCTGTTCTGAATGCTGTGGTTTAAAAGGTAGTTAGTTTAGTCTAGACTCTAGAGTAGGCTGCTTGGGCTCTGATTTGGGCTCTGCCACTGGCCATCTGTATGATCTTAGGAAAAACTGCTTTACATTTCTTAGCCTCAGCTTTCTCATTTGAAAAAGGAAGATAATCACAGAAACTACCTCAAAGGGTGTTTATTCATTCAATAACATTTGTTGAACACTTACTCTTAAGCAGGTACTATGATAGATGCCTGGGATACAGCAATGGACAAGAAATAAAAGATCATACGCTGCAAAGCTAAAATTCTACTAGGATTAAAGGATATATCCAAATAAAATGCCTAGTACGGAGTATGGTCCCTAAGAAATGTTCAATAAATGTTACTTGTTGTAATCATTATTATTAAAAATACACTGTATATCCACGTTTAAAAAGCCTATCAGCAAATAAATCTTACAAACTAAAAGTTCCAAGCAAGATTTTAGAGTAGAAAACAGCTCACACAGTAGTGTTTCACAAGGACAGACATTATCACCATGGCAATATTTTTCTGAGTTCCTTAATAGCACTTGCTTGATGCTGTGGAAGGTTCAAGCATGATCTGTGAAAAAACCTTGTAAATAGCATCATATAAGGGGTGAAGAAAATCCTCTCCAATTTATGTTCAAAAAACGTAACGTTCTCTGTAGAATCATCTGATAAAATTTAATGTACACAATCTTAAATTAAGAAACATAAACTGGGGGATAATTACTTGTATTACAATGGGAGTTATCAAAAATTTCTTTTCAATAGCCACATTTCCTAGCATATTCAAAAAATGATGCACTGGGGCACCTGGGTGGTTAAGCATCTGACTTTGGCTCAGGTCATAATCTTGCGGTTCATAAGTGTGAGCCCAGCATTCTCTCTGCTGTCAGCATACAGCCCACTTCAGATCCTCTGCCTCCCTCTCTCTCTGCCCCTCCCTCCTCCCTCAAAAATAAATAAAAACATTTTAATGAAAAACAAATAATGATGTACTGTTTAAAAAAATTCCACACGAGGGGTGCCTGGGTGGCTGAGTCAGTTCAACAGCCAACTTCAGCTCGGGTCATGATCTTGTGGTTTACAGGTTCGAGCCCCACGTTGGGCTCTGTGTTGACAGCTCAGAGCCTGGAGTCTGCTTCAGATTCTGTGTGCCTGTCTCTCTCTCTCTCCGTCCCTCCCCTGCTCACACTCTGTCTCTCTTTTTGTCAAAAATAAATTTTAAAAAAACTTAAAAAAAAATTTTTTTTAATTCCACATGACTGACAAGCATATTCAACATCCTTAGTTTTTAGTGAAATGCAAATCAAAACCAAAATGAGGTTCACTTCACACCTACTAGGGTGGCTATTCACTTTTTACATGGAAAAGAACAACAGCTGGAGAGGATGTGGACAAACTGGAACCCTCATACATTGCTGGTGGGCAGGTACAGTAGTCTCTGTGGAAAACAATTTGGTAGTTCTTCAAAAGTTAAATATATCTACTATATGATGCTGCAAAAGTTAACAATTACCTACCATATGATGCCATAATTCCACTTCTAGATATATACCAAAAAGAACTGAAAACAGGTACTTCCACAAGTGAGATGTACATGTATGTTGACAGCAACACTATTCACAACAGCCAAGAGGTAGAAACAACCCCAATATCCATTAATGGATGAATGGATAAACAAAGTGTAGTATATACATACAATCCAACATTATTCAATCCAGAAGTGGATTACTGATGTTTGCTACCACATGGATCCAGTATATTACACTAAGAAGACAGATACAAAAGGTCAAAAGAGTACATTTATATGAAATATCTAGAAGAGATAAATGCATAGACACAGAATGCAGATTAGAGGATGCCAAAGGCTATAAAGAAACAGGAATAGGGAGAAACTGCTTAATAGATAAAGTGTTTTACTTTGGAGTTTGGAACTAGAGAGAGATATAGTTGTGAATGTACTAAATGTCACTGATTTGTCCCCTTTAAAATAGTTTTATAACCAATGTTCTAAAAATATAAAAGATTCATTTTAGATTACATAAAACTGGTCTCAGTAACTTTTTTAAAAAAGATATTGTCCACATGTCCTATAAACATATATAAAAGCATAAGAAAAAAATTACAAGCAATTGTCTAGCTGTCTCAGATACCCCATGCAAACAAGGCCTCTATTCACAGTGAAGGAAAGAACAGAATGTTCTTTCTAAAATCCTAGTTTCTTCCTTCTAGAGGATAATTTTTTAAGGTAAAAGTATGACTGTCATACAAACAGAAAATGAACACATGACAAAGGTTTATTTAACCCATTAAAGATAACCAGTAAAACATTAAAAACTGGTTTAAGAGGTAGGCAGAAACAATGAAATGAATTTGTTAAGAGATACAAAACTAGCTTCTTGGGGAAAGCAGTGGCAGGGGGCGGTGATCAACTGCATCCCCACAAGACAAAATTTGATTGTTTTTATATAGACAACAGTAGGCATTATCCTCCGTTTTCTGCAAATTTAGGGAGCTTCAACAGCTCAAAGACAATGAAAGATAAACTGGATAATTTGGAAGGATGCACTAGTCAATGCCTAGCATTCTAAAAGATACTCAGTGATTTTTTTTTCCCCAGATTTCAAATTTTTTCCTGACATTCTTCTGGCATTCAAGGTAATTTACTACCTTATCAAATGGCTTCTCTTTCTTGGACTTCAGGTCCTTGTTTATTTAAAACAACAACAACAACAACTTTTTTTAAAGAGCAATTGGCTTAGAAGACTTAAAGCCTGTCTGGATTTTTTTTTTTAATGTTTATTTGTTTTTGAGAAAGAGAGAGAGAACAAGTGGAAGAGGGGGCAGAGGGAGAAGGGGACAAAGGATCCAAAGTGGGCTCTGCAAGCCCAATGTGAGGTTCAAACTCACAAACCGTGAGATCATGACCTGAGCCAGAGTTAGATGCTTAACCAACTGAGCCATCCAGGTGCCCCAAGCCTGTCTTGATCTTTGACAGCTTGACAACAACCAGTTTCCAACGGCCAGATGCTGAGTTAGAGATTCCTACAGGTAACAGAGCCCTTCAAGCCATCAGCACTCATGATCACATCACATAAATTATTTCTCTTCTGGGACACGCCTTTCTTTTTTTTTTTTTTTTTTAATTTTTTTTTTTTCAACATTTTTTTTATTTATTTTTGGGACAGAGAGAGACAGAGCATGAACGGGGGAGGGGCAGAGAGAGAGGGAGACACAGAATCGGAAACAGGCTCCAGGCTCTGAGCCATCAGCCCAGAGCCTGACGCGGGGCTCGAACTCACGGACCGCGAGATCGTGACCTGGCTGAAGTCGGACGCTTAACCGACTGCGCCACCCAGGCGCCCCGGGACACGCCTTTCTTGATGAAGAAGACCGTACTTCTAATTAACCACTCCAGGATAATTTGCCTTTTTGCACTATTACCAGAAATATGACTTCCCCTCCCGTTCTGTCATGACCAACAAGCATCATTTCATTTTTAAACTGACTGGAACCAGAGGGAGAAGTAGTCTGCAACTATGAAACAAAATAAAATAGTTGCCCTCCATGAGATGTTCAAAAAACACTGGTTGAGTTGAATGGCTTTTAAAATTCTTGTATCATTGGCGGGGAAGAGGGTCTGTGACCAATTGCACTTAGTTTACTGTATTGCAGCAACCCTGTATTACTTATTTAAGGGTCACTTACTCAGTGTAACTGAGAATTACTAAGCATTGCATTCAGGATACACTTAGTTTACTGTAAATGCAGTATGAAATTCATGCTTCTTCCTCATGCTAGCTCTTCTACAGGATTCTCTAGCTCCCCAGTACTGAGCACACAGTAGGTCCTCAATCAAAGGTTGCTTTGATTAAATTATATTTAATCATATAATTTATTACAGACAATGAAGTCTATACTTGTCAGGAAGTATTCTGCTTACTCATGATAACATCAAGTTTCTCTACTTCTTGGGCCTAAGTTATTTTTATTGTATTTAAGGGTATTGATCAATGCAACACACAAACAAAAGCACATCCACCACAAGTGTGTAAAACAGAAGTCTTCAGGGGTGCCTGGGTGGCTCAGTCAGTTAAGCATCCAACTTCGGCTCAGGTCATGATCTCATCAGCCATGGGATCAAGCCCCATGTTGGACTCTTTGCTGACAGCTCTGAGCCTGGAGCCTGTTTCAAATTCTGTGTCTCCCCCCTCTATGCCCTTCCCTTGCTCACGCTCTGTCTCTGTCTCAAAAATAAGTAAACATTAAAAAAAAAAAAAAAACACAGAAGTCTCGCTTCCAAGAAAAAAATGGTTTTTTTCAATAAAAAAATAATTTTCCATAAAGATCTACAATCCTGCACAGATCTTCCATCAAAGCCAATGCTAAGATTATTATTAGATTTCTCAAATCAGTAAAATTGTAATCCAGACCCAAGCAACTGTGAGCTACCTCCTGTCTTTTGGATTGAGGGAAAAGGCAGCTTGAATTTCCCTGAAATGCCAATACCAAAATTCTTTACATTCCAGCTAAAAATGCTTTACTTACCATGAGACTTTGGCTTCTGCCCTGCCTTTTTCTCATTTTCATTTAGATTCAATGTATAATTATTAGTGGTTAACTCAGGGTCACATATTTTTGGTCCCTTTGTTGGGAGGACACACACAAGCATGCACACTCCCCAAGTATGGTTAGTTGAAAGCCAGGGCTGCACCAAATAGAGCAGAATAGGGAGACCCTTCCCCATCCCTTCCAGTTGATCCCCTAGCCTCTTCGCACACAGCTGTCATTCCAGTTTATGCCCCTCCTTGCCAGAGAGTAGGGATCTACCTCAAACAAATCCAGCCTCAAGGGGTGTTTTTTATGGGGACACCAGGACCTGCAAAGCAGACAACGTGGAAGCTGTGAGTACCTCTGACACCAAGGCTGCTGGTTGGCTGGGTTTTCTCATATCATACTGATGCTACAGATGAGGAAAACTAAAGTTCTTTGGGTGTAGGACAGAGAATGCATTCCTGGTGATTTCAATTTATAGGAAGTAAGCTCAGGGGCTTCCCACCTCTACTCTCAGGACCAAATACACTCATTCACTCGCTCACTCACTCACTCACACACTTGTCAGTAAACACTTACCTAGTGTCTATTATTAAAGTACTAAAAAAAATGCAGGAGGGGACTGAAAGCTACATTGCAATTTACTATTTCTTGGGTCCAAACATCTGGAGTTAACGTGCCTACAGGTCCCAGCACTCCTCTTTGGTCAGATGTACCTTCTGAGTGCCAAGCGGGGTACATGGGAGACCAGAGAAAGAACAACGCTCTCATTCTCTTCATTGCTACCTGGGCCCCTAACTCTGCCCAGGGGAAGCCAGGCAGAATTTGAAGAAAGATCTGCCCCCACTGCTACTGGTGATTTTAGGGCTGGAAATGATATACTGTAGGGAACAAGCAAGACAAACTATACTGATATAGCCAGAGGGAAAGGAAATAAGCTTAGTAGAAAAAAAGAGAAGAGTAACAAAAGGAGAACAGTGAATAGCTGATATCTACCAGGATGGCAGTGAGATGTTGATTCAGCATTTAGAGCTCAGCCTGGAAGGTCTAGAGTCAATACCTACCTACCTGTGAGGTACCCCTGGAGGAGGCTAGACTAAAATGTCTATGACATACATTATGCTCCATGCAGGGAAACAGGTGGAAACAGAATAAGCATTACTGAATATCTATTTGATCTCTCTTTCCATCCCATAGATACAGTCAAAAACCTAAGTAAACCCAAGGAATGTGTTTCTGAGTACTAGGTATGTAGTTGATTTTTCTCTCGGACTTCTCTGCCATATTTTCAACTCTTCTTTAATGAGAATACCCTTTTATGGACATATTTAAATAAACTATTTTTTAAAAAATAGAACAAACCTCCAGACTTGGAGAGAGGGTCCTGGGTCAGACTAGACCTTGCTGAGTGGACTAAGAAATCCCAGAGCTCCCAGGGCTTAATACCAACCTCTGCCAAGGTCTGAATCTGTTAGCTTTACTGAATCCAGCAGTTAACAAGGGTATAATAACATCTGCCTACCTTACAGACTTGTTCTGATAAGAACAAGATAAAAGTGTGGAAGTGTTTTTTGAGTATCAACTACTTAATCAGTGGGAGATAGTATTACTCCCATTAAAGGCAACTTTTTTTTTTAATATATCTGATTTGGTTCTTTTTTTTTTTCAATATATGAAATTTATTGTCAAGTTGGTTTCCATACAACACACAGTGCTCATCCCAAAAGATGCCCTCCTCAATACCCATCATCCACCCTCCCCTCCCTCCCACCCCCATCAACCCTCAGTTTGTTCTCAGTTTTTAAGAGTCTCTTATGCTTTGGCTCTCTCCCACTCTAACCTCTTTTTTTTTTTTTCCTTCCCCTCCCCCATGGGTTTCTATTAAGTTTCTCAGGATCCACATAAGAGTGAAAACATATGGTATCTGTCTTTCTCTGTATGGCTTATTTCACTTAGCATCACACTCTCCAGTTCCATCCACGTTGCCACAAAGGGCCATATTTTGTTCTTTCTCATTGCCATGTAGTACTCCATTGTGTATATAAACCACAATTTCTTTATCCATTCATCAGTTGATGGACATTTAGGCTCTTTCCATAATTTGGCTATTGTTGAGAGTGCTGCTATAAACATTGGGGTACAAGTGCCCCTATGCATCAGCACTCCTGTATCCCTTGGGTAAATTCCTAGCAGTGCTATTGCTGGGTCATAGGGTAGGTCTATTTTTAATTTTCTGAGGAACCTCCACACTGTTTTCCAGAGTGGCTGCACCAATAATGCAACTTTCTATAAAACTAAAAAAGAGTAGGGATAGATATATTGGGGCGCCTGGGTGACTCAGTCAGTTAAACATCTGACTTTGACTCAGGTCATCATTTCACGGTTAGTGAGTTCTAGCCCCATGTCAGGCTCTGTGCTGACAGCTCAGAGTCTAGAGCCTGCTTTGGATTCTATGTCTCCCTCTCTCTCTGCCCCTCCCCAACGCATACTGTGTCTGTCTGTCTGTCTGTCTGTCTCTCTCTCTCAAAAATAAATAAAACATTAAAAAAAATATTTTAAGGGTAGGGATAGATATAAAGAAGGTAGGGATTTAAATGGATTTCCCCTCCGTTTAAGTTCAAAGGAGATTCACAGATTAATTCTGACTAGCAAAGCTCTGCTCAGGACATCTGAAGCAACAAGAGAAACAGAAATTCAGCAGTAAGAATAATCTTTACTCCGTGTCAGGTAACTTGTATTGTTGTGAAATCTGCAGGTCCTAGAACTGAGTTCCTGAGAGATCATCCTACCTTTCCAATTCTGGTAGAATCTGACCTCCTGGGGGAAACCCTGAAACCCAACTGATGTGTAAGAGACCTAGCATAGATATATCTGAAACTAGAAGAGATCAAGTGACTTCCCGAGATTGGCCCCAAGTTTGGTTTCAAGTTCTCACCTTGATGTATTTAGCTATCTCCTAGAGGAGCTGGAAGAACTAATTAACTGAGCCGGACAAGAAGTAACAGAAAGTGTATAAGGACAAGGCTATAAACTTGTGCCGACACTAGTCCGTGGCCAAATCTGTTTCTCACTCTGGTTCTTATTTGCACAGTACATTAGAAGAAGAGATGATGTCAACACCAGTCAAGACCAGTTATCTCAATACTCAACCCCTGGCAGGAGAATTTGTGCCCTGATTTATTTTTAGTGATTTTCTACCTTAGTAATCCAGTCAGCTGAAGAAAAGCCAGCAACCTGACTGTTTTCTGAGCTCACCACCCTTATTTATCCCTTAGCAATCAGCAAGACATTTAGTCATCTGGAGGAGAATCTACTAGGAGTTTGGGGTTCCCATCATTTGCAAACTTTCAGAGACCACAGAGAATTACTATCCCAACCCAAGTGGAAGTAGGGGCCTGTTTCATTGGTAGCAATCTTTTACGCAAGGGAGAAAGACAAAGAGAGGTTGCTAACAAAAATAGGTATGTAGAGTCTATCATATTTATCAGCAGGGTGGAGAATAGGGTAAAAAACAAGAATTAAGCTTTTCCTTTCATGAAATGTAGACCTTAATGCTCACATTCTGCTTATTTTAAGCTTCAAATAGGACTGTTGGTAGGAATTCACAACGAATAGAGAGTATCTTTCTTATTGATATGCAGAAAGTGAAATATCAAAATATTCATCAGTCATTTCCACATTTTTGCATTTGGATTTAACCCCAAATATTTAATTTTATTTCCATCTCATACAGCTTGTGAGGACAGATTTATCCAACACCAGCTGTCCTCATATTTAAAAGCTGCACCACAAAGATAAAATTAGCATCAAGTTAGGATCATATTTCTCAGCAAGAATTCTGCTCTATGTCCCACTGATGCCCTGAGCCACAAATGACAAACCAAATACCAGCATTATTGTTGTTTTTCTTGAACAATTCCTTAGCAGCCACAGTGTGGTAGAAACTGCAAGTATCACCAAAAAAAAGAAAAGAAAAAAAAGGCATATGCCCTAAACATACAGAATTATACCCATGGGTACAAACTTATTTCCAAGATTATTTCTCACCAAAATGGGTGGAAAGTATGTACTGTTTTGACAGAGTAGGGAGTAAGCGAAGTCAACTATCACAACTCCAACGCTACCATCCTTTTATTCTGGAACTTCCCTCTATAGGAATTTTCCAAACTTGCATGAGGCTCAAATTAGGCTTAAGTCTGGATAAGGTGCAACTGTACATTAAATCAAACAGTAAAGACCAAATGTCATCATCTCAGTGTTAGATATTTACTATGACAATATATTTGATAAAAAAATAATAAGGGAGAATAATCTCAAGATTCTAAAAAATTATCTGTTAAACATTCACGTTGACTGAAATCTAATTGTAAAAGTCTAATTGTAAAAGCAATGTAAAAATACATTGCTAATATTCTATGGTCAGATTGGAAGACTGTATTTCTCAACAGCCATTTTACAAGAGGAAAAAGCAAAAGTGATCAAAAAACACACAAAACATGTACCACTTCATTTATGATTAAAGAAATACAAGTCTAGGGACACCTGGGTTGCTCAGTTGGTTAAGCGTCTGACTTGAGCTCAGGTCGTGATCTCATAGCTCATGAGTTCGAGCCCCGCATCAGGCTCTGCACTGACAGTGTAAAGCCTGCTTAGGATTCTTTCTCCCTCTCTCTCTGCCCCTTCCCCGCTCTCTCTCTCTCTCTCTCTCTCAAAATAAATAAACAAACAAAAATAAATAAATACAAGTCTATGAAAAAATGAGATACCACATATGAGGATTATAAGGAAGTTATTCTCAAGTAACTAGTAAGGATATACTATTTCACACAGGACAATGAGGCATAACTATTAAAATGTGAAATGTATGTGCTTTACTCCCCCTTGTAACTCCACTACTACAGATATACCTAGAAAAGTATGCAAAGGTGTGTTTATAAAGATGCTCACTTAAAGGGTGCCTGATTGGCTTTTTTGGAAAAGCATGTGACTCCTGATCTCAAGGTCGTGAGTTCAAACCCCACAATGGGTGTGGAGTCTACTTAAAATAAAAATTAAAAAAAAAAGATGCTCACTTAAATATGGTTTTAACAACTCCAATATTCTTCAACAGTGAATTGATAAATATTATAAATCACATAAAAAATTCTATGTAGGAATTTAAACAATAGATTTTTATGTGCTGCTATCAAATGATAACACAAATATATTAAGTAGAAAAGCAAGGTATAATATATATAGTATGACTGCATTTATGAAATAATAAAATTATACACAAAACTGTATATGTGTATAATTATATACCTGGAAGGATACTAAGAAACTTAGTAATAGAAATTGGAGACTGGAAAGGGTCAACTTCTACTTTTCACTTTATACTTTCTGTATGCTCTAAATTTTTAGAATTTTTGCCTTAAACATCTGCTACTTTTACTTTTAAAAATGTTCTGGCAAAAAAATCCTTTGGCATTCATAGGTCTGTTTCAATTTTCTGGAAAATTCATTTGCATGAAACATCCCAAGTCCTTAAAAATTATTTATGAATCAAAAGAATTAAATTATACTCAGAGTAGTTTGTAGTGTTGCCTATATTTTATTGTATTCTGGTTCTCTGAAAATTCCTTAAATTTGGTAGAATTGGCCAGAATTCCACTCATTTACTATGACAGATAACAAAAAGGATACCATTTTCATACATCACTGTTATTTTTATTTTTTTATTTTTTTATTTATTTTTTTAATGTTTATTTATTTTTGAGACAGAGAGAGACAGAGCATGAACGAGGGAGGGGCAGAGAGAGAGGGAGACACAGAATCCGAAACAGGCTCCAGGCTCTGAGCTGTCAGCACAGAGCCCGACGCGGGGCTTGAACTCACGGACCGCGAGATCGTGGCCTGAGCCGAAGTCAGACGCTCAACCGACTGAGCCACCCAGGTGCCCCCATCACTGTTATTTTTAAAAGGGAATTGACCTTCCAGAATATATTTCTTCATATCATGTTGTCATTTCAATGATTTAAAAATATTTAATGTTATATGATCTAATGTCAGGAGAATATTAGGTCTGACAATACTCTAAGAATATTAAATTCCTTCAAGACATTCATAAAAAGGACCTCTGTGGCAACCATCAGTTTGTTCTCTGTATTTATAGGTCTGATTCCACTTTTTATTTATTTATTTATTTATTTTTGATTCATTCATGAGTGGAATCATTTGTCTTTCTCGGCCTGACTTCCTTCATTTAGCATAGTACCCTCTAGGTCCATCCATGTATTCTCAAATTGCACAATCTCATCCTTTTTTATAGGTGTGGAATATTCATTCCACTGTGTGTGATACATATATACTGCATTTTCCTTACCTATTCATCTACTGATACATATTTAGGTTGCTTCCATGTCTTAGCTATTATAAATAATGCTGTAATAAACATTGGGGTACATATATCTCTTATAGTTAGTGTTTTCACTTTCTCTGGGTAAATATCCAGTAGCAGAATCATTGAATCATATGGTATTTCCATTTTTAATTTTTTGAGGAACCTCCACAATGTTTTCCATAGTGGCTATACTAATTTATATTCCCACCAAGAGTGCACAAGGCTTCCTTTTTCTCCACATCTTTGCCAACATTTGTTGTTTCTTGTCTTTTGGATTTGAGCCATTCTAAGAGGTATGAGGTTATGGTTGCCAAAGGTAAGGGAGGCGAGGGACTCGGCAAAATGGGTGAAGGAAGAAGGGAGATACAGGCCTCGAGTTACGGAATGAGTAAATCACAGGAATAAAAGGCAGAGTAAAAGGAATACAGTCGATGATACTGTTTTTTGTTTGTTTTTGTTTTGAGAGAGAGCAAGAGAGGGGGAGGCACAAAGGAAGTGGGAGAGACAGAATCTTAAGCAGGCTTCACGCCCAGTGTGGAGCACCACACAGGACTCGATCTCAGGACCATGAGATCGTGACCTAAGCCAAAAGTGACAGTTGGATGCTTAACCAACTGAGGCACCAGGCCCCTCTACAGTCAATGATACTGTAAAATGGATATAATGGGACAGATGGTAGCTACACTTGCAGTGAACATAACATAATGTATAAACTTGTCAAATCATTAAGTTGTACACCTGACACTTGTGTAACGTTGTATGTCAACTATACTTAAATAAGTGACCTCTGACCTCAGGTGCAATAATCCAAGGACGTAACACTGAGCAAACGGCAAGCAAGTATGTTCTTCTGATGTGGGAAAGTACTCTGTAAATTACTAAGTAGAAGAGAAATTTAGATTAGCAGTATATTAGTGTATTTGTTGGGGCTATTACCTTACCTGATTTTACACATCTCAGGCTGGACATAGGAAAACTATTCAGTTTATCTGCATTTTGACATACTGCACAGAAAAGCCTTCCACAGATGTAGGCTGAGATGGCAACTTTAATTTCCTTCTCTTCCTTTCGGCAGACCCATTAGATATGATAGATTCTCCATGATGTTACTTTGCAGTATCATAAATGTGTGCATGTGGTTTTTTTTAAAGGGACCTAAGGTGCCTAACACATATAATAATTTATATTATAAATTATAGATTAACATGCCTGACCCTTCTTTATTTCCTTATTTATAGGAAATAATAAAATGAATCTTGTGAACCCCTTATTCAACCCAAGAATGGGAACAATACCAATAACCGACATTATCTATGTGCTTCTCCCCTAAAGCTAACCCCCACCCTCCTTCCCTCAATTGTAACCAACAATCCTTTATTTTGTGTATACTATTTTAACTACCTTATGGCAAAATGTGAGAATTAAACAAGATGAATTCCTACCTTCATCTATGAATATTACAATGATTTTGATGAAGGGCATTAGACCCTTTGGGAAATACACAGATACCTGAGATACCAAAGCAAGCACCATACCTGACACTCAATACATTCTGGTTGAATTGGATCTATCAAAAAAAATTTACCAAGTACATAGTTTATGACTGCATCCTTAAATAAACAAGGGATTGGTGGTGATCTCTCAGAATTTGGGCAGACTAAAGAGATTTATGAACCAAACAACTCCCCAGCACCCCACCCAGGGCCACTCTGTCAAACAGGTAGCTTCCTGGTTGCCAGCCCTCTCCTCTCTCTCCTTTCTGCAACTTTTTCTCAACTGGCATTAAGGGCCAGAAGTTGAGTCTCTGATACTTGATAGTTAATATGAAACTTCCATCCGCTCTGTCCTATACATGATGACAAATAAATCTCCCTTAAGTGCAGGCCCTGTCATGTTATTCTATACTAGTACAGAAACCCACAATGATTCCTTAAGAGACATATCTCCTAAATCCCTACCCTGGTACTCAAAGCCCTTTGAGATCTGATCCTAACCAATCTTTGCAACCTTCTCTATCCTGTTAAACTGACCTACTTGTTATTCCCTATGCATGCCTCCCATTTTAACCAATGTTAAGATTCTGCTCATGCTATTGATCAAAGTGTAGTCTGTAGACCAGCAGCATCAGTTTTATCTGGGAGCTTGTGAGAAATGAAGGATCTCAGGCCCCAACCCAGACCTACTAAATCAGAATCTGCATTTTAATAAGATTCTCAGGTGATGCAAATGCATGTTAAATTTTGAGAACAACTGTAAAACTATCAAATGTTCTTCCATGGTGCTTGAAATTGTTATTATCTCCCTGCAGAACACATGAGCACCTAGAAAGCAAAGCGCTATCCAAATTATGTACCTAAGATATGCTGTTCAGCCCTCAGAAATTAAGGAATGCACTAAGTGAATACTCAACAAAGTTCTACAGATTGACTAATTTGGTTTCAGTAATGCAGCTAAAAAGATAACTAAAATCACTATCCTTCACTCTATGGTCTGACAAATCAGAATAAACACAGACATCATACTCACAATACACACACAGTCTTTTAGGGATAGAATTCTTAACAGGAAATAAAACTGTAAAAGAAAGTGATGCTAAAGCCTGACATAAACATCCAAACTGTTTTTGGGTCAACTAGACAATCACTCTAAGTTCCTTTAAACTAGAACTGAGGACCCACACTTACTTGATGGGCTCTAAGGTCATTTTGGACTCTAATATTTAAGGAGTCTATGATTCTAGGGAACATCACTTCTGCACTGTCCCAGAAGTGACTGGACAAATCAAGGAGAGCCCTGAGATTAAGTCTGAAGCTGCAAAGCCTGACTTCCTCTCTTAGTTCTCTCTAAACCCCAGCTTCTCTGTACCCTCCCTGAAAAGCTCCTGCTCTGCACATGTGTCTGCTATTATGACCCATGCCCCACCCCACCCCCATCTCCTGGCACTTCAAACTTCCCTTTGCCTCCATGAGCTGTCACTGTCACACTTCTCTCCCCTAGTCTGTACTTAGCTTCTCAGTCTTTCACACAGTTCAACACTGCCAAGGTGACAATGAGCTAAATTAATCTGTGCTAAAAGAAGAAAGTTAGGAGAGAAATATGTCCTGCTAACCTGTCCTAATCAGCAAGAGTCTCCTTCCTGTGTGTAAATCTTTAAGAACTTTCTGGAGAAAAGTGAGGTGAGGTATCATTAAATCATACTCTGTAGTGAAGGGACAGGACAAAGGGAGAATCTGCCCTTTGGACCTCTTAAATATTTTTATTCAATGAACATAGTTTCAATTTTATCTCTGCCAAGGGCCTCTGATATGGGTCTTTGGAGCTTTGACCCAAAGCTATTTCACATCTCAAAAATGGAATCATTACAGTTACCACACATCTCTCCCACATTTTGCAAACAGCTTTTTGCACACTGTCCAGTTCAATTTATATCAACACATCATATTTTCTTACACACCTAAGCAGTAAACAGAATACTGTCAGAGTTAAGTTTTTAACCCAGTGTCCTGTGTATGAGATTATTCGTGGACAATTCTGCTCATCCTTATAAGGTCCCTCCTGAACTCAAAGGCTAGTTACAAAGTTGAACTTCGGGCTTTCCCTCAGAACCTAGGTACCCTTTCCTCTGATTTCCCAAGAAATATACAGGTCAGGGAAGTATATTTCTCGTAATAGAGGTTAAAAGCTCTCTGAACTAGAGATGGACTATGTGGATTTTATTGCTGGCTTCACCACTCACTAGCTATGTGACTTTGGGCAATCTGTATAACCTGTATAAGCTGATTCTTCCTCACTTATAAAATGAGAATAATAGTAATTGTACATCTTGGGGTTTGTGAAGAATGAATAATGAAAAGTATATAAAGTGGTTAATACAGTGCCTGGGTATTAATCTTATTTTATAATTGTTAAAAATCATAACTCAGAACGGATTGTACATGGTCTTTTTTTTTTTTTAATTTGCAAAGCCTGCTTAAGGCTACAGATTCCTCTCTCTGGAACTCTTCTAGTTACACATAGCTCTAGCACATGCCGCTGTCCATGTGGTGGGTAACCTGACTCCCATCTAAGGACAGTATGTGGTCTTAGCTGTCCTGTGCACACAGTATTCCTCTTGGCAATAACTCCATGTGTGTGTAGGGCAAACAGAAATGGAAAGGCCTCTTTTAAAAGTCAGGCATGATTTTATAACATAAAAACTTACATACTCAAGGAGTGGCATCGAAAAGGACAAATATCCTCTATGTTAGGTGAAATATAAAAGGAAATAAAAGTTTTAAGGTTAAATATTAGTCTCTTCTGAACTTAGCAGGATGGGAAAGACATTAGGAGGAATCTAATCTCCCCCACCTCCAAGATGACTTCCCAACTGGCTTATCTACTTCAGAGTGCAACCACCAGAGAGGGTAACATTTGGGCTAAAGTAATGGCTCTTACTGTTTTTTTTATTGTTTATTTTATTTTATTTTATTTTAATTATTTTTTTTAATATATGAAATTTATTGTCAAATTGGTTTCCATACAACACCCAGTGCTCATCCCAAAAGATGTCCTCTTCAATGCCCATCACCTACCCTCCTCTCCCTCCCACCCCCCATCAACCCGCAGTGTGTTCTCAGCATAAGAGTCTCTTATGCTTTGGCTCTCTCCCACTCTAACTTCTTTTTTAAAAACAAGAGAAAGGCTGGAGAAATTGGTATCTTTGTATGCACCATTCTATCAGAGTATTAATATATATATAAAACAGGTACGTTTTGATGTGGGCTTGAGGAAGTGATAGCTTTGGAGGGCCCAATCTAAAGAAAGAAAACTCTAACTATGGGAAAGGGTTCTGGAGAGTCAGTGATGACAGAGGTGGAGAGAGCTTACAAAATATAAACTTTCATCAATTTGGTAGGTCTGCCAAAAGTTGGATTGAAGGTGGCTGACTGCTTCCAAGACAGTTAACTCTAAGCAAGTCTTCTCCTGACATCCCTCATCAGCACAGTCACTGCCAGTGCTGGAGAATGAGACCATAAGATAATGCAGATTATTCTCCTAGAGTCTAGGCCTCTGCCACCACGGCTCCTTTGCCCCAGGGCTGGTTCAGTTTCAATATTTTATGCTCAAGTAATAAAAAAGAATCTACCAAACCCAACCATGAGCTAAATTCAAAAACTCTAACAATACTAAGTAAAAAGTAGCTTGCCACATAATTCAAACCAAACATCTGTTTGTCTTAGTATTTGAGTCATAAGACCAGAATTTTTTATAACAAGAATTCTATAAATTGAGTTTTTGACAACTAGTTCCCATACTGCCATAACTGAGGGTCCAAGAAATCACAACAAAACAAACTGAGAGAAGTTTCCCTTCAAAAGACAAAGAATAGTGGCATCTGGGTGGCTCAGTTGACTAAGCATCCAACTTCTCATTTTGGCTCAGGTCATGACCTCACAGTCTTGAAATCGAGCTTCGAGTTGGGCTCCTTGCACTGGGCATGGAGCCTGCTTAAGATTCTCTCACTCTTCCTCTGCCCCTCCCCCTACTCATGCTCATGCATGCTCTCTCTCTGCCACCCTCTCTCTCAAAAAAAAAAAAAGAGAGCGAGAGAGAGAGAAAGAAAGAAAGAAAGAAAGAAAGAAAGAAAGAAAGAAAATAAATAAATTATTGCAACACTTGCTCTTAGAGCCCTATGCCAGGTGAGAAATTCAAGAGAAATTCAACTACCCTGGGGCCACCATCATGTGAAAAATCCAAGCCACAGGAAGAAGCCCTGGAGGAAGAGATTCCATGTGAAGAGAAAAAAAGAAAGACAAACACAAAGACAGACACTAAGCAGCACCAAGGTGCCAGACATGTTAGTAAGGAAAATATCCTGGAAAAATGCATTTTCTAGGCCCAGCTGCCCCAACTGACAACATGTGGATCAGAAATGAACTACTCAGCTAATGCTTCTCCAATTCCTGACCTAAAACAAGTCACAAAAGCAAAGACCATATACCTCAAAAGAGCCCCTTAGGCAGCAAGAGTTTCAAGGTACGTCACAGTTTTTTCCAAGCCCACGCAGATCTCAGCACCAGAGAGAGGAAGTAGTGACATTCCTGCTCATGACCAGGCATCATATTGGAGAAGCATTCTGAGAAAGGCCATGCACAATGTGGACCCTGATAATAGGAAAACCAGAACAGTAAAGGTTGAGACACATAGAGAGCCAAACAGAACTCTGTATGCTACTTAGAATCTAGTAGTTATCTTTTAAAACAGTTTTGTAGAGGGACACCTGGGTGGCTCAGTCAGTTAAGCCTTCGACTTCGGCTCAGGTCATGATCTCACGGTTCATGAATTGGAGCTCCGTGTCAGGCTCTGTGCTGACAGCTCGGAGCCTGGAGCCTGCTTCAGATTCTGTGTCTCTGTCTCTCTCTGCACTTCACCCACTTGCACTCTGTCTCTATCTCTCAAAAATAAATAAACAGTAAAAATAATAATGATAAAAATTTTTTAAATAAAATAGCTTTGTAGAAAGACGAATGCATAAAAAAGATGTAGTGTATACACACACACACACACACACACACACACACACACACTGGAATATTGCACAGCCATAAAAAAGGATGAGATCTTGCCATTTGCAACAACATAGATAAACCTAGAGGGTATTTTGCTGAGTGAAATAAGTCAAACTGAGAACAACAAATACCATATTATTTCACTCATGTGTAATCTAAAAAACAAAACAAATGAATACAAACAAACAAAAAGCAGAATCAGACCTAAAAATATAGATAACTGGAAGCTGCCAGAGAGGAGGGGGTAGGTGAGGACACACGCAAAATGGATGCAGGGGAGTAGGAGATATGGGCTTTCAGTAATATATTAAATAAGTCATAGGAATAAAAGGCACATCATAAGAAACAGAGCAATGATATTGTAAAAGCATCATATGGTGATAGACGGCAGCTATACATGTGAAGAATAGTATAACATAAAAAGATGTTAAATAGATGAATCACTATGTTGTACACCTGAAACAACATAACTTGTGTCAACTATACTCAAATAAAAAATTAACAAAAAATAAAAATCAAATTAAAGAGATGCATTGACTTAGTAGTTTTACATCAAAACACCATTTAGTTACTGCAGAAAACCATAAGAACTCGGACAGTGAATATTTTATACTAACACGGAGAGACATGACTGTTAATCTCCTTAGTATAGATCTATTTGGCACTGTGTAAAACCAAGAATTTTGACAAACTTAAGGGAAGAGCAAAACATTAAGTATGATCAGGTAAAATCTCTAGTTGTCTAGAAAACAACAGCCCATGCTTCACATTAGTTTAAAAATAAAAACAGGTGGGGTGCCTGGGTGGCTCAGTCAGTTAGGCATCCGACTTCGGCTCAGGTTATGATCTCACAGTCCGTGAGTTCAAGCCCCGTGTCAGGCTCTGTGCTGACAGCTCAGAGCCTAGAGCCTGTTTCAGATTCTGTGTCTCCCTCTCTCTCTCTGACCCTCCCCCGTTCATGCTGTCTCTCCCTGTCTCAAAAACAAATATTAAAAAAAATAAAAAATTAAAAAAAAATAAAAACAGGTAATTTCTTTTTTTTTCTTTCTGAAAAGCAAGACAGAAAGAACAAAAAATGGAGAGACAGAACCAAGCATGAAGGTAGTATGGTAAAGCATAAAGACATCTGGAAAAATAAAAACGCACTATTGCTAGAAAATGGTCTAGATAAACGGGAAGAAATGAGGTCCGTTGGTACAACTCCCTATGTACTACAACTTTCTTAAGAACTTTCCAAAACCATCATCAAAATACTCAGTGTCAAACACCATCTTTTCTTAAAACCTGAGTCTGTTCACAGGCCAAATCTATTCATTTCTGCAGGGCACCCATGGGCCACAGACAAGAGGAACTCTGCCATTGCTCAAAAACTGGTAGAAATCAGTGGCACCTGGGTGGCTCAGTCAGTTAAGCATCCAATTCTTGGTTTTGACTCAGATCATGATTTCACAGGTTTGAGCCCCACATTGGGCTCTGTGCCAACCTCAAGAAGCCTGCTTGGGATTCTCCCTCTCTCTCTGCCCCTCCCCTGCTCTGTCTCTCTCAAATTAAATAAATAAACTTCCTGAAAAAGTGACAGAAATCATCACACATAGACACAACTCACAACTCCTTTTCTAACTGAACTCAGGTACTTCTTTCCTCAACTACTACTTCTTCCTCCTCTTGCTCTGTTAGGTATAATGTGAAAACAAACAGTGTCTTCGCGGAATCGGGTGCTTTGTGGACAATGCAAATTAATGAGCTTTCTGTAAATATGCGTTACTTAGTATGGGACTTGTTATCAAGCAAGAGATAAACATTTAAGATAAACACTAAATCATAAAATAGGCAAACAAAAAACATATTGAAACAGCACAATAAACTTCTCCATCAAGTCAAATAAGTAACACTTAAGAAGAATGCACCAACTTTAGCTTACTATGTGAATTTTCACTATGTTTTCTCACTACAATGTGACATTTTAAGACACTGAAATATATGTTGCTAATCTGTCTTATATCACTTCTCTTTCCCCAATTTTTGCCTAATGTAGCTACTATCAGATTCTTCAGTTGTTCACTTTTAAATAGCTCAAATGGTCTATTTTTCAGACCACTGCACCTACATTATATCCATGAAGCTAGTATAACTCTGCAGACATCCTAGCTATTCATGCAATGTTATAAGGGCATCAGCATTGTTCATTTGTATGATCTCTATGTATCTTGTCATCTTTCCAGGGTAAGACTGCCAAGTCTTGGACTCTTCATTTGGTGGAGTCTAATTCTGTTCTCTCTACAAAGAGGTAGGGTTACACTCAGCAAAGGTTACCATTTACGTGAGCCATGAAGCCTGCTAACATAACTCATCATGAAAGTAAAATCCCTAGTTATTTTTTCTCTCAAGGACATCCGAGTGCTACCTAAAATCAAGAAGGAACTCTTCAGGACAAGTTGTGTGTAGGGCCCACACATATTTAGAATCCACATTTTCACTTTGATACTCTGGAGTGTGGCATTATTTCATAGCAGTCAAGCAAAGGGTTGCTTTTTTTCCCTTTGAAAACCTCCTTTTCTAATCCCTAGAGGAAAATACATGAGAATTGAATTCAAAGACTACAGTAGCTTTAGCAACAGAACTCAATATTTTAAAATGAGCTTTCATTTAAAAATTCTTCCTTTTCTAGAAATAGAGGAGAGGTAGTGTTCTCACATTCAGTTTTGTTTCATCACTTAACCAAATGAGTTCTGAAAGGTTTGCTTTCATAAATAAGTAACACTTTTAACCATTTAAGTAATTTCTAAAACTCAGCTCATCTTTCAGACCTCTGGGTTCTGGAGTAGCCTAAGTGCCACCACTTCTGCTTTTAGGTCCAGTGTGCATCTTTCTTTCTTTTATCCTCTGATAGAATTTCATCTGCTCAGGTAATTACAGAAATCAGACATTTTAAAGCATAATCAGGCCCTGAGAATTTAAAAATACTTAAAAAGAGCTAAGAGACCTAGAAGAAATTTCAGGGACCATCTCACTTCTCACTTCTCATTAGATATGAGAAAACTGAAACCCCAAAGGGTCTTGCCCAAGGTCATATAACTAATTGACTGATCTAGAATCAAAATCTAGATCTTCTCAATCCTGAATTAGCACTCTCTCTCCCAAATTACCTGGTCTCTCTATATTTTCATCCTTTTCGATACGATCTTCAGACACAGATTGTTTAATTCATGCTAACCCAAAGTAAGATGCAGGGTACTTCTTGGTTCCATTAGTTATCACCATCTCCTTTCATTGGCTGGAAGATCAGAGACAGGAGAGAAAGTCCTGCCAGGCCTCCTCACTCCATGGATTGAGTGACAGCATGGGCTGTCTGGTGCCTTGCCCAGGAAGTCTGATTGTTCCTGCTTAGAACAGGAAGTATCTGGAATGTTAGGAGGCACAGTATCACCTTCCCTTTATAAGGACTGGATTTTCTATTTTTTGTTCTCATTTGCCTAGGGACATCAGACAATTTCAAGCTGGGCAAAAACCTAAATCTCATCCACCACCAAGACTATTCTGTTGATGTTTTCTAGCTTCTCCTATGAGACATGCCAAGGGGCTTAGAGGAAACTCTAGCCTCTTGAACCAACTGACCTTATATTTATTTATAAGGCATGTTTCTTCCAAGAAGTTCCAAAAGTTTCATACACACTCTCTCACTTGATCCTTCCCTTCCCATGAGGGGAAGCATTTCATTTTTATCTTCCTGCCACAGCCACAGTGTCCCTGATGTATACACAATTTCTCTCCAGGGTCTAACACTCAAAGGTTAGAGTCTCTAGAAGCCACACATTCTCAGCTGAAGTATCAGCCAACTGCACTATTCTAGGCACTAGGGTGCCTAGTGTTCACCAGAGTGAACAGCTCCATAACTTCATGGAGCTTACATACAAAGTAAAAAGGCTGTTTCATTACCCACTGAATTCAGAACCATAAATACAATGGATCCTGATAAAAGAAAAACAATCACTACAGTCTCAACTACTGAGAGGAATATCCACAGTTTTACATTTATCTGGTAATACAGAATCTATTTGCTAGGGGTGTATATGGATTGCACTAGAAGACAGGAGATTTGTATTCTAATCCTGACTCCTGTACCAACAAATTGCATGACCTTGAGCAAATAATGTAACCTCTCTGGCCCTTAATTTTATTTTTTGAAGATGATAGGCAAGATTTCCCATGTCTTTCTTGATCTTCAATGACTGGTGATGGGTTAACTCCACCTAGGATGGCTGGTATGGTATGAAGATTTACTGCCAACATCAGAAGAGAAGGAATCTACTTCAGTCGTTCTTATTTGTAGGATGGGGTTGAAGGCAAAAGCGCAAAACACTACACACCTTCTAAGATTATTAATAGCATCTCCCTATGCATTAATCTATGAAATCAATCAGTGCCACACCTACTCTCTGTTCAACACTGGGATAGATACTTTGAGGATGGGAGACATTTGAAAAGATCTTTAATGTTAAGGAGCTTCCAAATGAAAGTACGCAATAGTAAATAACTCAAAACAAAAGTGTATGAAAGAGGTTTTTAAGTTCACAAGAGAAGGAAATCAAAGAGAGCTAAATTAGAAACCCCTGAGGAAAGGTAGAACTTTACCTGTATCTATGCATAACAACCACTATCACAACAATAATGGCAGCTAACATTTATTGAGTGCTTGATATGTGGTACATGTATGCATTAAGTACTTCTGTGGGCTATCTCATTTAATCCTCAAAACAACCCCAGAAATAAATGCTATTTTTGTGCCTATTTTACAGAATGGGAAACATGAGGCTTAGAGAGAAGCCTAATATACTTGATAAATAGTAAATCCAGGCAATGTGATCCCATAGTGTTCCTCACCATTGAATGGCTATGGAATGCTTTCTCCACAAGTGACATAAAGAGATAAGCACAGTATCTAGCAGCTTAATGTTCCCTATATTATTTGTTTTCTTTTTCTACCCACCCCCCACAAGTATTTACCCCACCACTACACATTCCCATCCCAACTCACATACCTACACACTTCATATTTTCCAATTTTAACATCCTTCTAAGTTCTGTTGAAGGTCGACTCTGGGAATGAAGTTTTCTCACAACAGTCAAGCTTGGTCATAGTACATATTTCTAACAGCCTACTGGATGACTGGTTCTGTGCTATTCTGCGAGGTCACTGGCAGTATTTAATGTCTATGACATTAACACTTTTGATGTCTTACAGCACTGTTAAGGTAGTTTCTATATTATTATTATACATCTTCTGCATTGTTAAGGTAGTTTCTATATCATTATTATACATCTTCTGCATGACTGATCTTTTCATACAGTTTCATTGTGACAGCTAACTCTAAATTCCTTTGTGTTGTTCCTGGGGTCTTAGCATAGAAGACATCAGAAAGTATTCAAAAGTTCAAAAGCTGAGGTGTTTCAAGTGGCCCCGCCCCAGACTGCACAGAATTCTCAACACAGCCAAAGGGCAAGCAGGCCCAAGCCTGGGCATTCTGGCAAGTCACCCACCAGAATGACAGAAGGCCAGTCAACAAACACAACTCTGGCATGACTAACAGGAAGGGGGTCAGGAGTCTCAGTTCCCTTTCTTCAGTGTTCAATGTTACTAAAGAAAATAAAGACTCAGCACAATGTGGTTCCCAGTCAAAAAAACAAAAAGCTGACGTGTTTGTGAAGTTTTCATTCATTAGAAAAATGATCCAAGTCAAATAAATACAGGCAACACTTCGAGGTTTGAATCTACCCTGTTTAGAGAGTCTTCAGGTACAGACTCTGTGACCAATTTTGGACATAAAGGTAATCTACACGTTTGCAATTCCTTTAGCACATGTACTCTCACAGAACTGAACCTATCTTCTTCTGAACTACTAAATTATAATTCTACCTGTTCTTTCAAAATAAAAAAAAAAAAAACTGGGGCACCTGGGTGGCTCAGTCGGTTAAGCATCTGACTCTTGATTTTGGCTCAGGTCATGAATTCACAGTTAGTGAGTTTGAGCCCTGCATCAGGCTCTGCGTTGACAGGGCTGATCCTGCTTGGGATTCTCTCTCCCCTCCCTACCCGCCACTCTCCAACCCCACCCCCCACTCTGCCCCTCCTCTGCTCTCTTTCAGAAATAAATAAACATTTAAAAAATAAAAGAAAAAAACAACAATCCTAAAAAAAAAAAAAAGACAACTCCAGTTCAAAGATTTTTTTTAATCTTTTACTTTATAAAATAATGTAAGTCAGTCACTTAACTAACTGAGTCACCTAGGCGCCCCTAGTAAATATTTTACATCACCAAAATTTTAGTTATAAAACTTCAAGATGATAAGGGAATTTTTAAAGACTGAAAAAGCCACTAAGAATTATGAGATTATGTATTAAGGTTAAAAGGAGATTAATCTTATTCTAATGGATGGCATCAAACACTATATGTAGAAGATTTTTTTTTAAGTGGGAACTAATTTTTTTTTTCATTAAAGTTCTATAGTATACGGGTGCCTGGGAGGCTCAGTCAGTTAAGTGTCCAACTTCAGCTCAGGTCATAATCTCACAGCTCGTGAGTTTGAGCCCTGAGTCAGGCTCTGTGCTGACAGCTCAGAGCCTACAGCCTGCTTCAGATTCTGTCTCCCTCTCTCTCTGCCCCTCCCCGCTCACACTCTGTCTCTAAATAAACATTAAAAATTTTTTTAAAAAAGCACTGAAGTATAAAGTGACCTTAGAGCCTGGGTTTTCTGGAATAGTTACAATTTCAAATATTCTACTTCCATAAGCAAATGGCTTTCTGAAAATCGTATTATTTTGTTATTCAGGCTAGTCTGTATATCTCTTCCATCTCTTCTATCTGAAAATAAAATAAAAGTTCTTTGTGGGATCATGTGATCTACATGTTGGTTTGGATAAATAAATCATCATAGACATAGCAGGGGAAAAAATATCAGGTTACAAATTTAAGAGATCCTGACTCTAATGTCTATTGAATTACTGCCTATGAAACGACCACTAGACTTTCAAATAGCTAACACAGAGGAAATATAATCAATACTAAGAGTTGCAGTACCTGTGAGGAAAACCAAAATACTAGCGCAGAAGCCTGATTGTTCTTAATACTAAGAACCGAGATATATTTCTCTATTAAGTACTTACTCATAGAGATAATATGAACATTGACAACATCCTTCAACACAGCAATGTGCTTCAATGGATTTCTTATTATAATAAATATGCTGAAGACTTTCGACCAAAACACAAATTCACAGACACCAACATCTGCCCTCTGAAATGTTGTTTTTGGGAAGTGACTCAGTACCTTTTCTGGATGCCAACTGCTATACCTCTGTAAAGGTAAATGTCTGGATTTTTTAAACTGAAAATATTAAAGTAGTTCCATCCTTAGTCAAGAATTCAGATGTTCTGGATTGACCTACTGCCTGTAACTAATTTGCTGGTTCTGGCGTGAATACAATATAGTTGAATTAAATTTTATTAAATTCCAGTGAGATCCAGACAGAATTTCTTTTTTCTCTTTCTTACAAGGGAAGAGCAAAGAAAACGTTTCTCTCTGTGATTGTGCATGGAATATGCTACAGAAATGTCAGAGTAAGTAAAGAATGTGAATGTGCATTTGTTGCAATAAGAATATAAAGGAAATTCTACTTTAAAAAAATACACCAGGGTCACCTGGGTGGCTCAGTTGGTTAAGCATCTGACTTCACGTCAGGTCATGAGCTCCCAGTTCATGGGTTTGAGCCCTGAAGCAGACTTTGTGCTGACAGCCCAGAGCCTGGAGCCTGTTTCAGATTCTGTGTCTCCCTCTCTCTCTCTCTGTCACTCCCCCACTTAAGCTTTGTCTCTCTCTCTCTATCAAAAATAAATAAACCATTTTTTAAAAATTTTAAAAATAAATGAACACACCAAAAAAACTCCTAAACTTTCCTAAACTTTAATGTGATTATTTGCTTTATAAATTATATCTTCCACATAATTTAAGTGTTCAGTAACAGCTCACTGATTATCAGACTAAGACAAAGGAAATTTAAAGCAGAACTATTAAGAGCCATAATCTACTAATTGATCAAAAAGAAAAAAGCTAAAATTATAATGCAAATCAAAAACAAAAGGATTATAAGTGAAAATGTGATACATTCAAATGAATACAGTGAAGCATTTCTATCAAAGCTGCCTCTAATATTTCTTTCACTGGACTGTGTTTGGTTTTGTTTCTACAACAGGATAAAGAAGAAAACCACTAGAGTTTCTTTGACCATCAGTTCCCTGGTTAATGAAACCTCCAACATCAGATCAAGTTATTCTACCTTAGTTCAACCACTGTATATTGACCCCCAAAGGGTATGTTCAGTTTTAAAAGCCTTCTGAGGGGTCCCAGTAATGGAGACACAGGCCCAGAGAAAAAGGAATTAATGCAACTTTCTTAAAAAGTATACATGAGGGGAACCTTCAGCTGCATGACCTCAAAAAAGAACAAGAAAGAAATCCACAGGTCTCAGAAATAACTCCATGGTAGTTCTGTGGGTCAGCCATTTGTTTATGTGCCAGATCATAAGAGACAGTTGGTTTCTAGGAGCTCAGTCCCATAAAAGAGTATTCCAACTATCCATGGAATGAATTCCCTTTTAATTAAAAGAAGAGGGGAGGGGGGCAGGGAGATGCTTTTACAAAGGCCTAAAAAAGAAGACAAGAGCAACTGTATAGAGGAGGAAAAAAAAGCTAGTCAGTAAAACTTACAAGTTATTTATGCCTTTTATATACAGTCTCTACATAATTGCCAAAACTCATTTCCCAAATGTAATTGCCTAGTGTTACATTTCACCATCTCAGCTGATGGAAAGCTGCAGGAAAGGGAAAAAAAGGTAGCACAGGAACAGATATCCCAAATAACATTTAAATTAGAAGCTTTATCCTTTTCAAAGAGGAAATCTGGGGTGTGGTGGTAGCAGCTAAAATTGATTCAGTCAGTCCATGGCCACCATGTACCTAGGTTTCAGGACCTTGACAGTATGGATGATAGTGTCTCTTCTATTTCTTAAACCAGATGCTGAGTCCCTGCAGCAACCTGTCCAGATCCACCTGTGTTGTAGCCCCTGTGTTCACGAAGGTAACCTATCCATACTGCATTAAGTTAAGATTTTATAGATAAATTGTAGATGTTATCAAAGCGGTAAGAAGAAGGAAAAGGGAAAACTAAGAAGAACCTCAGAAATAATTGTTTTATGATGCTAAAAGTGAGTACCAGAAGGGGAGAAATTACTGTTCAATGTCACAGGGCATTACTCAGGGATAAACTCAGGGTTTATCCTATACTCTTTAGACTTTTGGTCTAGGTCAATCTCCAGCTCTGGAGGGCAATTCTTGGATTCCACTCTCCAAGTAGACTATTCTCTACCTGACCTCATGGTTTATCCGATTCTCTGAACCAGCAATAAGATGCCATTTTGAAGAAGTCAATAAGCAAAGTAATGTCTATTTCCTGCTTGGCGAACAGTGAGAGATCAGGATTAAGAAGGCTCTTGTATCATCTATGGAAAAAGCAGGATTCAATCAACGAGGCCAACCCAAAGTAAGGTTGAAACCTCTGGGCTCACTGTGCCCCAGTTTCCAAAACTGACAGAAATGGAACCACTGCTTCTTGCTGGCTGAAACGAGAAGCAGGGCAGACTTAACATGTACCAAATACAGGAAGGTAGCCATAGGAAACATTGTCATTAAGAATAAGGAGCGGGATGCCTGGGTGGCTCAGGGAGTTAAGTATCTGACTCTTAATTTCAGCTCAGGTCATGATCTCACAATCATGAGATGGACAAGGTGGAGACTGGGATCTCTATCCCCCTCTCTCTCTGCCCCTCCCTTGCTCATAGGCATTTGTGTGCTCTCTGTCTCTGTCTCTCTCTCTTTCTCTCAAAATAAATAAATAAATTTTTTTAAAAAAAGAAGAAGGAGCATTACTCTAGATTCTGGAGTAATCTTGCTGCTTGCTCGCAGCAGAGGCTGTCCACAATATGTGTTTATTATTTCTACAAGTTTCCTACTACATTCCTTCCCTGTGATAATGCAGCCCTGGTCATCAGGCCTCAAGGGCTGTGCTCGTGGTCAGTGTGTCTCACCTGATAGGACTTCAGATACTCCCTCTCTGGAGTTATAATCTGAAATGTAATTCTAGATTCTAGAGGGATTCTGGAGCTGAAAACAGGAGAGGAAGGGAATCGGGATTTAAGGTGGATATTTACACAAATGCCACCCATTCATGTATGCACTGTGAGATCAAACCACCTATTTTTATATACTTTTTATATAACAGTATAACTCTTCACTCTTTAAAGAAGGTTTTCAGATTATTTACCTTAAATGAGCCTCAAAACCTCAACCAAGGCTGAGCATTTTGCTAGCCTTATTTCACAGATAAAGAAGCTAAATTCCACAGAGATTAAGAGTTTCCAACTTCTGGGGCTCCTGGGTGGCTCAGTCATTTTAAGCGTCTAACCTAGGCTCAAGTCATGATCTCACAGTTCATGGGTTCAATCCCGACGTTGGGTTCTGTCCTGAGAGCTCAGAGCCTGAAGCCTGCTTTGGATTCTGTGTCTCCCTCTCTCTCTGCCCCTCCCCCACACAGTCTCTGTTTTTCTCTCTTTCTCTAAAAATAAACAAACATTTAAAAAAATTTTTGTTTTAAATAGCTCCCAAGTTTTTCAAGGGTACCTGGCTGGCTCTGTCAGAGCACGCAACTCTTGGTCTCGCAGTTATTAATTTGAACCCCATGTTGAGTAAAGAGATTACTTAAAAATAAAATCTTAAAAAAAAAGTTTCCAAGTTCCTACGATCAGCATCAACCACCTAGTGGAAGAGTTGAGATTTTGGTCCAAGTCCTCTAACTCATGATTCAGAATCCTTAACAAATTACAAATACTGCCCACGCTACGTGACCAGTAATAAAGATTAAATCTATGACTATATATGAACTCAACAAAATAATACAACAAAGGTAAGAGTTTCCAACTAATTGGTTCCCTATTTTGAAAAATAGATCTTGGGGAAGTGAAAAACAACTTTCTCTATGATATTAAGGTAAAAATAACTTCTATGTGACTGTCAAGCACACTATAAAGCACAAAGCATCCCAGCAACTCCTTGTTTTGCTTAAAGGACAGTCAGATGTCAATAACTATGACAAAAAGCATACTTACCACAGAAGGCATCCTAAATCATTGCATATGGTGAAAGAGTTTCTTCCACTCTGTGAATTCTGTTTCTTCTTCAGCATCTTCAAGACATCTCTACAACCAGTGGTCAGTCTGTCACATTTGAATGCCACGTCCAGGCAATAACCACAGTTCAAATTCACTGGCACAGAGAGAAAAAGGAGATAGCAGACTCTGAGGACTTCCAGATTCTGAGGAGAAGTATTGTCACAAGCTTTTTGATTTGCTTTTTATTTCAATTAACCTTGAAATCTAATTCATGTTGTAAAGTTTAATAGCTGATGTGTTACAGGCTCAGAAATCTCTATTGTTAAACAATTATTATTTCAAATCCAAGTGATTCTTCAACAAAACAACCAAAAAAGAAAAGATAGCAGGGTTTTTTGTTGTTTGTTTGTTTTATGTGTGTGTGTGACACAATAGTTTTAATGGCTGTGAAAAGATTGGTTTATTTTCATAAATTAACTATTAGTTCTTGACAAATAGCAAAAAAATGTGAGAATAAACATATTTTTTAAGAGTAAAACAAATTAATAATGATGCATAGCTTCCTCAGCATTTTTTTTTAAGTTTCTTACCAAATAATTAATTTAGGGAAGAGTAACAAGTATGATGATCTATCTCATGCTAAATACTGAGTTTATACTTTATAAGCAATCTTTCATTTAATCCTCACATCAAGATTTTGAAGGATGCATTACCTACATTTTATAAGAAAAGTGAAATTCAGAAACACTAAATGAGCCTCAAAACCTCAACCAAGGCTGAGCATTTTGCTAGCCTTGCCCAAGGTTACAAAGCTAATCAATGCTGCAAGCCAGGGTTCAAGCCCAAAACAGTTCTTGCACCAAGTGAAGAAAATATATTCATTTAAATATTAATTCAGAACTAAACATTTGTACATCACATTCAGGAAGGAAAATCTCAAATTATACAATCTCAAATTATACAATTTGATACTAGCATAAAGAAAAAATTTTTAATTACCCATATTCTCATCACCCAGAGAAAACTATTAATCTTTGTTATTTTTCTACAATACTACTACAGTATGTTTATAATGGAATATGCATTTTAATTAACGAGATTAAAAGAAAGAAGTTTTCTTGAGAAAAAGAGACTACCAGAGGATTAATGGTTCAGTAATGGTTCCCAATCAGAGAATGGGATAGAAACGAAGAATTAAGGCCCAGAAAAGTAATTTTCACCTAATCACAAAGCAATTCAATGGTAGAACAGGACAAAAACACAGTTCTTCTACTACCCTGCCAAGTATTCATTCCAATATGTACCTTTTCTGGGTTTCTACAGAATTTATAGTCTGTGACTCTAGATTACAGTCAACCTTCCATTTGCTTTATTCAAGTTATTTCTCATATAACATGGCCCCTTCTCCCAACTAAATTAACCATCATGTAAATTCTCTTTACTCTCGTGTTTTATCTTTCAGAAGCTTGTTTATCGTCTATTCCTGGTAAGCACAATTTTTCAACATCTTGATAATAAATGATTAAATCAAAATTTCCATCAGAAGACTTTGTCTCCTAGATCAATTTTGCCTACATGAGCAGTTTTGAGGCTAGCCTATACCACCTTTTGAGTTGACACAACAAAAACAGCAAGATAACTGAGATTTATCAGTGTATTTATTCATCTATTCATTCACTTAATATAGTGCAGATGATGGCCAGGTTCCATTCTGGGCACTGAGGAGGTGTCCTGCCATCAAACACCCAAGCTGTTGACTGTCCAAGAAGTAGGGTAGTGCCCATCACACAGTGGTCTTCACTGTACTAACAGTAGGCTGAACAATTCTGGCAATAATTTTTAGGTCAGTTCAGAAAATCTTTCTACAGGACCTTCATGCTAAACACTAAAGCTACAGAAATCTATAAGTCAGGGAATAAAGTGTGATGCTTGCTTTCAAGGAACTCACAGTATAGTAAAAAGATGTGTCAGAAAGACAGGACAGGTGATGGAGACGGTACTGGGATTATTCTAGGTTGTGTTTTTAAGATTTATCATCAGGAGCCCAGTCAAAGGCAAAAAGTCTAATCAGATGGATTTTTTTAAAAACTCAGGAATACTCTATTTATTCCTAATACCTACTCTCCCTGACATCCTCCCTATTTGTTTATTAATTTGGGGTCTCCAAAAACTCTGGTCAAATTGAATCTCTTGCCTTTCCAGAGGAAGTCTGCACCTTGATTATCACAGAAGCATTTCCTGAAGACTCTGGAGAATTCAAGTGCATTGCACAAAATGAGGCTGGGACTGCAGTCTCTAAAGCAAGACTCTTTGTTTCTCCAGGTAATTGTTCTTTAGGATCGCCCTGCTCCAATTCAGCCATGAGCCAGGACAAAGTTTCTGTTTCTATCTGAGTTGGTGAATAATTATATTTTTCAGAAAGAAAAGTGGAGAAACCAGAGAGTTCTCCAAAGTTACTCATGAGGAAACTTTCTTCAGAACTAGCCTCCTTTCCTTGGAACAGTGATAGCTACACGAAGGACAAAAATGTAGATGATACCCCAATGAACACTATTTCAACTATTCCTCAACCAGCCAGTCACAATGAACAGGAGATCCAGGTTCCAAAGGAGGATTTCTGCAATGAAAATTCTACTGAGCTACAACCACAATGGTAAGGGCAGACAGACCTAACACTCACTCACTCAACAAATGTTCTTGGTCTTACAGTATAACATTGAACATGGCAAAGTTCCTGCCCTGAGGGAGCGTGCATTTGCAGTGAATCATGTAACTGTCATTTCCTTGCCCTTCATCGTATACTTCACAAGGGCTGAAACAGCAAATCATGTGCTTAGATCTACATTTAAGGTTTTATTACAGAGACTTCTTTAAAAAAAAAATTAATGTTGAAATGCCACAAGAATTTGAAAAAGTACAATCTTTTCTCCAAAAGAATTCGGGGTCCTATCTAAATATAAATACATAAAACACTTTGTGATATAAGTTTCTTCCTGTTGTCTTAGAATACAGACAAAATTGTCCCTGCATTTAAAAGGCAACTGTAAAACCCATGGGGGAGGGGAAGGGAAAAAAAAAAAAAAAAAGAGGTTAGAGTGGGAGAGAGCCAAAGCATAAGACACTCAAAAACTGAGAACAAACTGAGGGTTGATGGGGGGTGGAAGGGAGGGGAGGGTAGGTGATGGGCATTGAAGAGGACATCTTTTGGAATGAGCACTGGGTGTTGTATGGAAACCAATTTGACAATAAATTTCATATACTAAAAAAAATAATAAAAAAAAAACTTAGGACACAATTTCAAAAAATAAATAAATAAAAAATAAAAAAATAATAAAAGGCAACTGTATAAATGGGAAGCTAACTCAGTAGGTGAATTTGCCAACCAGGCTATGTTTAAAACACAATCCACTACCATCTCCAATACCCAAACACAAACCTCAAACCAAAACAGTGACTAAAAACAAAAAACAAAAAAAAAAAAAAAAACACCCTAAAAATTGATACTTAAAAGTCATTTAAAATTTTCTGTTTTACCAATATCTAACACAGTCCACTAAATATTTTACCAACCTAAAGTTACATTTAGATTAAATTTAGGCTAAACACCTTAAATAAAACTTAAAAAATGAACACTCTTGACTATTTTCCAGTATAACTAAACATAGCATCTATTAATTACAAAATAAAAGATACTGGAATATCTTTTAAGATATTCTTGAGTATTTAAGATATTTCTTGAGTAGTATTTGGGTTTTTAGGTGGAAAAATTTATCATGTCAGAGATGAAAGGAATCAGAGGTCAAATACATGAAGTACCCCATTCTACAAAGGACTACAATTGTAGATGACTGGCTGATTTTGCTGAGGGCTGCTTCCTCATGCTTTTATGACCCTGGAATAGGTACTCCCCAAGTAGTTCTTAAAATGAAGCCAGGGAAGGAAAGAATCTGAACTTGGAGATTAACAGACCTGCAACAATGTACGTGAGGCACATAGTAGAATTCATTAAATAGTAGCTATTACTTCACTGCATAGTTTTTTCTTAGGATCAATGTAACTGCAATAATTGCCTATCACTGTGATTTTTCAGTTGGTCTCCTGGAACCCCTTTAGCTTCTGGGGTTTCTAGTTGCCTGGAGAGTAGCTACCCTTACAAATAAAGATTTCTCATGAGGTCAAAGAAGAATGGGTGTGTGGGACTAAACACTGCAATTTATTCAACAAACATTTATTAAGCACATCTTATGTGTTTGTCAGTTTCTATGTGAGACTTCCCTCAGAAGACAGCCAATACAGATATCTAAAACTTTTCTCCAGGAGTTCATGTGTTTAGCAGTGAACCTTTACGACTTAAAAAGACATTGAGCTTATAACAAAGTACTTTTCTATTTCTACCTTTTTCATTAATAAAACCATCTGTGGGAAAAATTATTCAACAAAAGTTCCATAAAAGTTAAGTTTTTACTAAAAGTCAACTATGAGCTACATTGTCCCAAGCAAGATAAAAATGTTATCAACAGTCCCTCCCTCAGTAAACATTTAACTTGGTTGAGGAGATCTATTATACCATGTAATAGTCCATTATGATTTCCTGTTTCATCTGAGTCTCTCAGCAACCCTCTGATTAGGTTAGTAAAACAGATACTATCTTGCTTTTCAGTTAATTATTAAAGCTCAGAGAGTTTAAGCCACTTGTCTAAGGTTACACAGCCAGTATTTGGTAGAGTGGGCCCTCACACTCAGGTCTTCAAAATAGATAATAAGAAGGTTAATGTGTCTACAAAGTTGTAGAACATTAACCAAATAAATGTCATAATTTTTACTGCTTGACACCAAACCTAGTGGAATGTCTATTATTATTTCTCACTTGAAAAGAATACAAGACAGAATCAAGTACTCAAAAGGAGAGATTTCAAATTTTAAGTGCTACAGTGGGATGGAGCTTCAGTAATCATAGTGAACTACACATAACCTGAAAATAAAGGAAGCGTTCTTCACTCTTCAGTCCTCTCATACTCAATGTGGTATTTGCCTTCTTAGTTGATATAGCATAAATTAGCTTCATCACATACATCTGACCTCTGACTTTAGACAAAGCTCACAGCACCATTGTACAATAGTATATTTTACATTAAAAAAAAAAAAAAAAAACAAGGGCTGTACACGAAGAAGGGATGAATGAGTGACAGCTAAACAGCCAAGCCACCCTTCCACTGATGATGGGAAATAAAGAATTCCCTTAATGGTTCGGTGAGACAGTGGAAAGTTGCCTACATATTGTGAGGCACTGGAATGATCCACCAAAGTCGTTGCTGATAAATTAGAGAAAGAAATGGAAAAAGTTGTCTTTGGGGACTGGTTGGAATATAGTTCACTCACCTGACATCTTACTGATTCTTCCGGTTTTAGGACAATTTTTCTCAAATAAGCAACTAAACCATTCAAATAACCTTACTTGTGAGGAAAAGTAAAACACCCTTCCAAAAAGGCAAACCAAACATTAAAAAATAGAAAAACAGATTCTTAACAGATTATTAAATATAGACCTTTAACTTCTATAAATCAGCCTGTGAGCCCCTGACTGTAGGGAAAAACTTAGCCCAGATATACCATGGTGCTATTACACTATAACAAAATAACATCTTACAAAGGCCTAAGAGGAAAAAAAGAGATAAAGTTTAAAGGATAAAAAAGCAAATGGGACTAAAATTCTTCCTATTCGATATGGTTCAGCATCTGCCTTAGGCAATATCAGGGACTCTATAGTTTGTCCTGGGCATGTTACCTACTTGACTGTTGGATACATCTTAACCTTTTAGGTATTAAGATACCTAATACCTTAAAAAAATCTAGCATCTCCTCTCCCTTGCCCTAATTAAATCCTGTTATCTAGAAAAACCAAGTAACAGTCATATATACTACATTTAAACTGTTTAGAACAGCACCTACTCATAGTAAATGCCATACTTGTTGGTTATTCTTGCTACTTTTATTGTCACTTACATTTACATTTTAAGTCTCCCTAATTAGGATTAAAAGGCTTTGTCCCTATTAATGGAATCTGAAATATCAGTGAGCAAATGTAGAGAAATATTTTGGGAAATTCCTGAAATAAGAGTTGGTAGGCAAACACCTACTCATCCAGTTTAGTATGCCTTTTCCACTATGTAATGGCTGTGTGCCCAGGAAGCAATCATACACCTACATGATCAGCTGTGAAGAATTTTACATGGCTCATATGCATTCAAACATCTACTGGTTGGACCTTAATGTACATGGTAATTAAATCAAGATTAGAGGATCCATGAGGGAGGGTAATGAATAGACATGCTTTAGGCCAATAGAAACATACCATAATGGAAACCAACTAAATGGGGATAATTCCACTCAACGGACCTGATCCTCATGTCACCTACTCCTTTTTACCAGTTCTGTTGTTGATTTGAAGGTTTCTTCCTCTATAATTATTTACTTCCCTGCACAAAAATGGAAACCTAAATACCAAGATAGTTTTCTTAGTGAAAAGACAAAGGAAACTGCGTAACTGTTAGGAGTTAAGGGAGATGAAGAAATGAGAGTTGACGGCATAAAGCCCTAAAAGTACAGACTGTTTCTTTGGTAATTTCTTAAGTGTTTCCAACTCTTTAAGAATAAAAGAACAAGGTCAATGAGGCATATGCCGTACAGAGTCAGAAAACTTGTTAAGAAACCAAATCATCTTTTTCCACCTCCCCACCTTCCCAGAAACGTCATCATCACCTGCTCTCTCGCCTTTACCCAGACCACACCCTGTCTCTTGAAACAAACTGCTTGAACTCAGCTCCACCCCTGCTTCTATTTGGCAAGAGGGGGAAAAAGGGGGGGGGCCTTCAGATGAACAACTATCCAATACAAATCAGTTTGGACGCCATCCATCACTAATCTTACTTCTGGAGAATTTTTACTGGATGGAATGTCAGTCTTAGGATATGGTTTCCCTTTCAGTCCTTCTTTCTCAAACAGGGAACATTCAAAGCCCCCACCACAATAAAGAAATTGAGTTTGCTTTATACTTTTTTCCATTTCCCAATTCATTGCTCTTCCTCCTGCATGAGCTTGCTAAAGCTCACAGTCAAAATTCACATCTAAAATAAAGATGCCTCCAAGAGAAGCTCATGTAATCCCACTCCTTAAATATCACTAAGACATCTGAGATATTGTTTAGATTGTGGACTCTTACTTTGACATGCCAGCATAGGTAGATGGACAGGCAAGCACATCAGATGTCACTGTTTGGCAGCTGATAAAAGTCAGTGGTGCTATAATACTAAGCACAGAGCCACTAGATTAGTCTGTGAGGGAAGGGGATGCCTCTTCCTTCCCTTCAATAGTGGGTTAAACCCAGCTGGCACCCTCTGGAACGACGGGTAAGTCCCACCTTTATTTCTGCTACAGTTTTGGGTTTTGGTTTTTTGTCCAAATCAGAGGAATGTGTACAAAAATCAACTTCACATAAAAAGTGTGCAAGTAACATTGTAATGTTATTATACAAATATTTAATAAGGAAGTAACCTATTCATTCCACTGAAACTGGAAGGTATTATAGAAAGGGTACAAGGCAAGATAGTTGTGTGTTAGTATTTTTAGATCATCATTTTTCCTTGAAAAGGGATACTTGGCGTGATTATAACTGTGGTGATGTTCTAGAGCTTTAAAATATCCTCAATCAGTTGTTTGTGCAAGTCTGTCTGTACTATATCAGAGAGAGGAAAAAAAAAGTTAGGATTTTTTAAATAGGAGCTGCATAGTATTTTACTTATAAAATCTTTGAAATTTATTTAACATTACTTGGAATAAAATGATACTGCCAAGTAAGAGAACCTCTTATAAAATTAAACTGTTGAACAGTAACTACAAACATAAAGAAAAACTTTTCAGAGTTATCTATTTGAACATCTCTATAAAATTTTGTTGAGACATGAGTAAAATGGAACTTTTGAAAGAATATATTCTTAACTGAGCTTTGAAAAGTAACGGTAATTGTTAACTATGAAGACCGATACCAAAATGTACAAGATTGGTGACATTTTAAAAATATATGTAAGGAAAAACAGGGAACTTTCTGGAAAATATCTACTGGCTATTTGTTACAGTTTATCACTTGCCATTTGAAATGAATCTGAATAATTTGCCTTCCTAAAAAGGAATTTAAGAACTAAATTTGGACTCAATTCTGCAATGTAATGAATAAGCCCATAACTACAAAATTACTTGCCTTCAAATAGAGTCCTTGAGAAGATCTAATTAAAGCTTCCTTTTAGATGTTTTCCTCCAACAGTGTAAAGGCCTAATACAGTTATTTACTAAAATGCACTCTGGTTGAACATGTTTGTGTTCATAAACTTGAAATTAAGGAATATATGGCTTTTTAAGTGTTCTTTCTCAACAGAATCGTTCTCTTGGCTGTTGAGTTGCATTTGTTCTTTCCTAAAACCTTTAGGTTTGTTTGTTTGTTTGGGGTTTTTTTTAATTTTTTTACTCTGAGAGCATGCACGCACACATGCACATGCATGCAGACAAGCAGGACAGGGGTAGAGAGGAGAGAGAGAGAATCCCAAGCAGGCAGGCCCCGCACTATGAGTGCAGAGCCTGAAGTGGGGCTCAAACCCATAAACCATGAGATAATGACCTGACCTGAAATCAAGAGTTGGACACAACCAACTGAGCCACCCAAGCACCCCTAAAACTGCTAGTTTTAATTTAATTCTAAACTATATGTACAGCCTTGGGATGAAGTTATTTGGTCTGAAATTTTTCATTAAAAATGATACATTCTTCAAGCTAGGAAATTAAACAATTTTAAGATTTCATTTCAATGATGACAGCTTGGTATCAGTTATAGTTTGATTTATCATTATCTTAGAGTTGCCTTATACTATGTAATATTAAACGTATTTTGAACTAGTCTGTGTGTAATGTCTGTATATAGTTCTGCTTATTAGATTTACCATACTAATGGAAGAAATCAGAGGCAAATATGACCCTTCATGGTTGATTTTAGGGGCAAATGATTCATCTAAGGAAAAATGGGGTCCATTACAGGAAGTTAGAAGAATCAATGCAGAGCTAAGTAAGAGAAATGGCATCCCTCTTTTTTGATGAGATATACACTAGTTTCATATTGCCTTACTTCCTTCTGTACATTAGCATCTTCCATTTCAAAAGAAAAAGAGAGAAGCTAAAATAATTTCAAAATTAGTCTAAAAATACATATGAAATAGGTAAAACTAGTAAAAAGTAAAAATCTAAATAATTAAGAGTATCAACACCAATAACTAGATTGTATAATCTAAAAATAATAAAAAAATTTATATATGGCTCTGGAATAGTCAGTAAGATATAAACACACAGAAAGACACACATACTCCTTAATTATCTTCTAGTTTGGTACTATGGTCATTTTGGAATCAAAGGGAGAAAAAGAGGCAGCACCCTGAGAGCGAGCCGCAAAAAATACACTCAAAGTTGACAATAGTGAATTATACATGTTCCCTCTACTTTATGAAATTGCCAAAGAGTGAAGGAGTAAATATGGACATTCACTGTTCCTTATAAAAAAAAGCATATTGTTCCCCTTGATCTAATGAGACATCATTCATCACAGATCACCAGGACATTCATTAAGTGGTGTATCAGAAGAGCTGCTCATTGGTTTTCATGAGCAATGGGAAGAATTCAGACTGAAAAGGAGCAGACAAGTTAGGTATTTAACTGCTAATAATTTAAATAATTATTAATATAATTAATATTATTAATATAATTAATCTCTGTGGTTAATGAACTATACCCCCTAGGCAAAGGCTAATCGTAAGGCCATAAAATTATCACATTGAGCAGCATCACAGTATTTCTTTTCATAGTCACTTGGCAAACTCAAACTTTGTGTTCCTGTATCTTGAAGCCCCTGGGCAAGCTTCAAGAATCACCCAGAGGCAAACCAACATTAATGAATACTTTTTTTGTTGCTGTTGTTCTCAGGAGAAAAGTCATTTGTACAAAGACAGAGATAAAGAAAAGAAGTCTAGAAGCCAGGAAAGGTCCACCTTGAGGTGACCTTGAAAGCATTTAAGCCTCCCCCCAAAACAGCACATATGCTCCTAAAGATGTTAAACAGTACTGTTTTTTATGCAAATACTGTAATTGAATCATTTTCTCCTTTTGAAGGAACAATATTCTTCAAGAGGCCACTCCATCAAAGACAGGAGCACAGTATTCCCAGGATCACAACAAGGAGGGGCAGACCACGGTTGCTTCAGATTCCTTGAGATCTTCTGTGATTCCAGGCTTGCCACCCCAAATTCAGGACCCCACCCTTCGAGGAACAAATCATTATAGTAATAAATTGCCTTCATCTTCCATATACCAGCTAAGCATGTTTAACTACGAACGTCCAAAACACTTCATTCAAACCCAAAACCCATGTGGCTCCAGACTGCAACCTCCTGGACCGGAAACCTCCAGCTACTCTAGTCAGACCAAACAGTCTTCCATTACCATCCAGCCCCGCCAATGCACAGAGCAAAGATTTTCTGCCTCCTCAACAGTGAGCTCTCACATCACCATGTCTTCGTCTGCTTTCCCTGCTTCTCCCCAGCAGCATGCTGCCTCCAACCCAGGCCAAAGGGTTACAGCCACCTATAACCAGTCCCCAGCCAGCTTCCTCAGCTCCATATTACCATCACAGTCTGATTATAGTAGCAGTAAAATTCCTTCCAATGTGGACACCAAGTAAGTATATTTTTTTATATATGAATAGATACTGCATATACACTGAGTTTGTATCTAAGGAGTGTGGGGGAGTATGCCCTAGTTCACTATTTAGTATTTTGAAAGGCAATGAAACCTCAAGGTCTCTTTCATAATTCTCCTAAAACACCTTGAACCAGGGGGCTGGCAGTAAGAGGTCATCTGACCCATTCTCTAGTGTCCAGACTATCCTAAACCCAAATCACCTATTACCCCATACATTACTTATAATTTTCTATCTTCAAAAAAAGAAGATTTCTAATATACTCAAGAACAGTGAACTATTCTCCCAGTTCTAAGTTAAGATCATCATGCTATAAATTTAATTGCTCGCGTTCTGGGCTCAGCTGAGATGAAGAACACCTGTCTGCTCTTCCTCAGCTAGGATTTCCTCTCACATAAGCAGAGACTATTAAATTTCTTCTCAGTCTTAGTCTTTTCTTCCTATCCATTTTCCCTTCTGATCCTGAGCATCCACTTGGCTTAAAAAAAAAAAAAAATTAATGAAAATCTGGGACTCAAATAGTGAAGTATATGAATTTTCCTTGCTATGATAAGAAAGGCTTGAATAGATAAATGACCTTAGCGTTTCCTTTGGTAATTAAAAAAAACTTTGTTCAAATGAGTTGAGCTGATTGTCCTGTCTAAATAAAGAGAAGAATACCTGGAGCCTTATGCAAGCATGTACTACTTCCAAAGCCTAAAACTATCCTAGGAGAACCTGATATGAATAAGGACACAGTGGTTGTGCTTTTTTTAAAACATGAACTGAATACTTTGTGCTTATGCAAACCGAGAGCTATCAGTTTTCCTGTCCCTTGCCTGGCTAAAACATCAGATAATTAAATCTGAGGCAACTGAAAAACTGCCTGATGGAATATGTTTTGTTGCAGGCTTATCAAAAGATTTGCTTAGATTCTTGATAATTTCTCTCACTATTCCCCAGAAGCTAATTTTTGTAGAGATTTCTATTATTGGTGAAAACTCTGGAAATTAAGTTCAATGGACTACAGCAATTCAACCTGCAAAGAATTATTTTCAACATTTTAAAAAACAAAAATGAGGAAAGTCAAGAACATTTGTTAGAATCCTACAGATACTAGGACGAACCATTTGAAATGGCTGATAGTCAACTATTTTTCACCTACAAAAATGGCATCCTCATAGGTTTGACCTAATATGTTTTTAAAGAAGACTTTAAGCCCTCTCTTTCTCTTCCCTCCAAAATTCCCATTACACTCATTAACACACAATGTAGATTTTTCTTGGTTACAATCTAGCCAAATGATCATTTTCCATCTAGCTTTCCATTATTTTTCGAATTTCCTACGTGAGCATTTTTAAATCTAAAATAACGTTTTCTGACTCTACTATTTTTCTTAGTAAAGTCTTTCAATCCTATTCCAAATATCTGCTAAGAAAAGAGAGCCATCAAATAAGTATTAGTGAACCTCAACCATGTTCCTAGCTCTGTACACAGAACTAAGAGAGAAAGGCAAAAATGGAGGATAAGAAATAAAGCATAGGAGGTCCCCAAACCAGAGATCAAAGATACAGCTTTAGCTGTTCCATTTGCAGCAACCATAGATAACTCTTTTAATCTTCCCACAGCCACTTGATACCCATTCAGTGTCCAGCTGCACGGGGTGGAAAGCTCTGGCCCTTTGAACATTTGTGCACAACTCCCTCATTGTTATGGTGGGCTTAAGTTTGCCCTGCCTTCGAAAATAATCCCTTGGATTCTGACCTAGATTGCTTTGAAAGCTTTATTTAGCTTTTCATCAGTAGGAAACCCTTAAGCAAACATTTTATTCAGTCAATCAAACCATAGACTGGACTTTGAGGCGAACTCCAATTCTAATTAGTCCATTCAAAAAGCTTGCTGTGTGACATTCAGCAAGTGTGCCTTACCTGCCTGGTGATTCAGTTTTATGACCTACAACAAAATTAAGGATTTCGGTGATAAATGATAGAAAAAAAAATTCGCTTCTTGGCCTTTTGGCTAAGATCAAGTGTAATGACAGAAAAAAAAAAGACCTATAAAGCAGAATGCAAGAATATGAGTTTATAAATATGAGCAGATATCTCGTCTTACATTTAGGCTATGTAAACTGATAAGGGTATTCACTGAATAAAGTGACTGGGTCAAATACACATCAGTGATTCTCAGGCTCAATTTTGATAATCCTTCAGGATTTCTCAGATATACTGCATTATAACAGTCAAAAAACAAACTTATTGGGGCGCCTGGGTGGCGCAGTCGGTTAAGCGTCCGACTTCAGCCAGGTCACGATCTCGCGGTCCGTGAGTTCGAGCCCCGCGTCAGGCTCTGGGCTGATGGCTCGGAGCCTGGAGCCTGTTTCCGATTCTGTGTCTCCCTCTCTCTCTGCCCCTCCCCCGTTCATGCTGTCTCTCTCTGTCCCAAAAATAAATAAAAAAAAAAAAAAAAAAAAAAAAAAAAACAAACTTATTTAATTCTAATTCACTTTAACAAGCATGTGACTTTTATAAAGATGTAGACTAACATTAAAAAAATAGGCTATTATAGCTCCATATAGTTGGAAAAATAGGAGATTTTTAAGACAAAGGAATTTTACCACTTTGACATGAAAATTCAATCTTAAGGGAAAAAAAAAAAAACAGGGTGCCTGGGTGGCTCTGTCAGTTAAGCATCCAACTCTGGGTCTCAGCTCAGGTCTTGATCTCAGGGTTGCTGAGTTCAAGCCCAGTGCTGGGCTCCATGCTGGACATGAAGCCTACTTAAAAAAAATAAAATAAAATAAAATAAAATTTGAAAACACAAATACAACTACTTATTGAAACATTTCATTTGGCTATTTACTTAACTGAACAAATCAGACTTTTAGTTTAGGATTAATATAAACAACCCCGAATATCTGTAATGTAAGGAGGAGAAATGTGCACCACCACTTTCAATACAGAGCATCCGGAATCAAATTAAAAACATTCACTCATTCAAGTGATAAAGAATCCCCTATACCCAGCCTCTGTGTTAGTGAAAATAAACATTACAATGGTGAGTAATAAGTCATCTTTTTTTACTTGAGTATGTTTATAATCTAGAGATTACTAACCAAGTCCCCAAAGCCTGCAAGAATTAAAACTCTGGCTCCTCTTGGAAGAGATACATTTCCACTTAGCTTATAAGCTCTTGTTAATGATCCTTGAGGACATCTGAACAGGAACAGGTCAGAGAACAGACCCAGGGTGCCTCATCTTGATAACTGGAGAACGTTTATTATGATAATACTAAAATACTCACTGAAAACAGTGGCCAGTTTTCCCACATTAAACAGATATAAACGCACACTTGCAGGGCACAAAATGAATAAACTAGGTGAAATCTGAACAAACAACTGTGAAAGTGCAAACTACCTTACAAATTTAATACAGGAGTTCCTAAGTACTACTCCTATACTCTATCAGAATCAACAGGAGAACTCAGAGAGAAGGAAGAACATCTTTCCAGATAATTTAGATTAGAACTTCAAATACAGATGTAAACCAAACTCTTCAACTGCTACTCAAATTTGCTTTCTTTTTCCCCAAACCCCTCTTCTCATTCAGGTTACATTTCTTTCTCCTTCCTCCTCTAATCGTTCCTTTCTTTCTCTAAAAATCACTTTAGCAATGTTGAAGAAGCCACGGCTACTGTAAAAGCTATTTGTTATATAGTACCACACTTGAATTTTGTAAAATAGGAAATTAAAAGGAACTGGAAATTAATAGGAAAGCCAGAGACTATGACAACTGTACACTCCATTCAAAGCAAAAGAATATTTGCTAAGTGCCAGTGATTATACCAGAGAATGTTTAACAGCTCTGGAGAAAGGAGCCATGATTTGTGGTATTTACCTACTTCCCTGGTGTAGATACTCCGAACACCATCAATTTCAAACTATCAACATGAGATCACAGGGAACTGAGTACAGTATCTACCCACAAATCAAATTTACCAAATTCAATTACAAGACTGGAAGGGCTCACAAGCTGCCAGTAACTAGACTTACTCTCAATTCTTTACGGCAGATCTTTAAGGAAAAACATCCCTCTTACACCTAATCTAATTTGTTCCTCCTGTCACTAAATTTTAATTTGGCAAGACTTAAAAAAAAAAAAAAAAAAAAAGCTGGTGACCATTCTTATTAAATCCTTCTTGACTATTATTAGGAAATTGGTATTTTTAATAACTCTAATACTACCAGTACTAAGTGGTGGTAGATTCAACTATCTAAAAGTGACTAACAAAATGAGGTCAAGTCTATTTTAGTACCACATTGTACTTTGAAGATCTGTTTTAAAAATCTTTTTTTCTGGGGTGCCTGGCTGGCTCAGTCAGGAGTCAGAAGAGCGTATGACTCTTTTTTTTTTTTTAATATGAAATTTATTGTCAAATTGGTTTCCCAATGCTCATACCAATAGGTGCCCTCCTCAATGCCCATCACACACTTTCCCCTCCCTCCCACCCCTCCCATCAACCCTCAGCTTATTCTCAGTTTTTAAGAGTCTCTTATGGTTTGCCTCCCTCCCTCTCTAACTTTTTATTTCCCCTTCCCCTCCCCCATGGTCTTCTATTAAGTTTTTCAGGATCCACATAAGAGTGAAAACATACGGTATGTGTCTTTCTCTGTATGACTTATTTCACTTAGCATAACACTCTCCAGTTCCATCCACATTGCTACAAAAGGTCATATTTTATTCTTTCTCATTGCCAAGTAGTATTCCATTGTGTATATAAATTCTTGATCCTGAGTTCGAGCCCCACATTGGGTATAGAGGTTACCTAAATAAATAAAAACTTCAATAAAAACTTTTCTCTTTTTAAAGCTATCAACAACCCTCAGTTGGCCAACCTCTAAGTGCTACACCATCCCAAAATGCAAATGCTAATAAACCCACACCAAGGACTCCTGACCATGAAATACAAGGATCAAAAGAAGCTCTGATTCAAGATTTGGAGAGAAAGCTAAAATGCAAGGACAGCCTTCTTCATAATGGAAATCAAGTAAGCAAAATGTCTATTTTCTATAAAAAGCCAATTAAACTATAAAATATTTCTGCCTTTCTGTCTCACAAATCTTTGTCCATATAATCCACAAGGGATAGGATTATCTAAAAAGAGAATATTTGGATACAATACCAAACATTCTGCATGAAATCACCTCTTGGTTTTCAGTAGTAAAAGAAGGATGCAAAAGAAGAATGTAAAACAATATAAAAACAAAAGAATGAAGCAAAAAAAAATTTGAAGATTTTCCACTTTAAGCATTACTCTCACATAAAATATGTCTGATGACCAAATAAACAATAGGAGATATTGTCAGTCACCTTGATTTCTTCACGTACCTTGGTGTATATGACTGGACAAATAGCCATGATATTTATGAGAGAACTCTTACTGTACCCACTGTATTAGTCACTTATCTTTGAAACAGTACTGTATGTCTTCAATCCAAACACATATAACATATCAGATGGACTGCTTTCAAACCAGAAATTAAACAAAATATTCAGTGTTCATTTAATAAAAGTTATTTCTCAATGTGAGGATATACAGTGCTATATTCAAAGATGGAGTCAATGGAAACATGCAAAACAAAAAACATGAAGAATTTCCCTTCACTTGGGAGAGCCTTACTTAAGGGGGATTATGCCTGCCTTTCCTAGGAGCAAGAGGAAAACAGAAGTGAATATTACAGATGTGAAAGTGACACTAGAACAGAAGGGAAATGTTTTGAATGAAAAAAAGTTTTAAAACATAGTATTTATCTCTAATTCACTAGACAGAACTATACTTCTTTGGTAGCATTCTTGGTGGTTTTAAGGTAAAGGTGCACAAACAACTTTTATTAAATCTCGTTACTTTCTCCTTAATGACTGATTTCTTCAAAGCGGCTAACATATGAGGAGAAGATGGCTCGCAGATTGCTAGGACCACAGAATGCAGCTGCTGTGTTTCAAGCTCAAAATGACAGTGAGGCACAAGATTCACCACAGGTAAATTAAAATAATCTTTACCTAACTGGAGTATTTTTCTTTTGAGTGATTTTTAAATGTTTGTTTTTCCAAATGCTAATAAGTATCATTTGAAGCAAAAGTCAATCACTTCCATGCTCCATTAGATATAAAAAGGAGAGGCCACGATGAGCCAAAATGTATAGAGAGAAATTTAAAATTTTACTCCACTTTCTGGTGTTCTAATATCTGCATATGAAATGTCACAAAGTCAAAACACCAGAAGGCTAACACTGTCACTCTGCATGTGGACATTTAGGGGTCCATTACACCTAGAATTCTTTTTCCAATGTCCACATGGATAATTTATGAGTTATAAATCTTTAACAGAAGTTAAAACTCTAAACCAAAGTAATTATAACCTTTTCTCATAATAAGCTCCTAATCATTTCAATGTTTTAAAATACAATTGTGGAACTAATGAAATATCCAATTCCCTTTGTTTCTGTATTCAAAAATGCTTATTAAAAACAAAACAAACAAACAACAACAAAAAGCCTGGAGTAATGGCTCAGATATTAAAAGGATCCTTTCCACGAACGTATAAACTTTATAGAGGGCATAAAGTGAATATCCCATACGCTTATCAACTTCATTCTAACACGTAAATGTAACCCTAAAGAGAAATATTCAGTTGGAGAGACAGAACGGTTACTCCTGTCTTCCTTCTGTAGTTACCTCTCATCTCTTCCCAAAAAGTTCACAAGAAACTAGATACCAAAGGGACGAAACAGGGTACCCAAGACTCCTAAGGACTCCTTAGGACTTACTATCCTAAGTACAGGAAACTGAAAATAGGATTTTGGTTTCTGTTAAATGCAACAAGACCTACTAAAAAGGATGGAGCAGGATCTAACAGTGCAAGTAACTAGAAACTGAAAATAGAACTTAAACCTCTTTTTGGCTAATGAACAGTTCATACATTCATTCATTCAATTAATTTACATGGAGCACCTACTCTGGGCTGGTACAGATTACAGCAAGAATAGGATGCAAACCTACCTCTATTAGTAGAAATTACTCAAAACAATGTTATATTGATGGCTTACCTTATAAATTCAGTGTATGATTTCAAGGGCAAGAATGTATTATTTTTCTCATTCATTCTTTAAAAACATTAAAATGAAGGTAACAGTACCAAGAAAATAGATAGCAGCAAAACATATTATGAAATCTGAAAAGATAAATCTTAGATTTTTGTGTATACTTCAAACATTCCAATAAAAAATGTTATCAAATTATATAAAACTGAAATATTACACCTCTTAATATGAATATATACATATTCAAAGCATTACTATATGAAAAAGCAAACAATTTAATTTGGATATTTTGGGTTTAATTAAATTATTTTCACTTTTTACCAAAAAAACTAGTTGATCTGAGAAGTGAATTGTTCTTTTGACATTCTGTGTAGAGAACTTTAAGACTAGCCAAAAAAAGTTAGAGTTGTAAGAATTTTATTTTAAAATGACCAAATACATTAAACATATTCATCACAAAATAAGTAATGTATACTCAGATTATAGGTGTTTTTCAGATATTTGGATAGGGAGAGATTTTTCACTTGTCTCCCCTGCTGTGCCAAGCACAGTGAAATACACAAAATAAGCTTTAAGTATTTGATCAATTAATTAGGATTTCCATCAATCTCTGGTTTTATTCTGAAATGGAAATAATTTTCTGGTACTCAGATATAAATCCTAAAAGATGTTTGCTTAAATTAAATAAACTTTTATTAACCAGGAAGTAATTAATGTTGTTTTTCAAACCTTCTCAGAGCTCTACACGTAGCTTCCATGGTGTCCATCATGATTTTGTGCCATGGCTAAAAAGAGAAGCATTTTCCAGTCTAATATGTGTTTACTGCTGTTGGTGCACTTTTGAGCAGTGGGCATAATACCTTTTATCTACTGCCAACACAAGTGACTTCATGTCTATTCCTGTTTTACTAAAGGACAATCTGTACCATGTGTTCCCATTTCAAATACACCAGGGGAACACATCTCCCTTTGTTGTAAAGTAGTCATATGAAAAATGAACTACCATGAGTTCAACGTCTAGCTAATTTTCATGTACCATACCTGTTAAATAGTCCTATTAATTCAGGGGATTACTTGCTAGAATATTAGAAAGTTAGTGCACTATACGGTAAGTACTTAATACAGTTAACCCTTGAACAATGCAGGAGTTAGGGGTGCCGACCCCCCCACACAATTCAAATCCACTTGTACCTTCTAACTCTCCAACAATTTAACTACTAAAAACTTACTTTTGACCAGAAGCCTTACTGATAAGTAGATTAACATAGATTTTGTACACTATATGTATTATATACTACACTCTTACAATAAAATAAGCTAGAAAAAAATGCTGACAAAATACATTTAAAGTACTGTAGTATGTTTTGTCTTAAAAAAAACCCATATACAGGGGCTCCTGGGTGGCTCAGTCAGTTAAGCGTCTGACTTCGGCTGGGGTCATGATCTCATGGTTCGGGAGTTCTAGCCCTGCTTCGGGCTCTGTGCTGACAGCTTGGAGCCTGAAGCCTGCTTTGGATTCTGTGTCTCCCTCTTTCTCTCTGCCCCTCCCCTGCTCATGCTCTGTCTCTCTCTCTCAAAAAATGAATAAACTTAAAAAAAATTTTTTTTAAACCCACATATAAGTGAACCTGTGCAGTTCAAACCTGTGTATTTCAAGGATCAACTGTACATGGAATTAACCATGAAGGCACAAATACAGCCAACAAAGAAATGTTCATTTCAGCTATGACTACTTAATTCTGCTTCATTTCAAGGTAGTAACCACATATTAACATTCTCACCTTGTTTTAATTTCAAACAGCACAACTCAGAACACGCACGACTGCAAGTTCCTACATCACAAGTAAGGTACAAAATTTTTTTTTATTTTTGAAGAACTATCTATTTTACTACCAAAAATATATTCAGCTTAAAACTGTATTATTTGTAAAGACTTCAAGCCTCCTACATAACTTTTATAAAAAGCAATGTGACTTTTCTAATGTCCGAGAAGATGATCAAAATTTTTATCTGTTGGGGTGCCTGGGTGGCTCAAACGGTTAAGGTCATGATCCCACAGTTTCATAAGTTCTACCCTTGCGTTGGGCTCTGCACTGGCAGCACTGAGCCTGCTTAGGATTCTCTCTCTCCATGTCTACCCCACCCCCACTCACGCAGTCTCTGTCTCTCAAAATAAACGTAAAAAAATTTCTTTTATCTGTTAATTGTCAGTACTATCTCAGAAGAAGTTTTTAATATGTTTTGGTCAAATAAGCCAGGACCACATGTCCACGTTAAGCAAATATCTCATGACAAACAAAACCCAATTCTAATTACCAAATCATTGCATATGATAAGAATTGTCCATGGGGTACTCTCCATTTTAATAGATCAGTTTCTTCATCAATTTGTAGCAATGTATAAAAGAAGTAAAGATGTATATTTTCTACCAGATCTTCCTAAATTGCTACCATTTCTAACAGTCTTCAAATATGCCTCTCTCTATTGTTATTACACTGACACATTAAATAGCATAGACTCTGAGGGTTCCAATATGATGGCTAAACTATATTTGTGCAAAAGGAAGAACAATGACAACTTTCCTGTATAGTGATTATTAAAATATTTTTGTAGAAGCAGATCATCCTCAAGGGGAGATGTGAATGATCAGGATGCAATCCAGGAGAAATTTTACCCACCTCGTTTCATTCAAGTGCCAGAGAACATGTCAATTGAAGAAGGAAGATTCTGCAGAATGGACTTCAAAGTAAGAGTTCAAAAATATTGGAGGAAAAATAGCAACAAGATACTGTTTTGAAAAGTGTCCTCTTCCTCTTCATAATCTGTTACACACTGTAACAAGCAGCACTTATAGTGGATAAGAACAAAAATTCTGGAACCAAGCTTACCTGGGTTTGAATCCTGGCTTTGCCACTTTCCAGCTACGTAACCTAAGTCACTGAACCTTCCTGTGCTTTTGTCTCATCTGTATGGCAGAGTAACAAATGTACCTCATAAGGGTGTTATGAGAATTAACTGAGTAAATAGACATAATGTACTCACAATAGTACCTACCCCCTAATAAATACATAAGTGAAGCTATCAAACCAGTAAGATTTCTAAAGCAGTATTCTCCATTAAGAAATTCAAGCCAACCTGCTCACCTGGCGTAGAAGAGATCTTCATGCTAGAAGTGATCTTTAGAAAGACCTACATTTTTATTGTTCTCATTTTGGAGACCTTTTTCTTATAAAATGTTTTTCTGGATTCCTTGTGAATGAAAGTCCATGTATGGATTTAATTGTTAAGGTTTATAAGAAAACACTTAAACTGGAATTTAAACACCAAAATTACAGTTCAAGAGCATTCTACTTTGGTAAAGTCATCCATTAGATCAGCAAGCATCACAGATATGTCCCTCTGAGACTTCAACTGCAGTCACATTATCAAAAAAAACCCGTATCACTTCATATTTCTTGGGGAGACCTATATAACGTAAGTTAATGTTCTAAATATAGTAACTGAGGCATCTTACAGGGCCTCATGGTGCATACGAAAGAGCTAGATGTGGTTTGATGTAGTCTGAAAATACTACATTGATTTCGAGAGTTTAATTTCTACTGTTTTGTTAAACATTGTTGAAAGCAAACACCTTTTTAAGCTCTTGCTTTGCACTGTCAATCACAAACCCACTCAGATACTAGAATTGTTAAAAGTTGTAAATGGACAAATAGGTACCAGTGATGATATAATTTAAAATTCTGTCATCTCCTTCTTGTGTCTTCCTTTCCAGGTCAGCGGACTGCCAGCTCCTGATGTGTCATGGTATCTGAATGGAAGACCAGTTCAATCAGATGACTTGCACAAAATGATAGTGTCTGAAAAGGGTTTTCATTCACTCATCTTTGAAGTGGTCAGAGCTTCAGATGCAGGAGCCTATGCATGTGTTGCCAAGAACAGAGCAGGAGAAGCCACCTTTACTGTGCAGCTGGATGTCCTGGGTAAGCCTTCAGAGGGATCTTCAAGAGTTCCTTAAAATCCAGCAGTATTAAAAAAAAAAAAAAAGCAAGTGTTAAAAAGGAAAATCCCACAGGACTTCATATTTAAGGTCAATGTCTACACAACCCAGGAGAATGCCAATTTTTATCTAAAAGTCACAGGGTGGGAGAGGGGGCAGACAGCATTTTTGAGAGAAACTCAGAGAAACTGCAACAAGAGACCTATAACCAAAGCTTTTCACAAAAGGAAATAAAGAAATGGTGCAATTTTAGACAAACCAAATGAGGCAGTACAGTTGACTCTCAATTCAACATAGGTTTGAGCAGTGCATGTCCATTTACATGCAGATTTTTTATAACACAGTATTGTCACCTGCTTATGATTTTTTAAATAACATTTTCTTTTCTCTAATTTACTTCATCATAAGAATACAGTATATAATACATATAACACAGAAAATATGTGTTAATCGACTGTTCATATTATCAGTAAAGCTTCCAGTTAAGAGTAGGCTATTAGGAGTTAAGTTTTTCAGGAGTCAAAAGTTATGTGCAGACTTTCAACTACATGGCGGCGGGGTGGAGGGGTGCCCCAATGCCCTGCACTGTTCAAGAATCAACTATATAAGCATTTCTAGATGTAACCATTTCTAGATGTAACTAAAGGATATTATAGTGAAAAACTTCAGTCTAATCACTTCTCTGATCTATCGTCTAAATTAATCTGATTGTTATTTTTCCAGCATTGCCATGACCACACATTACTTAAAACTGAGATATAAATGTTAACTTTTAGCCTCAGATGATGTTGTTTAATAGAAAACTAGTCTCTATTTATAACAAAAACACACCTACTTGCTTTCGAAAACAGGTATGGCTAAACTGTCTCAAATTTGTCTTCAGTAAGGCAGTTTCTTATAAAACTTATATACTACTTTAAAATATTACAATTTAAGTGGTTTAAATATATATTACATTTGTAATGGTTTAAGCCATGGCATACTGCAGAAAAGATACTTTGACATAATTTACTGCTGATTACATAAAATCTTGATCAAGTTAAAGGATGAACAATATCCTTGATTTTGTATTCTATTCAAATCAGTGAAAAACCCTTTAAGATTATTCTATGATATAATAATGGGCCTCAGTCTAAGGGAAAACCGAGTGATCAGGGAATCAAAAAAAAAATCCAATTCAAGTGATTAAGCTTTGAGCAAATCCTTTTTGTGCAAATAGCTCCAGAAATATTATTAATGTTAGAGTTGAAAGAGGCCTTGGCAGGCATCTGTCCAATTTCATTTCTCCTTCAGAAAAGCTAGGGTTACAGTATTCTGATACCATTTCCTCTTTTCCTTCAGGTAATTAAAGAAATGATGTAATAATTACTGACATTTATATACTATTTTACAGTTTACAAAATGCTGCTTCATTCATTATCTCAGCTGATCCTCACAGTAATTTTGTGTGGTAGGCAGAGCAGTCACTATACCTGTAATTATTTTACAATAGATAAAACTGAGCTTCAGAGAAACTAAACAAATCTTTCCCATTTGGCATGGCTGGTGGGGCAAATAGAGAATTTGAACGTAGGCTGTCTAGTCTTGCCACCATTCATGCTGCCTCCTTATAGAAGAGACATAAATGAGAATATAACTTAAATTCTATGATGAAACATGATTGTAAATTCAATGCAACATTACTATTTTAGAAGTCTAAATGGTATAATAATGCAAAATAGTACTCTATGTTGTTTAAAATAATGCTAAAACATAAGCTTCCAATCTTGTGTTTTTTTAAACTTTTGTATCAACATACAAATTTCATAATACCTTGGCTTGGCTTATTTTCTTTTTATAATATTTCAAATACCTGAATTTTTTATTAATATGTAGCAAAAGAACATAGAAGAGCACCAATGTTTATCTACAAACCACAAAGCAAAAAAGTTTTTGAGGGAGACTCAGTGAAGCTAGAATGCCAAATCTCAGCTGTACCTCCACCAAAGATTTTCTGGAAAAGAAATAATGAAATGGTACAATTCAACACTGATCGAATAAGGTAGGATAAGTATTTTTAGACATAACTCTAGTTTATTGGGATGAATCCAGTTGTACTTGAAATGCATTATAAATGGCATGCATTTGTAATCTCACTTTGTCTGGTTTTTAAAACATGCAGAGAAATGTAATAAACCTCATTACACCAGATTCCACTAATCAAAAACATAAGGCATAAAGTAGGCCAGGACTTACCTTTTTACTAACAATAAAGAAAGATGGCTCAAGGAAATGATGACACAAACAAAATTAAGTGGGGGGGAGGTTAAATTCAATAAAACCAATGCTACATGGCACTGACTAGGTACAGCTCAGAATTTCCAAATACTTCATTTTCTTACAGTCTGGCACTCTAGGTCACAGACATCATAAATAAACTTTCACAGGAAAATTAATTCTTACGCTTTAATTTTTTATTATTGTTTCTTTCCAGTTTATATCATGATAACTCTGGTAGAGTCACTTTACTGATAAAAGACGTAAACAAGAAAGATGCTGGGTGGTATACTGTGTCTGCAGTTAATGAAGCTGGAGTGACCACATGTAACACAAGATTAGATGTTACAGGTATGTCACCCTATCAACCCAAGTGTTATAAAGGACTTAATCAGAAAGATTTAGTAAGAAACACAATCTCAGCATAATATAAAAACGTATGGTATAAAATACGAGAGATTTTCCCCCAACAGTTCTGATTTTTTTTTTCTTGTCCTGTCTGATATTGAATACCTAGAGCAACCCATTTGTTTAGAACATGTTTTCTGAATCAACTTCTATTTTGATCTATTTCAGTCCGTCAAAGGCAAACTCTTCCGGCTCCTAAGCAGTTACGTGTTCGACCAACTTTCAGCAAATATTTAGCACTTAACGGTAAAGGTTTGGATGTGAAACAAGCTTTTAACCCTGAAGGAGAATTTCAGCGTCTGGCAGCTCAATCTGGACTCTATGAAAGTGAAGAACTTTAATGAGATTACCAACATTTGAAAACACAACAACTACACTATTAGTAATATATTCAATTAAAATTTAAAATAAATCCATAGCTGTATTAACAGATTATGGCTTTAATTAGGTAATATAACTAATATATATTTATAATATTTATCCTTTGACTCTTACACATTCTATCTTCTCTGGTTTGTGAAGCCTAAGGAAAATCTGGGCATATGGGTTTGTAATTGTAGAAGACTATCTTAAAATGTGAGATTTTAACATTTAAGTCATATACATTTAACAATTACAGATTATGAATTAATATCAACTTTTTAAGCACATCTAATGCTTGTAATAAGGTTTACTGGTTCTGCTTTCTAAATACTGTTTTACCCGTTTTCTCTTAGAGGAATACTAACATGGTATAGATTATCTGAGTGTTCCAAAGCTTAATGTCAAAAGAGAATAAAATTTCAAATATTCAAAATAGACTTGCCTTCTCTTCACAAAAGTCTAGATCTTTGTAACTTTTGGTGTTTATATATTATACAACATCAAGTAAAACCTAAGAATAACAATTTCCAGAAAAGCAACAATAGTATGTTCTATAACTGTATCTTAATGAAGCTCATTTAAGGCTCAGCCAATTCCTCCTGAAATTCAGCTAGGCATTCCATGGTTTGCCATTTCATAAGGAAACAACCACAGTAACTTAAATCCTGACAGACTCGCTCCTGAAATTGTTATTTTGCTTTAACCAAATAAATCTGTTAAATCTTCAAGACCTCTGAGTCTACCGAGTTCAATGGAACAAGAATAGTCTGCAGATTCAACTGCTTAATTCTTTTACTTCATGTAAATTTCAATACCTGTATTGGGGGGGGGGGGGGGGGATCCTCCTACATTTAAACTTCAGATAAGCTAGTACATTAGAAAACATAATTTTGTGAGCATCTCAGAGTCTAAGTACAGGAATGGGAAAATCCTTTTATTATACTGTCCTTAAGCTAGGACACTAGCCCTTTCTTCTCAGGCCTCCTATCCACTGGCCATGGCCTTTTGCTAGGCCTCTCCTGTTTATTATTGGTAGTCTTTGACCCTTGTTGCTGTGTGGCCTCGTTTTGCTTTTCATCTGCACACAAAATAGCATTTATCAACATCACTCTACATCTCTTTCAGAGAAATAACAAAAGAAGCTTTATTTTTTATTTCCAAAAGCAGCTTGATGGTTTTCTTTGCTGGCTGCCCTAGGGCCTTTCTACTGAATCTGTTTTCCTCTTTTCCAACATGAGACTCCCTCTTGTCTCATATCCTGGCGGGTTTTCGGATGCCTTAATTTACAGCCAAATTTCTTTGGTCTTTTCTATAGCTGGTTTACAAACCTTCTCATCTTTGCAAAGCTTCAGTGCCAGATGTGAGTCTGGGCTCCCGAGGACTCCTGTTAGGCCTACTCTCCCTCATCACTTCAGAGCTGGATTTTGTTTAAATCTATTTTATCATTTTCTTTAGCCATACTGGGTGGGAAGAAGGGTGGGAGCTACTTCTACCTGCAGCTCTCGGTTCATGAGAACCGGTGTCTGCAGGCAGCAGGGGCAGCGTGGGCACCTGGTCAGGCACTCGGGTTCTGGCGTCCTGCACACCTGACCCCGCCACCTGTGGACTTCGGTAAGTCACTGACCCTCTCAGCGCTCTGCTTTTCCAGACCTAAAATGAGGATAAAACACCTACCTTTCAGGAAGGGGGGATGTGAAGACTAAACAAGCCAATAAATGTAAAAGGTGTTCAAGAAACAGTAGCCCGTTACAATTAATTACTACGACTTTCACCACCAACCCCAGGCCCGAAGCCAGATTTGCCCTAGAAGTCGGCCCCTCCGCCAGAGATAAAGCGCCGCAATTCCTAACCCCGCCTCAGCCTGCCGCTTTCCAGAGCGTCCTCGGTGCGCACGCGCGCTTGTCACTCGTAGAAAGGCTTGCGCAGGTGGAGAAGCGGGAGGGTTTGCGCAGGCGCAGGAGCTAGGTGGCGCGTGTCGAAAAGTTACGCGCAGGCGCGGCAGACCTGGGAGGTCAAACGGGTGTCGTTTTCCAGGTCGGCCATGGCTGAGGCGTCACGGTGGCACCGAGGCGGTGAGGGGTGATCCTAGGAAGTAGTGGAGCAGGGCCGATTTGGCAATTACACACACCCTGATAGTAACTATGTAGCGCCATATCTATTCATGTCAGAGATAGGACTTCCAGCACGTGTAGCCCTCACAGCCTCCCCTTGAGACGGGGTGTACAGGGGTCCCATTTCACAGACGGAAACTGAAACCTTGAGGGGAGGTGGTACCCGCCCTTTGCCCGAGGCTCAAGCTGGGAGCTGTTACTTGCTGTACAAATACCGTCGCTAGGCCCTTCTCCAAAGTCCTTTATTGGTCTGGGGAGTCGTGACCTCGGTAGAACCCCAGGCCAAGTCCTTTACCCCTCCAGCGGAATCCATCCTTCCCAGGAAGCAATATAGATGGTAGAGAAAACGATTGTGAAGATGAGGAATTTTTTTCTTTTTATTTTTTTCTTTCTTTCTTTATTATTTATTTATTTATTTGCATTTTGCTTTTTCACTTTCAGACGGGACTATTGAAAAAACGTCCATGTTATAAAATTCATTAGTGTACAGTCATAAAGTGACTGCCCTCTCACCCCCCTGGGAATGTTGTAATTATTCCTCCTTCATGAAAGTGAGAATAAAAAAAATAACCAGAAGCAATTGGAGCTTGCCTTCACACAGTGTATCAGAATAAAAGTGGAAAACACAGTTCCATCATGGTTATTTATATACATTATAAATTACATAATAATGTAAAGAAAAAATTTGTTTTATGTCTCACAGGGGCTCCGAAACCTAAGCTGCATTACAGAAAGGAAGTAGAAATTAGAACCACACTTCAGGAGTTGTCACTCTACTTTATTTTTTTAATAAACCTATGTATATGTAAGTACAGATGTAGATGAAGACACTGAACTAAGAAGTTATGTGGAGGTGAAAAGTAAAACATATGTACTTTATAAACCATAGACTTTCAGACTAAGACTTCTAAAAAAAGTATTGACATATTTTAGACCTATCTTAAATTCCTTTAGATGTACACTATTTCCATCTCTTAAAGGGCAAAGCTTTAAGTCGCAGACATAATGAAAAGCTTTCATCGTTGGCATTGATTGAGTTATTACTTTTAGTTGTCAGTTCTTTCTTGAGTACAGTTATTCCCTTGAGTTGGCAATTGTCACATGATGTCTTTTAGAACCATGTTGATACATTATCTCAGTTTCATAGGTCAAACTACAAATGAAGCCAAAGAACTTAGTCTTGTCTGCTTTGCTCTTTTCCCTGGCCTATTGCACAGCTGTGTGATAGTAAAATTGCACAACAGTAAAGTATGCTGGTGCCCAATCACAGAAGGTATTGAACAATGCAAATCTTTAATAAGGAGACTAGGAAAACATATCAACCTGCATTTCACCTGTCTGTGGGTCAAGAGCATTGACTGAATCAGTATTAAGGAGTATTTTATCCTTTGAGTGCCCAACAAATAGTAGGTGTAAGCTCAATGGCCAGACGTATCACAAGTTGACATGGCCTACACATTGGCAATTATATATCCGTTAACTCCTTGGTATAGTTGGAGTGAATTTGGGTCAAATCTTGATTGAAAAGACAACTCCAGCTTAGACTGGTTTTTAAATGCTTATTACAACATTTGGGGAACAGAAAAATATAAAAGATCATGATTCCATTATTCACAGATATAAAAAAAAACCTTTTTATAATTAGGAAGAAAGCAACTTAAATCTTCATCAACAGGATTTGTTTAACATTTTGGTATATACAGTGAAATAATATGGAACATTAAAGCATGGCATAAACTCATGTGCCACGAAGTAATGTTGAAGATAGATACTTGTAAAAACTAAAAGATTTCTAGCAAAAAAAAAAAAAAAAAGACATAGTTAGTCTATACCCTTCTCTAAAACCTACCCACCTACTCCTAGAGAGAGAATGAATATTAGTTAATAGTTTTAAAAATTCTTATCTTGTGCCAAAACATGGTTTAAGTGCTCCACATGCATTATCTCACTTCTCATAACAAAACTATCAGGTATTATCCTTATGATGGGACTCAAATCATCTGTTTGATTTCAAAGTCCATAGCTTTAACTATTTACCATTATATTGCTTACTGTAAAAATAGAGAAAAAGCTAACTGGCAGAAGACTATGCATAATGCGATCTCATTTTTGTAAAAATAAACTTATTTTCTTTATAAATGTGTAGGCATACAGAAAAATCTCAAGAATATGTGCTAAACCTAACTCTAGCAGTGAGATGACACAAAACTTCTTCCTGTTTTGTATATTTCTATTTTCATTTTTTAAATTACTTTTATAATTAGTCAAGAAAAAATTTGGATTTTCAAAACAAGATTGGGAACAAAATCTAACTAACTTTTAATCCTGATAAAGTGACTTTTTAAAGACAAATTTTTAAACAAAAATTCTTCTTCTTAGTGACTTTTGGCATGGTAAACCCACATATGTATTACTTAAACAAAGTTATGTCATCTCTATTTTTGGACACTTCTGTGCCTGGTGATGAAAGAACCAACTTTAAGTCTATTTGCAGCATAACTGATTTTTGGAAGGTAAGGTATCATGTGACTGAGAATGAAGTAGCTTATGGTATTGCATAAACAAACTCTTGGCACAAGTAATAGGCACTGGAGACATATTTGTTGAAGGAATGAGTAAAAATGAATATCATTTATTTAAACTTTTAGAATCAACCAATTAGTAAGTGTATATTGAGAACCTATGCTCTCAGTGTAATAGAGTTTTTATAACTTTTAAAAAAGTTATACTTTTTTTAACACTATCTTTGTATTTGGAAAAACATTATGTGGGGTTAGGATCCGCATCAAACTGTAGTTGTGTATAGTGAAAATTATTCTTAAAAAATCCTTAAATGGGGGCGCCTGGCTGGCTCAGTCAGAAGAGCAAGTGTCTCTTGACCTTGGAGTTATAGGCTCGAGCCCCACTTTGGGTGTAGAGATTACTGAAAAAAATAAACTTTAAAAAAAATCCTTTCATGGCCTGTAAAGTGAGATATATATAATTTTGGTATGCAGCCCTATACTGTGTGTATTACAGTAATGTACAGTATATAATCAAATAAATAGTACATATGTAAAATATAACTTTATAGTGTTTTTAACTATGTGAGAGAATCATTCCATCAACATTGGAACAGACTTGTTTTTTACATTACATTTAACTTAGCAAGATGCTCTCACATTAAGAGAACAGAAGTTTCAGGTATCCCAAGTCGCAAACATTGGGGCACATAAAGAAGAGACAGGAATGTTTTCTAGAGGTGATGACAATTCAGTTGAGTTTTAAAGGATGAGTAACAGGGCATTCTAGGAAGAATAAACAGTATGTGCTGTAAGTAATTCTACATATGACACTTTGTTTGGCATTATAGGCATGTAGAAGATGAGATGGAAAGGGCAAACTATAAACTGAACAAGAGGTCAAATCATGAATGTCATGCTAGGAATCTAAAACCTATGAAAGAGACAAGGTCACTTCCTGAGAGGGAGAGGGGAAGTGTGAGATGAGGTCAGATGATTAGAGGTCATTGGTATAGACCAGGTGAAATATGAAAGAAAGAGGGAATTTCTCCCGAGACTAGAAGTGGAGATCACCCTGCTTCTTTTTTATTGTACTGTCTTGAAGTATGCATGGCCAGTGGCAAAGAAAACAAAGGCAGAAAAGAAAAAACTGAACCCTGGGTTTGGGATCTCTTAGAAGGGCAGAGCCAAGAGTAGCAGTTGCCACCACTGGAGTTAGTGGGGAAGGGGAACACAGACAACTCTGAGGGCAAGTCCTGAATTAGGGCCATGACAGCCATGAATACATGGCTATGGGCATTGATACTCTTAGGGGACAATTGTTGGTGTACCCCTCATATAAGAAAGGGTAAAAGGTTGTGGAATTAAAGGAGTTAGTATTTCTAAAGAACTAGAGCATTGCCTACTACCTAAGAGCTCAGTAAATATTAACCATCTTCCTTATCCTCCTCGACATCATCATTTCCATTCATGTTAATGGTGGCTTGGTCAATAATTTTCATACTCATACACTCACTGACTCATGCTTTTAAGGTAATGTTAAATGTAGATTCTGTTATACAAATGACATGAAAATACTTTTCCCATAACATTTATCTTTCTATATGAAGTTTATGGAAGGACCCCTTTTGGAAGGTCTGTACTGGGACGCATGGTACACGAACAAGACTTTGTATAATTTAAAGAACAGCAGTCGCATCTACTATGAGAACATACTTTTAGGAGTGCCCAGAGTCCGTCAACTAAAAGTCCGCAACAACACGTGCAAGGTCTACTCATCCTTTCAGTCTTTGATGAGTGAATGTTATGACAAATACACTTCTAGCAATGAAGACACGTCTGATTTTGGCCTTAAGCAGGAAACTGAGTAAGTAGTTACATGTAACTTTTTCTAGCCTCTTGCCTTTGTACCTTTTAAAAACTGAGAAAGTAGGTATATTTTACAAATAAACCAACAAAGGTCTGGCAGGTAAGGAGACTATTTCAATAATCATACCAGAGGAAGACTCAGAGGAGCAGTGTTTAGAAATATAAGATTGGGGGTGCCTGAGTGGCTCAATTGGTTAAACGCCCAACTCCTGGGTTCAGTTCAGGTCGAGATCTCACAGTTCATGAGTTCGAACCCTGCATCGGGCTCTGTGCTGACAGTGAGGAGCCTGCTTAGGATTCTCTCTGCCCCTCCCCTACTTGCTCTCTCTCTCTTAAAATAAATAAATGAACTTTAAAAAAAAATTAATAAAAAAAGAAACGTAAGAGTGAACCTGTTATTTTGTTTACCAAAGGATATAAGAGAGTATTCTTTTTTTCTAACTCAGGTATATGAAGTGCTAAGTCGTTCCGGACACAGGGTAAGGAATCTGTCTACGCTTTTACAATACTCAGCTTTTCAGTCTCTGACCAGATTCCCTCAGACCCATGCCAAATGCTTCTTGGGACCCCAGGGAGTGTCTTAAGTGTGCTCCGCCGCTTCCCTCCTTTCTCACTCTGGCTGACTTCAGCAATATCTTCCGTTATTGCCAACGCTGAAAAGGAGCAGTTATGCCGTGGAGGCACCGCATCTGATGACGCCTTCCCAAAGCTATTCTAGCAGGGTTCTCCAAATTGGCCGAGGCTAATTCTGTCTGTACTGAAAACATGAAACCCAAAGCCACTGACATTTCCTCCCCTCAATACAGAAACTGCTGGTATCATTGCTTTTAGGATCCTATGAAAATCATAGGGGGCAGAGAACAAGTTTTTTAATTTAATACTTATCAAAATGTTACAAATACAAATATCCACCCTTTCCTACTCACAGTTCTTCAGAAGCAGCCCCTTTTAGCTCTTTTAGTTGTTTCTTTTGGTATATACTTCCTATTTCTTTTAAGTTTATTTATTTCTTTTGAGAGAGAGAGAGAGCACAAGTGGGGAAGGGACAGAGAGAGAGGCAGACAGAATCCCAAATAGGCTCCACGCTATCAGTGCCGAGCCCAATATGTGGCTTGAACTCACGAGCCACGAGATCGTAACCTGAGCCAAAATCAAGAGCCTGATGCTTGACCGACTGAGCCACCCTGGCACCCCTGTACATCCTATTTCTAAATAATGCGCTTTATACTGCTATTACTTGATTTTACAGGTTTTTTTAAATATTTTTTAACGTTTATTTATTTTTGAGACAGAGTGGGACAGAGCATGAATGGGGGATGGCAGAGAGAGAGAGGGAGACACAGAATCTGAAAACAGGCTCCAGGCTCCGAGCTGTCAGCACAGAGCCCCATGCGGGGCTTGAACTCGTGGACCATGAGATCATGACCTGAGCCGAAGTTGGACGCTCAACCAACTGAGCCACCCAGGCGCCCCTTGATTTTACAGTTTTATGTACCTACCATCTCTGTCATGAAAGTCGTCTGTCATGTGTCTCTCCCTCAACACACACTTTTCTTAGCCTGTAGTTAAATCATAATTTTTGTTAATCATGAGCCGATTAACAATTCAATTAACAAGTTGATAACAAGTCCATTAATGATTCATATTATAAATATGAACAGTGATTAAAATTTCTTTTGTTCAACAACCTCTCCTATAGCCCCAAGATTAATCATTGCATTGTGGTTTTTGTTGATTTGTTTTTCCTTTGTTTAAGTTTTTGGCTATACTATAGGATAGCAATGTATAATTCTCATAAATCTAATAAACGCGTAAGTATGCTGACACATCGCCTTAAATATTACAGTACTATATACTACTTCTCTTTCAATGAAAAATTACAAAATAAATCAATTACTCAATTGCACATTTTAAACTGGAATCTGAAAACTAATCTGTTAGGTATTCTAATATTCCAAATTCTCATAACAACTACAAGTAATTTAAATACCAAAATTAACACTACAGATTTGGAATCATAATACTTATCATTCCCTAATAACCAAATTAATAATCAATGTGTGCTTGTTTGTCCATCTAAAATGAAACATTCACTAATTAAAAACATCATAAAAATTGGAAGTAGGAGAAGGTTGGTATAATAAATGTTCTTGTTTCATTTTAACAACCATGTGGAAAACACTGGAAAATACAACAATGAAATTGTCATTAAATCTGAGTATTTTTTCTTAGTGTTACCACTTACCCTTCTCCTGGAAACAAACATAGTATTATTGATAGAAAAACGAGTTGAAGCAGTGCATCTTCAGATAATCCTTCAAATCTGTTTGAGGAAACTGAACAGGGACTGAAATGAGGAGTTAAGGCTTTATGTTTTGAAATCTCATAATTAAGTTAAAAGTAGGAAGGATGGAAACAATTTATGTATGCTCATTTTACTCTGATTTATGAACTTTCATTATAACAATATAGACATTGTAACAAAGCTCTTCTTTATTGATATTTATAAATAGTACATGACCTGTAGAAGACAGACTATGAAGCCCCACTTTTACCATACTGAAATAGATATTTCCAAATCACAGCCCTTGATATTCCTGTCCTACAAAAAGCCTAAAGATCTCATAAGACAACAGAGACATGTATGAAAGAAAAAAAAATCATTGCTCTCTCGATTTTAAGTTCCCTGAGGCAACAGACGGATTTTTTAAAAAAAACTTTTCTCACAGCATCTAATCCAGTGTGTTGCCCACAATACACACCAAAAAGTGAAAACATATTAAATCTTCGGACACCTGGGTGGCTCAGTAGGTTAAGCGTCCAACTTCAGGTCAAGTCATGATCTCACCATTTGCCGGTTTGAGCCCCGTGTCAGGGTCCACGTTGGCAGCACAGAGCCTACTTGAGATTCTCTCTCTGCCTCTCTCTACCCCTCCCTCACTCTCTCTCTCTAGAAAAATAAACTTTAAAAACTATATTAAATCTTAATCCTTAACTCATTGTCTTGCCTCAAAATTACTGTGATACTTAATACTGCTTTTTTTTTTTTTAAGGTTAGCTTAAATTCTTTGCATATACTTCAGTCAGGCTTTCTCATCTCTCCATTATTCTTTTTATACCTAATAGATGGAAATACTCTACTCCTAATAGTAGCTCCCCTTGGCACTGGGGATTTGTTGGTGTTTACCGAAATGGGGGATTTATTTTCACTTTATCAAAATCAAAATCTGACACAAAAAACAAGTTCATTAACCTTCGACTAAACAGCTGGATCACAAGAGGGACCAGAGTTATTTTCATTGATTTTTCGTTATACAATGCTAACGTAAACCTGTTTTGCATCATCAGGTAAGTGACTCAAAACCGTAGTATATTGAGTTTTTTAAAATATAATTTATTGGCAAATTGGTTTCCATACAACACCCAGTGCTCATCCCAACAAGTGCCCTCCTCCATGCCCATCACCCAATTTCCCCCTCCCTCACCCCCCATCAACCCTCAGTTTGTTCTCAGTCCTTAAGAGTCTCTTATGGTTTGGCTCCCTCCCTGTCTGTAACTTTTTTTTTTTAAAGCCTCCAGAAGGGTGCCTGGCTGGCTCAGTCAGTGGAGCATGAGACTCTTTTTCTCAGGGTCTTGAGTTCAGGACCCATGGAGTTCAGGACATGGAGCCTCCTTAAAAAATAAATGAAGGAGTACCTGGGTGGCTCAGTCAGTTTAAGCATCCGACTTCAGCTCAGGTCATGATCCCAGGATTTGTGAGTTCAGGCCCTTCAACAGGCTCTGTGCTGACAGCTCAGAGCCTGGAGCCTGCTTCACATTCTGTGTCTCCCTCTCTCTCTCTGTCCCTCCTCCACTGGCACTCTGTATGTTTCTCTGTCTCTCAAAAATAAATAAACATTAAAAACATTTTAAATAATTAATAAATGAATTAATTAATAGCATCCAGAGCCCTTGTTAGGGTTTCCAGTTTGTGTGTTTGCTGAGATTAAAATCATAGGCATCAAAATAAATACAATGAACTTATGCCAATAATGAAAAATGTGGTAAAGCAACATCATATTCATTGTTTCATTGTTTTGGAAGATATTCAAGAACATGGAGAATTACATACAATATGTCAGTTTTATACTAGGAACACATAGTCTTATTTCTTGTCATTCTGCAGCTGCACAGATCTAACATTTAGTCTTGATTTCTTCCTCTAAATCAGATCATTCAGATCCGTTGATTTGCTTTCAGAATGAGCTTCTTTAGTAAGGTTTGAATTCTTGTCTCAAGAATGAACAATTTAAATTTCAAACAGTATATACCAGTACCCAGCATCCTAGAAATGACTAGAGCCTGTGGTGACCTTGCAAAAATGGCCCCAGTTCTTCACATCTCTGCCATATAACCTCGTGGTGCCCTGCCACTCAGGGAAGGGTGCACTTCCCTGGCTCCTAACCTGGGCTCATCTTTGTGACGTGGCATGGGAGCAGATAGGATACAAGCAGAAGTTTGAAATGAGTTTGCACATTAAAACTTACTCTCTTGCGTTTCTGTCCATTGCACAATACGGACATACATACCTGGGCTAACTTAGACCCAGGAGGATGATGAGAGACATTCCCATAGGAGGAAGAGGTGGAAGAGAAAGAGAAGGAAGAGATAGTGGGAAGAGACAAAACTATCTAAAGAGAAAAAATTATCTCCATCAGTCTGATGACCTTAGGTCATTTGCCTAACCTGGATCATGCTAATTGGCTTTAGGCCTGTGTTCTAGAACCAAACACTGGCAAAGGAAATAGGATTACCATGATTGGATCTGCCTGGGGATTGAATCCACTTTCTCTGAGTGATCTGGGAATGGTGGATGCCTAATACAGTAGGGGTTCTGTAGAAAGGAGGACTGGGATAATAACTGCTCGAAAAGCAAAAAGTAGTGTCCACTAAAATCTCAGTGAGCCACTTCTCCCTCATGAGTTTTACATTTTTACTCTGAATGAAATATGGACTTGGTGTCTACTCTGATTAGAGGATTTTGCCCTTGTGCAACAGTGACAGTGAAACACAGCCTTGGACTTTAAAATCTGTACAAAATAGGGGCTCCTGGGTGGCTCAGTTGGTTAAGCATCTGATTCTTGATCTTGACTCAGGTCATGATCTCACGGTTCGGGATATTGGACCCTGCATCAGGCTCTGCACTGATAGCGTGTTGGGTTCAGGCTGATAACACAGAGCCTGCTTGGGATTCTCTCTCTCCCTCTCTCTCTGCCGCTTCCCCACTCTCTCTTGCTCTCAATCTCTCTCAGAAATAAAAATAAACTTTAAAAAAATAATAAGAAAGTAAAATGGAATAAACCCTATACAAAATGAATAAAATAAATGAATTCTCTTAAGTAGCCAATGGATATTACACCACTTATTTTATAGTTTTTTTTCTCTTTTTTTCAGAAAATCAGAGCTTTTACCAACATTAATCACTCTTTCCAATAGTCCTGATCAGGATAAAGAGGACAAGTCATTTGTATGCCTTAAATAAGAGGAGAAACATTGGGATAACTGGCCTAAAATCATACAAAGAACTCCTTGTTACCCTAGACTAAGTCCAGATTTCCTGTCTGTGGGTTTTATGCTTATTCTGTGTTACCTTTTAAAATGTTACTTTTTAGGGGGGCCTGGTTGGCCCAGTTAGTTAAGCATCAGACTTCGGCTCAGGTCGTGATCTCGTGGTTTGTGAGTCTGAGCCCCACCTAGGGCTCTCTGCTATCAGCACAGAGCCTACTTTGGATCCTCTGTCTCTCTCTCTCTCTCTGCCCCTCTCCAGCTCGTGCTCTCTCTCAAAAATAAATAAACATTAAAAATAAAATAAAATAAAATGTTACTTTTTAAAACCAGCAGATTTTGAAACTTTAAACTGGTAATATATCTAATCAGTAGTTGTAGGGGAGCACATTACTTAAGTCAAGACCTTATTCATTTGCTTTCCTTTTTGCAAACATATCTGTCAAACTAAACAGAATACAGTTCCTTTTTTCCCTTATTAGTGTACGCATCAGATCAAAATATTGGGTTTGTTTCACTTCACTCACTTATTCGATGCTGTGCAGCTACTATGTGCAAGGTGAAACAGTTTTAAACAGTTCTGTCTTCTATTTAACTGGTTTTATTTATTTACATATTTTTTCGCAGCACCTTATTCCATTCCCAATAATATTTGCTAATATTTCTAAGTGGGAAAATTACATCATGATAGAGATACTCGTTCTTTAAATTACTGCCAATTCTTAGCTATCTAAAGTTGTAGAGAACACTAGAAATACTGTGAACAACCTCAAATATTTTTATTTAGTGGAGGAATTAATTTTTATACTTCTGTTTGCATATAGATCCCTGTATCCAACATCCTGTGTCTAAAGCAAACAGAAAACATTTGTTTTAAGTAGAATATATAAGCTTAACATTTAGAAGCAAGAAGTGTCTCTGCTAATCTAAAGGGGGAGAGTGTATTTTCCTTCTCTGAAATAATCAAGAATTATGCATTTTGGTGGGAGTCCTAATAACAGTAACTAACCATGTACTATTTTCTTGAACATCATCTCACTGTCCTGTGGAGATAAAATAGTATTCCCAGTTATAACCAAACAATCTGAGCACAAAATAGGAAGAATGTCTGCCTATAATCACATCTTACTTTCTCCACTGTGTTGGTCTCTGACCACTGTGAATATTCAGAATACAAAAAAGTGGAGCCATTAAAAAATAAGTAAATCTGGGGCACCTGGGTGGCTCAGTCAGTTAAGCATCTGACTTCGGCTCAGGTCATCATCTCCTGGTTCATGAATTCAAGCCCCACATCAGGCTGTCTGCTGTCAGCACAGAGCCCATTTTGGATCCTATGTCACCCCGTCTCTGCCCCTCCCCTGCTCACACTCTCTCTCAAAAACAAATAAACATTAAAAAAAATAGGCAAATCCACTAGAGTTTAAGTTGAACACGAGTCTAAGAAAACATATTTTGTACAAAATAACTGATTCTTAAAGTACACATCATCACTAATTAGAAACTTCACAATGAGTTAGGTACTGAAAAACAAATGCTTGAAATAAATACACAGTGACTTCCGCTAACCTAATTTTACAGATTGGTGGCAGAATTCCCTGCAACTGGAGGAATGATTACTTCATGGCAGTTTTACTCTGTGAAGCTCCTCAGATATGTTAGCCACTATGATTATATTATTGCTTCCTGTGAAATCACATTTTGTATTTTTCTTATTGTCTTCACAACACAAGAAGCCCAAAAAATAAGAGAATTTAAGTCTGCCTATTTCAAAAGTGTTTGGAACTGGCTAGAATTACTACTTTTGGTGGTAAGTGTATATTCATATGTATCGTTCAAGGGAATCACATCTGAATCTACCAAGTAAGGAGGTTTTCTACTCATCTGGAACTTCCTTCAAAAGCTGCAAGTATCAGTCATAAAAGGAACTGTCATAGTGCAAACTAATGGTGTGCCACCAAAAAGATGAAGTCTCTTTCTTTCCTGATTTAGTCCTTGAGAGGACCAGCATAAACTTAGAATAGGTGATTCTACAGGTATTATGATTTAAAGTGCACAAGAGGTCTCCCTCCCCCACTCAAACATATGTTTCTTATAGGGCCTCATGTTGAAAATCATGGTTATTTTTGGACATGTACTCTCCTATGTTGCCTCAGTCTGCTTTCCTCCTCACAATTTTGAAAAAATATGCAAAATCAAGCCTAGGCAGATCCTGGAAGAGGGGGAAGAAGGGAGTGAGCAGCCAGAGGGTAGCTTGTGAGCACAGAGAACACCAGGAAGGGGGAGATAATCTCCGAAAGGAATTCCAAAAACTGTCCGTTCTCACCACTGGAACATATTAAAATAAACATAGATATGTAGGCGGGGTGGGACAGATGGTAAGCAATTGGTGTTAGGAACAGTGAACAAATATTTCTGGCTTACACAACGTGATCTTTCACCCTTATTGACCCTTAGTTATAGCCAATCCAGAATATAAGCCTTTTTTCCCAACACCAGATTAAAAGTGTCTCAGAGTCAGAAAATGAGCCACCTACTTCTCTGCTATCCCCGATAAAATTTAACATACAGCGTAACATTGAATGATTAACTATCTGAGCATTTCAGGCAAAGGTTCAAAGGAAGATTTTCATGACTGTTCTAAAGCTGTGATACTTGAGGTAACCTGGTTCTGAAATCCTCTTCTGGAAGAGTTGTCAGAGGCTCTCAAAAGGCTTATTTTTGTGTTACTGTAAAATATTTCTTCTAGTATTATGTGGTAGAAAATATTAAACTTTTACATATCATGTGTATGGAAGTGTTGAGCTACTACACTGTACACCTGAAACTAACATAACAGTGTATGTTAACTACCCTGGAATTATAAATAATAAATATATAAATAAATAAATAAAATATCAACTTCTTGGTATCACGTAGTTATATGGAGCACAAACACAGCCTAGTCAGAATAATATAATCATTTTATACATTTGTGCTTTATAACTCAAAGAAACAAGCAGATAGTTTAGGATGGTCAGGTGATAAGTATTTTTCTACTTTTGTGATCATTATGCTATTTTAAACTTCTGTAAGTTGAGGCTTACTTTCATTCATGTAAAAGCCTACGTCTTATTTCTCCCTCCCTTTTTATTAAACTTTTGATGAACTTGCTCCTTTGTCTGCTCATAGGCTGCAGATTTAGAGGTGGAAACCGTCCCTAATTTAACCTTTCTTATTTTTCCATTTAGTTGTGTTTTGTGGCCGTTTCCTTCAACATATACTGTAATATACAAATTTTTCTCTTACTTGAAGACCTGTTAAAAAACACTGAAAAATATTCAGACTTCTATTTTCTTGCATACTGGTACATTTATTACAACAATATAATTGCTATTACCATCTTTTTTGCATGGATAAAGGTATTTATATTTTATTATATTAAATACAGCAGATTAGACATATCTTTTATTAGCAAAATGGGAACTGAAGCTGCAAAGTTATGAAAAAGCAAAAGGATTTTCTTAACTATAAAGTAATTATAAAAGTAGTTTTGTCTTGGAATGATCGTGGGCTAATCCTCAAACACTCCTATCATTAAGCACTTCCTTTAATTTGAAGCAATTTTTTTGTGAAATTAATTTAACTTACTCTAAGTAATTGTGATACTGAATATTCTTCTATTTCAATTAACTTTGTTCTTTTTCAGATATTCAAATTCATAAGCTTTAATAAGACAATGTCTCAGCTGTCAACAACCTTGTCCCGCTGTCTCAAAGACATAGTAGGATTTGCCATCATGTTTTTTATAATATTCTTTGCTTATGCTCAGTTAGGATTTCTTGTTTTTGGATCACAAGTTGACGACTTTTCCACTTTTCAAAATGCCATGTAAGCTGTTAGCACAAATATAGTTATATTTACTAGTTTATAAGAAAGGCCTATGATAAGTAGTAACATACATTTTAACAAATTTAAACTTGGTTTTATATTTTCAATGATGGCAAAAAACCTGTCACACTCAAAGTAGTGTTTAGCATTAGAAGATCCAAATGGATGGTGCAGTCCATTTTTTAAATATTACAAGGTCAAATTAGAAAGATAATTTTTCACTTTCATTGGGAGTGTTAAATATAACAGAAATTGGCTTCTGTGTCTCTGTAATAATTTATTCTCTGGGGAAAAGCAAGCTTAAATGTTTTCCTTTAAGAGCTCCATCTTTAGAATCCTTTTATTGATACTGATCTGATTATCCTTTGCTGATCTGGCAAAGCTGTGTTTTAAAAATATTTTTAGACAAATAAAGCAATTAGACAACAAACTTATAGAACTGATCAGTTAGAATCCTTAGCAAAGTTTTCAGACTTTTTTTTCTTTTTAACTGAATAATTTAAATAAATTTACTCTCCTTTCTGGGTATGTAAAACAAGTTCTGGGTGTGTAAGAAAATTATGATAGTCTAAAATATCAGTTCTCAAAATATGTTCTGTGTAATTTAGACCAAGATTGGGGGGAAATGGCTTCATATTTAAGTAAGTTTGGGAAATTTTGCATCACTCTGTTGGAAATTTGTAGTGCATATTAACAGATGGCTTTAAGAAAAACTGTAATAACTTTCTTAACTTTAGTTATGAATTCTCCAAACTTATTTGTTCATGCCCTTTTATTTGATTTTGGGGAAACTTTGGTGTAAAGAAATGTTCTAGATTGCCCTCTTTTTACCATCCACATGGAAATATTTAAAGTGGCATTTATATGAAATTTCATTTATCAGTAGTGAAAAGAAGAATGAACTAGGAACCCAGAGGATATAATTCTACTTTTGAATTCTGCCACTTAGCTCTTCAACTTTTCTAGACCTTTATTTCTTTATCTGCAAATGAAGGAACTGGATTAAGTTGCTACTCCCAATGATCCCTTCCAATGTCAAACAGCCTATAATTTGAGAAGTCTAATTAGCTTTCTCTTGAGTGAATTAGGTTTGCAGTTCCAACAACTTCTCGGTCCTTTCCTAGGATTTTAATTCAAGTGTTACCTAATAGTAAAACTTAGTGGTACTGGACATCGATTATAAATATAGTAATTTACAGAACTTGGAAATTGTTCTTAAGCTAGAGAGTGGGAAAGAAAAGAAGTATAAGGCACAGCATAAACAGGTAGACAACTTTGGAATGCATTAATGAAGACACTTCTGCTTTTGGTAATGAAGTGCTAGGTTATTGAGATCAACCTCCTCTTCAGGACAATTTAAAAAGATAGATGAAATATAGATAGCACTAAAGAACTAACAAAAAAAGAGAGTAAAAAGTGGACCAAAATCAAAAGGCAAGAACCCAGAGAAGTAAGCTCAGCATCCAAGGCTTCTTTTGCCCTCCTGTTCTGTTAAGCTGATAAGGAATTTTTTTTTTATTGTGGTAATACATACCTAAAATTTCCCATCTTAGCCATTTCTAAGTGTACAATTCAATGAGATTAAATACATTGATATTGTGCAACTATCAGCACCATCCATCTCCAGAACTCTTTTCATCTTCTAAAACTGAAACTATGCTCATTAATCAAGAATTCTCCACTTCTCCCCTCCTCCAGCCCCTGGCAACCACCATTCTACTTTTTGTCTCTATGATTTTGATAACTCTAGGTACTTAGTGTATCGCACAGTATTTATCTTTTTGTGACAGATTTTGCTTAGCATGTCTTCAAGATTCATCAATGTTGTGCAGTATGTCAGAATTTCCTCCCTTTTTAAGACTGAATAATATTCCATTCTATGTATAAACCACATTTTAAAAAAATTTAATGTTTATTTTACAGAGAGAGAGATAGAGCATGAGCAGCTGAAGGGCAGAAAGAGAGGGAGACACAGAATCCCAAGCAGGCCCCAGGCCCTGAGTTTTCAGCACAGAGCCTGATGCTGGATCAAACTCACAAACTGTGACACCATGACCCAATGTGAAGTCAGACACTTAACAGACTGAGCCACCCAGCCTCCCCTAAACCACATTTTTATTATCCATTAATCTCCTGATGGACATCTGGACTTCTTCTAAGTCTTAGATAATGTGAATCATCCTGCTATGAACATGGGTGTATAAATCTCTCATCAAGACTGCTTTCTTTTGGGGCGCCTGGGTGGCTCAGTTGGTTAAGCGTCCGACTTAGGCTCAGGTCATGATCTTGCGGTCCGTGAGTTTGAGCCCCGCATCGGGCTCTGAGCTGTTAGCACTGAGCCCGATGCCAGGCTCAAACTCACAAACCATGAGATCATGACCTGAGCCGAAGCCAAACGCTTAACAATCTGAGCCACTCAGGTGCCCCAAGACTGCTTTCAATTCTTTTTGGTATACACCCAGAGGTGGAATTGCTGGATCATATGGTGATTCTATTCTGAATTTTTGTGAGGAACAGCCATGCTGCTTTCTACAGTGGCTGCGCCATTTACATTCCCACCAACAGTGCACAAGGGTGTATTCCCCCACATCCTTGTCAACACTTGTTATTTTCTGGACTGCTTTTCTTTCCTTTCTTTTCTTCTTCTTTTTTTAATGGTAGCCATCCTAATGGGTGTGACATGACATCTCATTGTGGTTGTGATTTGCATTTCCCTAATGGTTAGTGATATGGAGAATCTTTTCATGTTCTTATGTTGGTCTCTTGATGGTGTTCCACAGGCTCTGTTCACTTTTCTTCAATCTTTTTCCTTTATGATCCTCAGACTTGGTCATTTCAATCATCTTATTTTAGGTTCACTGATTTTTTTTTTCTTCTGCATGCTCAAATCTGCCTCTTAATCCCTCCAGTGAATTTTCATTTCAGTTATTGTATTTTTCAGCTCTATAATTTCTTCTTGGTTTCTTTGAGGTGTTCTATATCTTTATAGGTACTTCCATTTTGTTCATAGATTATTTTCTTGACTTTCTCCATGTCTTTTAGTTCTTTGAGCATCTTTAAAATGGTTTGTTTTAAAGTCTTTGTCTAGTAGGTCTGCCATCTGGTCTTTCTTAGTAATAGTTTCTGTTGGTGAATTTTCTTCCTTTGATTGGGTCACACTTCCCTGCTTCTTTTATGTCCCGTCTTTTCTTGTTTTTGTTGAAAAATGAATATTTGAATGTAATAATGTGATAACCCTGGAAATGAGACTCTTGCTCTTCACCAGGGTTTCCTGTTTGGGGTTTTTGTTGTTGTTGTTGTTTATTGTATACTGTTTCTGTGCTGAGAACTATCCTGAGGTGCAAAGGTCTTCTCAGGTCTTTACTGAGCCTGCACCTTTCCATGGGCAAACGTGGTGACTTTCTAATTTCCTCTGTATATGCTGTTGCTTTTGAATGTCTTTAATGCCTGGCTCCCAAAAGGGGAAAAAGAGAAATTGAAGGGGGAATGGAGGGCACTAGCCCTGTAATCCCAAGGATACTGCTTCAGCAAGAGACAGAGGGACTTGAAACAGACAGGGGAACATGCGCATCTCTGTCTGCACCCGTGTGATCAGAAGGAGCAATCAGCAATCTAAACACAGATCCCTGAGGGTCCTGATTGCCTACCCTGGCTCCCACAGGTTGCATACAAGCTGGTCCAGAAAAGCATGGCTGCCTGCCATTGGCTGGGGGGTGAGGGGTGGGGGGCGGGAGGTGGGTAGCTTCTGACAAACCAAAAGCTGAAATTGACCAAAGTTGGCTAAGCCTTCCCCTGGAAGTTGTAAGCCATAAATAGACCCAGAGTTCCAAAGTAGTTACATCAGACAAATTCTGCCTATGTGATTGTTGTCTAGGTGGGGAGACATATTCCTAGTAGTTGGTTTTTTTTCTTCTTCAGTGTTTTTCAGTTATTGTATCATCTTCCCCAACCCTTCTCCAAACCCTCCATCATCAAGGCATTTTGATAATCCAGAAGAAATAGTTAATGAACTGTGTTTCTGGCCACCTCTCAGGGAGAAGGAGACAGAAGGCAAAGTCTGGGGCTTGTATGAGGGTGCAGGGGCAGGATGGGGTAGCCAGGGATTGTCTGGTAACCTCTCTGCACATTAGGCAGGGAGCCTCACGTTAAAGGTGAATCAATCTGTCATGATCACCTAGATATTCTGGGAACTTTATGTGTTGAACTTGGATTAAGATGGCCCCGGACTAGAATGCCTGTGTGTATGGGCACCCACAAACAAAAAACCACCCTGGAGAAAGGTATATTCATTCTAAGCCTCAAATTACTTCTACAAGCAATTTTTCAAACATAACTTACTGCCCATAGTGAAAAGTAACCTGGTACAGATGCAGGAAAAGTCAGAAGCCAGAACCAACAGATACAACAGACAATAGACTTCAGATAATGGAATAATCACACAATACTTCTTATATTTAGAGAAATAAAACACAAGCCAGAAAATATCTTTAGAGAACAGAACAGTATAAAAAGTGACATATTTGAAAGAGTATCAAAAATAGAATTCTACAACTGCAAATTATAGTAACTGAGATTAAAAACCTAGTTGACAGGTTTGACAGCAAACAAGAGATGAAGAAAGGAGGAGTAAAGTGAAAAATAGGCCAGCAAAAATTACTGCAAATGAGGCCTAGAGATACAAAAAGTGGGTGGAGAAGGTATGAGATATGAAAGCTAGAATGAGAAGGCCCAATATGTTTAACCTGAGTTACAGAAGACAGACCGTTGACTAGAGGCAATATTTGGAAAATGCTGAGGAATAGCTAAATATGCAATCTCTCCAAGTGAGAGACTGGGAAGTCATATTAACCACAATGTTATCTTACTATGGAAGAGTCTGTTAGCTATTTTAATTTATAAGAGAGAAATCTAGAAAGTTACCAGGGGTATCAGGAAGCTACAAAACAGTATTTTCATTTGATACAACCTTGTATACTAAGCAGTCATGGTGTTCCTTTTAGCTTGTGGGGACTAAAAGATACAAACTAAACTCCAATTGAGAGGGGGAAATTACAATGACATTGTATTTGAAGTCTCCAGTTCCTTTGTGATTATAACCATTCAGCAAATTGGTTAGGGTTTTGTTACTCACATTATTTACAGAGCACAGGTACCCTGTATTTACAGAATACTCTGTCACTTTCCTGACAGAGAAAGGCTAAATGGAAGCTTTAGTTAACGAGCTAATTTCTGAAAAGGAGAAATGGTGCCCTTAGCTTATCTTTACTCCTATAAATCCAACTCAAGGATAAAAGATCAAGTTTGAAACACTAAAACAGAACTTTGGCCTCCTTCCAATTCAGCTTTTCTTTTTCTAGTTTGTGTAGAAGAGCATTATAAACCAGTATTAAAAGCTGAATAAATACTTTAATTATGATTTAATCATGTCTCAGGTACGGGGGATGAAATTCCAGGCAACTCTTGAGTCCTGGGACTCCAAGTAGCCTATTTCTTTGAATACATTTTCTTCCTTCATTGTATATAACTGTATGCTCCCTTTACATGCTTGGCAGCAACAACCAGAAGCAAGAAGCCTTCTTCCTTTTGACTGACTAACCAATCATGCAAAGTACCTACATACTATTAAAAATTCCATCCAAGCTTCCCCTTAAAATAAATAACTCATTTTAAGCATCCAAGAGCAGTAACAGTGGCATCAAAATACATCAACCATAAATCCAAATAAGCCCAAAGTATCAACTGCCATTATTCCTAACCAGCTTATGAATTTTAAAAACTTTTTCTTTAATACTTTCTAAAATTTCTCCCATGAACATGCATTATTACTATAATCAGAAAAATTGGCGCACTGCCTTTTTCTTTTTAACTGTCCAATGTTAGAGCCCTGGCTTTACATAAGGAATATAAAATACATGTTATCCATTCCAGAAAACAAAATATGAGTAATAAAATAACATGCTACTGTTACAAAACAGGAGTAACAGAGACCATTTTCCTATGTACTGTTCACATAAATCAAAGAAAAAATTTTAATTTCATCTAATTATTAATAATCTTTAAATTATTAATTTAAGATGATCAACTCAGGAACCTGAGTTTAAGAAATGGAAACTACAGTAAATCTTTTTTCTAACCTAATAATCTACTGACCCACTGACCTACTTTGGAATTTAGGTTAAATCTGATATTTCTGGTACAGATGGATATATTAATGTTAATTAATTAGAAGTAATGCTTAAATTTAATTGACCAGAATAATGCAGAACCCAGGCAACAATCCTTAACTACATTTATCACCATTTATGAAAAATTCTAACTTGCTTCTGCAGATTGCTTAGTGTTTGTATTATAGCTAGAAAGATCATTATTCCCAAGAGAACAATTTTAACTTGTAAAGATTCAAATACTTTTAAATTAATTGCTTAACGTAGGAGTACAGATGAAATTAAAGAGTTCTCAACTTAAAAAAAATAAAGAACGCATCTGCATAACTTATTAACGTATGTCCCTTATGTGTCTGGCAATGCTATTGCAAATTAGTGATGAGAAAATAGGGCATCAGGTTGAGGAATCCTAATTCTACCTCTGTTACTACTGTGCTCAATACCTTAATTTTCCAACTTTAAAATTAATAAAATGAAGATCTGTAATATTTTAGATGTTACCTTACATCAAATCCAAGATTTATAGTTATTGAAGAAAATAAACCTCAGTGTCATGTTTGAGGATCATCACCAGGACTGTTTGAGATTCAACAAGTAACAAATTGTTGGCATCTTATTTTGGCAGAAGAGGTGTACAAATTAAACATACTGTTGATATTAGAAATTTTAGGGTTCTTAGGTGTAGGTACAAGTTGAAAATCGCTTATTGGACAAGGTCAGGTAGTCCCAGTTTTAGAAGGACACAGGACAGGCTAAGATGGCCATTGCCAAGACCAGCTGGTAAGCAAGTATCTCACGGTTCCAATCTTGTAGGTGAACATTCATTAAGTGGAAGCCCATCATTTCCTGAATCACTGTTCAGCTACTGAAGTACCTTGTCTTGCCCTCAGGGGAATTTCCGTACTTAGTTTTATAGAACTCTGTTAACTAGAGCCAGAGAGCCTGTGCAATATGCAGCTAGATACTTTCCTGGACACATGGGTAACCTCCATCAGTTGTGATGTATTTATGAAGGGATATAATGTTTTTCTTTCTTCCCATCAAAGATTTGCACAATTCCGAATTGTTCTTGGAGATTTTAATTTTGCTGGTATTCAGCAAGCCAATCGTATCTTGGGGCCCATTTACTTCATCACTTTCATCTTTTTTGTGTTCTTTGTCCTGCTGGTAAGTACGAGCATGTATGTCCCCTTTTTCACTTCTATTTTTTGGAAGAAAAAAATGAAATGATTAATTTAGAAGAAATTATAGTATAACTGCTTAGCTGTTAGAGCTTTTTACATTTATTAGGAACTGTGTGGATTCCTACTAATCTAGGCTATAACTCCAGTGTCTGAATGTTTCCAAGTTGTCCAAAGGAGAATGTGATCATAAAAGTTACCATTTTGATGTCAGGTGTGTGCCAGGAATGTGCTAAATCTTCTACATCTATAACTTGGATATCCCGGGTCCCTCCAACCTGGGACATGGCATACCAGAAGGGATGAATGTATTCTGCCCATATTGCAAATGGCTTCTGGCCCTCAAGGCTAAAACCACGTATCTTTGTGGTTTTTAGGAGTCCCCAGGATGGGTCTTTCACATCTGCTCAAGACGAATTTATTTGGCCTTCCTAATCAAGGAAATTTGCTTTCCCTCTTTGACAACACTTTTGTCACACACAGCAGTTATCCCCTGGTGGTGGCCAAAAGTCCTCAGAGTGACAGAGTTGGGCCTCAGTGAAAGGTGGAGAGGTGGGCTGGGGGTAAGAATACCCTCTCCACAATTGTTTGTATTATTTGGACAGAGTATTCCTAAGAGCCTTAGTAAGACTGTGCATCTAAATAGCTTTAGAGAACTTTAAAAAACCACTCTTATAGGGCTCCTTTGCCTCAATCAAAAGTGACCCTATAGTCTGAAAAAAAAAAAAAATTAAGCTTCCTGGCCTGAGGATTTTCCCCATTCTCCTCCTACACTAAGGCCAGTAAGTGGAGGAGAGGTTCCTGTTTCCTCAGCACTAAGATTTAGCTTTCCCATACCACCAGGCCACCTGCCTCCGGTAAAAGCCTTTCTTTTGATGGAATCAAGAAGGACTACAGTGGGTCCCTTATAGCAGCAAAGACTGGATAGTTGTGGCCATATAGAGGGAAGTAGAATCTGAGCTGTGAGAGGCTTTAAGTTAACAGCTGTCTCTACCACCCTGCTTCCTGACTCTGATAATGGTTGTAAAGACTGCTGTCTTCCTCTGGCAGTGGTGCCAGAGAGAACAGCATATGTGCGAATGTGATACTCTTATGTTTAATAAAAACTAACTTTAAATATGGGAGCAAGTAAAAACAAAAAACAAAAACCACTCTAATGAACATATAATTACATTATTCTGTTTTTGTCTGATATTCAATGTTGATCAGTTAATATATTTATCTACATATATATATCTATCTACATATATCTATCTACATATATATATATATATGCATTAGTATCCAGTTCATATGCATTATTTTACATTGTTTTTCTCATTTGCCATAAACTTATTTGCCTATATCCACACATTATACATTTCCCATTCTGCTGTGTTACAGTCTGCATAGGCATTTCTCTATTACTGAGCATATGAACTAATTTTACAAATCCCAGTAGTCATCAGAGTCAGTAACATTTACATTAAATCTTTATGGAAATAATTATTTTTGTGACTATTTCTTCCCAGAACATGTTCTTGGCAATTATTAACGATACCTATTCTGAAGTGAAAGCTGATTATTCAATAGGCAGAAGGCCAGATTTTGAACTTGGTGAAATGATTAAAAAGGTATGTCTACTTCTTTTCCTATTTAGAATTCTAAGACAAATCTTGTTCACTTTTTACTCCTGTACTTTAAACCCCAAGCAGTGGTGGGTTTTTGGGTTGGGGGTGGGTTTGTTTTGTTTTCTGTTTTGGTCCAGTCTTGCTCATATCTGTATTATGTCACTACCAGAGAAGTGAGATTTCTTTCTGGCTTTAAAAAGGTGGCCAAAATTATTTCAGTATATCAAATAGCAACTGAGCTGTTTACTAAACGCAAAGCTCTGTTGGGTTTTATAATAAAACTATCTCTTCCCTCCAAAAATTTCAATTTAGATGCTAGTAAATTTCTATAGACAATCTAAACTCAGAACTCCATGTGCCTTATCTTCCTCATTTTCCTGTTTCTGTTAATGGCAACAGGAACAGTTGCTCCAGGCTTAAAAGCCTTGAATTTTTTTATTCCCTTTGCCTCATATGGTTGGTTGCCACGGCCTGTGTGTAAAGTTCATCAATGCAGTTTTTGTTCACATTTGTGAAATCCAGGCCATGTTGAATTCTAACTGCCACCACCGGAGTGGGGCCCCTCAGTACTTTTCACCGAGCCTCCTGTGTAGGAACATCTTCTATAGCAACATCTTATGGCCCCTCTCCTGTGCCTATCCAGCTCTGATATCACTTCTCTACTCAAAATTCTTCAGTTTCTCTGGGCCTGTCAAAATAAGTCCAAATTATTTAGCCAAAGAATTGGGTGAATGCCTCTACTCAATAGCACTGTGTCCCAGCTAATGTTTTGAGCACTGTGCTGTTTAAATTTTTTTTAAACGTTTATTCATTTTTTGAGAGACAGAGACAGAGTGCAAGCAGGGGTGGGGCAGAGAGAGAGGGATACACAGAATCCAAAGCAGGCTCTAGGCTCTGAGCTGTCAGCAGAGAGCCCAATGCAGGGCTCAAACTCACGAACCATGAGATCCTGACCTGAGCCGACGACCGACCCTTAACTGACTGAGCCACCCACGCACCCCACACAGTGTTGTTTACCATCACTGGCTCTCCCCTCTGGGCCCCTGCTCAGGTCACCTGCCGCCCCCCTCCAATCCCTCGCTGACATACTATTCTCCCTGACAGTGGTATCGCCCCTGTCCTCTCAACACCTACCTCACTTGCATGGTTAGTAGTCACAGGTGTACAGTCTCGCCCATCTCTGCACATCCATGGCTCTAACCACATCACTTCACACAGAAAAAGTCCTAATGGCCATGAGGCTAGTGGAGTTTCAAAACTCGGTCCAACAACGTATCTGTAAAAGGAAACCATTAATATGTCCCCCAGGGAGCTTAATTGTAGGTTTTTTTCATCTTTTATCTCTTCACTATGATGTTGGTTATGTGCATTAAAGTGTTTACATCATTAAATGCAATACATATTAATAAAACTTTTTAAAGATTTTTTTTTCAAGTTCAAGTGTGATGCCCACAAGAGAACCCCTTTCTCTTTTTCACCAGTAGGCAGAAAACATAAGTGGTGACAAAGTGAAAGAAATCATAGCATTCCCTCCGTATTTCTTTTAAAGTTTATTTATTTTGAGAGAGATAGAGTGCACACGCATGAGTGGGGGAGGGACAGAGAGGGAGGGGACAGAGAATCCCAAGCTGGCTCTGTGCTGTCAGCGCAGAGCCCAGCATGGGGTTTCAAACTCACCAACCATGAGATCATGACCTGAGCTGAAATCAAGAGACAGGAAGTAGCACATAGGGGTGCCTGGGTGGCTCAGTCAGTTGAGCGTTCGACTTCGGCTCAGGTCATGATCTCACAGCTCGTGAGTTCGAGCCCCACGTCGGGCTCTATGCTAACAACTCAGAGCCTGGAGCCTGCTTCGAATTCTGTCTCTCCCCCTCTCTCTGCCCCTAACCCACTCACATTCTGTCTCTGTCTCTCTCAAAAATAAATAAACATTTTAAAAAATTTTTTAATACAGGATGTATTTTTGATGAACTTTTAAACTATTTTTAATTATGTCCAGAGTTACAACAATGCTCTTGAAAAACTTAGACTAAAGAAACCTCAAAAGGATGGAGACGATAAAGGGTAAGATGGCTTAAAATTTTAATTTGCCATTTAAAACTGTACATTATATGAGAAACTTGCAATGAGAGTAAGGTTTTGATTGTAAAACAGCCACCACCCCAAGTGCTTATTCTAAATATGTTGTCAATACATCATCCACTAGGGCCTCCTAATTCTGAGAGCGCCAGGAGGCTCCAAGCTAAGCTAATGAAAAATTAATATAAAGCGTGCTGTGCCACTTAGAAAGAACTTTAACAGAAAGCTGAACAGGAGAATAAAGTCCCCCTGAGAAGGGAGGAAAAACTGTTAGTCTACATTAAGTGCATTCACTTAGCTATGAAAATAAAAACATTTTTACACAAAATATTTAAGGATACACTTACATTTATTTATTCAATCACTTTGGTGTCCAAATGCTTCCCAAACCCAGACCTCTGGCAGTGGCACAGACTATAAACATTATTTTATAGCTAGAGATGTGACACTCTGGAGAATTTCTATTAATGACACTTTCCAAATAATGAGTGTTATCAGAAAGACCAGAAATGCAATTCAGATCCTTACTATAGAGCTGATCATACTTTATTTTCCCTTTCTACTGTCATGGGTCTCTGATCTTTATTTTATTTTATATTCTTAGTATGAAAGGCGATTTGGCTGAGCAAGCCAGAAGAGAAGGCTTTGATGAAAATGTAAGATTTTAACTTTCTCGTAAAGATAGCTTTATTAGAAATGTGCTTACAAAAAAAAAAAAGTTCTGATTAAGAATTGAAATTATTTGCTTTCTTTACAGCACTAATTCCCAACTCCGAAAATTTCTCCCCAAATCTAGCTGTTGTTGTTTATAACAAATTATTTCAATTCTACATGCTACCTCTTTTTTTTAAATGTTTATTTATTTTTGAGAGAGAGAGAGAGATGAGGTAGGGGCGGGGTGGGGTGGGGGCGGGAAGGAGACACAGAATCCGAAGCAGGCTCCAGGCTCTGAGTTATCAGCACAGAGCCCAACGCAGGGCTTGAACTCATGAACCACAAGATCATGCCTGACCCAAAGTTGGCCACTTAACTGACTGAGCCACCCAGGCACCCCTATGTGCTACTTCTTTTATTGGTGCTCTCAGACAGATACTTTGGTCCTACAGCTGTACAGTCACTGTGGGATTATCACGCAGGGTTTAGTGAGTATACTCTTTTGAGATGATAATTTTTCTCTTGTAATCATCATTCATGTTTTATACAGTTGAACCTTGAACAATGCAGGGGTTATGTTTACAGTACAGGAAAAAAATCCATGTATAAGTAAGCCCACACAGTTCAAACTTGTGTTACTCAAGGACCATGTTTTTGAACAACACAGGTTTGAACTTCACAAGTCCAGTTATATGTGAGGTTTTTTTTCAATAAATATGGTACAGTACTTCCTGTGAGTGTATTTTCTCTGCCTTATGATTTTTCTCAGTAACATTTTATTTTCTCTAGCTTACTCTACTGTAACAACATAGTATATAATATATATACAGAATATGTTTTAATCGACTGTTTATGGGATCAGTTAAGACTTCAATCAATGGTAGGCTATTAGTTGTTAAGTTTTTAGGGAGTTAAAAGTTACACATGCATTTTCACCTGCACTGGGGTCAGCACCCCTGACCCCTGCATTGTGCAGCTGTCAGCTGTACATACACTGGAGTGAGGTTTCTCATTGTGAGATAAGAGAGTTACAAAAGGGAAAGGTTGAGGGTTAAAATGAACCTTGTGGTGTTGGATTAGAATTACAGGTGTGTGTGTCTGTGTGTGTCTCTGTGTGTGTGTGTGTTCTATAGCTCTATCTGTCCACTGAAAAATCTAGAAGTAAATCTAGATCTTGGTTTCCAAATACCATTCTCTTCTAAAAGGAATGAGGGCCCCTTGGAGATACGGTTAATTTGAATGGGGGGACTCAGCACTACAAGATAATCATCTATCAGTATCAATCTTCTGACTCTGATGGTTGTGCTGCGATTATAAAGGAAAACGTCCTTGTAAGCAGGAAATACAGATTGATGTGATCAGGGACACTGGGGCATTCATGTTGGCAACTTCAAATACTTCAAAGGAAAGAAAAAGTTTTTGTAACTTTCCCCTAATTTTGAGATTCTTTTAAAAACAAAATTATAATTCAGTAAACCATTTCTGAAATAAAAGATGATGTAAATTGAAAGACATACTGTGTACCTGTGGGAAATCACCTCGAATGAACATGAGACTCATCCAGGTAAAACCTGGACTTCCAAGGGGCGCCTGGGTGGCTCAGTCGGTTAAGCGTCCGACTTCAGCTCAGGTCACGATCTCGCGATCCGTGAGTTCGAGCCTCGCGTTGGGCTCTGGGCTGACCGCTCAGAGCCTGGAGCCTGTTTCAGATTCTGTGTCTCCCTCTCTCTCTGCCCCTCCCCCATTCATGCTCTGTCTCTCTCTGTCTCAAAAATAAATAAACGTTAAAAAAAAAAATCTGGACTTCCAAGAAAAGGAAAACCAGGTTAGCATGACAACATTCAACACCATACGTTGACAGAACAGTACCCACAATACATGCAAGGAAAGAAAATGTAAGCCAAGCATATTTATTTGGAGCACAACTGTGTTTCCAGTGTACAGGCTCAAAGAGTTTTCAACGTGCAACAACTCAGAATAATGTTGTATTCCTGAGGGTTCTATAAGAGTATCAGTTTCAGCCAACCAAAAGATGATCGGAGAAATTTTGCAAAAAGGAAGAAGGGAGAGAGAAGGTATAAAGTAGAAAACACTGATGGAGTGGTTCATATATAATAGCTCAAAGTAAAAGAATTCATGTAGGAATGCCTGGGTGGCTCCATCAGTTAAGCGTCTGACTCTTGATTTCAGCTCAGGTCATGATCTCATGGTCATGAGATGCAGACCCACATCGGGCTCCCCAGTGAGCGTGGAGCCTACTTGAGATTCTCCATCTCCCTCTCTCTCTCTGCCCTGCCCTTGCTCACACTCTTTCTCTATCTCAAAATAAATAAACAAAATTTTTAAAAAGAGAATTATCATTTAGAGTCAATAACCAATAAGAATAAATTTTAGCATATTTAAAAATACTGTAATAAACAATAAGATACTATTTCATGGACTTTAAAACATATTTTCTTTTCACATTTTAACATCTCTAAAATCAAGATATGTCTTATGGTTGATAGTGTATCACACTGTAATTGGCAGCCTTTCTTTCCTAAGTGGTACATAAATAATGGTGTGTCTAACAGTAGACTCCATCTCTCAGATACAACGAAATGTGGTAATAAGATTTAAATATAGTTGGAACTACAAGCTAATTTTCTTGTTGAATTTGATTTCTAGTTGAGGGAACCAAAGCAGGAAAAAGAGGACTCGGGTAGTATTAAAAAAAAAAAGAAAGAAAGAAAGAATAAAAACAAACCATGAAAATAAAAATATGTACATTCCTAAGGGCAGAATAATCAAAACAAAAATGAAAATAAAATATAACACATGGTAAAAAATTTAAAATGTAACATAGGGGCGCCTGGGTGGCTTAGTCGGTTAAGCATCTGACTTTGGCTCAGGTCATGATCTCACAGTTTGTGAGTTCAAGCCCTGCGTCGGGCTCTGCTGACAGCTTGGAGCCTGGAGCCTGGAGCCTGCTTGGATTCTGTGTCTCCCTCTCTCTCTGACCCTCCCCCCTTTCATGCTCTGTCTCTGTCTCAAAAATAAATGAAAATTTAAAAAAAATAAATAAATAAATTAAAAATAAAATAAAATAAAATGTAACATAAAACGGTATGATGTAACTGTGACCAGGTATGTCTGACATATCAGTAAAAGCAACTAAGCTTAATGTACTTAAAAAGAAAAACATTTTCAGATCGAATCACAAAGCTACACCCAGTTCTATGCTATATCCTAAAATATATACGTAAAACAAAGTGACTCAGAGAAATTCCATATAAAACCATAGGCAAAGGTCTAAATAGGCAAGCAAAAGATGGGGTACGCCTGGGTGGCTCAGTCAGTTAAGCATCCAGCTGTGGCTCAGGTCATGATCTCAGAGTTTGTAAGTTCAAGCCCTGTGTTGGGCTCTGTACTAACAGCTCAGAGCCTGGAGCCTGCTTTGGATTCTGTGTCTCCCTCTGTCTCTCTACCCCTCCCCCGCCCATGCTCTCTCTGTCTCTCAAAAATAAACATTAAAAAAAATTTTTAATAGACAAGCAAAAGATATCAGAGGACACAACTGAATATAAGTCAAGGTAGAATCCTAGACATAAAGCTGTAAATGAGATGAAGGCCACTTTATAATGATAACATCAATTTTAATAGTTATGGTTATCCATGCACCAAATAATATAACATCAACTTCCATAAGGTATGGACTACTAAACTTACAAAAGGAGAAACAGGGGTATCTGGGTGGCTCAGTTGGTTGAGCATTTGACTCCTGGTATCGGCTGAGGTCATGATCTCATCATGCGTGAAACTGAGCCTACCTACGTAGGGCTCTACACGGGCAGCAAAGAGGCTGCATGGGATTCTCTCTCCCCCTGCCCCTCCCCCTACTCAACACACTCTTTCTCTCTTAAAAATTCTCTTAAAAAAAGAATTATTTTTTAAATAAAGGGATAAATAAGGAAAAATAAGAGGATAAAACTCAAACAATAAAATGAATAAGGTGATCTTACAGTTATATATATTTAACTCTGTAAGAATATACATCTGCTTTTTAAAAACCCACTCATGAAAAATGATCACATACTGGAGCACAAACAACCTCAATAAATTCCAAAAACTGGTTAATACAGAAAAAAAATTATCTGAAAGCAACATAATAAAAATGTTCTAAGGAAATCAGAAAATAAAAACATTACTTAACCAAGATTTTAAACTATTAATTCTTGAATCAAATGGGAACTACAAAATGAAACCGTAGAATTCTTATAAAAACAATAAAAACAGTATATAGGAGAATCTATGAGATTAAAGTCAAATGCCAGAGGAAAATCAGTAGCCTTAAATTTACCAACAAAAACCAAGACTGAAAAGAAATTGATATTAGCATGTAACTCAAAAAGTTGGAAAAGAACAATAAATAGGAAAACAACAAATAAGAAATAAAGATAAAAACAGAATTAGTGAGTGGCAAACACAAAGCTGTATAAATAAATAAAAAGGCTGGTTCCTTGAAAAGATCCGTAGGGGGAAAAAAATAAATCAGTGGAAAGAAACCATTAGCCAACAAATGGAATAAAAGAGAGAAAGCATAAACATACAAAGTAAGAAGTTACAATGGGAGAAATAATGAAGAAATAAGGAATTTAAAAAAATATCAATGAGGGGCACCTGAGTGACTCAGTTGGTTGAGTATCTGACTCTTGACTTCAGCTCAGGTCATGATCTTTAGGGGTTCAAACCCCACATTGGGCTCTGCACTGACAGCACGGAGCCTGCTTGGGAGTCTCCCTCTCCCTCTCTCTGCCCCTCTCCCACTCACACACTCTCTCTCACTTTCTCTTAAAATTAATTTTTAAAATATCACTGAAAGAAATTGAAGAAGACACAAACAAATGGAAAGGTATTCCAGGCTCATGGATTAGCAGAATTAGTATTGTTAAAATGTTCATACTACCCAGAGCCAATGTACAGATTCAATGCAATGCCTCACAAAACTCCAATGGCATTTTGCACAGAAATAAAACAAAAAGTCCTAAAATATGTATGGAACCGCAAAAGACCCCAAATGGCCAAAGCAGCCTTGGGAAAGAATAACTGAAGAAAGAAGAAACTTGGAGGCATAACACACCCTGATTTCAAACTATATTACAAAACTATAGCAATCCAAATAATATGGTATTAGCATAAAAAGAGACACAGAAACCAATGGAATAAAACAGCCTGGAAATAAACCTTCCCACATATGGCCAATTAACTTATGACAAAAGAGCCAAGAACAGAGAGGTTCCGGAAGATGGCGGCGTAGGAGGACGCGGGGCTCACAACGCGTCCTGCCGATCACTTAGATTCCACCTACACCTGCCTAAAGAACCCAGAAAACCGCCAGAGGATTAGCAGAAGGGAGTCTCCGGAGCCAAGCGCAGACGAGAGGCCCACGGAAGAGGGTAGGAAGGGCGGCGAGGCGGTGCGCGCTCCACAGACTGGCGGGAGGGAGCCGGGGCGGAGGGGCGGCTCGCCGGCCAAGCAGAGCCCCCGAGTCTGGCTGGCAAAAGCGGAGGGGCCGGACGGACTGTGTTCCGACAGCAAGCGCGACTTAGCGTCTGGGAGGTCAGAAGTTAACAGCTCTGCTCGGAAAGCGGGAAGGCTGGAGGACAAAGGGAGGGAGAGCTGCTGAGCCCCCGGACGGCAGAGCTCAGCTTGGCGGGGAACAAAGGCGCCAGCGCCATCTCCCCCGCCCATCCCCCAGCCAAAATCCCAAAGGGAACCAGTTCCTGCCAGGGAACTTGCTCGCTCCGCGCAAACACCCAACTCTGTGCTTCTGCGGAGCCAAACCTCCGGCAGCGGATCTGACTCCCTCCCACTGCCACAGGGCTCCTCCTGGAGTGGATCACCTAAGGAGAAGCAAGCTAAGCCTGCCCCTCCACCCCCCGTGCACCTTGCCTACCCACCCCAGCTAATACGCCAGATCCCCAGCAACACAAGCCTGGCAGTGTGCAAGTAGCCCAGACGGGCCACGCCACCCCACAGTGAATCCCGCCCCTAGGAGAGGGGAAGAGAAGGCACACACCAGTCTGACTGTGGCCCCAGCAGTGGGCTGGGGGCAGACATCGGGTCGGACTGCGGCCCCGCCCACTAACTCCAGTTATACACCACAGCACAGGGGAAGTGCCCTGCAGGTCCTCACCACGCCAGGGACTCTCCAAAATGACGAAATGGAAGAATTCCCCTCAGAAGAATCTCCAGGAAATAACAACAGCTAATGAACTGATCAAAAAGGATTTAAATAATATAACAGAAAGTGAATTTAGAATAATAGTCATAAAATTAATCGCTGGGCTTGAAAACAGTATACAGGACAGCAGAGAATCTCTTGCCACAAAGATCGAGGGACTAAGGAACAGTCACGAGGAGTTGAAAAACGCTTTAAACGAAATGCAAAACAAAATGGAATCCACGATGGCTCGGCTTGAAGAGGCAGAGGAGAGAATAGGTGAACTAGAAGATAAAGTTATGGAGAAAGAGGAAGCTGAAAGAAAGAGAGATAAAAAAATCCAGGAGTATGAGGGGAAAATTAGAGAACTAAGTGATACACTAAAAAAAAATAATATACGCATAATTGGTATCCCAGAGGAGGAAGACTTCTGCACGACATATCATAGTGAAACTGGCAAAATACAAGGATAAAGAGAAAATTCTGAAAGCAGCAAGGGATAAACGTGCCCTCACTTATAAAGGGAGACCTATAAGACTCGTGACTGATCTCTCCTTTGAAACTTGGCAGGCCAGAAAGGCTTGGCACGATATCTACAGTGTGCTAAACAGAAAAAATATGCAGCCGAGAATCCTTTATCCAGCAAGTCTGTCATTTAGAATAGAAGGAGAGATAAAGGTCTTCCCAAACAAACAAAAACTGAAGGAATTTGTCACCACGAAACCAGCCCTACAAGAGATCCTAAGGGGGATCCTGTGAGACAAAGTACCAGAGACATCACTACAAGCATAAAACATACAGACATCACAATGACTCTAAACCCATATCTTTCTATAATAACACTGAATGTAAATGGATTAAATGCGCCAACTAAAAGACATAGGGTATCAGAATGGATAAAAAAACAAGACCCATCTATTTGCTGTCTACAAGAGACTCATTTTAGATCTGAGGACACCTTTAGATTGAGAGTGAGGGGATGGAGAACTATTTATCATGCTCCTGGAAGCCAAAAGAAAGCTGGAGTAGCCATACTTATATCAGACAAACTAGACTTTAAATTAAAGGCTGTAACAAGAGATGAAGAAGGGCATTATATAATAATCACAGGGTCTATCCACCAGGAAGAGCTAACTATTATAAATGTCTATGCGCCAAATACCCGAGCCCCCAGATATATAAAACAATTACTCATAAACATAAGCAACCTTATTGATAAGAATGTGGTCATTGCAGGGGACTTTAACACCCCACTTACAGAAATGGATAGATCATCTAGACACATGGTCAATAAAGAAACAAGGGCCCTGAATGATACATTGGATCAGATGGACTTGACAGATATATTTAGAACTCTGCATCCCAAAGCAACAGAATATACTTTCTTCTCGAGTGCACATGGAACATTCTCCAAGATAGATCATATACTGGGTCACAAAACAGCCCTTCATAAGTTTACAAGAATTGAAATTATACCATGCATACTTTCAGACCACAATGCTATGAAGCTTGAAATCAACCACAGGAAAAAGTCTGGAAAACCTCCAAAAGCATGGAGGTTAAAGAACACCCTACTAACGAATGAGTGGGTCAACCAGGCAATTAGAGAAGAAATTAAAATATACATGGAAACAAACGAAAATGAAAATACAACAATCCAAACGCTTTGGGATGCAGCGAAGGCAGTCCTGAGAGGAAAATACATTGCAATCCAGGCCTATCTCAAGAAACAAGAAAAATCCCAAATACAAAATCTAACAGCACACCTAAAGGAAATAGAAGCAGAACAGCAAAGGCAGCCTAAACCCAGCAGAAGACGAGAAATAATAAAGATCAGAGCAGAAATAAACAATATAGAATCTAAAAAAACTGTAGAGCAGATCAACGAAACCAAGAGTTGGTTTTTTGAAAAAATAAACAAAATTGACAAACCTCTAGCCAGGCTTCTCAAAAAGAAAAGGGAGATGACCCCAATAGATAAAATCATGAATGAAAATGGAATGATTACAACCAATCCCTCAGAGATACAAACAATTATCAGGGAATACTATGAAAAATTATATGCCAGCAAATTGGACAACCTGGAAGAAATGGACAAATTTCTAAACACCCACACTCTTCCAAAACTCAATCAGGAGGAAATAGAAAGCTTGAACAGACCCATAACCAGCGAAGAAATTGAATCGGTTATCAAAAATCTCCCAACAAATAAGAGTCCAGGACCAGATGGCTTCCCAGGGGAGTTCTACCAGACATTTAAAGCAGAGATAATACCTATCCTTCTCAAGCTATTCCAAGAAATAGAAAGGGAAGGAAAACTTCCAGACTCATTCTATGAAGCCAGTATTACTTTGATTCCTAAACTAGACAGAGACCCAGTAAAAAAAGAGAACTACAGGCCAATATCCCTGATGAATATGGATGCAAAAATTCTTAATAAGATACTAGCAAATCGAATTCAACAGCATATAAAAAGAATTATTCACCATGATCAAGTGGGATTCATTCCTGGGATGCAGGGCTGGTTCAACATTCGCAAATCGATCAACGTGATACATCACATTAACAAAAAAAAAGAGAAGAACCATATGATCCTGTCAATCGATGCAGAAAAGGCCTTTGACAAAATCCAGCACCCTTTCTTAATAAAAACCCTTGAGAAAGTCGGGATAGAAGGAACATACTTAAAGATCATAAAGGCCATTTATGAAAAGCCCACAGCTAACATCATCCTCAACGGGGAAAAACTGAGAGCTTTTTCCCTGAGATCAGGAACACGACAGGGATGCCCACTGTCACCGCTGTTGTTTAATATAGTGCTGGAAGTTCTAGCATCAGCAATCAGACAACAAAAGGAAATCAAAGGCATCAAAATTGGCAAAGACGAAGTCAAGCTTTCGCTTTTTGCAGATGACATGATATTATACATGGAAAATCCGATAGACTCCACCAAAAGTCTGCTAGAACTGATACATGAATTCAGCAAAGTTGCAGGATACAAAATCAATGTGCAGAAATCAGTTGCATTCTTATACACGAACAATGAAGCAACAGAAAGACAAATGAAGAAACTGATCCCATTCACAATTGCACCAAGAAGCATAAAATACCTAGGAATAAATCTAACCAAAGATGTAAAAGATCTGTATGCTGAAAACTATAGAAAGCTTATGCAGGTAATTGAAGAAGATATAAAGAAATGGAAAGACATTCCCTGCTCATGGATTGGAAGAATAAATATTGTCAAAATGTCAATACTACCCAAAGCTATCTACACATTCAATGCAATCCCAATCAAAATTGCACCAGCATTCTTCTCGAAACTAGAACAAGCAATCCTAAAATTCATATGGAACCACAAAAGGCCCCGAATAGCCAAAGTAATTTTGAAGAAGAAGACCAAAGCAGGAGGCATCACAATCCCAGACTTTAGCCTCTACTACAAAGCTGTCATCATCAAGTCAGCATGGTACTGGCATAAAAACAGACACATAGACCAATGGAATAGAATAGAAACCCCAGAACTAGACCCACAAACGTATGGCCAACTCATCTTTGACAAAGCAGGAAAGAACATCCAATGGAAAAAAGACAGTCTCTTTAACAAATGGTGCTGGGAGAACTGGACAGCAACATGCAGAAGGTTGAAACTAGACAACTTTCTCACACCATTCACAAAAATAAACTCAAAATGGATAAAGGACCTGAATGTGAGACAGGAAACCATCAAAACCTTAGAGTAGAAAGCAGGAAAAGACCTCTCTGACCTCAGCCGTAGCAATCTCTTACTCGGCACATCCCCAAAGGCAAGGGAATTAAAAGCAAAAGTGAATTACTGGGACCTTATGAAGATAAAAAGCTTCTGCACAGCAAAGGAAACAACCAACAAAACTAAAAGGCAACCAACGGAATGGGAAAAGATATTTGCAAATGACACATCGGACAAAGGGCTAGTATCCAAAATCTAAAAAGAGCTCATCAAAGTCCACACCCGAAAAACAAATAACCCAGTGAAGAAATGGGCAGAAAACATGAATAGACACTTCTCTAAAGAAGACATCCGGATGGCCAACAGGCACATGAAAAGATGTTCAACGTCGCTCCTTATCAGGGAAATACAAATCAAAACCACACTCAGATACCACCTCACGCCAGTCAGAGTGGCCAAAATGAAGAAATCAGGAGACTATAGATGCTGGAGAGGATGTGGAGAAACGGGAACCCTCTTGCACTGTTGGTGGGAATGCAAATTGGTGCAGCCGCTCTGGAAAGCAGTGTGGAGGTTCCTCAGAAAATTAAAAATAGACCTACCCTATGACCCAGCAATAGCACTGCTAGGAATTTATCCAAGGGATACAGGAGTACTGATGCATAGGGGCACCTGTACCCCAATGTTTATAGCGGCACTCTCAACAATAGCCAAATTATGGAAAGAGCCTAAATGTCCATCAACTGATGAATGGATAAAGAAATTGTGGTTTATATACACAATGGAATACTACGTGGCAATGAGAAAAAATGAAATATGGCCTTTTGTAGCAACATGGATGGAACTGGAGAGTGTGATGCTAAGTGAAATAAGCCATACAGAGAAAGACAGATACCATATGGTTTCACTCTTATGTGGATCCTGAGAAACATAACAGAAACCCATGGGGGAGGGGAAGGAAAAAAAAAAAAAAAAAAGAGGTTAGAGTGGGAGAGAGCCAAAGCATAAGAGACTGTTAAAAACTGAGAACAAATTGAGGGTTGATGGGGGGTGGGAGGGAGGGCAGGGTGGGTGATGGGTATTGAGGAGGGCACCTTTTGGGATGAGCACTGGGTGTTGTATGGAAACCAATTTGACAGTAAATTTCATATATTAAAAAATAAAAAATAAAAAAAATAAAAAAAATAAAAAAAAAAAAAAAGAGCCAAGAACATACAGTGGGAAAGGGATAGTCTCTGCAATAAATGCTGCTGGGGAAACTAGAGAGCCACATGCAAAAGAGCAAAACTGGACCAGTATCTTCCATATAATTTACACAAAATTAACACAAAATGGATTAAATACTTGAACATGAACACCCAAAATGATAAAACACTTAAAAGAAAACTTAGGCAGTATGTTACTTGTCCTCAGTCTCAGCAATGATTTTTTGGATCTGACACCAAAACCAAAGGCCGCAAAAGCAAAAATACAACAAATTGGAATACATAAAGCTAAAAAGCTTCTGTACAGCAAAGTAAACAACCAACAAAATGAAAAGGCAACATAGTGAATAGAAGAAAATATTTACAAATTATATATCTGATAAGGAGTTAATATCCAAAATACATAAAGAACTCCTACAACTCAATTAACAAAACAAACAAACAAAAAAACCAAACAATACCATAAAAAGTGAGCAGAGGATCTGAATTGACATTGTCCAAAGACATACAGATGGTCAACAGGTACATGAAAAGGTGCTCAGCATCACTCATCAGGGAAATGCCAGTCAAAACCACGAGCTATTACGTCACACCTGTTAAAATGGCTGTCATCAAAAAGACAATAACAAGGGTTGGCAAGGATGTGGAGAAAAGGGAACCCTCTTGTACTGTTGGTGGGAATGAAAACTGGTGCAGCCACTGTGGAAAACAGTGTGGAGGGACCTCAAAAAAATGTAAATTACAACTAACATATGATTACCAGTAATTCCACTTTTGTTTTGAAGGGAACAAAAACTCTTAATTCAAAAACATATCCACACCCCCATTTTCACTGCAGCATTGTTTAGAATAGCCAAGACATGGAAATAACCCAAGTGTCCATCAATGGATAAAGAAATTGTGTGTGTGTGTGTGTGTGTGTGTGTGTGAGTGTGTGTGTGTGTGTGTGTGTGTGTGTGTGTGTGTAAACTCAGCCATTAAAGGAAATCCTGGGGTGGGTGCCTGAGTGGCTCAGTCAGTTAAGCGTCCAGCTTCAGCTCAGGTCATCTCATGATTCATGAATTCAAGCCCCGCATCAGGCTCTGGGCTGACAGCTCAGAGCCTGGTGCCTGCTTAAGATTCTGTGTCTCCCTCTTTCTCTGCCCCTCCCCTGCTTGTGCTCTGTCCCTCTGTCTCTCAAAAATAAATAAGCATTTAAAAAATTATTAAAAAAGAAAATCCTGACATGTGCAACAATATGGATAGATCTTGATAGCATTATGTTAAGTGAAATAAGTTAGAGAAAGACAAATAGTGTATGATCTCACTTATATGTGGAATCTAAAAACAACAAAAACAAAAAATGAACTCATAAACAGAACAGATTGGTAGCTGCCAAGAAACGGAGTAGGGGCGAGTAAAATGGGTCAAGGTGATCAAAAGGTACAAACTTCTAATTATAAAATAAGTAAGTTCTGGGGATGTAATGTATAGATGATGACTACAGTTAACAATACTGTATTGTATATTTGAAAGTTGCTAAGAGAGTAGATCTTAAAAGTTCTCATAAGAAAAAAAATCTATTAACTGTGTAGTGATGAAGGTTGACTAATAATTACATTTACTATAGTGATCATTTCACAAAATATACATATATGAAATTATGTTGTACACCTGAAAAAAATCACTAAGAGACTTTTTTGTATAACTTTATGCAAATAATGTTTGAAAAACTGAAAGCAGTGGGTAATTTTTCTCTGAAAATAAATTTATCAAAACTGATCCCAGAAAAGGTTTTTAAAAACCTAAACAAATCCACTCTGTAGAAGAAACAAGGTCATGAAAGAGCTACCTGAAAAATAAATGAGGCCCCACAAATAAATCGTATCATATTTGTAAGGAACAAATAGTTTCAAACTATTCAAGCTGTTCCAGAGAAAAAAGAAAATGGACAACTATCAAATTATTTTTATAAAATGGCTATATAGTCATTATGTAAAATGACTATACACACACACACACACATACCAGTTATAAATTTTGAAGTAAAAATCCTAAATAAAATAATAGCAACAGAATCAAACAGAACACAATAATATAACATGATTCAGTAGGGCTTACTCTAAGAATGGAAAGATGGTTTAAAATTGGGTAATCAACTAATTAACATAACTCATTCTATTAACAGATCCAAAAGGAAAGTTACATGATCATTTTCCACAGATGCTAGATATTTGGGAAGATTCAATATCTAATCTTAGGACAACAAAACAAAACAGGAATCAATGAACACTTCCTTGATATGATAAAAACATTTATCTCACCCTCCCCCCCACCAAAAAACACATCTATCTCACCCCTAAGCTAGTACCTTACTTAACAGAGAAACAATGACATGTCAGGGACAAGTGACAAGAAAGGATGTACTGGAGGGATCAGCCAAAACAATTAAGAGAAATAAATTAGAAATGTTAAGAATTGAAAGGGAAGAGATATAAATAAACTACTTCTATTTGACTTACGATTCTCTTAAAGTTTCCTAGGTCTACCAACTAGGTATTCAAGTTTCCTAGGTATGCAAGTACCAGAATTCAATACAGCATTAGGAAAAAAATAATCTAAGTAAATGCAATTATGCAAACACCAACCAGTTCATTAAAAATTATAGAAGACTATATAATAGCAACAAAGAAAATGCCCAGGAATTCATAAAAAGTGTTTAAAACCAAGAAATGGAAAAATTTTAAACATTCCTTAAAGACACAAAAATATACTTGATGAAATAAGAATATATACTGTGAGTTAGGACTTAGGAAAATGGAAACCACATTATATATTTCAAACAAGAAATTAACTACAGGGAAATGATTACATGGGGAATGGAAGGCAGAAAAAGTAAAAACCCTGATGCAACTCATACTGTAGGAGGATGCTACCACTCCCAAGGCTGAGGTTACAAAAGGTGAAGTTATCTGAACCTTATCTTAGAGACTCAGCCTCCAGAGCTGTCTAGTGAGACCTCTGAGGGTAATCGCCATCCCACCCCTGCCACTGCTGTTTCTGAGGAGTGTGATGGGCCTGGTTCTGGTTATGCCAAAAGACATCAGGAATGCCGCAGCCTGGAGCCAACCACTGCTGCTGGAGACAACTACTATTTGCAGAAACAATGGTGATAGATAAAAACCCAGACTCGCCTGCACCCCTCCATCCTCCACGAAGGCAGAATCTAACAAGCCAGTGTAGCAAAAGCCTGAGGAATGAGGTTAGTAAAACCTGAGACCCAGCATCAGAGTTTAAGAAGGTGTTTTGAGGGGTGCCTGGGTGGCGCAGTCAGTTAAGCATTCCACTTTGGCTCAGGTCATGATCTCGCCGTTTCCGAGTTCGGGCCTTGCGTCAGGCTCTGTGCTCACAGCTCTGAGCCCGGAGCCTGTTTCAGATTCTGTGTCTCCCTCTCTCTTTCTGCCCCTCCCCCACTCATGCACGCACGCTCTCTCTCAAAAATAAATAAAAATATTAAAAAAAAAAAGGCGGCAAATTTTGAGTTGAGAGAGATCAAATAGTACAGCTCATCCTTTCGGCTTTTAGTACACATGTGTGAACTTCTATAAAACAATAACTATTTTTCAAGGTTCCATTGAATAAGTTGGAATTATCCTTTATAAACAAATGAAGGCACTTTTCTCCTCTACCCCAAAAGGGAAAAGCACAGTCCCAACAGTAACTGTATCTCTCTCTGAGTGATATTAAGACCTATTCTACTGATATCACAATTCCTTAAGAACTTAATGTTCAAACTACTATTTATGGATTTATTTATATTAAGTAAACTCTACCCTAATATAGGGGTCCAAACTCACAACCCTGAAATCAAGAGCTGCATGCTCTGCTGAGACAGCCAGGCGCCCCTCAACTACACAGTCTATTTTTGTTCATAAGAGTATCAGGAGGCATCCCCCAGAGAATTCCCTGGGTTCCAAATACAGCCCTCTCTGAGCCCATTCTGTAGCAGCAGTCAATTTTTCCTTGGCAATTGGGATCAGTTACCTCAGTTAGTTGAGTAACCACTTCTTTCCCTGCTGGTTCTGTAGCCTGAGGAATCCCAAAGGGCCGGGTGTTCGTCTCATATTCTTAAAAGTCTGTTATGTCCCTTGCTGGAAATACGCTATCTCTAAGGGTCTGTTTCTTTGGAGTTCCCCTGCTACCAAGTACTCATTAGTTAGGGTCCAGTGGACTACACTAGGTAGTCCAAAAAGAGGGTATTTACCACAGGGAATTCCTTTCTGAGGTAGTAGAGGACTAGAAGAGCCAGTGTTTAACACTAAATTAATCCAGAGACAACAGTAAGAGACAGCTACCATCTACAGGAAGAGGTGAGGGTGTAAGGACCTTGGAACTTGGAGAAAATGCCCTTGAAGAGTTGGTGCTCTGCTTGTGAGGAAAAGCATCACTTTCCTGTGAATGTCAAGGCAGGCTTCACAGACATAGTTGAGATGGGTTTTCTGAAGGATGTCAAGTTTACTAGGCAGTCTGTTTAACCCAGACTACTTACACATCTACATTTTAATTAGGCCTGGTCATTTAGAAATAGTTGCAGGGCCTACCGCTTTACCACATTAAAATTATCGGTGACTGTGTAAAAACATAAATGCTATAATGTGGCCAAAATAAAAGTAGCAAGATTGAAAGCCATCCTTTCCTACTTCTGGTATGTTGGTTTAACGATAGACACTGTCTGATAGAATAGTTTCTTTGACCAGAATAGCATACATTTATGCTCGTATGGACAAGGGCATCACCATCCGCTCTGAGGAAAGTAATCAGAATGCTTATAAAGGGATCAACTTAGTTACTTCACATTATTGCTGGAGCAGGATGGTATCAGATACTGGGAAGTCTCTGGATCATATCTGGGTGCAATGTCTCTTCTTTCCCTTTTTTTAGTGCTGCCCCTATTTTCCACAACATAACTTTTTTTTCCCCTAAAGTTGGGAAAATGTTATTTGGATGCTAAAAAGGAAGTGGGTGGTAGTGAGGACAAAACACAGGAAGGACTCTTCAGAAGCAGAGAAAAATGCAACAAGAATTCGCTGGTATGAGGAGCTTATTTTGGGGTCTGTGGACAGACTGGAGTGCATATATTGATGCAGTAATCCCGAAAAAGGGACTAGGGACTGTTGGGTAAGACTGCAGGGGTCTGGCTGCGAAGCAGCTGGGAGAACATATACCTACAGATGTACTCTGAAATACATTTGCTTTATTAAACAACAAAAGTACAGAAAAGAACAGCTCAGCTTTGGCCAAGTGAAGAACAGAAAACCAGAAAAACTCAGCTGGAGAGGCACAGGGGAAGAGGCAGTGAAGAACAAACTGAGGATTTTAATTAAAACACACACACACACACACACAAGAAAAACCCACCCAAACAAGAGTGAACAGTACTAATACCAAGCCCTCTCAAGTGAATCTGCTGATGCACAGACTGAAAAAACCAGGAAGGGCAAAAGTCCAGTAGGGCTCAACATCACAGCTCTGGACAGTAAACTACACAGTTTAAGATTCTCAATGCTGTGGGAATGCAAACTGGTGCAGCCACTCTGGAAAACAATATGGAGGTTCCTCAAAAAACTAAAAATAGAACTACCCTACCACCCAGCAATTGCACTATGAGGAATTTATCCACGGAATACAGGTGTGCTGTTTCAAAGGGACACATGCACCCACCCCCATGTTTATAGCAGCACTATCCACAATAGCCAAAGTATGGAAAGAGCCCAAATGTCCATTGATGGATGAATGGATAAAGAAGATGTGGCATATATATATATATATATATATATATATATATATATATATATAATGGAATATTACTCAGCAATCAAAAAGAATGAAATCTTGCCATTTGCAACTATGAGGATGGAAATGGAGGGTATTATGCTAAGTGAAATTAGTGAGATAAAGACAAAAATCATATGACTTCACTCATATAAGGACTTTAAAAGACAAAACATATGAACATAAGGGAAGGGAAACAAAAATAATATAAAAACAGGGAGGGGGACAAAACAGAAGAGACTCATAAATATGGAGAACAAACTGAGGGTTACAGGAGGGGTTGTGGGAGGGGAGATGGGCTAAATGGATAAGAGGCACTAAGGAATCCACTCCTGAAATCATTGTTGCACTATATGCTAACTAATTTGGATGCAAATTTTAAAAAATTAAAATTAAAAAAAAAAATCAACTCAAAAAAAAAGTAAAAAAATAAAGTTACCCTGATAAAGAAAACAGAGAAAGACACTAAAAGAAAAAAAATGTACAGACCAACATATTTCATAAATGCAGATGCAAAAATCCTCAACAAAACATTGACAAATTGAATTTAACAATAAAGCACTGTGACCAGTGGGGTGTCTCTCAGGAAGGGAATGTTGAAAATCAATTAATGCAACTTACCATACCAATAGAATAAAAAGGAAAAGAACAAATAATAATTTATGTACATTAAAAAAAAGCATTTCACCTAAGTCAACATTCAGCCATAACAGAAACTCTCAGCAAACTGTAGAAAAGAGATTTTACAAGACTTCATACGGAGTATCTACAAAAAAACAAAAACAAAAACAAAACAAAACAAAACCCAAAAACCTGTCAGCTATAAGCCTACATACTGATGACAGACTGAATGCTTTCTCCCTAAGATCAGCATTAAAGCAAGGACGTCCATTCTCACTATCTCTATTCCATCTTGTACTGGAGGTTTAACCAGTGCAATAAGACAAGAAAAAAAAAAAAATAAAGCCATTTAGATTAAAAAATAAAAAGATTCTCAATGCTGTGATGCTTGGGTACCAAAGACTTAAGATAGAGAAAAATTTAAAGGTGCAGCCTATGCTTGTCCTCTGACTTGACAGGAGATTCAAAGTGCAGAGCAGATGAAAAAGTGGAAAGAGAGGCTTGAGAAAAAGTATTATTCTTCAGAAATTCAAGATGACTACCAGCTTGTCACTCAACAAGAATTTCGAGAGTAAGTATGTGTTCTAACCAGGGCACTCTGGGATATCATGATATGGTGACTGGGGACATGAATTACATTATTTTCCTGAAATCAGAACCTTATTCTGAGATGCCACCCCCTTTTTTTTCATCTTTTTACTCAACTTTGAAATTAACCAGAAAGCACAATACTCCATTTGTTTAAATGTAAGGTGAGAGTGAAACCAACTGCTTTTACTCTTACATCTCCAAATAGGAACTGCCATTTATATTTAAAAAAACTTTTTTTTCAAGTTTATTCATTTTTGAGAGATAGAGACAGAGTGCAAGCAGGGGTGGGGCAGAGAGAGAGGGAGACAAAGAACCCGAAGCAGGTTCTGGGCTCCAAGCCTGCACAGAGCCCTACACAGGGCTTGAACTCACGAACCTGAGATCATGACCTGAGCTGAAGTTGGATGACTGAGCCACCCAGGTGCTCCCCCTTTTAAGTTTTTTAACGGGAACTGCCATTTATATTTAATATGCACAGGAGACCCTGTTCTCCACTATTTTAGAATATAAGATCCATAATTGGCCCTATTAGGCATGTTTTAGAAGCTTAAAGTATTATCTTCCCACCCCAAGTACTTCACAAAAGGCACTAATAACCTGCTGTCTCTCTATGCACGAAGGCATGTTACTGACCCATTCTCTGCTTCCTTCTAAATTATCCTGCAGACTCTTTTTGTATGCCGTGGAGCTGGAGAAAGAATTACACTACATCAGTTTAAAACTAAACCGAGTGATGAGAAGGATTTCAGCTCTACAAAATTAAGACAAGTGCAGGTGAGAATCTGTGATACAATCATTGAGCATTTGTAACAAAGATTTATCCCTGTACTGAATTATTTCCTAAACATGTACCCATTTCAGGTACACTTTAAAAACACTGTACCACCTATCATCAAGCTATCATCAAAGTATAATTACCAAAATGATTTCACCAAAAGATTTCCAGAAATTAAGTACCCCTGAATGGGCCCCACTGTGCAATCCAAACAGCACACTTCCAGAGTATACACACCGGTACACGTAAATGATTTTATAATGAGATTTATTATTAAATTCTAGGAATGTGGAGTTAAAGTATCAAATGCTGCATATAGTTCATGGGGCAGGTCTCTAACTAATAGGTCATAAGCAGTTTTCTCAATGTTACCTAGAGTATAGGAACCGTTAGGTGTTTTCATCATGTACCATGTTATAACTTGTCCTGGCCATAAATAAATTAATAAATACCTATGATTATGGAAAACCATTATATAAGACCCCAAATAAAGTAATCTCACCTCCATTCCTCCCAGTTTGAGGTCATCTAGAAAAAGCTAAAGTGTACAAGAACAAACTTACCAATCATCTACAGAATTTTCACTAATATTTTCAAACTGGAAATTCATCCAAAAAGTTTCTAAAGTAACACATTTAAAGGTTCCTAAGCATTTCCTCAACTACTCTAAAAGCAAAATATACTGTAAAAACAAAGAGCAAGGTAGGAGTATCAGAGTTATGAGAAGTCAACTTAATATATGAGAAATATGAATGAGGGTGCCGCAAAACCCGTCTGAGTGGTTGTAAAGTTGTGTGAGGTAACTCTTCTATATTTTTAGCACGTTACATAAGTCCTCCTGGAAGAGCCATATGTTCTCTTGGCCCAAACAACATCATCTCACCATCATACTCAATTTCCACATTGGTGCTCAAAAGATTTTAAATCTACCCACCTTCCTCAAGCCAGCCATGCACGCTCTTTTCTTAGAAACTATACCTCAAGTATGCTTAATAGAATAATTCATTCCAACAAGAAATGCTGACTGTTCTCTCTGCATCTTCTAGACTTCCACAACGCATTTAACAACATGGCCTTCCCTAGTCTTACCACTCCCCAGAGCTGTAGCCAGCCAAGCGGCTTAGTAACCATGTTGTCCCCCCGTGGTCCCTGAATGAGGTAATTCCAACAAAGCCCAAGAACATTAAGGCAAAGAAACACTTGAGGTCTCGATTTTTTGTTTTTTAACATCTAGTGAAAACAAAAAACATTTACAATGACTTAGAACATTCAAGTTCTTTTATTACAAAAGTCTATACAATGAAGTGCCAGACACAGCAATGCGATTATATTGGTGATCATATATATCTATATATTATTTGTATATAGATATACTGTTTTTACTTGTACCAAAGTAAAACTCATCACAAACTGCCTAGTTCTACCACCTACTGCTCAACTATGACACACAAGTACTGTCACATAGCGTAAGTGCTGCCATGCTACTTTTATCTATTCTACTCGCAGCCAAACATTAACAGTGAATAATCAACACCATGAAGCAGCTGTTAATTCTAAAATGAAACCAGTCAGGCCACTGACTTATAAAAATATGGTACTCATATAGATTTAGCATTATAAAGAAGGAATATATTATTTAAAACATTTAAATAGTGCATATGGACATTTTTGCATGTGGTATATATCAACATTCATATAAAACAATACACAGTGCACATTAAATTAGATGTTTGGATACACTCCTGTCTGGAGACTGAAAGAAATAAATGCACACTGCATGCTGGATTCAAATCAAAGTGATATGATACTTGTTTTGGCATTTTCAATTTCATTTTTCTAGGTATACGTTATGAACAACCTAGGCATACCAAAAGGAAACCACACAAAAAGGGCTGGATTTAGTGCTTTATTCCCCAGTAAAACTACATGTTCACCACCAATGAACATTCCCTCCCCCGGAAAAAGGCATTGCACACAGAGGTGAAATGTGAAACACTAGAAACACTACTTATTACCAAGCTACTTCATGTGCTTACTATGTAATAGTGCTGCAAGTCTGAGGTTCGTGCTTCCCTCACTTTTATTAAAGAATGTTGCAGAGGTCCATTTTTACATGGCACTGTTAATATTAGCTAGTTAAGAAAATCACGCATGAGTCAATGCATGCAAACCATGGGCACAAAGTGAGACACTCATCAATCCAAAAAAGCACCAAGAAAAGAATTAACACTTAGATTAAGCCTGACCAGAATATGCTATTACTACTGTTAGCCCAAATAAAGTCACCATTCTGTGAAAACGATGAGCAGAATGATACCAGAAGAGTACTTGAAGGAAAGCCATGCAAAGCCAAAGAACAAAAAATCAGCTTAGAGTATATGACAAGGGGCATACCACTAGACATCTTTGAACACCACTACACAGCTGCTTTAAATAGCATGTGCTGAGCCAAAGTGGTCCTGTTAGAGGATGTTTTCTTCATGGATTTGGCCAATTAAAAGAGAAAAAAAAAAATGATGTGACCCCCGGAAGGTACATGTAAAAAATGCAGTGGTATAGCCCTTGTTAAGAACAGATTTGATTCACGCATAATGACTCTTTTGCCAACTTAGGCCCATCTGATTGAACACACAAATCTGAGCACCATCAGTGTTCCTACACAGACATGGCTATTTTCTCACATTATCTGGAGGTGGGTGGGAGGAAAAAGTACAGGATCTGATGCAGACAAATCACATCATCACCAGCTGAAAAAGAATAACTGAGGAAACAAACAGTAACTTATGTCCCATAGGCAGCATGTGAAACGATTCAGTTCTGTGTGTGATGTGTGGTGTGTGTGTTCACTATACTAATAAACAAGGTCACTTTTTGGTGTGCCCTCTGTTATCTTCATCCAGGAGCTGTGTGACCACTGAATTGCAAAATTTTGCTAACATATTACCTGTGAGAAACTTTCACTTTGGAAATTAAACAGAAATGTGTTCCACAGTAGGACTTGAAATTTCAGTTTGAGTTTGGTTTTCTAAGAAAACATAAGACATAGTTGCATATGTGCACATTTATAGGCTTTTCTTTCAAATTTTCAGTCATTCTGTAAGAAAAAGGCAACCGAAGAATTCAATGTGAAGATGTTCCTCTCAATTTTCTTCAGTAATTAAAAAAATAATAATAAAAGCAAAGTTGGTAACAACAAAAAGCTTGTATCGCCAAAGTTCTTGAAGTTGAAAGAATAAAGTACTAGTCTTTTGCTAACAGGATGTATCTGTAGTACAAAACAATGAAGAAAACTGATGTTTGCTAAAGGTGAAGAGGACAGTCTGTGGTTAATATGGAACACCACGCTCCCTAGAGAGGGTCTACTTACCCTCCCATCATTCTCTAGTGGCACCACAACCAAGTACAAAGTGATACTTTCTGAGTGCCTGACAAAATGAACTCAAGTACCAGCCAAGTACACACGATGATTGCTTCAGGGAATACAACTGATTTTTATGATGTTTTCAAGGAGTATATTTTATATGGATTTTGAAGAATCTTGTTTGCTGATAAGAACTTCAAGAAGCCTAAGTTTGGCTTTAATTTTCTTGTACTCCCTGTACTCCTCAAGCACTGGAACACGATCCTCCTTCTGGGCATTCCTAGGGAAGAAAATAAAATCTGTAATATTCTGGAGATCATCTGAAAAATAAAGTCCCAGAACTTGTCCTGATGTGAGACACAATGTTACCAAATGTAAATTCAAATAAAAAAACTGTTCTGCAAGAAGACAGATTACTGCACTAATTCCCCGCACCCCATCCCCAAGGAACAATCCTAAAATACTTTTTTTGATGAATTTCTCTACTGACAGATTCAATAATGCTATACTTATCGATGTTCATTGCAGAGAACCAGGCAGAAGCCAAATACTTTAGTAAGACACGCGCTGCTAGACTGTGTCAGGTCTGGAAGTGTATATCAAGTGCTAGAGGATTACAGTCAGTGATTTCATACATTTACTGTACTATGGCTTCAGTGAATTGAGAAGTAAAAGATCTTACCCACAGAAAAAAGCAGTTTTCTCACTTTATATTAATGACCCAATCCAATTCAGTTTAATCTCTAGGTAAAGCATCAAATCATCCGAAGTATAATTACAAAAAAGTTTTCTTCCATTAAGGCAAAGAATAAGAAGGTACTTGAAAAAATGCATTCTTACACTGGTGTTATTTTTAACCATTTTTGCCCACTATATAGAAAATTCTCAAAGTAAACACAGTTTGGAATTTGTAATACAGCTCCTGGCTTGTTAAGACCACCCAGTTACATACATGGAGAAACTTTTCTGAGGTCTGAGATAACATTCATTTCTGTCCATCATCTGAACTAGAATGTATTTTTCTTAAAGAGTTCCACTGAGTCAACTGTGCCCCAGTTATATAAAAACACATGCCATACTGTATTCTAGGAGCCACACTACTGACTGGCACCCTGTTGCACACCCTGAAAATGCGAAGCCTGGAATGGCCCAACATGCAGCCTAAGTAGCCACAGTCTTAGTGTAAGGATCCACACTAGCTGTCACAGGACCCTTTACAAAAGGAAAAACCTTTTGTTTCACAAAAACTGCCAAAAGGGTGAGGATGTAGAATTAAAAAACACAACATAACTGCCACTCAACCAAGCCCCTCTAGAACAACTCTGAAATATTTTATCAGGTATTGTTCCCCTAGCTCTTTTTCTTGCCATTAATAGCAGGACTTCCAAGTAAAAAAGGAATGTTTTCTACTTTTTTTTTCAATGATAACATGCTTATGTGCACAATTTATTTCTATTCCTATATATTCCTTTAATTTACCATATAAGCACTTAAGTTTAAGAAGAAGGAAGACTCGGGGCACCTGGGTGGCTCAGTCGGTTAAGCGTCTGACTTTGGCTTAGGTCATGATCTCATGGTTCGTGAGTTCGAGCCCCACATGGGTCTCTGTGTTGAGCTCAGAGCTTGGAGCCTGCTTCAGATTCTGTGATTCTGTGTCTCCCTCTCTCTCTGCCCCTCCCCCGCTAGTGCTCTGTCTGTCTCTCTCTCTCTCTCAAAAATAAACATTGTAAAATAACTAAAAAAAAAAAAAAAAGGAAGAAGGAAGACTCAATTTTGTGATGTTCAACAAACCTTCCATTCTGTTGATAAAATGCTTCTTCAAATTCCCGTAACGTTTTACGTAGCTTCTTCTTTTCAGCTCTAGCTTTCCAAAGTTGTTCCAGTAATTCAGGCCTAAAATTTAAATGGAAAGAAAACATTATTGAAAGAACATTTTGACTCTTACCAGGGGTTCAAACACTGGCTGCAAACTAAAGCACCTCTACAGCAGTATTTAAAAAAACTTTTTCCCTAGGTAATCTTAAAGTGAAACCAGCGCTACTGTGGAAAACAGTATGGAGACTGCTCAAAAAATTAAAAACAGAAGTTACCATATGATCCAGTAATTCCACTCCTGAGTATTTACCAAAAGAAAACAAAAACCCTAATTTGAAAAGAGATAGGCACCCTTATGTTTATTGCACCATTATTTACAATAGCCAAGATATGGAAGCAATCCAAGTGTCCATCAGTAGAGTAATGGATAAAGAAGATGTGGTGTACATAAACACACACACACACACACACACACACACACACACACACACACAGAAATATTACTTGGCCATAAAAAAGTAGGAGATCTTGCCATTTGCAACAACATGGATGAAACTAATGGGTATATAATGCTAAATGAATTAAGTCAGAGAGATAAAGACAAATACCCTATGATTTTACTTATATGTGGAATCTAAAAAACAAAATGAACAAATAATAGCGGTCTCATCAATACAGAGAACAAACTGGGTGGCTGTGAGGGAGGTAGACAGGTGAGGAGATAGATACGATAGGTGAACGGGATCTGAATGAGGCACAAACTTCCACTTATAAAATAAGTAAGTCACAAAGATGGAAAGTACAGCCCAGGGAATGTAGTCAATAATACTACAATATCATTGTATGGTGACCACACTTGCTGTGGTGAGCACTGAGTAATATATAGAATTGTCAAATCAATATGGTGTACACCAACCTGAAACTAATAGAGCATGTTGGTTATACCTCAATTAAAAAAAAAAAAAAAGTGAAGCCAGGGCTGAAAACCAGTTACACACCATATCAGGGAAAGAAGCTGAGAGAGAACAAACCTAACTCAGCTGATTCCTGTACTCCGTTATGAAGCAAATGCAGGATTTTAGTTTCTTTAATTTTTAAAACACAGTAAGTGATTTATAAATCACACTCTAAAAAGGGTCCATCTCTGAAGCACTACATTAATTCCCTCCAAGTGCTTGTTTACTTAACATTTACACCGGCATGTAAATTTTATTATACAAATAGGTTAAAATCACAAACAGCAAACATACATAGAAGCTGCTCGAGTACTTGACAATCGGAGATCCAGAGCCAGTTTTTCCTGATTTTCTTCAACATCAGATTCAGAGTTTTCCAATGAAGACTGTGCCTGCACAGCAGTTTTCAAGATATCAGTTAGCTCAGAGGACAGAGTAACACCATCTTCTTCTTCTTCCTAAAAAGTTATTGAACAGATAAACAAGCCATGACTCAACTTTTTCCTTAAGAAAGACATCAGAGAATGAATTCTCTTAAGGATTACCTTGATTTCTTCAAAAAAATGGGCAGTTTCTCCTTCTATGATTGGTTGTAACATCTGACCCCTTCGCTTGGTAGATGGAGATCCCTGTAACATACAAATGGTTTACACTTTAAATATTTAAAGCATTCAAGGAAGCTTCATTCACTATGAACAGATATAAAACTTTTATTTTCAAAATCTTAACCACATGAAATAAAATTTTTAGGATTCCTTAGTAAATTTATTTTTGTTTATGTTTTCTTATTACGTATGCACAAGAGTGCTAAATGTTCATTTATGTCTGGATACTCTAAAAGCACTCATTCAATAAATATTTTTTAAAAAAGAAAGTATTACATGCAATTTTATTTGGACCATTTGCCTTTTTAACAATAGCTGTCAATAGCTTTCATTTTCCTTTTTTATGGCTAACTGATATTCCATTATTTGGGTAAAGCACAATTTGTTTATCTATCAGTTGCTGGACATGTGGATTTTTTCCTATATTTTAGCCATTAGGAATGATGCTGTATGAACAATTGTGTACAAGTTTTTGTACAGACATATTTTCAATTCTCTGAGGCATATACCTAGAAGGAGAATTGCTAGGTCAGATGGCAACTCTATGTTTAACCTTTTGAGGAACTGCCAAACTAGTTATAAAAGTAGCTGCACCATTTAACATTCTATCAGCAGTGTGTAAGCACTCCAATTTCTCCACATCCTTGTCCACACGGTTATCTTTTCTCATTAAAGCCATACTAGTGGGTATAAAGTGGTATGTGAATGTGGTTTATTGCATTTCCTAATAACTAATGATGCTGAACATCTTGTCAAGTGCTTAATGTCACTTATAGATCGCTGAAGAAATGTTTATTCAAATCCTTTGTCCACTTTTTAATTGGGTTATTTAACTTTTTATTATTAAACTCTAAGAGTTCTTTATATATTCTGGTAACAGTCCCTTATCAGATACATGATTTACAAACATTTTATCCCATTCCGTTGGTTGCCTTTTCAATTCAAAATGTCCTTTCATGCACGATTTTCTTTTTAATTTTGATGAGGTCCAATTTATTTTACTTTTTTTTTTTTGACAGTGTTTTTGCTGTCATATCCAAGAAAACTGGCCTAATTCAAGATTGCAAAGATTTATTCTTCTATTTCCTATGACTTTTATAGTTTTAGCTCTTACAATTAGGTCAATGAACCATTCTGAGTTAAATTTTGTGTGAGATAAGGGTCTACATTCGTGCTTTTTTTTTTTTTGCATGTGAATACTCAATGGTCTCAAGAACATTTGCTGAAAAAAATTATTCTTTCCTATCAAATTGTCTTGGCTTAACTTTTGGGTTTTTTTAATGAAATTTATTGTCAAATTGGTTTCCATACCACATCCAGTACTCATCCCAAAAAATGCCTCTTCAATACCCATCACCCACCCTCCCCTCCCTCCCACCCCCCATCAACCCTCAGTTTGTTCTCAGTTTTTAAGAGTCTCTTATGCTTTGGCTCTCTCCCACTCTAACCTCTTTTTTTTTTTTTTTCCTTCCCCTCTTCCATGGGTTTCTGTTAAGTTTCTCAGGATCCACATAAGAGTGAAAACATATGGTATCTGTCTTTCTCTGTATGGCTTATTTCACTTAGCATCACACTCTCCAGTTCCATCCACGTTGCTACAAAAGGCCATATTTCGTTCTTTCTCATTGCCATGTAGTACTCCATTATGTATATAAACCACAATTTCTTTATCCATTCATCAGTTGATGGACATTTAGGCTCTTTCCATAATTTGGCTATTGTTGAGAGTGCTGCTATAAACATTGGGGTACAAGTGCCCCTATGCATCAGTACTCCTGTATCCCTTGTGCAAATTCCTAGCAGTGCTATTGCTGGGTCAAAGGGTAGGTCTATTTTTAATTTTCTGAGGAACCTCCACACTGCAAAACTAATGTGTTTCAAACACATAAAATAATCAGCAAGGTCGCAGGATACAAAATTAATGTACAGAAATCAGTTGCATTCTTATACACTAATAATGAAGCAACAGAAAGACAAATAAAGAAAATGATCCCATTCACAACTGTACCAAGAATCCTACAATACCTAGGAATAAACCTAACCAAAGATGTAAAAGATCTGTATGCTGAAAAAGCTTATGAAGGAAACTGAAGAAGATACCAAGAAATGGAAAAAATAATCCATGCTCATGGATTGGAAAAGTAAATATTGTTAAGATGTCAATACTACTCAAAGCAATCTACACATTCAAAGCAATACCAATTAAAATTGCATCAGCATTCTTCTCGAAGCTAGAACAAGCAATCCTAAAATTTGTATGGAACCACAAAAGACCCAGAATAGCCAAAGTAATATTGAAGAAGACCAAAGCAGGAGGCATCACAATCCCAGACTTTACCCTCTACTACAAAGCTGTAAGCATCAAGACAGCATGGTATTGGCACAAAAACAGACACATACACCAATGGAATAGAATAGAGACTCCAGAATTGAACCCACAAAAGTATGGCCAACTCATCTTTGACAAAGCAGGAAAGAATATCCAATGGAAAAAAGACAGTCTCTTTAACACATGGTGCTGGGAGAATTGGACAGCAACATGCAGAAGAATGAAACTAGACCACTTTCTTACACCATTCACAAAAATAAACTCAAAGTGGATGAAAGACCTGAATGTGAGACAGGAAACCATCAAAACCCTAGAGGAGAAGCAGGAAAAAACCTCTCTGACCTCAGCCGCAGCAATTTCTTACTTGATACATCTCCAAAGGCAAGGGAATTAAAAGCAAAAATGAACTACTGGGACCTCATGAAGATAAAAAGCTTCTGCACAGCAAAGGAAACAATCAACAAAACTAAAAGGCAACCGATGGAATGGGAAAGGATATTTGCAAATGACCAATCGGATAAAGGGCTAGTATCCAAAATCTATGAAGAGCTCACCAAACTCCACACCCGAAAAACAAATAATCCAGTGAAGAAATGGGCAGAAAACATGAACAGACACTTCTCTAAAAAAGACATCCATATGGCCAACAGGGACATGAAAAGATGCTCAACATCACTCCTCATCAGGGAAATACAAATCAAAACCACACTGAGATATCACCTCACGCCAGTCAGAGTGGCTAAAATGAGCAAATCAGGAGACTATAGATGCTGGAGAGGATGTGGAGAAACGGGAACCCTCTTGCACTGTTGGTGGGAATGCAAATTGGTGCAGCCGCTCTGGAAAACAGTGTGGAGGTTCCTCAAAAAATTAAAAATACATCTACCCTATGACCCAGCAATAGCACTGCTAGGAATTTACCCAAGGGATACAAGAGTGCTGATGCAGAGGGGCACTTGTACCCCAATGTTTATAGCAGCACTTTCAACAATAGTCAAATTATGGAAAGAGCCTAAATGTCCATCAACTGATGAATGGATAAAGAAGTTGTGGTTTATACATACAATGGAATACTACTTGGCAATGAGAAAGAATGAAATATGGCCTTTTGTAGCAACGTGGATGGAACTGGAGAGTGTTATGCTACGTGAAATAAGTCATACAGAAAAAAATAGATACCATATGTTTTCACTTTTATGTGGATCCTAAGAAACTTAACAGAAGACCATGGGGGAGGGGAAGGGGAAAAAAAGAGAGGGAGGGAAGCAAACCACAAGAGACTCTTAAAAACTGAGAACAAACTGAGGGTTGATGGGGGATGGGAGGGAGGGGAAAGTGTGTGATGGGCATTGAGGAGGGCACCTGTTGGGATGAGTAAGGGGTATTGTAAGAAAACCAATTTGACAATAAATTTCATATTAAAACACACACACGCGCGCGTACGCACGCACGCACGCACATTTAAATTGAAAGAAACTAGGCCAGCGTCTGAAATTTGTTTTTTGTGGGGGACACCTGCTGGCTCATTTGGTTAAGCATTCAACTCTTGATTTCACCTCAGGTCATGGTTGTGAGATGGAGTCCCATGTGAGCCCCATGTTGCATCAGGCTGTGTGCTGGGCATGGACCTGCTTAAGAATCTTTCTTCCTCTCCCTTTGCCCCTCCCCACTTGTACTGGGAAGGGGAAGGGAGCGAGGAAGAGAGGGGGAGAGAGAGGGAGGGAGAGAGAGAGAAAGAGAAGGGAAGAGAAAAGAGAGGGAGGGAGGGAAAGAAAGGAAGAGAGAGAGAGGAAGAGAAGAAGGAAGGAAGGAAGGAAGGAAGGAAGGAAGGAAGGAAGGAAGGAATCGTTTTTTTTAATTCCACAACGTAGCTGACCCTGGGTGTATCACTCCTTAGCCCCAGTTTCATCATGTGTGAAAAGGAGGCTATTATGTGCTACCTGTTCTGACTTGTCAAGATTTAATAACATCTTCTTTTATGATATACATAGAGTGCTTTTACAAGTGCCTGGGAGATGGGAGGTACACACTGATTGTTAATTTCCTATCTTCTAAAAACAGTAACCTCACCTTACATATACAATTCTTGCTACTTTAGCTGTGTATTTCTCCAATATACCACCATAAAAGTATTTTTTAAAGGGTAGGCCTTGGTAAAATGAACTAGATAAAGCTTTGTGTGTTTTACTCACAAGGACAGGAGTGATGCTAGCTCTTGTCAGCATCTGTTTTACAAGTCTGTATCTCTCATAGAGAGGTTTCACAATGTGTCTTTCTTCCCTGGTCACCTAAAGCAAGGAAAATGGCAATTACCTAGTCATCAGAAAATCTGAAGTCCAAAGCATTAAGCAATATGACTTTCACCCAATTTTTAAGAAGTTATTTTAAATAAATAGGCAATCTCATGAATGCAGGAAACAGTGCTCTATGAAACAGCTCTGCAGATGTGGGCCACAAAGGAGATTCGGGATCTTTTTTAAGATGGAAAATCAAATGTTTTTAGCAAGAGACACTTACCGGCCTTCCATGTTGACTTTCATAGTAAAGAAGACTTTTCTGGAGAGAAGTTTTCTCTTCTATCAAGTGATCTTTTGTCATTTTCTACAATTTAAAAGAAAAAAAAAAAAAAAAAAAACCACTCTCACTGGCATCATCATGATTTTCATCATCCCCACAACGTAAATAACTAGGGTAAAAGGGCAGCCAATCACCACTCCAGCCTAGAATAATACAGTCTTTCCTGGGGCACCTGGCTGGTTCAGTCTGTTAGTATGCAACTCCTGATCTTGGGGTTGTGAGTCTGAGCCCCATGATGGATATAAAGATTACTTAAAAAAATTTTTTTTTAAAAAGAATGCAGCCTTTCCTTACAGATTTGCAGACATTTTTCGAATGTGGTCTTCTAATAAGGAGGTACCAACCCTCTTTGGTGGCTTATTTATATTTTACCTAAATAAATTATGAATACTGGCTTAGTGACCTTGGGTAAGTTAAATTCTTTTTGTCCAATATTCTAATCTATAAAGTAGGGATACTAGACCCTACCTCATAGGGCTTTACTGAGGACTAAATGAGTTAATATGTTACAAAGGCATTTATAATAGTGCCTACCTACCACACAACAGGCACACACAAATGCCTATTGTTTAATTTTGCAGTCTTCTATTAGCATTATAACTATAATTTCATATATACACATAAAACACACACACACAATAGCACAGATTTAATAATCTAGCATTTCTACTAAACTATTAAGAAAATCTGGCAGCAGTATAGTAGATAAATCTTGAAAAAGTGAAACACTGCCAATTTGTGACCTAGACTTTTACTATATAAGCTCAGTTTCCCTTCCTATATAACGCTTTCTTTACATGCAATACTCATCTCCTATCTTTCAGTACTCTAAACTGTAACGGAGGAAAGACATCCCAAATTTATTTGCCCATAGAACCTTCCCACTTTGTTCCACAGGACCACCTTTTAACATCCCAACAAACCGATGTTCCACTGAACAGCCTTTTGAACACCAGACCAAATAGACTCTCTACTTACTCCCAGGGTGAGACAATCTATGTTTCTCACCAGAGTGGAAGAGAGGTAAAATTAAAAAAAAAAAAAAAAAAATTCACTGGATAATATCTTCCTATAACTACTACATTAGATTATATACATCCAGTAGAGGACAGCTATGGATAGCCTATAAAACACTGTGATTTCAACCTCAAGCCAGCACCTTAAACCTAAGACAATGAATTCAAATTACGATGATCCAATCAAAATCATCTCTAGAGACTCTTAAAAACTGAGAACAAACTGAGGGTTGATGGCGGGTTGGAGGGAGGGGAGGGTAGGTGATGGGTACTGAAGAGGGCATCTTTTGGGATGAGCACTGGGTGTTGTATGGAAACCAATTTGACCATAAATTTCATATATTAAAAAAAAAAAAATCATCTCTAGAAAACTGGATGGAGAGAGGAGACAGGAGGTTGGCTGATCTAACACAAAACTGAAAAATACGAAAAGTGGAGGGAGGGAAGTGATTAAAAATGCTAATCTAGCCCTGTTCAAGGGAGACAAACACTTCCAATATTTCGATTTTGAGAAAGGTGTACTCTGTTGTCAAGCTAGGGATGAGCATCAGGATCAGGGCTCATCACGGCCTACACAAAAGTTCACCTGAGACCAACTCTGTATTCTCTCAGCAAATCTCATTTGATAAACAATTTGGGTTGCCAAATGCTCTGACCAGGACTGTCCTAGGAATGGGCTTTATTGAGTTACAGTTCTTCGAAAAAACTCTTTTATTTAATCCTCACAACCATATTGTGTTAGCACTTTAAAGGACATAATCATATCCATGTGAGTCATAGGACTGTTGAAAGGACAAAGGGGCAAAATGGAAATAACACAATGAGTCAGGGCCTGCAAAAGCTAAGAACTCAATACAAGTAACTATTAAGACACAAGGCTAAGACTCAAGCTCAGTTATGTTTACACTCTTTATACACTCATCTTGCCAAGTGTCTCCAATATAAATAAACAGATCAGCATTCTCGTTTCTTTAGTTTTACTTTTTTTTTTTTTTAAGCTCTTATTCCCGAGTAGTCTCTTCACCCAATGTAGGGCTCAAACTCACTCCCAAGCCCCTGACAGAGTCGCATGCTTTACCAACCAAGCCAGCCAAGTGCCCCTTAGTTTTACTACTGTGACTCAGTCCCAGAATGACTGGACACTTAGGGTGTGGAGATAAAAACATGTTTATCTGCAAACTTGGGGAGCATCCTCAAACCAGTAAGACCACCTACACAATTCTATGCCACTGGGGTAATTATTTTGTTTCAGGGACTCTAAAGGCTAGTCTGGGCAAAAAGCATAGGTCAAGATTACTTTGATATCTTCTGGAAGACACCTCTCAACACGTTTTTCTTTCAGTCTTTTCAGAATAAGTTCAAGTGTTGCTTCCTTAGATGGCTTCTTCTCCTTCTGAATAACCCTGGATTCATCTTCATTCTCTTCATCTTCATGGTCTAGAGAAGAGCCAAAGCTTTTTGGAAGAGTGTTACTACGTGGGCGTGTCTGAGGTACAAATTCTCCATCAGAGCTTTTGTGTTTTGCATCTACATTTTAGAACCAAGACCACAGGTTAGTAATATTGACTTTGTTAAAGATGCAAAAGAATAAGCATGATATACAACAGGAGAGTAGACATTAACAGCACACAGGCTCAGATATTTCAAGGTTAAATGAAATATTTAAATTCTACAGATAGCAAGCTATACCATTCATTCTTTCAGCCATTATTCATAGAAAACCTACCATAAAGAAAGATTCTCTAATAAGCACTGGTGATACAGTAATAAACAAAGAGACATGGTCCCTGTTTTCATGGAGCATATATTCAAGGAAGTAAAAACAAAAAACAAGTAATCAGATTCATAAAATAATTTCAAAGAGTGCTAAGTGCTATAAAGAGAACAGGGGACTGCCATTTGCAACTACGTGGATGGAACTGAAGGGTATTATGCTAAGTGAAATTAGTCAGAGAAAGACAAATATACGACTTCACTCATGAGGACTTTAAAATACAAAACAGATGAACATAAGGGAAGGGAAGCAAAAATAATACAAAAACAGGGAGGTGGACAAAGCATAAGAGACTCTTAAATATGGAGAACAAACAGAGTGTTACTGGAGGGGTTGTGGGACGGGGATGGGCTAAATGGGTAAGGGGCATTAAGGAATCTACTCCTGAAATCATTGTTGCACTATATGCTAACTAACTCAGATAGATGTACATTTAAAAAAATAAATTAAAAAAAAAAAAAAAAAAGAAGAGAACAGGGGATGACATCACAGTGCCAAAAGGAACGTGGTTTGGGGGAAGAGCGACTACATTGAATGGACTGACAAAAAAGGACTTTCTGAGATGGTGACATCCTAAATGAACATGGAAGAAGCAGCAGCTAACCTAGCATAGAAGATTTGGGGGAAGAGCATTCCTCCCCAACTGAGGCAACAGCCAATGCACAGGCCCTGAAGCATGGCATGTTTAAGGAACAGAAAATGAGAGTAGAATATGATAAAATGGCCTAAGGGCACAATAGGCAAGGTCTTGAAAGCCATGGTAAAGGGTTTATTCTAATTGAAGAGGGAAGCCCCACTGAGGCCTCTGAAGATAAGTAACAGTTTTAAAAGATAATTCTGGCTGCTATGCAGAGAATGAACCGTAAGACAACATAAGTTGAAGAAAATTGGAAAATTAGTTAAGAGACTAATGCTGGTCAATTTAATACACTTATCAGTAACACACTCAAGGTAATGATTTTCACTGGTGGTTGGAAACTAGCATTAAACAAGGAAATACTTAATAGAATTGTACGGGAAAATTCTAAAGAGGTAAGAGAACTTATTTTAACCACAGGGGTGTAAACTCAATGACCACAGGGACACTGTCTTATCCACTACTATAGGCTCAGATGTCTACAAGATTTGGTACTTAAAGATAATAAAAATTCTGCTGAATAAATTCAAATGAATACACCAAAATGTAATGCTCCAGATTATAAACCCATACTTGGTACAGATAATTTTTTAAGGATTAACAATTACCAAAAAGCATGCTGACTAAGCACCCACAAAGTAAATACAACTTAGCAACTACTGTACTGGGCCAAACCAACCCACTAACAAAGACTTAGTTTTAAATTAAAGACAATTTTTAGTCTCTGTAGTATAAACAGTTCATTATGATAGTCTTTGATTAAATAACCACCAACAATTCTTAATGAAATACCTACCAAATCCAAAACTGTTTAATATTTGAAATGTATTTCAGATAAATTTCATAACATCACCTATGAACATATACTCTATAGCCCCTTTCAAAACACTATTACTAACAGAAACACAAGAAAGACATCTGGAAGAATACAGAACTACAACTTTGACCGTAACTAAGAGAAGAACAAAATGAAGCTTTTATTTTTGCCAGTGTCTCAGATTTTAAATTATCAAAAATTATAACCATAATTCTCATAGAATATAACTCTCATTAATTCATGCCATAGAATTATTAGTTCATGTAATTTTCATGTAATGAGAATACTAAAATAGTGAGAATAAAACATACTACTTAAATGCAAATATATTGTAAAAATGATGTGTTTTCTACCTTTAATTTGCTTCCGCAGTTTAGTAAGCTCTGTCATCCATTTTAATACCTTTGGATTGGCCGCAATATCACTGTAGGAGGGCTGAAAAATTAAGGAACACTGACCCCTCTGTGGTAAGCAATAATTGTTCATTTATGCCCAAATAATATTTTACAGTTCCTACAGCAGAGATTTCGCCCAGTCCTTGCTTCATCTTTCCTTATTTAATGTAGACAGAATGGGATATCAAGTAAAGCTCTCTCACAGGAGGGTGTAGCAACTGACAAAAGCCACATTTGAAAATGTCTTCTGACTCCAAGTATAGGATTCTTTTCACTTCACACGCTCTAATTAAATATCTCTCCCCTATCCCTCTCACTCCCGAACTTTCCCCCTGCTCCCCTTGCTACTTGTGGGTTTTGAGGAAGCAGAAATAGCATTAATGTGGTTTGTTAATGTAAAGTATTTCCTTTAAAAATTATACAAGCTTGGGGCGCCTAGGTGCCAAAGTTGGTTAAGCGTACAACTCTTGATCTCGGCTCAGGTCATGGTCTCACAGTTTGTGAGTTCGAGCCTTGCGTCAGCCTCTGCGCTGATGGTGCAGAGTCTGCTTGGGATTCTGTCTCTCCTTCTCTCTGCCCCTCCCCAGCTTGTGCTCTCTCTCTCAAAATAAATTTAAAAAACTTAAGAAAAATGTTTTTAATAAAGTAATTTTCCATTAAAAAAATTATACAATCTTTTTCACCAATGGAAATCTAAAAATACAATGGTAAGAATACTGGCCTGGAAATGAGGCGGCTAAGGATCTATATAATCTCAGTTCTACATGATCAGTATTTCTCTGTACATCTCAACTTCGCTATCTAAGGAAAGAGATGGACTAATGCTCGCCAAAGAACTTCCTCCCAGTTCCAATAGTTCTACCAAACCCTGAACAATGCTACAAATTTACCTTGTTATTTCTTTCCCTTTCAAACTGTTCCTCAAATTGTCTAATTTTTTTCTGAAGTTTCTTGACCAATTGATATGGTGTTCTATCTTCTCTTTTTTCATCTTTTGAACTGAAGGATGATCTTCGAATCCTGAATTAAAACAAGAGGCAGATACTGTTAGTTCAAGTTATTATAGACGGTAGCTAGGGTTCTCGTGGGGTTCATGTCAATGTACAAAAATATCAAATTACTATGAGATGTACACCTGAAACTAAGAGATTTTTTTTTCATTTTATTTTTAAGTAATTTCTATACCCAATGTGGGGGTCAAACCTACAACCCTGAGATCAAGCATGCTCTACTGACTGAGCCAGCTAGGTACCCCTGAAACTAAGAGAATATTAATACTGTATGTCAATTTTATTTCAATAAAAAATAAAGAGGGGAGCCTGGATGGCTCAGTCAGTTAAGCATCTGACTCTTGATTTCGGCTCAGGTCACGATCTCATGGTTCATGAGATCGAGCCACAAACTGGGCTCTACACTAACAGGGATTCTCTTTCCTCCTCTCTCTCTCTCTGCCCCTCCCCCGCTCACGCTCACTCACTCTCTGTCAAAATAAATGACTAAATTTAAAAAATAAAAAAAGAATATTAAAACAAAAATAAAGAAGCTACCCAGTTGAAAATTGTTACCAACACTGTATCTCTTATTATTCTGATATAACATAATGCCATTTCCAAGAAGCAAATCTTTAAAGTAACATTAAAGAACAGGTAGTAAAAAAAAAACACCTTTCACAATAGTGTTACAGACCACAACAGCAGGTAATGCAAGCAGTGTTGAAAACAATTTGTAATCACTCAAAAGGCCGAAAAGAAGCAAAGGTGCCTAGCAGCTCAGAGTTCTTTTTGTGTTCAAACTGCAAAGGAAAGGTTTTGACATTCAGAATCAATTTAGTTTTGACAATAAAAACATTAGGGACTGATGAGCTCCACTTGCTGCTTCCCTTCCAGAGTTTTTTATTTCAGTCATAAGTGAACAAATGAGTATGTACACTGTGAGGAAATGTCTATTAGAGAGCGAACCCTCAATGAACTCAGAATTTAGGGGAAGGGGCCCTTCCCAAAAATTACAAGAGTGTTTTTCATGATACAGGGGGAAAGGCTGTGAACAGCTAAGTCTAGAGGATCAAATCTCTCAAAGGACCTGGTGACATAAAAGGAATGACCTCTCATAAGTACATAAAAATAATGCACCTAGTAAAAGAAAGTGCCTTAGATGAGGAATCCAGTGTTTCTGGGTCATGAAGGAAACGCTGGCTTTGACCAAAATCTAAACTACGGTGCGATAATACTGGGGGACAGTCCTCTTCCAGGGGGTGATGATTCATTCTTCCAGCTTGTGGAGAGAGCTGAGCTTCTCCAGAGTCAGAGTCTTCCTGCCAAGACTTAAAAGCAGGAAATGGCTCTGTAAAACAAACACAAAGAATAGTACCATGGGTCTCTTGGCTCCACATGGAAAAAAGTCACACAATTATCAACTATGTTGTCTTTAAATCATATTATGCAGTGGTTCGTATAATATTTATTGTATACTTTTTTTAAAAAACAAGGGATACAGGATCTTCATAAAGCCTATTATAGTGTATAATTTTCTAAGTTTCATTTTTCTTGTTTAGCTCAAGAGTTCTATTTTCATAGAAGGAATTACACCTTAAATTTCTGAACCCAGTCACAAAGCAAGAAAAAACACTGTCAAGCTCTTTAAAGTTATATTAGTTATTATTTTTCAAGTGCTGTTTTACAAACAGTAAACACTCAATAGCCCTCAATAATAGCTGCCAGGTGAATAAACTATGCCTCACTGTCAAGTGGCTATGTTAAAAGTAGAAGCCATTCCCCATACTATTTACAACACTCATCAAACGGAGCTCTCTGACCCCAAAAGAATTCTTAACATTTCCAAATGAGGAGCTAACTAACCTGACAGCACCTGGCCACTGGCATTAAATTTTGGTTATGGTCTATTACAGGATTCCTATGTTTAATATGTATCCTAATAATTAAAACCCAACAGTATTACTGACAAAATTTATCAGCATTAATCCTTAAGCACATTTATCTTAGTGGAGTTATCCCGTCTGTCATCAAATGAAACCACATTGATATATTTGATGTCTGTGCACACATAAGGTTTGATTACATACAGAACACGTACAGATAAACATACAATCCACAAATATACTCCAAATACAAAAATATAAGTGCCACTGAAGTCCAGAAGGGAGAAAAACTTTTCCATCTACACATTAATTTTATTTATAACTACAATTTAAAATCCTGATGTATGGCCATTAACAATAGCAAAAATGAGTTTTTAAGTATTTTTGGATGCAAAGATGGCTTGACAGTGTCAAAAATCAATGCTGTTCTTTTCTTTTTCTTCACACAAGTGAATAAAATTACTTTAGTAATTTAATTTAACTTTATATGTTAGCAATTTAAAGCATTACATTTTTTTCCAGGGTAATAAGAACATAATATAGTTTGTTTTTAAAGCCCAGATCAATCTGATAACTAAAAATTGGGTACAAAGCGTGCAATCCCACAACAAACCCAGCAATAAAGTGATTTTCAAAGCAACCCTTGTACCTGCTCCCCAGCAAGTAACTGGTAATAAACATTTTATGAGAAATCTCCTGTTTTAAGAAAAGAGAGAAATAATAAAAACAAATTTTTCTGGGTATCATTTTTAACCCAGAACACTTTTCCTAATATATGGGGACAGCAGGAGAAGGGCTCATAAAAAGGCAAACAAAGTGAACCATAAAAAGGCAAAAAACTAAACTATGGTGAACCATACTTACCCTCCCCATCTCTCTGCAGATGCATTGTTTTGAAATCAATGAGGGGAAAAGTGATAGGGCATGACGCTAATAAAATGGAAAAAATGGCAAAAAATACTAAAGTGAACACACAGCACAGTCAGAACAAACCATACACATAACTAACACAAAGCCAAAGATACCAAAAACATTTCCCTAAAACCAGTTAGGCATTCTGCTCAAAAACTTTATTCAAAGAAATTACTACTAACCAAACTTTAAAAACAAACACAAACATACATTTCCATTTCAGCAAGCAAGGCAAAAAAATCAAAGTAGTGCTGTTTTATTAAAACTCAAACATAAAACTGAAGAAATGGAAACTCTTAACCAAGTACTGTTTGAAGCTTTTCAGTATAATTGATTTGACAGAAAAATACCTCCCTTAGTTTGCTCTTTAAAAAGATCTTATTTGTCTTTCATTCAAGAGTTAGCAGGAGAGAATCTGAAGGAAAGATATTGTCCACTTTCATTGAAAGCCAAAAACTTCTAAACGGCTGCTACAAATTCATACTGGCAGTAGACATGTGCTACCTGCTTGCCAACTGCATTCTGTTGACAATCCTTCAAACAATACAAAAAACAAAACCCACACACTAAGGAAGAGTGAGGTGGGCTTCTATTTGGAGTGACCCCACTTCTCTATGAAGAGTCGTATCAAACAAGGTAGGTCTCTGATTCTAAGGTATCTAGAGTCTAAAGTAATTTGGTCTCTTAAGGAAGTCTTTCCTTAGAATACCCTAATTCCTAGATATACAAAATTAATCTTTGTATTGGTGGCAAAGTTGGAAGCAAAAACAAGGTCTGCTAACAGCCACTTTTTCAAGCACATGCAGGGTTCATGGCTGGGTTCACTCAAAGGGCTACTACCACTGGCTCTCTGAAAGTCACCCTATTACTATGAAAGCCAGCAGGAGGCCTATGTGGATTTTTAACAGTGGTTGAGCCAGGTTTATAACAGGGCAGCTGAGGCACTGAAAATTAGAGGTCTATAGTTACCTTCTTTCCCTACCACAAGTTGTAAGGAGTAGATTCTGACAGGGAAACTGCGAGCCCAGCATTAAGTTGTCTTTAGGTAAGCCTCCAGAAAGCTGACGCTGAACACAGAAAATTCTGTCTCCTCACACACTGGAAAACAACTGCTCTTCTATGCTTATAAAACAAGATCAGGACCCCCAGGCCAAAGATTATAAAGAGCTATTTATCTGCATTCTCCAAAAGGGAGAAGCATCAGGCCTCTGTCAGAATCCCAGCCTCATCTTTCAGGGACTCCTTTCCTATTATGGCTCCAGGGATCCTCTGTTAACACCACTTCTTTTCAGTGACTATGCCAGGATATATAAATGAAAAGGGACGTGTAATCTTTACTGCCTTTAGATGCTAACATATTCCAGGATTCTGGGGAGCATCTTCATAAATTCCAAACATCCTAATAACCCGGAACAAAGCAAATGAAAGACAACTTCCTGATTTAGTCTAAGTTAAGACACATAATATGCCATTGGGCATGCCAAACATCTAGAACAAAAAAATAAATAAAACAAACAAAAAAAAAGGAGGGGGGTGGAGAGACAGCAGTAAAGATTGGCACAGACAATGACTTGGTTGGGGCTTTTAAAAAAAATAGCTATACCTTAAAAATAAACTCCAATTGTGATCAAATGAACAGACTTTAGGTGACAAAAGGAACCTGTGGTATTAGCACTGCAATTCTTGTTATTGCCACTGTATGTCATCAGCTAACTTGCCAAAGGTGAGATAACCAAGGGATCTTCATCCAAGCAAACAAATAAGTAACTTGAAGATTCCTCAGTTGTCTCAATGTCTCTTTTACTTAGAAAGTTATATGATCCCATACCCCTAGATCCAAATTTGTTGCTGGCTTCCATTCCCCCACCCTCAACATTTTATTTGAAAGTTTATAAACAGACAGCAAAGTTGAAAAAATTTTACAGTGAACATCCATACGCCAATCACCTAGATTCTACCATTAACATTTTACTATACTTGCTTTATAAACATTTATCCATCCCATTAACTATCTTATTTTTTTCATGAATTTCAAAGTAAACTGCAGGGAATGATATACTTCCCCATAAACACTTTAGCATGCAAATCATTCACTGGAGTTCAATATTTATTTAGGTTTTGCATCTTTTGATTAAAAAAAAAAAAAACATATCCAGTGAAATCCACGTCTTAAGTGTACATTTGCTGAGTTCTAATAAATTACACATGTGGCTTGCTTTTTAAATTTAAACTTTCCTCCTCTGTAAAAACTGATAGGACTCTGTTCTCATACTTTCATAACCTAATATACAGATGCAGGGTTATGGGACAATATTTGCTTAGGAACGCCTTTGAAGATCATTTTGCAAAAAAGTATTCCTGATGATCATAGAGAAAAGGTAGCTACCTATAAGGCTTCTGTTTACAAAATGGTGAGATCCCCAAGCCCTAACATACAAGATTTCCAAAGACCGGGAGGCAGAACCTGGTTTAACAGTTAACGAAAGCCTATACTGGGGGATTTTACTTTTTTAATCAGTTCTAACTTCCTCTTCAAAGCTCATGGATCAGATAAGAATTTCTAGTTCCTATGAGATAGTCACCCTACAATCTCATTAGTGCAGTCAAGTAACAACACTCACTCGCTCCTCTTACATGAAAGAGAAAACAGAAAGTCGAAATGAATCAGGTTGTCCAAAAAAGAACAGTAATCTCATTATTGCTTTAAATAATTTCAGTTACAAACAAAAATATCAGGAAAATAATGTGTGGCTAAAATTACCTTCCCATTTATCACCATCAGAAACATTCTTCAGATCTAAATGTGGAATTTGGGTTCCACATGCTGCTTCCCCTTGAACACCAACACTTTGACCTCCTGGCACTTCTGATTCAGTGTTGGCATTCAAATCACATATCTTGCTACTAGAATCCTGTATTTTAAAATAAAAAATACATTTCACAACCACAAAGCTTTTCTCACTCAGCTTAAAAACAAGCAGCATACATCCTTGGATGGTTTCCTTCAGTCTACTGTGCCCATATACTCAGCTGTCCCACTTCCACCCTCCGAACTATTTGCAAATATACACCTGCAGTTTGATAATATGTACTAGTGGAAGACAAAGTCTGAATCCCAAATTTAGGAAGTGTTTTCATAAACAAGTTTCTTACGACTAAAAGTCGCTACTTAACTGTAAAATATATGGTAAAGAGAATCTAGATTTAAGTCTCTTATAAACCTTTCAATCCAAGAATTAAAGGCCAGATATAATAATTGGTAGATTAAACTTAGTCAAATTTTTAAGAACCATAAGAAAAAATAACTTACCAGAATCAGGTGTGACAATGTATCACTGTCAAATGACACATATTCTTTCCTAAAAATACAAGTACAGTTATTAGTCTTTTAAGAATAAATAGATTACTACCATTGCATTTTTTTTTTACCTAGATTCCTCTCTTCCCCATATACTTAGCATTTACAATGTGAGAGAAAGTGACAACTGGACATATGCCCATTCTTTGGAGCCCTATATCTGAAAATCACACACTACTGAAAAGATCCACAGAATTACTTCAGGTTTAGAAAAATTAACATCTGCCATCCTCCCACACAACCACCCCTCAAAAGAAAAACATCTAAAAAGGAAATTTAAATCCACAATAAATAGAAAACAAAAGAGTTGAATGTCAAATGGAAAAGATTTTGTAAAGTAAATATTAGTTTTAATTGAATAGCTTTATTATCCCCAACTCTGAGACTTTTTGTTTTTCCTTTTGAAGATTTTTTTAAAGGTATAGCTATAGTCCTATTTTTTTTTTTTTATGGTCCTGTATTTTAAATCTGATTGTGTTCTATCACAATCAAAACAAGACAACTACTTCTAGACCTCTCCTTCCTCAAAACATAATGGTAACATGTAAAAAGGAAATTTAAAATTTCAACTCACCTCTTATTCCCCTATAAAAATGAACCCCTATTTAGAACAAGTATTAGAGCAAGCTGTCACGAATGATCTCTAACTATCTGACCAGTCAACAGAGCATCTAATCTCATAACGGGTTAAAAGTTTTCCCCAAAGATATGGTTATAATTTACAATGATACACACAGAAGCTGCTTCTATCCTGCCACAACAGTGTGTACCTAGAAGACAGGTCTTGATCTAGCTATTCCAAGTCATCTCCTCATATATGTAATTACCTTATTCTTCCTGAGCATGAGAAATGACCTAAATTCCCTGGCAAGCTCAGAGGCAAGCTTCCTTTGATTAGAGTGGGAGCAAATGGCGGAACTCAAGTCTTCTACCTTGAGACTACAAAAGACCCGATCACCTTAATTTGAGAAACATGAGTGTTAAACATGCAAAATGTAATCCATCTAACCAAGGAATTCTTTGGATCTAAAAACAAGTTTGCTAACCTATACACAAGTTGAAGAGGAAAGATCTTTTCCAAAAAGATTGAGTCCTCACTAAATGGATCCTTATTGTTCTACCAAATCCAGATGTCATCATTCTGGGGATGCCTGTTAATGCTGTTAATCTTATATCTTCAGCCCATAGCTCCAATACTCCCTGGGCTGGAAGAGGATCATTCCTGCCTCCTGAAAGGAAGCACAAGGAACTGCTGTAAGCAGGAAATCTGTGGACCTTCAGAGTATGGAGACACTCCAGAGACATGGCTCCAAAGAATTTACTTACCCTCAGAGTACAGGTTTCCTATTCGCAATTAAGAAAGACAATGGCATTAACACAAGTTTACCCTTGCCAACACGCTATCACCAAATCAGTAATGTTGTTTCAGAATCCTCAGTATTTACAATCTAGTCTGTGTTCATTACTGATGTGTTTTCTAAATACCAAATCATCTTTCCCAAATCATCTTTCCTAAGAAAGTTATAATACATTTCTTGGCAATGTCTCAGGGAATCAGAAAAAGGGTAACAAGACCAAAACCTACTCAGTGACTTAAAATATTCTAGAAAGCTTCTGCTCAAAAGGACTCTATCAAGTAATGGGGACCACATATGGCTGAACTACTCATTGCCTCAGGTATCTCCCTCCCATTTTTGCTGGCCAATGAGGAAACAAGCACAAACTGCATAAGAGTGCACTACCCTGGGACACACCAAGGAGGAGCTGGAAGGGGAAAAAACCATCCTGTACAAATGTGTTAAAGTAAATATACTATAATCTTTCAGTTAGTTATCCACAGTTCTATGCCTATGAATCAACTTACTGAAAAGTGTATTCAGAATTTCCATAAATTTCCAATTGTTCTACAAACCAATTGAAAGTTTTTAAGTGTCTCCAAGAAAGCTCTGTTCTTCCCTCTGAATATTTTCCAAGTTATAACTAATGTCTGTCTGAACCTGTAGCCCCACTGAATATTTATGAATATTCTTCATGCATACCATTAAAATAAGAAGTTGGTTTTTTAGATTATCAAAAATGTTAACAGATTCATGTAAAAATTTCACCCCCAAATGTGTAAAGGGCTCCAATTCTCAAAATGACCAATTAATTAGTAATGAGAGGAAATGCTTACCCCTCAAGACAGCCATCTTCACTGTCACCGTGGTCACTGCATGGCTCTAACAGTATACCTACAGACTGACAAAAAGAATACCACTGCTGTATTAATGGAGCTCCCAACACTCATATATGAAAGGAAATTTCCAAACTAAATTCTATTAGATTACAAGTCAGTCAAATGCCCCCTTTTAATTCTTTGTAATCGTCTTTAAGTATTGGCATCCCTTTTAGCAGAGAATAATTTATCTTTCTCAAAACTTGAGGCCTGTGTGCATGTGTGTGGATGTGTGTGTAAAACGGAGACCCTGTATTCTCACTACACTATTAAGAGGTACTACAGTTACTATCACATTCCTTTTCCTTCCTCAGAACTCTTTCCTCCAAAAAGGATAGCTTTATTGTCCTACCTGCCAACTGCTGCTTCTCTTTCTTCCCAGTCACAAACATGTTAAGTTGGTAACTTCCTAGCAGGTAACACAGAAATCATTTGGTTCACCACATCCCCTTATCATATACATTTGAAATAACTGTAAACCTCAGAAACACATGAGAACACTCCCCCTATTTTCTAATGAGTCCAAGGACACCATCCTATTCCTTGTTCCTTCCCCAGATACTTACTGAGCCTAATAAAAAAATCCTGTGCATTACTACAAATTATGTAAACTCTTCAGTGTTTTTGAGAATCACTTCCAATCAACAGTTCAATTCTTAACAAACTATTTGTCCAGTTTTAGTATGAAAGACAGTTCATAATTATCTGGAAAAAGCTATTAAATTACTTTTCCATTTTCCAACTAAATATCTCTTTGAGGTTGAATTGTCTTCATGCACTTCAAACAAAAGAACCTATAGCAACAGACTGAATGCAGAAGCAGATATGAGAATCCAACTTGACTTTTATTAAGTCAAACAAGCATTAATGATATTTGTAAATATGTAAAATAATACCATTCCTCTAAAAAATGTTTTATGTAGCCTTTTTTTTTTTTTTAACATTTATTTATTGTTGAGAGACAGAGACAGACACAGCATGAACAGGGGAGGGGCAGAGAGAGACGGAGACACAGAATCCGAAGCAGGCTCCAGGCTCTGAGGTGTCAGCACAGAGCCCAACACAGGGCTTGAACCCACGAACCGTGAGATGACCTGAGCTGAAGTCAGACACTCAACCGAATGAGCCACCCAGGCACCCCTATGTAGCTTTTTATTAAGCTTTTTATTAAAAGCAACCTTATTTATAGTAACTTGAGTGAGTTTAATAAACATTTTTTTAATTTTTCAATTTTAATTTTTAATGTGGTAAATAATAATCAATATACCTATGTAAACAAAATCCTTCTAGTATGTTCAATAACTCTTAAAAATATCAAGAGATCCTGAGACTCAAACCGTGAGAACACTGATCAGACTTCAGCAACCTCTCTGCTCTGGAATACAGCTTTACATTCTTAAATATGAAGGCATCTGGGCTCAGGAAATAATCATTACCTAGACCCAAGATTTAAAATGAGCCTTGGTGGGGCACCTGGGTGGCTCAGTCAGTTAAGTGTCCGACACGTGATTTCAGATCAGGTCATGATCTCACAGTTCATGGGTTCAAGTTCCACATTGCACTCCAGAGCCTGCTTGGGATTCTGTCTCCCTCTCTCTCTAAAATAAACATTTAATGAGGAGGGCACCTTTTGGGATGAGCACTGGGTGTTGTATGGAAACCAATTTGACAATAAATTTCATATATTGAAAGAAAAAAAAAGAAAAAAAATAAATAAAATAAACATTTAAAAAAATTAAAAATTAAAAAAAATAAGACTTGGTGTTTTACTCAAAGAACCAAATTCAAGTCTCATCACAAATGAGAGTTACAATCATTTAATTGCCTATCTTACAGTTACTGGAGAGAATAAAAAAAAAATAGCTTACAAGAAAAACTTATAAAGCTCTATTATAAAAGTACACTATTACATCACCAACTCTAATTTAATCTATAATTCCTTATACTATGAAATAACTGAAACAAGTGTAAGGGCTGACAGAATACCTACATATTTTCTAGCCAGATGTAGCCAACATAATTCTTAAACAAATACTGGAAAGTAGTAAAACAAACAAACAAACAACAAGAACAAAAAACACAGCAAGTGGAGGGAACATAAAAGAAAGATGCAGTGACAGAAGACGAATGCTGATAGCCCAGCAGTGAAATTCAGAGTAAGAATATAGGGTTATGCTCCAAAATATGCCCCAGGACAAAAAAATAAAAGCTGTTAGAGTCAGGTTAAAGTATGGCCAGACTTCAACTTAAAAGACACAGAAATATACAATTCTTTCTTGAGAAACTAAAGTATGTTTTATCATGTGAACAAATTGTACTTCCTCAGAATTCACTCCACATAAAATATTCATTCCTTTGTACATGGGCAGAAAAAGCTTTTTTATTCTAAACTATCAGCAGGCAAAACAGCCCATACTCTCCCCCCCGACCCCATCCCTTCCCCACAAACATCAGCGTCCTCAAAAGGAGGTCCAGGCACTGTGGTCTCAATTAAGGTAAGCCAGAGAGCTCTGGTGGTAGTGGTGGCGGCGGCAGTACTAGTGGGAGGAGCAGCTGCAACATAATCATAACGCTGATGTTTTGGGGGCTGTCACAGCTTACTGCCAGGAACTAATTAAAGCCTGATGGGCATTTCCAGTAATTTCTCTGGCCTCCACCCATTCCTTATGCATCCATTATTGAAGCTTCCACATTGTTTAGTTCCGCATCTTCCCATCTCCACTTACCTAGTACTCAAGCATGCTAATAGTTACTTCTTTTAAGTAAGCTAAATATTCTCATTCCACTCTCACATTTCATCTGCTTAGTAAACTCTCACTAAACAGTATGTTAAATATACTTCATTATAAGCCAATTTCTTCCATTGATTAATGTGGTCAAAACTGGTAAGTCTCCACAGCAAAGAAAACCATCATTAGAATGAAAAGGCAATCTAGTGAATGGGAGAAAATAATGGCAAGCAATATATCTGACAATAGGTCAATATCCAAAATGTATAAAGAACTCATACAACTCAACAGGAAAAAGACCCAAACAATGCAATTTAAAAATGGGCAGAGGATCTGAATACACATTTGTCAAAGAAGACATACAGATGGTTAACAGGTACATGAAAAGGTATTCAACATCACTAATCATCAGAGAAATACGAATCAAAACCACAGTAAGATAGCATCTCACACTTAGCAGAATGGCTACTATCAAAAAGACTAGAAATCACAAGTGTTGGGGAGCATGGGTGGCTCAAGTTGGCTGAACATCTAGCTCTTCTTTTAAGTTTATTTATGTATTTTGAGCGGGGTGCAGAGAGAAGGGGAGAGAAAGAATCCCAAGCAGGCTCTACAATGTCAACACAGAACCCAATGAGAGACTTCATCTCACAAACTGCGAGATCATGACTTGAACTGAAATCAAGAGTCAGCCACTTAACCAACTGAGCCACCTAGGCACCCTGAACATATGACTATTGATTTAGGCTCAGGTCATGATCCCAGGGACACGGGATTGTGCCCCACTTCGGGCTCCGCTCTGAGCAGGGAGTCTGCTTAAGATTCTCTCTCTCCCTCTGCCCCTCCTCCCCTCGCACTCAAGAAAGAAAGGAAAAGAGAGAAAGAGGGAGGGAGAGCAAACATTGGCACAAAGATGTGGAGAAAAGGGAACCATAGTGCACTGTTGTGAAAATGTAAAGTGACCCAGCCACTATGGAAAGCCGTGTGGACGTACCTCAAAAAATTAAAATTAGAACATATGATTATCAGCAATTCCACTTGTGGATATTTATCCAAAGGAAACAAAACACTAATTCAAAAAGATAACTGCAGCGCCATGTTCACTGTAGCATTATTTACAATAGCCAAAACATGGAAACAACCTAAGTGTCTATCAAGGGATGAATGAATAAAGAAAATGCAGTGTATATATTTATATATTTGGAGTATTATTTTGCCATAAAAAAGAAGGAAATCCTGCCATTTGTCACAACATGGATGGACCATGAGTGCATTATGCTAAGTGAAATAAGTCAGACAAAGACATATGCCATATGATGTCATTTATATGTGACATCTAAAAAACAAAACAAAAACAACTTCATAGATACAGAGAACAGATCTGTCACTGCCAGAGGTAGAGGCTCAGGGGTGGGCAAAATGCGTGAAAGCAGTAAAAAGGTACAAACTTCCAATTAGAAAATAAATAAGATACAGGGATATAATGTAAAGCATAGTGACTATATTTAATAATTCTGTATAGTATATTTGAATGTTGCTAAGAGGAGATCTTACAAGTCTCATCACAAGAAATAAAGTTTTTTAACTGTGTGGTGATGGATGTTAACTACACAGGCTGTGATCACTTCATAATATATACAGTATCATGTTGCATACTTGAAACTAATATAATATGTCAATTATATCACAATTTTTAAAAATGTTTTTATGTTTATTTATTTTTGGGAGAGAGACAGAGCGTACGCATGAGCAAGCAGGGGAGGGGCAAAGAGAGAGGGAAACACAGAATCTAAACATACTCCAGGCACTGACCTATCAGCACAGACCCCACTGCGGGGCTTCAACTCATGAACTGTAAGATCATGACCTGAGTCAAAGTCAGACGCTTAAATGACTGAGCCACCCAGGTGCCCAATTATATCACCATTTTTAAAAATAAAGAGAGACTGGGATTTAAAAACAACATAACAAACATGTTACTGAATGACTGCTTCCTGGCAGAGGTTTTAAGTATTTTCGTAACTGTTAAGAAAAAACAAAAACAATCTGAGGAGATCTCATAATAGTACACACTGAAGTGACAATCATCTATCTCTTGTGCTCTATCATCTAGCTCTGCGAGAGCTTCCCAAATACATCTGGACTCCACTTGAAGGAGATTACATCTCAGTAATCGCTCATTGTTTGGAAGATATAAATAAATGTAAGTTTGTTAGGTATCAACAATAAAAGCTTGCTAATCTTGAAATGGATTGATTTATGATAAAGTTATTGATAAGAACAAGTATTTTGATATAATCTCTAATCAGGCTACTGATCACTTTCAACCCCTCAAAAATAGTCCAAATTCCTGTACAAACTATTGTACCATTTACAGATCACTCTCCTATCAGTACAAAAATTCTAAATATTTACTACAAATCTAGTAGCACATTTAAAAAAACCATTAATTTGCTAAAGACTGATCTGATAAAAGACTGTTACTCAAAATAAACGAAGAACTCCTAAAACTCAACAGAAAACAACCCAATTAAAAAAGGGGCTTCGGGTTCGTGAGGAAAACAATGGGCAGAAGGCCTGAACTCATTAAAGATACAGATGACAAATAAGCATATGAAAAGATACTCAACATCATGATGACATTAAGAAAACTGCAAATTAAAAACAACAATGAAATATCACTATACACATATTAGAACTGCAAAAATCTGGAACACTGACAACAACAAATACTGGGGTGAAGTAGTGGAGCAAGAGGAAAACTTAAACATTACTGGTAGGAAAGCAAAATGGTACAGCCATTTTGGAAGACAGTTGGAGGTTTCTTATAAAAAGTGTACCATTTGACCTATCAATTATACTGCTTATTATTTACCCAAAGGTGCGAAGAACTTATGTCTACACAGATATTAGTACCAGTGTTATTGATAACTGCCAAAACTTGCAAGCAACCAAGGTGTCCTTCAGTAGATGAATGGATAAATAAATTGTGGTACACTGCAGCAATGGCAATGACTGAGCGCTAAAAAATGAGCTATCAAGCCATGAAGCAAATGTGAAAGTAACTTAAATGCATACTACTAAGAAGCCACTATGAAAAGGCTACATACTGTACAATTCCAACTATACGATTCTGGAGAAGGCAAAACTATGCAGACAATAAAGATCTGTGGTTGCAGGGGTGGTGGGAGAAATAAACAGAGCACAGAGGATGTTTAGGACAGTTTAAAAACCACAGTATGAATATCATAACGAATACATGTCATTTTACATCTGTCCAAACCTATGAAATGCACAACACTAGGAATGAACATTAAGGTAAACTAGACTGTGAATGATTATGATGTGTCAAGGCAGGTTCATCCTTGATAAAATACGTACCATTCAGGTGAGTGACGGTGATAATATGGGAGTGTGCCTGTGTTGGGGCAGGGAGCATAGGGGAAATTACCATACCTCCCTCTCCATTTTGTTGTAAACCTAAAACTGCTCTTAAAAAAACAACAAAAAAAGGTTTGGGGGAAAAATAATTCTTGCATTGTTAACAAAGTAAATGATACACCAATTTCATTCAACACATTTACTTAGGGGCACCTGGCTAGCTCAGTCAGTAAAGCACATGACTCTTGGATCTCAGGGTTTTAAATTCAAGCCCCACACAGGGTGTGGAGCCTACTTAAAAATATATATATTTTATTTAGTTGCCTACTATGTGCCAGATGTTACTCATTTATTCGTCACATATTCCACAAATACTTAATGAATACCTATGTGTTCTAGATAATGGGATGCAATAATGAACAAATAAAAATCTCAATCCACATGAAGGGTTGAGGGATTATAGTCCCTGGTGGGAGACAGACAGTAAACTACTAATTTAAAAGATATGTGCAATAGCGATAACACTATCAAGGGCAAGGGGGAAAAGGACCGAAACTTCAGGGACTAGATGGGGGTGGGTCAATGGGAAGACCTGCTAATACTAATACAGAGTGATGAGGAGATTTGGCCTTACAAAAAAGGTAAAACTGAGCAAACATCTACAAGGTGAGAGGAAGAAGCAAACCACAGGACACCTGGGAAAACAGCAATCCAGATAGCTAACCTTAAGACTGAGCTGTCAGGGGGCCTGGGTGGCTCAGGTGGTTAAGCAACCAACTTCGGCTCAGGTCATGATCTCACGGTTCATGAGTTCAAGCCCCACGTCAGGCTCTGTGCTGAGCCTACTTCAGATTTTGTGTCTCCCTCTCTCTCTGCCCCTCCCCAGTTTGCACTCTGCCTCTCTCTCTCTCAAAAATAAACAAACATTAAAAAACTAAAAGAAAAAGAAAAAGACTAAGATATCATTCAGTGTTTCTGCAGTACCTATTCCTCTATTTTTATACCTAGATGGCAATGGAAGGTTCTGAGAAGAGAAAGGAAAGGAAAATTCTCTAATTTTCCTTTTAAAACAATCACTCTGGCTGCTGTGCTAAGAACAGACCACAGGAAGGCAAAGATGATATCAGTTACCAAGACTATATTAATCTATTAATCTAGGAGAAATGATATTGATATGGACCTACAGGGTGGCAATGAAAATGGTAAAAAAGTGGTCAGATGCCAGATAAACTTTGAAGGTATTGCCAACAGGACTCTGTAAAGAATGGGATGTGCAGCGAAAGAAATCAAGGATGACCCAAGGCTTTTGGTCTATGCATATGGGAGGAGAAATTGCCCTTTACTGAGATTTTAAAGACAAAAAGAAGAACAGCCATGTGGACAAGATTATAAATTCAGTCTGGCGCCTGTAAAGCTTAAAATGCTTACAAGATATTCAGGTGGAGATGTTAAGTATAACAACTCGATATAGGAATCAAATTCAAGAGAAAGGCCTCAACTAGAGATATAAATTTGGAAATCTTTACAGGTAGACAGTATTTCAAAACCATTAGACGAAATGATATTACCAAATGAGTGAATGAAAATAAACAATCTGAGAAATGGGCACTGGGCTGTTCCAAATTTCAAAGGTCAAGTAAAATGTGCAAGAGACATCATTGGTACCTTGCAAAGGCAGTTTCAGAGGAATGATGGGGCAAAAGGTTACCAGAAGTAGGTTTAAGAGAGAGTAGAAAGAGAAGAAGAATTAAAGAAAAGAGACAATTCAAGTAATTTTATTAGAGGGGGAAGCAAAAAATAGGGGATTAACTACATACAGGGGGGTGAAGAGTCAAGAGAGAATTATTTCCTACACATGGGAAAATAACATTTTACACTGATGGGAATGATCCAGTGTACTGGATCCAGTGTACTGGAATGATCTACTACATGAAAAGGGATTTATCTAATATACCAGCATAAGTAAAAGCATTAATATATAAGTAATATACAAGTGGAGTAAAAATAACAGGAGCAACTTAACTTCAGTGAACGTTTCCTAGTTTATAAAATAATTTTATACTTCTACTTCTCTGGATACTTACAATAATCCTCTAACAGAAGTATTACTCCCTACCTGTCTAAAGAAAATCAAGGAGCAGATAAGGAAAGTTAGGTAACTTGGCCAAAGTCACACTGCTATTAAAAGGCAAAGCCAGAATACAAATCTCAGTCGACAGACCCTAAGTTCTTTATTATACCTACACTTTAGTTCATGACTTAGAATGAAAACATGCTGAATAAAAACTTCCTTATCCATTAAGAATCTTATTTTAAAAAGTTATCAAAACTAAACTGTGAAACATGTTGTACAAAGATACTGCATGGATGAATGGATAAAGAAGATGTGGTATATATATATACAACGGAGGATTGCTTGGCAATCAAAAAGAATGAAATCTTGCCATTTACAACTATGTAGATGGAGCTGGAGGTATTATGCTAAGTGAAATTAGTCAGAGAAAGACAAAAATCATATGACTTCACTCATATGAGGACTTTAAGAGACAAAACAGATGAACATAAGGGAAGGGAAACAAAAATAATATAAAAACAGGGAGGGGGGACAAAACATAGGAGACTCTTCAATATGGAGAACAAACTGAGGGTTACAGGAGGGGTTGTGGAAGAGGGGATAGGCTAAATAGGTAAGGGTCACTAAGGAATCTACTCCTGAAATCATTGTTGCACTATATGCTAACTAATTTGGATGCAAATTTTAAAAAATAAAAGATATAATTAAAAAAAAAAGATACTGCTTTGTGTACGTATATGTATATACGTGTGTGTGTGTTTATTTATTTTTTATTTATTTATTTTTCATGCCCAGCACAGAGCCCAAAGCTGGGCTTGAACTCACGACTCTTTGAGATCAAGACCTGAGTTGAGATCAAGTGTCAGACACTTAACAGACTGAACTACCAGACACCCCAATTTGTATATTTATTGACGTTACTTTAAAAGCAATGCAACCATGGACAATTTATGACAGTGAAAACAATTTAGTTACTTTTTAAAAAAATTTTTAATGTTTATTTATTATTTAGAGAGAGAGAGAGAGAGAGAGTAGTGGGTAAGGGGCAGAGAGAGGGAGACACAGAATCCGAAGCAGGCTCCAGGCTCCAAGCTGTCAGCACAAAACCTGATGTGGGGCTCAAACCCATGGACTGCAGACCACGATATCAGGATCTGAGGTGAAGTCAGATGCTTAACTGACTGAGCCACCCAGGCGCCCCACAATCTACTTTCAAAATGATGTTCATGGGTTTTCTCTATGAAAAGATCCCGCGTTCTTCAGGAAAAAATTGGGAATTAGAAAAAAAAAGCTTTTAAAAAGAACAAAATACAACCATAATACCACCAACCACCTCAGCTAACAATGTCATTTGTTTCCTTTCAGGAAAATATTTTTAAATATTTTATATCTACTTCTCTACCCAATGATGGTTCCTGATCTTTACTGATAGAGTGTATGTTCTTGGGACTCATAATCAAAAAAAATGTGTGTGTCAACAATAATGAACTATGACTTCTGGTATGAAAGGAATACACAAAGCAATCAGAGTTGCAGGTCTAGCACACCTAACCCAAAGATCTTTTATTCTTTCCATGTCTTACCTGGTTATTTTCTTCATCCTCAAATACAAAATCTTGCTGCATAACTTCACTGTCTAAATTAGTGCTAGCCACAGGTTCTGAACAGTCTCTGTTACTGTTACTGTCACTGGCATTAATAATATCATCAGCAATATCAACCCTAGTAATGAAGATAAAAAATCAGATCAGGCCAAATGTTGAATATGTAATGCTTTTAAAATAAATAAATATCAATAATGATCTGAAACTTCCACTTGTTAAGATAATGAGTCCTTTTCATAAAACTCCACACTTTATTCATTTTGTCAATTAGATTATTAAACACACTAAGTTTATTTTTGTCCCTCCAGGGAATGCTTCGAGAAAACTACCTTGTTTGTTATTCCCTTTGAAAATTTTCATAAACAAATGAACAGCTGAAAGAATAATTTATGTGCCAAAATAATTTCCCTTACAAATGCATACTCTCAATTATAATCATCTGTTTCAATTAAAATACAAGTCTAGCACTAAACACTAAACACCACAGTGTCCAACACTTTATCAAGTACAACAGTAGTTTCCTACTACAAATTTTGCATGTTACATAATTTATTCAGAATATGCAAAATACTGCAGTAGGCTTTCATTTACAAAGACAATACCACCATCAATGATAGAACATGAGTTATTTCCTCAGAGATAAAAATAAGGTTATTGTGTGAGCATGGGCATAGATTTTCAGGATCTCTAGCTAAACTAAAGACTAACGCCAAGGAATCTACTTATATGAATTATAACCTTTGGACTACTTTCCTACTATTTCCAACTTTTAATTACTGCTATTTTCAGATACTGTTTTCCTTCATATTTGGCCCAATACTCTTAAAAGCAATGCTTTTAAGCAATCCAGTTTTATCAGTTCCAATCATGCCTTCAAAGCAACACAAATCAGGGCCACAAAGCTCCACAGGCTGGTGATGCCATCTCTTCAGACTACAGAGCACACCTGCAAGTTGTACAATATGGCATTCCTAAAATAAACATATTGCAACTCTTGGTTTTCATATCCATTAATTTTTCTTGGTTTCAATTCATATTTAATAGCTATTCTAATGCACTATACACACTTGGCCTTTTAAAAATCTAATTTAAAAAAAAAGAAAAAAAGAAACACTCTACCCAATCTTTTTTTTTTTTTTTTTTTTACCTCCTATGAACCCTCCAAATTTGCATACATCTTTCTCATCTGTCCTCCAAATAAAAACTGGTAAATAAAAACTATGAAATCACTGCATTATGGTCTCAGAGAAAGGCACGTATTTATCCCTCAAGTGCAGGGCTGAGGTAACAGGAAAGGAGATGAGGCTTTTTATCCATTTAAAAGTAACAAGTGCAATGAAAAGTGGAATAACATCACACAGCACAGACATACTTTTAACTTATACAAAATTCAACTACTAACAACTAACCTAAAAAAAAGTATGCAGGGAGGCCAGCAGGGTAGTAGCTTGTGACAGGGGATAAAATTTAAAAAGCAAAGGATGATTCTGCTCACTATTTCACTTAATGACTATGCAATACAAGCAAAGTCAATCTGGTGTCCCCGTACCTTGCTGTCTAGATCACTTCATGTCTCTCATGGTGAGACCATGTGTTGCACACAGTATGGGTCTTTAAGGTTTTTTAAGTTATTTTTCATACAACATAGTCCCTAAAGCTAAGCTCACTACTTCATCTGGTGCTCAGGGAGGAAAACCTGGCAGTATTGGACTTAATGTCTACCATCTTAATGGAAAATTTAGATTTTCAGTATTAACTATATACAATTTACATACAAATTTATACAGTCACTTTCCACACACACTTTCAGAAATCCCCAAGATCCCATTTTAAGTAAACTATGGTTTTTAGAAGATAATCAAACATTTTATAACAATAAATAACAGTAAAATGTTGTAAAAGTTTCTTACTGGTTATTAGATCCTTCCCCATCACAATTAATACTTTCTGCTTCATTATTACACACCAGACTTTGCTGCTGTATATTCTTAAAATCATGATCTATGCTGCTCTGCAGATCAAAAAGATGCTGTTCCACAGCTGCTCTAATTGTTCTTTCCAAAATGCTACAAAACAGAACACATTTTAGTAAGAAGCAGTCACCCTAACTGGGCATTTGGCCACATAAATATAAACATTAAAACCAATGACTAGTAAAACAAATTATCAGGGTACTGAAATGTATAAGCTAGCATACAAAAAGAAACATACAAAAGGAATACATGATACTAGGTTAAATTTTTAAAAGAAATTTGCCCAAATTAATAGACAAATCAACCATACTATCACTATTACTACCAAGGTGGGAAGGATCAGCTGTCCCAGTATTCATTCCTCGCAACTATACAGAAAACCATTTACATAGACTTTGCAAAGCTACATTTATAATGCAAAACAATTTGTCAATACTTAGCTAAATCAAAGAAAACTGTAAGGACCCTGTCCATATTTTTTACATGAAGTCTACTTCTTAAAGAGACATATACATATGTATTTGTTCCTACTGCAGTATATAAAATATTAACTAGGTTTCACTAACTTATGTACAGTCCTTCCTCTACAGTAAGCATAATATACCATGATTTTAATTTCCACAGTTTAGTAATATTTTTATATTAAAAACAGATTTGTCTTCTCTAAGTATACTACTTACTCTGCAGAGGCTGGTAAGATGCTGATGGGAGATAAATGGGCACTGTAATCAAAGAAAGAAAAAAGCTATTAAAACTTTTCAATATTAACTTCATGAAGTATTGAAAACTGCCACATTTGCATGACCTTGACACAACCAGGAGAGCATGCACTAAGTTACATGTTCATCTCTGGCACAATGTGATGCTAATTTTCTAAAGAATTTATTTTTCATACAAAAACTATACATACCCATGTGTATAGGCAACTACTTCATTTGGTGCTCAAGTGAAGAAACACTGACCTATTCCAAGGCTGAAGGGGAAAAAAGTGGACTACTAGCCCAACAAAAGCACCTCATCTAGGATAGTATGAAGGCATCAGTGCTCATTCCGTACTCCCTGCCAACAGTAACAGCATGTGCTACTATTCAAGTCACAAAAAAAGGCAAAATGGATACTAAAATCAGACTATTTCATTCACTGTGCCAGTAGCAGACCTTCCTCAGCCAATTCTGCACCACAGTATCTACTGATACTTATAAAAATAGACAAAATAATCCCATTTTTACCATAGTTAAAAGTTCAACTGACACCCACAATGAAATGTGGACACCACTACAACGTTTAAAATAAAGTGTTGGTGAGGATGTGAAGCAACTAGAACTTTATATACTGCTGGTGGAAATGTACAATGTTCCAACTACTTTGGAAGCCAGTTTGGCACTTTTTAAAAAAATGTTTGTTTATTTTTGAGAGAGAGAGAGAGAGAGAGAGAGTGAGTGTCAGGGAGGGATCAGAGAGGGAGACACAGAATCCGAAGCACGTTCCAGGCTCCGAGCTGTCAGCACAGAGACCAACGCGGGGCTCGAACTCATGTTCAAGTCAGACGCTTAATCAACTGGGCCACCCAGGCAACCAGTTTGGCACTTTCTTACAAAACTTACCAAATGGGGGAATAACAGGCGGGGGCACACCTGGCTGGCTTAGTTGGCAGAGCCAGCAACTCTTGATTTCGGGGACATGAGTTTGAGCCCTATGTTGGGTGTGGAGATTATTTAAAAATAAAATCTTTAAAAAAAAAAAAAAAAAACTTCCCAAATGAGCCCACAATTGTAACTCCTGGGTATTTAATCAAGAGAAGTGAAAGTATAATTCCATAGGAATCCCTGCACAAGCATAGCAGCTTTATTCGTAATAGCCAAAGGTATCAACGCAAACAGGTGAATACAGAAACAAATTGTAGGACATCCTACGACGGAATACACTCAGCATTTTTTTTAAATAAAAGGCACAAACAACTGAAAAATGCCAAGAACATGAATCTCAACATTATGCCAAGCAAAGATGCCAGACACAAAAGAGTACCTACTAGAGGGGATTCCATTTACATGAAATTCTAAAACAGGCAAAACTAATCTATACAGCGGGGCGCCTGAGTGGCTCAGTCGGTTAAATGTCCGACTTCAGCTCAGGTCATGATCTCTCAGCTTGTGGGTTTCAGCCCCCATCAGGTTCTGTGCTGATAGCTCAGAGCCTGGAACCTGCTTCAGATTCTGTGTCTCCCTCTCTCTCTGACTCTCCTGCACTCACTCTCTCTCAAAAATAAACATTAAAAAAAATTTTTTTAATAACTAATCAATACAGTGACAGAAAGGATATCAGTCGTGACATGGGGCCAGACTGTTGGGTGATGGTAAACAGTCTGTGTCTTGACAGTGGTGGTTGTAAACACATACATGCAAATGTGTACGTTTATAAAGTGCATTTTATTGAGTGAAAATTACAGCCTCAAAGTTGATTTTTTAAAAATGTTTATTTATTTTGAGAGAGAAAGAGAGCAGGGGAGGGGCAGAGAGAGAGAAAAAGAGAGGGAGAGAGAGAATCCCAAGCAGGCTCCACAACGTCGGTACAGAGCCCAATGTGGGGCTCAATCCCACGAAGAGTGAGATCATGACCTGAGTCAAAATCAAGAGTTAGGATGTTTAACTGACTGAGCCACCCAGATGCTGCTCAAAGTTGAGTTTTAAAGAAAAAAATAGTTAACAGAAAAAAGTAATCTATAGCAACAGAAGCCACAGAGCAACTACTTTTGGCAAAAAGGGAGATGGAAGAATTTGAGAAGGAACAAGTAACCCAGGTGGTGGTTATACTAGTTGAGTTTTTGAGAATTCAATAACCTTATGATTTGTGAACTTTTCTGTATGTCTGTGACTCAATGAAGAGTCACTTTTAAAAAGTAAATTTAAATCAGTTTTATGAAAGATCCCCTGTAAATGTGCCAACACAAACTCTAACCAACATAAGAAACAAAGTCTATCAGATGAATATTCTCAGGATTCTCTGCAGGAAACCAAATAACATCATTTACCATTCATGCAGTAATCTTCAGGTCTCCCTTACAGTAAACATATGAGTAGCAAATTGCACAATTGCTTTATCAGACAACAGTAAGCCACTCTGGTTTGGCACACATAACATCTCTCAGCTTTATAAAAAAATTTTTTAACAGCCAGTATTATGCTAGTTTTCATGAACAGATTATTCTTAGTTCTAAATGCTTTCATGCTGATACCCTCAAGGGAAATACTTAAAAATTTTTCAAATTTTAATGATGTTTTTGGGAAGTTCATTTCTGAAGGAAACACTGGGGAGAAAAATCACATATACGTGCACAAAAAGAGTTTAGCCATGGGTCCATTTCTAGTAGTTTCAAATGAGCTGAAAGTTAACACTTAGTGACTTCCGCAAACAAAACAAAACAAAACAAAACAAAACAAAACAAAACAAGAAAAGATAAATGAAGGTATTCCTCCAGAGTGCTTAAATGTCAACTAAGATTAAGTCTTTTTCTGATATTTTGCTACAATGATTTGTTGTTTATATTTTTCATTTCCTTTACGGGTTGCCTATTTAATTATTGAAGATATATCTTTACATGGTCTGATTAGTTATATTTTCCTCAGTAGTACTTGCAATTTCTAAGCTTACACACATTACATACTTACATGATTAGAAGTATTTTGTTTTTAATACCTGACAGTGTAGTATATCAAATGGTGTGAAGAAAACATATAAATCCAACATCCTTCCCTTCCCCATTTAATTTGTGGCTTCTGGTGAGCTTTTCCTGTACTGTACACCAAAATCTCAACAAGTTCTAATTCTCAACTACTTAGTCCATCAGTCTGTTACTAAAGCCTAGTATCATGTTTTAACTTTTGTGGGAGTATATATCCTCTGTTTTTTTTCAAATCTGCCATTGTTAGGCAACTACTTATTTAACTTCTCAGAAGAATTTTCTCACCTTTTCCCATCAGATTAGATTATTAAAATGCTAATAGATACATGGATATAAGAAAACTTACTAGAAATGCAAATCTAAAGATTAAGATAAAATATATATAAATAATTATATATAAATAATTTTTAAAATAGCATGTTTTTATAATTATACACACACAGGCTATACACACACAGGCTAGTAAAGATTAAGCCAGAATGTGGAGGCTTTCTTACGACCCCTAAAACAAGGATTTGATCCATGGACCACCTATATCACACTGTCCTGGGGTGACAGTGCTATTTTATTGGAGATCTATACCCCACCCCAGACCCCAAAAACAATAAAGCAAAAATAAATAACATAGCACTGGCACAAGAAAAAACAAACATGGGGCGCCTGGGTGGCTCAGTCGGTTAAGCGGCCGACTTCAGCTCAGGTCATGATCTCGCGGTCTGTGAGTTCGAGCCCCGCGTCGGGCTCTGTGCTGACAGCTCAGAGCCTGGAGCCTGTTTCAGATTCTGTGTCTCCCTCTCTCTGACCCTCCCGTGTTCATGCTCTGTCTCTCTCTGTCTCAAAAATAAATAAACGTTAAAAAAAAATTGTTTAAAAAAAAAAAAAAAAGAAAAACAGAACAGAAATGTACCCATGAATACACACTTGATAAGAACAAAGCTGGTACTACAGAAAGCAGGGAAAATGGCAGTCTTTCCAAAAATGAGTACTCGGACAATCTGTTAACTCATATTGAAAAAAATAAGTTGGCACCATCTCACACACAAGGACAATATAATATAATGTAGATTATACACCTAAACAAGAAATGTGAAATGATACAGTTATTAGAAGGTAATATAGGAATGTTAACTAAACTGAAATTGAAATTTTAAACGTAATAAAAAAATAAAACAAATAAAATTTATTTTTATGGTAAAAAAAGATAATACAGAAATACATATTTAGAAAAAGATTTCTTAAACAGAACCCCAAAAGCATTAACCACAAAGGGAAAAGAACAGTAAACCTGAATGAAATTAAGAATCATTCTTCAGAAGACACAATATGAGAAGGAAAAGGCACAACATAAAATGAAAAGATATTTCCAATGCATACTTTTAAAGGGCTCCTACAATTCAACAAGGAAAAAAAAAACAGTAGAAAATCAAGAAACAGAACAGCTATTTCACAAAAGAATTAACTGATAATACACACATGAAAAGGGGATGAACCTATTAAAATGACAAGGAAATAATATTATATATCCTCCAAAACTGTTAATACCAAGTGTTGGCAAAGATGCGAAGCACTGGGAATGCTCATGCACTGTTAGTGTAAATTGGGGCAAGCACTTTGGGAAACAATTTGGTAATATTTACAAAAGTTAAAAGTCAAATTTATGTCTTCATGTACATGCATACGTGCACCAGAAGATGTATATAAGGATGTACACGACAGGGGCACGTGGGTGGCTCAGTTGGTTAAGCGTCGACTTTGGCTCCGTTCATGATCTCATGGTCCATGAGCTGTCATCGCAGAGCCCGCTCTGGATCTTCTGTCCCCCTTTCTGCCCCTCCCTCACTTGCGCTTTTTCTCTCTCTCAGAAAATAAACTTAAAAAAAAAATGTACACAACAAAAATAAATAATCAACAAGTAAAAATAATCCAAAGGTCTGCCAATATTAAATTGGATCACTGATGTGTAATCTTAGGATGGAATACTTTACAGCAATAAAATGAACCACAAAGACCTAAGACATGGACAAATCTCACATACAATGTTTAGTGAAAGCAGCTGAATCAAAAATATATACACAGTGACATTTAATTTTCATAAAGCTAAAAACTAGTGTCAAAAAGTTAGCATAGTGGTTACCATTAGAGGGGAGAGAGGAGATCAGGACTGTGAGACCTACTGGGGTGCTATCAGGGTTTATTTTAGATGCGGATGGTGGTTACAAAGATATGTGCTTTGACTAACTTGCTTTGCTATATACGTTGATGCCTATTTCTGTGTGCATGATTTATTTCCCAATTTTTTTTAAACCTTTTAAAAAACAGATTTCTGAGGCCCTCCCAGAGGAGGTAGGGTCCAAAAGTCTACTTTTTTTTTTTTAATATTTATTTTTGAGAGAGAGAGAGAGACAGCACAAGCAGGAGAGGGGCAGAGACAAAAGGAGACACAGAATCCGAAACAGGCTCCATGCTCTGTCTGGGCTGTCAGCACAGAGCCTGATATGGGGCTCGAACCCACAAACCATGAGATCATGACCTGAGCTGAAGTCGGACATTTAACCGACTGAGCCACCCAGGCACTCCCCAAAAGTCTACATTTTTTTTATAAATACCACTGACAATTCTTATCCATACTAGAAGTTAAAGTTGCTAGATTTATTTCTAGCTTCCGAAATGACTGAACTTTAATATAATCTTCCAGTTATCCAAAAGAGCAAAAAAAAAAAAAAGCAAGAATTCTAATGGTCTTATGTTGGATAGATCGACAGAGTTGATCTTTTGTTTCCTATCCCTTTTAAATGATACTGGGATTAAATTACAAATACATGTATATATGTATTTGTATATATCTATATGTAGTAATCAATGAGCTAGATTATTAGTGTAAGAGTAAAGGTTCTTTAGCCCTAAAGATATGGAGGGACAATCAAACAACTGCTTTCAACAGACCCTCTCCCTACCCCAAAAAGCCTTAGTAAATAAATCAAATAGATTTTATACTTTATAAGTCAGATTGTCACTCACGAGGCTACAGAAGTTGACTGTACAAATTCGTTCTCTGACCTTGTAAAGGACAAAGGAATGATTTAGTTTTCAGACTTCAAAGAATTTATTATTTTCAGACTTAGCCAATTTCTTTGGGTAGAAAGCACTTATGCACAAACCATGGCTAACACACATCTATGGTTGTAAAAAGGATTTATCAATACAATTATGCCATCTGTAACAGCAACAAAATAGCATAGGAATCAAGAGGATGTGAGTTCTGATAAATAAAGACAAAAGAAAAATAACTGCTTACAGATTTAAAGTCAATTATTTAGGTACTATATGGACAGATGCCACAAAACCCACCTGATGGGGATTTTCACTAAACCCCCAAAGAAGACCAGACTAACAGAAGCAACAATAAATTACAAGGGTCATACATATTTTAAAGTCCTTAGTCAAGTATAATATTAAAAGATTACAAAAAAAAAAAAAAGAATACAGTCATTCTCTGACCTTTTTCTCCCTTCTGTTAACTCTATTTTTAAATCTGCCCACAAGCATGTAATCTTCTTGAGAGTATTACATAAAATCAATCTTGCAGCCATTTATTCCAATTATAAGTATTTTGTAATTCAAATACAGTGATCATAGGGAACTACTATTATTTTAATTTCTCAATTACAAATATTTAATGTTATAAATAACACTTCATAAAAGTACTGCAGCTCTGCTTCAATTAAATCTGATAAGGATCACTTTACCTGTGCAACAGAGTTCTGCAAGCCATTCTGAACCCATGGCATCTCCCAACAAAAACATCAGGTAAAGAGACTTCAAACACCATAAAGGATGGTGATGGGCTTATAAAAACTGCTGAGCAATTATCAGAGCTGCAGTCTAAACGGAAGCAGGCTGCAACATGAGGTCACGACTGACAAGGAGAGACCTAATCAAGAGTCCACAAATTTCTTCCCAAGTCTGTGCAATTTTGCAGGACAGAGGGAAAAGGGGACAAAATTTTGAATCCGAGTAGCACTCCTGTAGAAATATTTAAGCCTACTCCAACATAAAGCAGAAAAACCAATCTGTTTGCATTAGTCATACTACCCTATCTGGAGATATGTTATGACTAATATGAAATTGATAAAACAGTACACAAAAAGTACAATACTACTACTGTTCATTTATTACCCATATTCATAAAACCATTAGTGGTTAATTTTTCAAATCTAAAATTATGATAATTTCTATACTCCAAAACTATAATTTTAAAAACAATCATCTCAAAAAGTAAATATATATTAAAACAGAAGAAAAATCATACATCCCTTTCAAGCCAAAAGCAAAAGCCTTTCTTCACTCTTCCTATTAACTTGGGAATACCCTATAACTATGATAAGAATAAAGTGAAAGATTCTTTACAACTAGAAAGTCAGTAAGTAATAATAACTACAAGTCTTTAAAACATTAAATGCATCATTTATAGGGCAAGGGGAGGGAAAAGAAAGAGAACTTGTCAATATCTATTGTGCTCTGGTACTTTAAAACAATTTTTACTTTAATAGAACTTTCTTATGACCCAAAGCATAAATTCTACTTTTCCCTGCCCAACAATTCTGACACTTCCACAACGTACATTTTTCCTGAGCTGAAATCAAGTGTCAGACAATTAACCAACTGAGCCACTCTGGCACCCCACATTTTCCTCCTCTTTAGTGGAACCTAGCTAGTGAAAACGTAATGGACTGCCCAACAAATATTTTGCAAATTACTGGATTCAATGGATGAAAGAAGGGAAATGTTATGAACCACCTGTAGTCAGTCAGCTGAGGGCCCATTTCCTCAACAATAAGGCATCCACAGAATGAAGTTGTAGAGACTAATCTCAAAACCCTAAACTCAGAGCTCTTCCTCAAACACTACACCTTTTATCCTGCACTACACCCAAAAAGAACAAACCATGAGAAACCAATGAACTCACAAAAATAAAGCCGTAGCATCAACAGCCCATAAAAAGATACTGAAATTTTCATTTCTGAATTCCAAGGTTTACGAAGGCAAAGCACAATTATAAATGAACTTTATAAGAATGTAAGAATGCCAATTAACTTTTTTTTGAGAGAGAGAGAAAGAGAGTGAGAAAGAGCAAGTGCAAGTAGGGGAGGGGTAGAGGGGAGGAGAGAGAGAATTTCAAGCAAGCTCCACACCCAGAGCACAGTTTGATGTGGGATACGATCTCACAACTGTGAGATTATGACCTGAGCCTAAAACAATAGTCGGAGACTAAACCAATTGAGCCACCCAGACGCCCCTGCCAATTAACCTTTTGATGTATAGTTCTGCAAACATGAGTATACATTAAAATTTACCTAGGGGCACCAGGGTGGCTTAATCAGTTAAGCATCCAACTTCAGCTCAGGTCATGATCTTACGGTTTGTGGGTTCAAGCCCAGTGTAGGGCTCCGCATTGACAGCTGGGAGGCTTGAGCCTGCTTCAGATTCTTTGTCTCCCCCCTGTCTCTCTGCCCCTCCCTGATTTGTGCTCTCTCACTCTCAAAAATAAATAAATAAGTGTTTTTTAAAAATAAAAATAAAAAAATGGGACACCTGGGTGGCTCAGTCAGTTGAGTGTATGACTTCGGCTCAGGTCATGATCTCGCGGTTCGTGGGTACGAGCCCCGCATCAGGCTCTGTGCTGACAGCTCAGAGCCTAGAGCCGGCTTCAGATTCTGTGTCTCCCTCTCTCTCTCTGCCCCTTCCTTGCTCATGTTCTCTCTCTCAAAAATAAATAAGCATTAAAAAAAATTTTTTTAATAAAAAAAATAAAATTTACCTAAACCTGAAGCCTAGGTAAAATATATGAGGCACAAATTAAAAAAAAAAAAAAGTTAAAAACTTGTTCAGAACTCTCCTACCTCTGTAAATTTTTTCAAGGTAGATTCCCCTAAAATTTGTACATTTAAACAACAAAGGTAAATAACAGATAAGTATGTGCAGAGAGAGCAATAATTCTTTATCTACAGATACAGTCACTTTGGAAAGGATCTTGAGATTTTCATGGACCTCATGGATAAGATGAAGCCTCAGAAGCAACCTGGTTTTTACATATCCTAAGCTACCTATACCTAACTCCCAGCATTTTTTCCACTCTGAAGTCAGTTCAAATCATCACAAAATAGGACTAATAGCAAATGATATACAGAAATAACGGATGCATAAACAGACTGATCAATACAACTCCTACACAAATATTTAAACCACTGGTTCTCAAAGGGTGGTCTGTGAACAAAAAGACCAAAACTATTTTCATAACATTTGCCTTTTTCCACTGTGGTGACATTTGCATAAGGAAGCAAAATCAATGGTAGAAAAAAATGCTTGGGGTCTTAGCACAAATCCAGGCAAGTGGTACCAAACCATACCATGGCCATTGCATTCTTTACCACCCCTCACTTGTGATTTTTTAAAAAGGAGACCAATCCTTGATGAAGCAGCAGAAAAATTATTAATTTTATCTCAGCTCTGAGTATACTTCATTTTAGTACTTGGTATGACAAAAATGGGAAGTACACATAAAACACTTCTGAGGCATAGCGTAGTACAATGTTTGTCTTGTTTGAGTTGACAGCTGAACTTTTATCATGGAACACCATTTTCATTGGAAAGATCAGCTGACAAATTATGGTTATTCCAACCTGAATATCTGGCAGACATTTTCTCAAAAATGAGCAAGACTGCAACTTTAAGAAAAACGAGTGACAATACTGTTAAAATCTGAGTTTTCAAGCAAACATTTGAATTTTGGAAAACCCCTATCTTCATAAATTCAATAATGTCCCAGTACTTAAAGATGTTTTTGATACAATCAGTGGTGATATTAAAGAGTGTGAATTCGGGGTGCCTGAGTGGTTCAATCAGTTGAGCATCCGACTCTTGAATTCAGCTCAGGTCACGATCCCAGAGTCATGGGATCAAGCCCTGCATTGGGGCCCCACTCTGAGCATGGAGCCTGCTTAAGATTCTCTCTTGGGGTGCCTGGGTGGCTCAGTCAGTTGAGCATCAGACTCTGGCTCAGGTCACGATCTCACGGTTTGTGAATCTGAGCCCAGCATCAGGTTCACTGACAACAAAGAGCTTGCTTCAGATCCTCTGTCCTCCCCTATCTGCCCCTCCCCCAGTTATGCTGACTCTCTTAAAAATATACATTAAAAAAAAAATTCTTTCTCCCTCTGTCCTTTTCCCCTACTCGTGTGCATGCTCTTGCTCTAAGAATTAAAAAAATTCATTACATTAACATTTAATGGGTTTATTGCTACTTTAAAAAATATACGGGGCGCCTGGGTGGCGCAGTCGGTTAAGCGTCCGACTTCAGCCAGGTCACGATCTCGCGGTCCGTGAGTTCAAGCCCCGCGTCAGGCTCTGGGCTGATGGCTCGGAGCCTGGAGCCTGTTTCCGATTCTGTGTCTCCCTCTCTCTCTGCCCCTCCCCCGTTCATGCTCTGTCTCTCTCTGTCCCAAAAATAAATAAAAAACGTTGAAAAAAAATATATATAAATTTCAGTTTTGAGGCACCTGGGTGGCCTAATCAGTTAAGGGTCTGACTAAATTTCAGTTCAGATCATGATTTCACGGTTCATGAGATCGAGCCCTGTGTCGGGTTCTGCACTAAAAGTGCAGAACCTGCTTGGGATTCTCTTTCTCCATCTTTCTCTGCCCCTCCTCTGTTCTGTCTCTCTCTCAGAATAAATACATAAACAATAAAAAAAAAAAAATTCTCAATTTTAATTCCCAATAATGTAAATACCAATAGCCATAACCCCAGAAACAAAAGTTCTTTGGGTTCTAAATAAATCTAAAGTGTAAAAAAAACTGAAAACTGCTGACTGAGAACTAATAAAGGAGGTGGAATTTATCAATAGAAAAACATAACAGCTGTGTTACATAAAAACAGCTGTAGTACAGCTGCAAATACAAGCATCTTCCAAACTGCAACCCAACAAAGCCACACTTCCAGTGGCTTAAATTTGCTGTTTTAATTTGTAACATGGTAAATGCCTACAGGTATAATCCACATTAACGAAGGTCTTGTAGTCATCAATAATTTTTAAGAATTTAACATGTGAAAACAAAAAATTTGATAACTGCTTTTTTAAACCATCATTAAATGTTTATTTACCTGGGTGGCTCACCTGGTTAACCAACCGACTTGGGCTCAGGTCATGAGCTTATAGCCTGTGAATTTAAACCCCATGGGGGGCTCTGTGCTGACAGCTGAGAGCCTAAAACCTGCTTCAGACTCTGTGCCTCCCTCTCTCTCTGCCCTCCCCTGCTTGCGCTCTGTCTCCCTCTCAAAAATAAATAAATAAACATTGGGGCGACTAGGTGGCTCAGTTGGTTAAGCGGCCGACTTCAGCTCAGGTCATAAATCTCACGGTTTGTGAGTTCAAGCCCCACGTCGGACTCTGTGCTGAGAGCTCAGAGCCTGGAACCTACTTCAGATTCTGTGTCTCCCTCTCTCTGTCCCTCCCTTACTCATGCTCTGTCTTCGTCTCTGCCTCTCCCTCAAAAATAAATAAACTTTTTATTTAAATAAACATTAAATAATTTTTTTAAATGTTTATTTCCCTTAGGTTTCTAACATATTTTCCCACAGCTACTTCTGAAGAGAAAAAGAGTAGCTACCTAATACTGCAGTAAATGTTTATGAACTACCTCACAGAAAAATTCAACAAGATGGCACGTTAAGTTACCAAAAGTTCAATCTCCAGTTTCATGAAGTACAGTATCCACTAATTCCCTAAAACAAATTTATTAATGCTCCCTATATTCTAGGGCTGTGTACTCTAGGGATATCTCTCCCCTCTTTTTCTTTCATCCATGGTGGATAACCAAAGAATGTATTTTTTATCTTCATGCAATCATTCACCCAAAACTACAAAAAAAGGCTAATATGCAAATATTAGCTGAAATTTTGATCATCACTAAATCTCAAAGATGACTCTGGTAGAGACACCTATCTTGCTGTCTGACAGCCCTATCCCTTTCTTTTGGTAAATAGCCGCATTCTTCTGTGGCAAACTAGTTCCTCTTCCTATCCAATGGTATTGGTAGATACATAAATTACAATGACCAGTTCTACCCTGGCCAGGTGATTGGACAGTGGATGCAATTTAGGCCACACCCTCTCCCCTGCTACTCCAGAGGAATTTGACCTTGAGTATAATGACAGATAGAAAGACAACTGAAATTCTCAAATAGCCACATGCTAGAGATTCTTCCATAACCCTGCCACTAAATTCTCCACGGTTTCCAAATGTTATCTCTGCTTTTCCTTCTGACTCTGAGACCTATCTGGCATTCTGCTAATAAACTGTCTTTTTTCTTTCCTTTAACAAGGTCCACTTCTGTGACTTGCCTTTAAGGAATCCTGACCACCTACCTACCAGTCTATCTGAAAATTACCTGGGTGGAAGAAAGGAGGACTGTTTACAAAACTGGAAAGATGATCAAAAAGAAGAAACTAGTAGTGCTATGTATTTGAATATTAACTTTGCTAATAATTAAATAAATAGACTTAACAAATTTACATCACTAAATCAGTGCTATCCCCAAGAAATTTCTGCAACGACAGACATGTTCTGTAACTGTACTGTCCAATACAGTGGCCACTCACATGGCCATCGAGCACTTGAACTCTGGCTAATACAACTGTGAAAGTGATTTTTTAACTTCATTTAATTTTTACTGGTTCAAGTTTAAAATTTAAATAGCCACATGTAGCTAGTGGTCACTGTATTAGAAAGCATAACTCTAACTTAAAATAAAGAACATCCATTTATTTTATTTTTTTTAATGTTTATTTATTTTGGGGGGGGGGGGGGGGAGGGGGGGGGGGGAACAGAGGATCTGAAGCAGTCTCTACAGTGAGAGCGGAAAGCCCGATGTGGAGCTTGACCTCACAAACCACAAGATCATGACAGGACCTGAAGTCGGACACTTAAGCGACTGAGCCACCCAGGTGCCCCAAGAACTCCCATCTGTCTCCTGTCTTTAGGTCCTGGAGAAAATACTGCTAATGGCAATATAAATCAGGCTGTATATTTTAAGCACTCTGGAAATACTTATAAAAGCCAAAGAAAAGTTCACTAGTTGAGCCAAATAAATGTATGCAAATAGTTCAGAAGAAGGAAGAAGGGGCCTAAGAACCTAAAAAGTTGATCAGTAGCAATTTAATACAGACAATCTAGCTAAAATAATTCAAAATTTCCAGAAAAAAGGACAGTAAATATATAATTGAGATATAGGTAAATAGTTTGGCATACTGTTTATAAATATCTTAATATAATTAGAGTTAAGAGCCCTAACCCCAAATAAATTAAAAGGGCTTATAAACATAGAATAGCACAAACAATGTTAAATCAAGGGCAAAAGAGTGAACAAGTTAATATACCATAATTGCAATCATGTTTGAAGAAATTATACATAATATACAAGGACCTAGAAGCTCACAAAGAAATTTAAGAGTTGTATTTGACAGTATGTATCTTAAATCACTTTATAATTTTTCTAAATGACAATGGATAGTTTATCCCTTTGGTATTAGGTAGTTTAAATGACATTTTGCCTTCTAATGCTTTTAAATCATTTCCTCTGCTTTTTAACTATCATTTTATTGAACACAGATTTAATGAAAAATATCTAGTGATCAAAAAAAAAAAAAAAAGACAACAACAAATTCTAGTGATCTCAATATATTGCTGTTCCCCTAATTAGAAAAGGGGGTTAGTAAGGGTTAGTAAACCATGGAACTTTACAGAGAACTGCACAGAATTGAGCAATACCTAAAGCTGCAGAGTTCTTGAATTCTCTAAAGCTTTCTAAACAGTGTGACCAGTGGCCCAAGCTATGCATTAAGACAGTGACTGTATCCTACCACATCTACCAAGTTTACATAGTATGCCATGTAAACAGTATCACTTTATACCTGAAATAAGACTGGAAAGCACTATCATAATGCATCACAGAGTTCTCTCTTTACAGCCTACTTGTAGCCTAGAACTTGGAAATACAAGTCAATTCAACCACTTCCAAAGGTTCTGAAAATTTACCCAACCCAACTAACACACTAATACAAAAACAAACTTTAAGAAGAAATGTAAAAGTTCTATTTCGAAAGAAAAGTGTAAATGCTAATACTTGAAATTTCCTTATCAAGTTTGCTTAAAATTTTCTTGTTGCTCTTTTCCATACGTAAACCAATCTTTTACATATTGTTACAATTTGTGTGATTTACTGCTTCAGTGAATCTACACCTAGAATAAAACTCTTAAAAGCTAAGGTTCTTTCAACTGAAATAATACCTTGTTGATGCTGTAACACTATTTGGTTCCAGGATGTTTTCAGTCATCCTTAACTGTACCACCTCTGCCATATCACTTGATTTTTCTGCACCCTCTTCTGGAAGTTCTTCTATATGTTCCAGCTTTTCATCTTCCTCTTCTTCCTCAGAAAGCTCATTAACCTACATTAACAAGACAAAATTGACAATTAAAATTTAATGAAACTTTTAACTGACATTATATAAGATATACTACTCTAAGAAAACTTAAGACACAGACAACTCATTTTTTACTTCATTTCCTAGGACCAATTTTTCCAAAGGAATAAGTAATTGCCACCTTTTCCATATTTGAAGAAAACTTCAAACCAAATGTAACATTTTAAAACACAAAGTAATGATTGCGTTAGCATATCACTAGGAATATGAGTAAGACCACACACCATGGAAAGCCTGCACACTGTAGTTAGTTAACATTAAGAAAGCTTCATTTCCTAACCAATCAGTTTTATAAACTGAATAGTTACAAAGATTTCTAACTGACCTCTCCAATTTCCAGGTACATTTAACAAGTGATGTTAACACAGAGTAAATGTTGGAAAAGGGCAGAGTAATTTTGCCTTAAGGTGTTAAACATGTTTTAGAAACTGTCACTAACTTCTAAACGATTCAGATAGAATTTTTCAAGAGGAGATTGGACCTTACAAAAGGGAACTCACTAATTTGGTCATTAAGCACAACTCAAAGGTTATAATTCTGTTTCTGGCAGGGGCTATAAAATGTCTTCCATTATCAAACTGGCTACCTAAGTAAACAATCACGCTAATAAAAGACCGTGAATAATATTAGAGAAGGAAAACCAACAAAATATTCTTTTCTTTAAATGTTCATTTATTTATTTAATTAGTTATTTATTTTGAGAGAGAGAGACAGAGACAGGGAGGGAGGGAGGGAGAGAGGGAGAGAGAGAGAGAGAGAGAGAGAGAGAGAGAGAGAGAGAGAATGCATGCATGCAAGAGCAGGGTGGGTGCACAAGAAAAGGAGGGAATCCCAAGCAGGCTCTGCACTGTGATCAAGGAGTCCCATGTGGAGCTTGATCCCACGAATCGTGAAATCGTGACCTGAGCCGAAATCAAGAGTCAGAAGCTTTAACCAACTGAGCCATGCAGGCTCCCCCACAACAAAATATTTTCAAATGAGGGACACCTGCTTGGGATTCTCCCTCTCCCTCTCTTTCTGCTCCTTCCCAGCTCACGTGCGCCCTCACCCACTCTCTCTCCCAAAATAAGTAAACAAACTTCAAGAAGTATTTTTTTTCCCATATAAGAAATAAATTTTAAAGCTATCTCAAAGAAGACATTAGCCATAAACTGCTTTAACACCTTTTATAATTTAATACTAGTCATTAAAAACACTTGAGCAGTAAAAGTATACCTTTATCCATTCCAGCCAAATACACTTGGAAACACCTGGGATAAATTTACCACTACGTGTAACAGTGGTGTTCTTCCCAGGCAAACATAGTTGATAAAATATCTTCAGAAAGCAGACTTTAACCAGAAGAAAGGCAATTTTCCTGTGATATTCTACAACACTCCTAATCAACCAGTGCAGACTGCCCGCTTTCAAGCATAATACAATAAGTACTCAAAAGCCAGCTTTGAAGGCAGAAAAATGTATGTTCACATCCCTACTGTGCCCTTAACTATCTCTCAACTTACTAAATTCTCTAGGCCTATGAACAAAATGAAGATGCTATATATACTACCTCCCTCATAAGGCTAGTTGAAAGGATTAAATACTATACGCTAAACTCTCCTACAGTGTCTATACATAAAAAGCAGTAAATAATAGCTATCATTATAACCGGAACTGTTATTTCTATAGAGCACAGAGCCTTATTTCTACATGTAATATCACTTTTTATTAGAAAGAAAGACCGTATGTGCCATCCAAACCACCTAAAGCAGGAGCTCTCAAACATTAGTGTATTAAGGTCACTGGTCAGCTAGGTCTCTAAAAATTCATTATTAACAATACTTAATGACTGCAATTTGTGAACTACTGACTTTATAAATAAAGCATATACAGCAGATTCTGCTGAAATTGTTGTGCCTGTAAATGCCAGCCCTCATCTATTTCCAATCAAGTAGAAGAGTGGTGAAAAAAACTAAAAATCAGGAAGTAACTGATTATGAACTGAGGTAAGATTTATACACAAAGGTGAAAATTTCACGATAGAGGAGTTTTTAAACTGAATCAAATGGAGAAGTATCCTCATTTTCCACGTATGTATTTAATACATTAATGAAATTGAAGAGCATACTTAATATCTTCCTGGTAACTGAAGAAAAAAATATTAAACAGCAAGAAAATACTGTTTTCAGAAGTATTAAATGGGAATTACTGTGGTTGATCAATATAGGCTTGGCCACCACAGTAGAGTATGGAAAAAAAAAATTTAAGATGACTATTTAAACTGAAAACATTTAGGGGCGCCTGGGTGGCGCAGTCGGTTAAGCGTCCGACTTCAGCCAGGTCACGATCTCGCGGTCCGTGAGTTCGAGCCCCGCGTCAGGCTCTGGGCTGATGGCTCGGAGCCTGGAGCCTGTTTCCGATTCTGTGTCTCCCTCTCTCTCTGCCCCTCCCCCGTTCATGCTCTGTCTCTCTCTGTCCCAAAAATAAATAAAAAACGTTGAAAAAAAAAATTTAAAAAAAAAAAAAAAAAACTGAAAACATTTATTCAGTCCACAATTTTTGGTACAGAGGTATTGCTATTTTAATATGTTACAGTATATGTTTTTAAAAATAAGTTTGTGCCTACAGTCAATAGCTCTTGGGAACTACAAATACCTTACCACTCATTTATATTGAATATATTATATTCAATTCAATAAGCTTTGTGTAAACTAAGTGACACTGTTCAGTAGTTTCAACAATAATCATCCAATAAGATATGACACGAACAGTAACCTAATGGGATTTTCTTTTGCCCCCTCCCATCTCCCAGGCCTCCCAATGTAACTTCCTACAGTAATAACTGACTAACTTGGTTTGGGTAATAAGCATTAAAAACTTAAAAATGTCCCCTGTCATCCCACACTTCAAAAGTTCTTGATCCTCTCCTTGTCACCTCAACATTCTGCTTATTAATGTGTCTATCTATTCCTAAGTTATTAAGAACCTGTCCTATATACGCAGCTGCCTCAACTCCACTTAATGGAAAACGACTTACTCCACTTAATGGAAACCCCTCATCCATACTTACATCTCTTCTTTCTTTGACTGCTGTAATTCCCTTCTCTAGGGCCTCGTGAAATGCCTGCTCTCCAGACTCCAGCTTGTGGAGAACGCTGCTACCTGCCTTCTCAAATGTATAAAGAAACATAATTATCACCTACATCTTCAAACCACTCTACTGAATTTGCATTCACGTAGGGATCCCATACAAAGAACCTGTCCACCGACTCTGGGTCATTTCTCAAACACTCCCTAGTCATCATGTCAGTCATCTCTCTCATACTATTAATAGAAATATCTACCATCTTGAAAAGGTTCTGACAGCCAAATACTTGCATTAAATGGGATGAAACTCCAAAGGAAAAGAGCACTAGTTAACTTTGCTTCTTTCAAATATCAAAATCAGAAGAAAAATAATCAAAGCACTGCAAGGATAGGCCAAGTATGCCCACATCTTTAAATATGGGGATAAGAAATTAGCACATTTAAGTTAGGTCAACTTAAAAATATAACCAAAATAGGGGTGCCTGGGTGGCTCACTCAGGCGTCCAACTTCAGTTCAGGTCATGATCTCACAGCTCACAGGTTCGAGCCCCATGTTGGGTTCTGTGCTGATAGCTCAGAGCCTAGAGCCTGCTTCAGATTCTGTGTCTCCCTCTCTCTCTACCCCTCCCCCCTTCACGTTGTCTCTTTCTCTCAAAAATAAACTTTAAAAATATACATACAACCAAATTGTGCTAAGTTGGAAGAAATTTTACTTTCACTCAATACATTATCAATTCAGCCTCACAAGTCAAACTGAAGTTACCAAATCTGCTTTAAAGAAAATAAATTTTCAGGTATCTGTCCTACTATTGTAACCTGTTTATAATATAGAAATATCATAGAAATAGTTAAGAAAACAAATTCTGGTAATCAGTAATATGAAACAAAATAATTAAATATACATCACTCTCTCTTAGGACTCACAGCACTAATCCATTATTGATCATATTCTATTCAATATGCTAACATCTTCTTTTCTATCCATGGGCAAACCTACAGAATTCACCATTATGTGCTGGTGTTAACTAACTACCATTCTATCTAATGTAAAGCACAACATATTTTAAGTCAATTCTGCTAGTGCTTAAAGAAATATATGCATTTGGGTGCCTAGGTGGCTCAGCTGGTTGAGCATCCAACTACAGCGCAGGTCATGATCTCACAGTTCATGGGTTCAAGCGCCACATCAGACTCTGCTGACACAGCTCAAAGCCTGGAGCCTACTTCAGATTCTGTGTCTCCCTCTCCCTCTGCCCCTCCCCTGCTCACACTCTGTCTGTCTTTCTCAAAAATTAATACACATTAAAAAATTTTTTTTAAATACAAGTGAATTACATGGAGAGTTATTTCAGTGTACATAAAGAAGACAGAGGATAGCAGAAATATCAGAGAATTACACCACGACATAAAACAGCCAAGATATACCCTGAAGACTTTAGAGCTGTCTAGATATAAATACTAGGACAAACTGGCATCATCAGTTTCTTAGAATTCAAATCTTCTCAAGAAATGTAAAAGATGAGTAACACAAACATATTCATATTATTTCACTTTGAGCAGCCATTAATTTTATCTAAATAAATTACTAAAACATTATTAATTTTTTTAATTTTTTTTAATGTTTATTTTTGAGAGAGAGAGACAGAACGCCAGCGGGCGAAGAGCAGAGAGAGACACAGAATCCGAGGCAGGCTCCAAGCTCTGTGCTGTCGGCACAGAGCCTGACATGGGGCTTGAACCCACGAACTTTGAAATCATGACCTGAGCTGAACTTGGATGCTTAACCCACTGAACCACCCAGGTACCCCAAATTTCTTTAAAGATTTTATTATTAAATTAAAATTATTTTAATTATTTTAATTATTATTTAATTAAAATTAAATTATTAAAGATTTTATCATTTTTGGGGTGCCTAGGCGACTCGGTCAGTTAAGCATACAACTCTCAATCTCAGCTCAGGTCATGATCTCCCGGTTCATGGAATCGAGCCCCACATTGGGCTCTGCGCTGACAGCATGGAGCCTACTTGGGAGAGTCTCTCTCCCTCTTTCTCTGCCTCTTCCCCACTCTCTCATGTGCATGCATATGTGTACATACACTCTCTCTCAAAATAAACTCTAAAAAACAAAAAAACTAAAATTAAATCAAGATTTTATCTTTTTTAAGTAATCTCTACACCCAACATAGGGCTCAAACTTACAACCTTGAAATCAACAGTCATACACTCTACCTACTGAGCCAGCCAGGCACCACTAAACTAAAACAATTTAAGGAAAAGAAAAGTGGCACACAGAGTTCCCAAAAATGGGATTTCTTACAGGCATCAAAGACATTACAGATTTGGTGCACCTGGGTGGCTAAGTCGGTTGAGTGTCTGACTCTAGATTTTGGCTCAGGTCATGATCCCAGGGTTGTGGGATTCTCTCTCTCTCCCCCTCTCTGTTCCTCTCCCCTGCTTGCACTCTCTCTCTAAAATTAAAAACAGGGGCGCCTGGGTGGCTCAGTCGGTTGAGCGCCGACTTCGGCTCAGGTCACGATCTCGCGGTCCGTGAGTTCGAGCCCCGCATCGGGCCCCTGTGCTGACAGCTCAGAGCCCGGAGCCTGTTTCAGATTCTGTGTCTCCCTCTCTCTGACCCTCCCCCATTCATGCTCTGTCTTTCTCTGTCTCAAAAATAAATAAACGTTAAAAAGAAAAAATTAAAAAAAAAAAAAAAGAAAAAAAATGAATAAATAAAATTAAATTAAAAACAAACAAACAAACAAACAAAACTGGGGCACCTGAGTGGCTCAGTCATTTAAGTGTCCAACTTCAGCTAAGGTCATGGTCTTACGGTTCACGAGTTCGAGCCCCACATCAGGCTCTGTGCCGACAGCTCAGAGCCTGGAGCCTGCTTCAGATTCTGTGTCTCCCTCTCTTTCTGCCCCTCCCTCTCTCACTCTCTCTCTCTCAAAAATAAATAGACATTAAAAAATCAAAAAATAATGAAATAAGACATTAAAGTTTTAAGGCATAGCTCTCTCCTTGTCCTCTTCTCTTGTCATTTTCTTTAAAGCCAAGAATAATTTTGAAGAGATGTGTCAGTTCTTTATTCTAACCAAAATTTTAAATTAGCAACAGCATATAATAGTTGGGAAGTTCAAAAAATATGCCAAAAGTTCCAAGGATCACTATTCTGGCTACAAATTCTACCCACTTGACTTACTTCACAATGGTATACATATGCAGTTTTCATCCCCAGTTTACACATTAAAAACTGTAATTTGGCTTGTTACTGTTTCCTTAAAGTACATGATACTTGAAAAGAAACAGGAGAGAGTGAGAGAGGAAGGAAGGAAAAGGGATATAGAAAGAGGGAAGGAAAATCAAAGGTATAAATGCTTATGTGAAGAAAACATTAAAAAATAAGGAAGATCTCAACTCCAAATATTAAAAAATCTTGTTCATAAAAGTACACAACAGTAATGAAACCCTTTATAAAAAAAAAAAAAAAAAAGATAGGCTATGTGGGAAAACTCCTAATTCACATTATCAGAACCAAGGTCAGTAAGAATTCATAAAAATCTGTATGATAAACTACCTTTCAAAAGATGCTATTTCATAATCTAATAGCAAATTAAAAGAAGCCACCCAATGTGCATCAATAAATAGTGACCATATAATTAATCATCAGAACCTGGATATATGTAAGAGTGAAAAGGCGAGCTACTAATAATTACACGAGAAGCAGATATAAACCAGGACTCTTCTAAGAAAATGGGTGTACTATCACCTTTTCAAGTGGAGATCAGTACTATACATCAAATAAATTATAATGGTGCATCCATACAATAGGGAACTTTGCAGACATAAAAACACAAGAGTACTGTCTCTATATTCCAATAAGAAAAGAGTTCCAAGATAAACTGTTAACAGATTAAAAAAAAGCAGGGGGTGCCCAGGTGGCTCAGTCAGTTAAGTGTCTGACTTCGGCTCAAGTCATGATCTCATGGTCCATGGGTTTGAGCCCCATGTAGGGCTCTGTGCTGAAGGCTCAGAGTCTGGAGCCTGCTTCGGATTCTGAGTCTCCCTCTCTCTCCTTCCCCACTCTCACACTCTCACACTCCCTTTCCCTCCCTCCCTCTCCCTCCCTCCCTCCCTCTCTCTCTCTCTCCCCCCCTCTCAAAAATAAACATTAAAAAAAAAAAACTTTAAATAAAAACAACAACCACAAAATGATGGTGCAGAACTGTGTGTGGTATGCTACCTTCCTCTTAAAAAACTGTGAGGAGGGACATCTGGGTGGCTCAGTCTATTAAGCTTCGGACTTCAGCTCAGATCATCATCTCACAGTCTGGGAGTTCAAGTCCTGTGTCACACTCTGTGCTGACAGCTCAGGGCCTAGAACCTACTTTGGATTCTGTGCCTCCCTCTATCTCTGCCCTTCTCCAGACTGCATTCTGTCTCTCTCAAAAATAAGTAAACATTAAAAAAACAAAAACAAAAAACTGTGAGGCAATATTTGCTTACATTTGCATAAAGAAACTCTGGAAAAACACATAAAAAACCAACGTGAGTGAGGGGGGAGTGGGTATGAGTAAAAGCCAAGAAATTTTACTAAATATTTTTTTTTAACCAGGTGAATTACTCATTAAAAAAGTAGCAGCCCGGGGCGCCTGGGTGGCGCAGTCGGTTAAGCGTCCGACTTCAGCCAGGTCACGATCTCGCGGTCCCTGAGTTCGAGCCCCGCGTCGGGCTCTGGGCTGATGGCTCGAAGCCTGGAGCCTGTTTCCGATTCTGTGTCTCCCTCTCTCTCTGCCCCTCCCCCGTTCATGCTCTGTCTCTCTCTGTCCCAAAAATAAATAAAAAACGTTGAAAAAAATAAATAAATAAATAAAAATTAAAAAGTAGCAGCCCCACCCCATGACCACAATATAAGTAACTTCATAGGTTTTAACCTAATAAAAGTTTGACAAATCATTTCACTTACGAACAAAATAAAAACCTCCACATAGACCTAAATCACAAATTCTAAGCGTGAAAAGTCTGGATTAATACGGTTTTACAATAAATTAGTCACTCTGCATCAATATTCTCATTTCAGGAAGGAGACAGTAAATAGGTCCTGTACAATCTCAACCAACAACAAAATATAATGTAGTTGGAAAAATGGATGTTAATTTTCCAGAGTCACAAGAGTTAAAAAACTACCTGCAACCTCAACTTTTACTCTTGATGCTTCCCATTAATGACAATGATTGCACTGTTCTATTGATGCTACTTCCATTAAGAAAAACTTTCTATTTTTGAAAGTATGTGTGAACTTTGTATTGAATCTCTCCCTCTACCTTCTATTTCTCACCTTTTGTCTGCATTCCTCTATGCTAAGTTTCTTTGCAAAAGCAAAAAACCACCCTATTCTTACAAAATAAACAATGCTTAAGTTAGAATAAAAACATACAAACCTCAAAAATACCTAATATATAGTCACAGTCTGGTTTCAATGCCTTTTCCATATTACTCAAATTGAAAACAAGAACTTAAGAAAAATAATCACATTCATATATTACATGGATGTGTTACCTATGATTACATATAATAACCAAGACAACTGCTTTGTTTAGTACTTAAAAATTCCACCTGAGTTTGTGCCAAGCCCTAAAGAGTATATTCTTTAAAAATTCTTCAAGTATCTAAAATATTCTCACCTGTTCAGTAATTGAACTCAGATCATTAGATGAGAAATCTTCCTCTTCATTCTCAAAAAACTCATAGTAATTTTCCAGAAGTCCAGCCATTATCCTGCTCACTATTTCTTGCTCTTTCAGATCTTCCACATCTGTGTAAATGCTAAGAATAAAAGTCCAAATTGAACTGAGAGTCCTTAAATCAAATACAGGTAAAATTAGAAGACAACCAATGAGTCACTTTATAAACCTGAGCAATTTATGTCATCATTCTGTGCCTCAGTTTTCCCATCTGTAAAGCCTACCTAATTTGTACCCTCTTCACAGAAATGCTGGGAGGATTAATCAGATCTACTATAAAAAATAATGGTTCACCCAGCAACCTATGATCCTTGGGGGATAGTATAATGACTCTATTTCACAAATTCAGTATTTTTTGATTACACAAAAATTGGGGGAAAAACTTACTGGAAGACATCTGGACCAAAGACAGCAGCCAGAGAGTTTGCAGACCAAATTTCTTCATGATGTGATGCTACATTGGCTAAAAATCTACACAGAAACTTTAACAAACTGTAATTAACAGGTGGAAGCTGTTGTAAAAGGAACCTCAACTTTCTTCCAAATTCATCTTCATTATTATAATCTATAAAACATAATGACAGGTTTTTTTAATGAAGTAAAAACAAAGCTCAGATATTTTGCCAGGTTCACATTACTCCACCCACATCACCTTTTTTACTATAACAATTCAAAACCTCTTCACTTCCTCTACCAGGAGCCAAATGCCTTAGGGCTTTGCATTTCACTTATTAAGGGGAAGAGAAGAGTTAGAGAGAAGGAACTCAACCCTTCAATTGCTGAAGGATGTTTTCCTCATCTATTACTCATCAGCACAAATTCTCTAATTTATTTTTTTTCAATTCTCATCATACTGTTTTTTGCATGACAGTACCTGTGTTTCCAAATCAGTGCCAACTCTAAGAAGTCCAAATGCACTGGCTAATGCTAGTCAACACCAACTATGAATGAACAAAGATTTAACCAACAAATAGAATCAGTGACACTTTTCCACTTGGATGAATGGGCAAAGAGGAAGGAACAGGGTGTAAGTAACTTTCTTCCTCCCCTAACATCCTGAAAAGAACAATTAACTTCAGCAATATCAGTAGGACTAAATAAAGAAGAATTCCACTTCTTAACTGTTTTTCTCTAAATTGATGTTGCTTTCTGTTTATGAAGTTAATTTTCGAGTGACAGAAGCTAGGCCCTGTGTTAATCATGTCACTGAATTTTCACTAATAGAAACTTAGGCCTATAGCATCCCGTGATTGGTGAGGGTCTCACTTAGGAGAGAGAATTTCTCACATATACCCTCTAAATGAAGTAATTTAATGCTTCAATAGTGAAAATTAACCCAATTATGTTTCACTACATATTTTTCTTCAGATTTTTAAAATTAATTTACAGAAAAATTATAGGTAAAAAGGTTATGGTCAAGATATTGGCCAACTCTGCAAAAAACACTTGAGCCTAAGCTTATCAGGAAAGGTTATAGTCACATAAGTTTTACTTAAAATTTAAAATACAACCAATACCAATTCTTCTATATTGATAATATTACCAACTGTCCATTCAAGTACAATACTTTGATTTCTTAACTGAATGAAAGAGTCCCTAGAATGTTTTTTTAAACCACCATGGCTACAGTTGGTGGAAATGTTAACAACCTAAGCATTTAGCAGCAAAGGGTTATTTTTAAAAATCATGGTCATCAACTCAAAAAATATATGCAAACAATTAATATTATCAATATACTGACTGCAACAATAACACTAACAAATTCTACATAACACCCTCCCTAGCTTTGCGGCACTTATCACCTGACACACGCATATATTTAGTTTATTTATCATCTATTTTTCCTCTGTCTCTGCTAAGTCCTTTAGAAGTTTAGCTCTGTGATGGCAGAGGTTTTTATCCAGTTTTGTTCACTGATGCACTCCCAGAGTCTGGAAGACTGCCTAGCATATAGCAGGTATTAAACAAATATTAGTTGGATAAGCTAAATGAATACACAATAATGGGGCAAAAAGCTGAACTGATAAAACATTGGCTTTGATGGAGTGGTAATGCTGTTTTTTACTTGAAATACTGTCCATGTTGCTCTACTTTTGATTGTACACATTTCCACTATACAAAAATATTTATAACTGCCAGGCTGCTTCTTCTATTTTTTTAAATGATTATTTATCTATCTTGAGAGAGAGGGGGCAACTGCCAGAGGGAGAGAAAGTGAGAGGGAGAGAGAATTCCAAGCAGGCTCCTCCTTGTTAGTGCAGAGCCCCACTTGGGGCTCAAACTCACAAACCGAACTGTGAGATCATGACCTGAGCCGAAGTCGGATGCTTAACCGACTGAGCCACCCAAGTGCCCCCAGGCTGCTTCTTCTAAAGTCTTCAAATAAGGCAGAGAAGCATTTCAAAATATATACAGCTATAAAATACACACCTGCTTGAATTTCTTTCCTCTTGAACCTACTTCGGAATTAAATTATATACAGAAAAAATAGATGTATCAAAGAAGTTTATCCTAACTAGCAATTCTTTCAAGCACCTAAGCATTTCTTGAAAATGTTACAACAAATTTACAAAACTAAAACCTTGTTTTCTAACAAAACGTAACATATAAGTAGCTGGACAAATCATGGTCTAAAACAATGACTGTCAACATTTGACAATGAATGGAATGGTAGTCATGACCTGGGGGAAAGGGATGACAGTGGGTAGAGGCGAGGGATCTTGTTAAACATCCTAAAATTCACAAGACGGTCCCTTATAATAAAGAATTATCCAGCCTAAAATATCAACAGTACCAAGGTTTTGAAACTCTGGTCTAAACAAAAAGTCTAACCACACCAGAAATGCCACACTGCAGTGTCTTTCTTGCTACCACAGAAAACGAAAATGACTTTTTTAAAAACACAAATGTAACTGCAACAATGCTCCTTCCATGTTCCTAAAAGCAACAATCTCCTCAGGGCACCTGGGTGGCTCAGTTGGTTAGGCATCCGACTGCAGCTCAGGTCATATCTCACGGATAGTGGATTCAATCCCCTCACCTCGGGCTCTCCGCGGTCAGCACAGAGCCTGCTTCTGATCCTCTGTCCCCTTCTCTCTCTTCCCCTCCCCCACTCTTGCACACACACATGCTCTCTCTCAAAAATAAATAAACATTAAAAAAAAAGTAATAATTTTCTCAGGTATTTTGAATGTCAATTAAAATACCAACACAATACTCTTCTACAAGAAGTGGAGAAAGCAATCTTTATCCAGTGACCTACTAAACATCTTTCTCAAAAAATTACTAAAGGAGAATAAACAAAATTAAACAGATTATATTACAAAACAAACAGAAACAGCACCTCAAGTTAAGTACTGCCACACCTTTTCTGCATAGCTCTTAAGAAAAGGGGTGTATATGTGGGTATGTGTATGCATAAATACACATGCTAATGGTTACATAAGTGGAGAATGGAGCATGATGGATTTCTCATTTTAGAACAATTAAAAACATATGGGCCACAACAAATTTGTATACTTTAAATTCATTCACAAGCAAATGTCAATGCAGTAATTAGTAAGATGCATACTGTAAACCTGTGAATAACATAGTGCACAATGCTGTCATCATTTTAAATGACTCAATCAAAATGATAATCCTAGTGATAAAATAGCTTCTGACAGTCTCAGTGAAAGTCAATGACTTTATTACCATTAAATCTTATTCCAGTTACTCATTTATAAATTTTCATTCTAAGAGTGAAAGATTATCTGATAGCTGGAACTTAAGGTTCCATCTTTAAGAGATGTGTCTGCGAGGTGCCTGCATGGCTCAGTCGGTTAAGCCTCCAACTCTTGGTTTCAGCTCAGCTCATGATTTCACAGTTCATGGGTTGAAGGCCCACATCAAGTTCTAGGCTAGCAGTGTGGAGCCTGCTTGGGATTCTCTCTCTTCCCCTCTCTCTGCCCCTCCCCTACTCATGCTCTCTCTCTCTCTCTCAAAATAAATAAACTTATTAAAAAATAAAGACTTGTCTGCAATTCAACTAATACACTGAACAGAGAACCCTGTTACTTTAAAAACAAAAAAAATGGCTCTAGAGTCATAAAAAGGACTCAAAACAAAACTCTTTTAACACATCAGTTTCATTACGTATTTAATGGATGCAAAATGCCGATTAGGTGACTCAATATAAATATGTGAAAATATTCCTACAAAAAAAAAAAATCAAAGAAATGGATTCAGAAATTCAAAACAAAACAGTAGTACTTGGGCGGGGGGAATAAAGTTACCCTTTGAAAAAATGGGACATTAAGGACAATGTATTTTGAAATCTGTTTTTTGATCCAGGTGGCACATTAAAATAACAGAATTAAAGTAGTGACCTTCAGACATAAATCAGAGGTACTCACTAATTTAGGCTCAAAGGTGTTTAAACAATTTTTTAAAGATGGATAAAAACACTCAAAAGAAAATCTTCCTTCTCTGACTACATATGGCTTAAGAATACAAACACATTATAAAATATCCAACTATGACAGCAATAGGCATTAAACAGTTATGTCTTAACACCAATGAATTTCTCTAGAAGACCCAATTCAAAAAATTAAAGAGATTCCACAATACAAAGAAAAGCCAAAACATAATTTTAAATTTCAAGAAATGTATAATATTATACACCAACTTTATAAACTTTCCCATATAATGAAACACGTCACTCCATTATGTACACTGAATACCATTTGGCTCTAGGAACAGAATTATTTCCTCACTGCTTGGTTCTTCTTACCTTTCTGCCTACCTCTATGTCTATTTTTCCTTCTTATTCCATTCCAGCTAAGCCCTACTATTAGTCACCACAAAAACCTAACCCAACAAATATAAATCAACGCTTTTTTATTTGGCTTGGAATCCTGATATTCAATTTGGTATTTTATTTCCTCCAGGCAGAAGTCCAAGAACAAGCTTTAAGTATATTCCAAACCTGGAATCAAAGTTGTCTTCTGGTTTTTGCTAGCAAGTTCTATCAAACCAGGGACAAACATCCAATATCAACATCACCACTAAGGAATGGCACTATTAGTGGATGTTATGCCACACAATATCACTTCATATATATTTTTCTTCTTTCCCAACCCTCTTATTCCTTGTTCTTTTCTCCTGCCCTTCCTCCTCCTCCTTCTCACCCTGTATCTTAAGCTTCCTAAGACTAATCATAAAAAGTAAATAGTACTACACGTAATCTAAAAAGTTGCCATTCCCTTGACTAGACCATATAGATCCAAAGAATGTATGTTCCCAAATGGGAACATAAGAAATTAATCTCAGAACTACTATAATTACTGTCTACATGTCAAGATTTCTATAAAGTAAAAATATCCTGAAATTAATGGCAAATGATTGATTGGTAAGAATCAAATTATACTACCTTGAGAAAGCTGCATCAAGTGAATATGCAAACTGCCAGGAATAACAGGTTCAGGAAGTTCTTGAAGGAAAAATCTAAGAAGACTAATAGCTGAGGGAACATCTGCTTCCTTAACCAAATCCACCTCTTCTCCGCTGTCGTATCTCTGTCGAAGCCACTCCACTGTCTCAGCATTTCCATTGACTTGAAAAAGTCCTTGCTGCTCCAGACCTCCTACATTAGTTCAAGGCAAAAATTAAATAAGATTCAACTTCAAGTACTTGGCCATATATATTCATTTTCCAATCAATTTAAAATATTCATACTTCTCAAAGCCCTTCTTGGCTCTCCGGTTGGGCTGAACACCTTCAAATAACACATCTAGAAACATACTATCTCTGTCCTAAGGGATAATCTATTTTATCCACCCCCGGCCCATTAAAAATATTACTATCACCACCCCACTAAAAAATGCTCTATGCTGGGCATTTCTAAGTGTATGGCTTTAAATAAGAAATTAACATTTTTCCTTACTAAATTTTGGACTTTTCATACTGGAAAAGGAAGGAAGGAAGGAAGGAAGGAAGGAAGGAAGGGGAAAGAAATCAATCCATCCAAGGTCAAAAGGTGTAAGTTGAGTTTATTAAAACAAAGGCTAGCCCTAAAGGTAAGGAAATGTATACCATGTTCCTCGATATAGTCCACAACGTGGCGGACTATGAACGGAACCTCACTGTCTGGATGTCCTCCCTGCTGCAGCTCATCAAGTGGAATTCCAAATATTTTGTTAGCAAGAACAGAGTTGCAGTTACTCAAGGAAGGGGAGGAGCTCTTCCTCATATCTTTTTTGCAGCCAGAAATCAAAGCTGTCTTTTCTGCCAAATGAAAGATTAAAAATAAATAAATAAATAAATAAATAAATAAATAATAAAAAAGACTAACAATCAACAGGTGACAATATGACTAAAATAATTACAGAAAAATGCTTTATACCAGAATGTGTTTTCATCATTACATATGTTCCAGCTTTCAGGCCCACAGAACATTCTACAAATAAAGTTCAATATAATCATCCCAACATTTTCTCCATTAAATATAGTTAGTTTTGAATACTGCCTTTAGTGTTCGTGTATTTATCAAATAATGGCAAATTTGTCATTAAACTTAGCAAAGGACATTAATGTTCCAAAGACAAATTAAGGAGCAAACATGGCTCCAACAGGGCCTTTACTGAGCAGGCTTATTGACACAGGTGAAAAACCAAACCCAATCATTTCTGGACTGTGCTACATGAACCCCGTCTAACCCGTTAATTTGTTAGCATCCAAAACAGGAGAGAATGACTTTTTATAAATTGATGGTTTAAAAATAACTTTTTATAAATGATAGGCTAGTAAGAACAAGATTAACCAGTTTTTATTTCTACATGACAGAGCAGCCATAATGTTTTTTTTATAAATGAAGAAAAATTTTCAGTTCTAGACATCAACTTTCAAACGAGAATGTTCTTTCATCAAACTTGCTGTTTCATTAATTATTTCAAAGAAAAATTTCCACAGCCAGTCTAGTTCAGAAGAAATAAGTTATTTGTCTTAACTTTGCAGTAACTGTGATCAGTAAAGCAGTGAGAGAAAACAACGTTTCTAATAGATGAAGCATCAGAGAACAAGTAATCCCAAGAAAAATTGTTTTCTAAACTAAAACATTCATTACTTTATGTGGGCAGTAAGTATTTTCAAAAGAAAGAAAAACTTTTTTCAAAAGTTGATAATGAACAAAATGACACCAACTGTGGTTTTTTTTCATAACCCCAAAGAAACAATTCCTTTCTCACACAAGAGAGCAAAAAAATAAATAAAACTACTCAATATTCTAAAGTCTGCAAAAACAACTTCTATACACATTACATAATAGCTGTACCCAGTAGATCAAGAGAGTATCACAATGTGACTGGGACACAATCCATTCAACTTACAGAAACAACAGAGGTTAACTTAGGCGCCACAAAATGCCATAAATGTATACAACTTTAGACAAAGAAGATCCATTCTTCAACATATCTGGTGCCAGCTAATAACTACCAAACCTCAAGTTAATAACCAAATAGCAGCAACAGGAGATAAACCCCCAAATTTCTTTGTATTTATACAGCATGGGAATACCATTTTGAAAACTTACCTTTGAGTACTTAAACACCTAAGTTTAAAAAATGGCTTCTGTACCAGCTACCCTCACTGAGCAAGCATTCTTTTGTCATTTATGGCTGTTTGAGATTATGGCAGAAGATCAGCCTGTAGTTCCTCATTGAAGAAACGCAGAACTCGATCAGTACTTCAGCAGTTAATCTAGAAGAAAAAAAAAAATTCTTTTTATTTCCCAAACCAACTTTAACTGTGAGAAGTGACTAGAATAAACACTGAAGTCCTTTTAGGAGGATTCCTACACTTAAAACCATTCTTCTGCCTGAAAATTTGCCTGTGACCTAGTTAGAGGCAAAAATCTTGCACAAGGTTTCAAATTATGATGGCTAACCTGGACAAGAATCTTTTTGCTAAAAACAAAAGAAAACTGCAAAGGAGAATCTTTAACAGTACAGATCTTCAGAGATTACACCATTCAAATAATCCATTTTCCTCAATGGATCTTGCATTTGAGCACATATACACACACCCCACCCACGTCCATTGTGTCCCCTTATACTCAGAATAAAACACAGAAGCATTTTTAGCTCAAAGAACTGAAGACAAGATTCTAAGCTCAGAACAGCACTCATGTACTTTATTCTTTTTTTTTTTTTTTTTTTTTTTTGTACACAGCAAATATTTTGTTAGCAAGAATGTAGTTGTCTGACCTTTCTGGTTTGGAGAGATAACAGCATATGTTGGAAAAGAGCAGTTAACAGAACCAAAAAGGCTGACATTCAAAATATTAACTCCACCATGACCCTGAAAAACTTCCATGTCTCCATGTCTCTAATCTTAGATTTCCTTATGTAAAAGTAATACCTACATAGCTGTTAAGTTTAACTGAGATAATACATGCAGGTAGCAGAGAGATAACCAGTTTTCTCTCTTCTTCACATTAAATGTTAAAAAAACCAGCAAACAGGCTGGAGAGAGGAAATCTGTTTGGCAATGCATTTAATATTTGGTCTCATTTATCAATTGTTTCATCACCCTCTGGGAATTCTAACAATCTATTTAAAAATTAGTAAGTTCAGCAGCAAACTACACTGCAGCACTCAGCTCAAAAGAGTCCAAGTCAGGGCCACCTGGCTGGCTCAGTCCGTGGAGCATGCAACTCTTAATTACTTTCAGGGTCGTGAGTTTGATCCCCACATTGGGTGGGCATAGACCCTACTTAATAAATAAATAAAATTTTAAAAAAAGAGAGAGAGCACTCAGGTCAGCAGAACAGTATTATCATTCACTGTGATTTTCAAAAATGTCTTATTAGTAACATATACCTCCAAGAGGAACATTAAAAATGGAGGGGAAGGAAAACCACATTCCCACAACAAATCTTTAGTACATGATTACTTCCCAAACATCCTGCAATGCCTGCTAAAACATGTAGCGTATTCATCTGAAAAACAACTTCAAAGTTAAGTTATAGAAGACCTTTTAGAGAGGTTAACTTCAGGGATAAAATGTTTAATAAACTCACATTAAAAGTCAGGTTTCAGGTTAATACCTTCAAGTCATAAAGAAAAACAGGATTTGCCTGAGGTACAATAAAACACTCATTAGAAGAGTCTTGTCAGAAGCAAGTTCTATGTTATCACTAAGATGGGTACTCAGTGTTTCTGTGTCTTCTTAATGAAACCAGGAACCAACACACTGCAAAAGCATTTAGAGTGGAGAGTAGCCCAAAATAACATTTCTGCAAACTGTGAAGTAGTTTTTGACATTATTTAATCCTGTTCTCCACCACTTCTCAGAGTTTAAATCATGTGAATATTCCCTTCCTATCTGTAGTGGGTTCAACAGCGTTCCCCAAAAATCTCATGTCTACCCAGAACCTCAGAATGTGAACTTATTTGGAAATAGGGTCTTCGTGTATGTAATTAGTTGAGGATCTCAAAATGAAATTACCCTGGATTTAGGGTGAGTCCTAAATCCAATGATTGGTGTCTTTATAAGCAGAAGACAGGACAGATAGACACACAGTGAGGGGAAGAAGGCTGTGTGAAGAAACAGGAAGAAATTGGGAGTTCTGCTGTCACAAGACAAGAAACACCAGGAGTCATCAAAAGCTAGAAGAGACAATGGATGATTCCTCCCTAGAACCTTCAGAGGGCCTGCCTACACCCTCATTTTAGCCTTTTGGCCTCCAGATCTGGGAGAAAAAAAAATTTTGTTGTTTTAGAGTTATCCTGTTTATAGTAATTTGTCACAGAACCTCCAGAAAATTGATGCGATATCTAAACTACAAATTCCAGGGGAGCCTGGGTGGCTCAGTCAGTTGTGGGTCTGACTTTGGCTCAGGTCATGGTCTCGCAGTTCAAGAGTTCGAGCCCCACATGTTGGGCTCTGTGCTGATAGCTTGGAGCCTGGAGCCTGCTTCAGATTCTGTGTCTCCCTCTCACTCTGCCCCTCCCCAGCCTGCACCCTGCACTCAGTCTCTTACTCTCTCTAAAATAAATAAACATTAAATTTTTAAATTTAAACTACAAATTCCAATTCTCAAAGAAAATAGGATCAGACACCATAGAAAAATGTCCCAAAGAGATCTGATGAAATGTCTTAGCAGACAGAATCCATAAAATACAAAAGCATTTAATCAATAAAAGGCTTGACACAAGGGAATACAATGTGTAGACTTTCAAAATAACCAAAGATTTCCAGAAGTATAATTTTATTATAAATCAAATCAGCAAAAACATTTTAAGAATCTTTTTCGTTTTATGATTTTTTTTTTAAGTACAATATACTCCTGAATGTGGGACTGGAACTCAATCAAGAGTCACATGCTCTATGGACTTAGCCAGCCAGCATACCTAAAACAGCAAAATCATTTTAAATACAAATGACAGTTGCCTAGAATAGTGATACTGACAACAAATTAAGAAATCATTTTGAATTCTGTATCATGAGACACAGTTATAAAAATAACACAATACCAATTTTCAATAAAAGTGGGTGATAGGTACATTCAGGAACATGTACCTTCATAGAGCAGCTATCAACCTGAGTTCTGCTACTCAAGCTATTTCTGCATTCCATTCAGGTCCATTTACATATACATATACATAATAGGAACAGACAACAAAGAATCTCTTAAGTTTTAAATACCTAATAAAATTAGTAAGGAGGGGCTTTTTAAAAAGAACACCAGAGGGGCGCCTGGGTGGCTTGGTCGGTTAAGCGTCCGACTTCGGCTCAGGTCATGATCTCACGGTCCGTGAGTTCGAGCCCCGCATTGGGCTCTGTGCTGACAGCTCAGATCCTGGAGCCTGTTTTGGATTCTATGTCTCCCTCTCTCTCTGCTCCTCCCCTGTTCATGCTCTGTCTCTCTGTCTCAAAAATAAATAAGCGTTTAAAAAAAAAAAATTAAAAAAGAACACCAGAGCTCCTGAGTGGCTCAGTCACTTAAGCGTCCAATTTCGGCTCAGGTCATGATCTCACAGTTTGTCGGTTCAAGCCCCACATCAAGCTCTGTGCTGACAGCCCAGAGCCTGAAGCCTGCTTCAGATTCTGTGTCTCCCTCTCTCTCTGCCGCTCCCCCACTCACACTCTGTCTCTGTCTCTCTCTCTCTCAAAAATAAATAAACATTAAAAAATAAAATAAAATAAAAAAGGTAGGATACCAACATCAACACTACAGATATTGCAACAACGTGGATGGAACTACAATGTATTCTGCTAAGTGAAATAAGTCAGTCAGAGAAAAATAAATAAATGATTTCACCCATATGTGGAATTTAAGAAACAAAACAGATGATGGGGTGTGCCTGGGTGGCTCAGTTGGTTAAGAGTCCAACTTGGGATCAGGTTCTGATCTCGTAGTTCCCAAGTTTGGGACCCTCATCAGGCTCTGTTCTGTGCTGACAGCTCAGAGCCTGGAGCCTACTTCAGATTCTGTGTCTCCCTCTCTCTCTGCCCCTGCCCCACTCGTACTGTCTGTCTCTCTCTCTCTCTCAAAAATAATAAACATTAAAAAAAATTTAAAAAAAGGAAACAAAACAGATGAACATAGGGGAAGGGAAGGAAAAATAAGATAAAAACAGAAGGAGGCAAACTTTAAGAGACTCTAAAATACAGAGAACAAACTGAGGGTTGCTGGAGGGGTGTTGGGTGGGGGGATAGGCTAAATGGGTCATGGGCATTAAGAATGGCACTTACTGGAATGAGCAGTGGGTGTTATATGTAAGTGATGAATCACTACATTCTACTCCTGAAAAAAAAAATACTATGGACAAATAACAACAGAGAGTATTAACTGAGCTCTTATAATAACTCAGGAACTATTTTAAGGGCTTTAAATGTATTAATTCATTTATCCTTACAACAATCCTATGGATGCAGATACTTTCATTATATCCATTTCAGTGATGAGAAAACCAAAAAACACTGAGAACTTTCTGGGGTAATGTAAATGTTCTAAGTCATGATTGTGGTAGTGGTAGTTACATGCTTAATACACATGTCAAACTTACTGAACTGGACATTTAAATTGAGTGAATGCTATTGTATATAAAATGTTATCACATAAAATTATACTTCAATGAAAACAAAAAAATTAAAAAAGAAACCATACAAAGACATAACAGCACTTTAATAAGTTAACTAATACCAAACTATTTTCATTATAGAGTGTGACATTTTTAAAATATACTTCTCCACACAAAAAAAAAGAAAAAGAAAATATCTCTTTTAGCCACATTTCAAGAACCTACCCTACTTAGCCCCAGGTATGCTATCCAGCACATTCAGAAATTACTAATTTTTCTGTATAGCATAAAAAAAATTAAAGCTCGACTGAAGATTAAGTCTTGTCAAAGCAAACAATTTTAAAAAACACTGTAATACTAATAATAAAGTTTTATCATTTTGCAAATAAGCAACCTGTGGTTAAAAGTGGCATCCACCAAGATAAACTGTCATTTTCATGTGGAAAAACTTCTACCTTCAAAATGAATAGAAAGGAAAAAAAATGAATAGAGAGGAACTAAAAACCCCACTTTTGCCCCAAATGGTTTTGACAAAACAGGATACAATTCACACAGAAAAATTTGAAAGAGCTACCTCAATAATTGCTAATGCCAAAAAGAAAAAAAAATCCCTATCACTAGTTTACAAAGAGAAAAAAGCCAACAGGGAACTGGACCTCAATAAAGATAGTAAACTTGGGGAACAGAGATTTGAGTCTGTAGACAATTACAGAGTCTAAGTCAATGAACCAAATAAATGTACCCCTGCTCCATACATTCAGCTTTTCACATTAGCAAGCTCTAAACAGTTCACGAAGCAAAGGAAAAGGCACCTCTTTCATTCAAACTGAACAAAGATGGTACTAATGAAGGTTCCCAATATGCTAAATCAGTGGTTCCTTCCTGGTCTGAAAACTAGCAAGGTATTAATATGCCTAAAATCCTTAACAGTACACCGAACAAACAGAAAGGCTGAAAAGCCTCATGTCTCAAAAGCACATAAAGCTATCAGTCATATGTTCACAGATGCTATTTTGATCAGGAAAAACATCAAGTCAATTAAATCTATTACTAAATTCACTGACCATGCCATAAGTAATTTATTATAGTATAAAACAGAATTCAAGTGCTCACTTCGGCAGCACATATACTAAAATTGGAATGATACAGAGAAGATTATTAGCATGGCCCCTGTGCAAGGATGACACGCAAATTCGTGAAGCGTTCCATATTTTTTTTCCAAAGTGGTTTTGCCAATTTGTAGTCTCACCATCTGCATGTAAGTGTTCCTCTGGTTTTACATCCTTGTCAGTACCTGGTGGTATTGGTTTCATGGAACATTTTAGTGACCATGTAGCAATTGATCTTATGTATGAACAGTGGTTTATGTAACCCAATCACTATTATATATAGGTTATCATCTTTTACTATTTTAAATTAAACAACACTATGATGAACATAATTCTAGCCAAATCTTTGTACTTATCCTTATTTCCTCAAACCAAATTCCTGGAAATAAAATTGTTATATCAAAGATTAAAAAGAAAAAAAAATAAAAAATAAAATAAAATAAAACAGAATTCAAGACTAGAAATTTTTTTTTAATTAGAGAGCTATTATACTGGGTGCCTGGGTGGCTCAGTGGGTTAAGCGTCTGACTCTGGATTTCGGCTCAGGTAATGATCTCACAGTTCATGAGTTCAAGTCCCACAAGGGCCCTGCACTGGTAGTAAGGAACCTGCTTCTGATTCTCTCTCTCTCTCTCTCTCTCTCTCTCTCTCTCTGCCCCTTCTCAGTTTTCTCTCTCAAAATAAATAAATAAACAAAAAAAGAGAGAGAGAGAGAGAGCTGTAATACCCAAAAGTTTAGCAACTTCTTTACCCTAGAAAACAGAAAAAGGGGCGCCTGGGTGGCTCAGTCAGTTAAGCATCCAACTCTTGATTTCAGCTCGGGTCACGATCTTAGTTTTCTGCACCTCAGGCTCTGCACTAACAATGCACAGCCTACTTGGGATTCTCTTTCTCCCTCTCTCTCTGTTTCTCCCCCACCTTGTGCTGTCTCTCAAAATAAATAAATAAACTTAAAAAAAAAAAAAAGAAAAGAAGAGCATGAAGTACTTCTTGTGACAATTTTTATTCCTATGCCTGAGGACTTGCTCATCTGAGTGCACTTTAACATACTACTTGAGGGTACAATCCTCCCTGGTGATTCTACAAAACTACAATGAACAATGGAATCAAGTCATTTTGTAAGACTACAGTTGCCAAATTGTGATACTAGATATAGCACATGTATTTCAAAGACTAAGACCCACTAAATGTAAACTACTTTTCCTTGAAACAGCTCATTATTCCTCTCTCATTTAGGCAAAAACTGCTTTAGAGATAAGCTATTGGTAAATATCCTGGATCATTTTGAGAAACTCTCAAAAGGGTTTCATGGCCAAAGTCAATTATTTTATCACCTCCAACCATGATTTCAAGCTATTCAAATCAAAGTAATAAAGCAAGAGGGAGATGAAATCCCCTGTGACTAAGTCCCCTCACTTATTGCCCTCACTAATCTCCTCAAAACTAAAATCTAACCCAAATCCCCCACACCCTGCACAAAATTCCTCAATTGTCTACCTGAAATCCTGGCCTCCAAATTTTTTAAATGTTTACTTATTTTTGAGAGAAAGAGAGGGAGAGAGAGTATCCTAAGCAGGCTCCACACTGTCAACACAGAGCCCATTTCGGGGCTTGAACCGACAAAAAAGTGAGACTGTGACCTGAGCCAACATCAAGAGTCAGACGCTTAACCGAATGAACCATCCAGGTGCCCCTGGACTCCAAATTTTTTGATCAGGAAAAAAATTATGGATCCACTCCTCATTTTTATATTGTATGCATATTACTAGAGTAGTAAAAAATATACAAGTATGTTATATGCATAATCCTCATATAGAAAAATAACTTTTAAGATTAAAAAATATACAAAAACATAAATTTTACTACTACTGCCACACACACACACACACACACACACACACCTTTAATAGGTCATCTTGCTCATCCAAAGTGCAAGGATCTCATAACTCAACCAAAAATCAAACCGATTAAAAAATGGGCAGAAGACCTGAATAGCCACTTTTCTAAAGAAGGCATATTGATGGCCAACAGACATGAAAAGATGTCAGGTAGCATCGCTCTAATCAGTGAAATGTAAATAAAAACCACAATGAGATATCATCTCACACTTGTCAAAATGGTAAGTTATCAAAAAGAAGTAACAAGTGTTGTCAAGTGTTTAGAGAAAAGGGAACCCTCTTGCACTGCTGGTAGGAAAGTAAAGTGGCACAATCAATATGGGAAACAGCACGGAGGTTCCTCAAAAAATTAAAAACAGAAATACCATACAATCCAGTAATCTCACTTATGAGAAAATGAAAACATTATTCCCAAAAAATGCATGTACTCCAATGCTTACTGCAGCACTATACACAGTACCAAGATATGGAAGCAACCTAACTGCACATTTATGAATGGATGGATAAAAATATGCGGTATATATAATGAAATATTACTCAGCCATGAAAAAGATGATATTGCCATTTGCAACAACACGGATGGACCTAGAAGATATTAAACTAAGTGATTTAAGTCAGAGAAAAAGACAAGTACCACACAATTCGCGGCACCTGGGTGGCTCAGTCAGTTGAGCGTCTGACTTCAGCTCAGGCCATAATCTCCCGTTTGTGAGTTCAGGCCCCGCCGCGTTGGGCTCTGTGCTGACAGCTCAGAACCTAGAGCCTGCTTCAGATTCTGTGTCTCCCTCTCTCTCTCTGCCCCTCCCCCATTCACACTCTGTCTTTCTTCCTCTCAAAAATAAACATTACAAAAAAAATTTTTTTTAAGTACCACACAATTTCACTTGCATGTGGAATTTAAAAACAAGCAAACAAACAAAAGCCAGAAACAGGCTCATAAATACATAGAATAAACTAGTAGTTGCCAGAGGGTAGTAAGGTGGGGAGATGAGCAAAATCGTTTAATGGAATTAAGAGGCACAAAATTCCAGTTATAAAGTCAGAGATGACAAGTACACAACAGGGAATACAATCAATAATAATGTAATAACTTTTTGGTGACAGAGGGTAACTATACTTACTGCTGCGAGCAGTTCATAATGTATATAAATGTCAAATCACTATATTGAACACCTGGAACTAATACAGGATTATATGTCAGCCATACTTACATTAAAAAAAAAAAAAAAAAAAAGCGCCAGTACCTCACTTCTGAGACCAAGTGACCCATAGCACTGTTTCTCTAACATCATCTCAGAGAGGGAGTGGCTTGCTCAATATACATAGCGCAAAGCCACAACCCCAATCCAGCATCCTTGAGAGCATGGTCTGGGCCTCTGTATGTTTAATAAACTCTTCCGGTGATTATAACGCATGGAAAGATTTAAGAACCTCTGGCATACAAGTTAAACCCTAAACTCCACTGCATAACCTACATACAAGTACTTCAACTACCAGTAAAATCTCCCTTCCTGCCACTCTTCCACCTCACTCTACTATCCAGCAATACTTAAATTTACTTGAAGTTCATAGTCCATACCTCTCAGGCTTTGCACATATCATTTTCTGTGCTTAGAGTCCTAACAATACCATAACCAACTACCACCTTGTTCACCAAACTTCTGTTCTTTGAGTCCAACTCCCATTTCCTCTCAAACCCTGCCTGATTTTCTGAAGCAGACAGTTCTCCTTTGCTCCTAGTGTACCCTTTTTAGCAACTGTCGCATAGAATTTAAAAGTATATCTCTTCAATAGAGAGGATGAATGAAGGTAGGAAGCCTGTCATTTCATCTTTGTAACACTAAAGGCCTCACCCAAAGACTGACACAGAATGTAGTTTTTCAAATATATGTTGCATAAAGACATAAACAATACTGTCTATTCAAAATTAGCAAGAAGGAACATCTCCTTAAGTGATTAAAAACTAAGAAAACATCAAAAATGGCTGTCATATCTATTTTCCACAATAACAACAACCAAAGATAACCAAATCAAGAAGGGAAACCAACTATTACTTATGGAGTATCTAAAGCACTTTACAAGTTATTTCTCATACCTAGAATAATGCTATGAAGCAGACACTATTACCCTTTTACATATATAAAAGTTGAAAGCACTGTGAGCCTCAAGTCACTCAGCTACTAACTTCAAAATTTGTAAATCATAATGCTAAAATACGCTGCTGGATCTAACTGCACTTTCTAATGAAAGTTACTTAAGTCTTAACAAACCAGAACATTAAAATGAGCACTATTGGGGGTGCCTGGCTGGCTCAGTCAGTAGAGCATGTGACTCCTGATCTCGGGGTTGCAAGTTCGAGCCCCACACTGGGAGCAGAGATTACTTTAAAAATAAAATAAGATTAAAAAATAGGGGCACCTGGGTGGCTCAGTCAGTTAAGCGTCCAACTCTTGATTTCCACTCAGGTCATGATCTCACAGTTTGTCAGTTCAAGCCCAGGGTCAGGCTCTGCAGTGACAGCACAAAGGCTACTTGGGATTTTCTGTCTCCTTCTGTCCCTTCCCTGCTTGTGCATGAACACAGTCTCATAAATAATTTATTTTAAATAAAAATAAAACAAGCACTATTAAAAAGGCAAAAGACTACTTTCACATTTACTTGGAAAGCCACCACAATTCTGATTCAAAAAGCCAAGGAGACCACAAGGTACCTGGAGTTAGTCTCAAAGATTAGGTGAAAAAACTTCCCCAAAGGATAACCTCTTGAGCTATCTGTAAGTGAGAACTAGAGTTCTACATTGTTCAACATCAATGCATGAGAAACAGCAAAGTGTGGTACAGGGATGTCTAATCCTGCTTATGAAAGTATGAGGAAAGGTGGCACTTGAAATGCTTGTCTGATTAAAAGGTAAGCCTGTAATGTACTAGAAGATGGCTCCCAATGGGTTCCCTTTTCCTACATGCATTCCAGTTTCCCTGGTCCACTAATGTAGCATGATGTTCCACTAAATCAAAGTGCCTAACAGTTAAATTAACTCTTCACACTAAGTATCAGCACAAAGAGTGGCCCTTTTTTTAAAACAGCACTACAATTTAAAAGGTGATCGGGCGCCTGGGTGGCTCAGTTGGATAAGCGTCCAATGCTGGCTCAGGGCAAGATCTCACAGTTCACAAGTTTAAGCCCCAAGTCAGGTTCTGTGCTGACAGCTCAGAGCCAGGAGCCTGCTTCACATTGTGTCTCCCTCTCTCTCTGTCCCTCCCCCCCTCAAAAATACATATTAAAAAATAAAAGGTGACACAAAATATCTGAGAAAGCATACACGCATAACAGCAACCACATATTCTAGCCAGTTAAATATGTGCACATAATCTCAATTTTGATAACTTTTGACTCAAGACTCCTCCCTTCTAGTAACCTTTAACCTCTTTTCTACTGAAAACATGCACACGTAGCACCTACCAAACTAATGAGCAGGGTTTAAAGAAGACTAGCTTATCGTTTCTTATTGCACATTAACACAAAACTATAACGCTTCATTTTTTTTCATGTACGGGGTATTATAGGCAATTCCACAACGTGTTTTAACAAAATGGGTCCCTTGAAATCAGAACATTTCTTTTTTTGCACAAACTTGTGTAAAAACTGCTCTGGGGGGTGGGGGGGGGAATAAAACTACCACATGAACAAAAAAAAACACTTAATAAACTTATTTTTTATGTGTCTTCCTCACTAGATTGTAAAATTTGAGAGCAAAAGATATGACTTCACCTTTGTTGTCCCAGTTGTAAACACCGAACAAAAGCAGAACTCCAATATCTGAACTGATGCTATCATTTCTGGTGTACTTTCCAGTTCACTATCCAAATGAATCCTCAAATTCAAAATCTTGAGAAAAGCAGACAGATCATCATTCCCTCTCTCAGAAGAAACAAACAAAAAATCTCAGAAAGCTGAAGAAACTGGTTCAAAGTCACTGAACTAATGACTAGAAACCTAAGACTGCTTTTTTGTGTGTGTTTATTTTTGAGAGAGCACAAGCAGGGGAGGGGCAGAGAGAGAAGAGAGAGGGAGAGACAGACACACACACAGAATCCAAAGCAGGCTCCAGGCTCTGAGTTGTCAGCACAGAGCCTGACATCAGGCTCAAACCCACGAGCTGTGACATCATGACCTGAGCCCAAGTCCGACACTTAATAAACGACTGAGTTAACCCAGGTGCCCCTTAAGACTGCTACCTTTTAAGTGGATGCTTTCAGGAAACAATGACCACAATCATCACTGAAAATTTTGTTTAAACTTTCACCGAAATGTATGAAGACATACAGAAAGTAATTTACAAAAAACTTGAGTACTTTGTACATGCTTTTCACATAAAAATTCTCTCATCTTATCTGATTCGAAATTTGAGTTTCTTGCGGCGTCCCTAGTGGCTTTGTCAGCTGAGTGTCTGACTCTTGATTACAGCTCACATCATGATCCCAGAGTCATGGGATAGAGCCCCGAGTGGGCTCCATGCTGAACACGGAGCTTCCTTGGAATTCCCTCTCTCTCCCTCTGCCCCTTCCCCACTCGAACATGTGCGCATGTGCTCTCTCTCTCTCTAAAATAAATTTAAAAATTAAAAAAAAGTAAATAAATAATAAATTTTAGTTTCTTTCCCTTTCCAAGTTTTTTTTTTTTTTTTTTTTTTAAAGATCTTACTTTTGGGGTGACTGGGTGGCTCAGTCAATTGAGCGTCTGACTTCTAGTTTCTGCTCAGGTCGTGATCTCACAATTAGTGAGTTCAAGCCCTGTGACAAGGCTCCAAGCTAAGGGCACAGAGCCTGCTTGAGATTATCTCTCTCCTCCCTCTCTCTGCCCCTCCCCTACTCGCTTGCTCTCTCTCTCTCAAAAATAAATAAGCTTTAAAAAAATAAAATAATAAATTATTTTTTTAAAGTCATCTCTACACCCAACATGGGGTTCAAACTTACAGTCCCCAGATGAAGAGTCACATGCTCTACTGAGTCAGCCACGAGCCCCTGCCTTTCCAAATTTTAAATTCACTGTGACTAGTGGTTTTTTTCCAAATGCGGACCAAAGTTCCTGTCCCACCAACCTCCATCCCCCACTTCCTCCCCCAACAATTAAGCAGCTACTATGTAAAACAACGAGTGGTTTTCACACTACTGCACACTGAACCAAAGAAAATGAAAACACTAATTCAAAAATATATGTGCACCCCTATGTTTAGTGCCACATTATTTACAACAGGACAGACCTGAAACAGGACAGATATGAAACAGGATCTGAACAGGATCCTGAACATATCTGAACAGATATGAAAACAACTCAAGTATCCCAGGAATGGATAAAGATGTGGTATAAACACACACATACACACACAATGGAGTATTGCTTAGACATTTAAAAAAAAAAATTTACTCAGCCATAAAAAAAAAAGAACATGATCTTGCCATTTGCCACAACATGGATGGACCCACAGGATATTATGCTAAAAGAAATAAGTCAGAGAAAGACAAATACCATATGACTTAACTTACATTCATATAGTTCTAGAATAAACAATAACAGACTCATAATTACAGAGAACTGGCGGCTGTAAGGGGCAACTCTGCCAGGGATGGGCAATATAGGTGAAGGGGATTAAGAGGTATAAACTTCTAGTTATAAAATAAGTCACAGAGATGAAAAATAAAGCACAGAAAATATATCAATGATATTGTAATAACACTGTGACAAATGGTGACCACACAAGGTGGTGAGCACTGAATAATGTATAGAATTGCTGAGTCACTGTGATATACACCTGAAATTAACATAATATTAAATATCAACTACAACACTAAAAACAAATTTTTTTAGTTGTTTTCAGTTTTTACTTTTTTCTCCAAATGTATGGAACAGCAGCTTGATAAACAAAAGCAAAAATAAATACTTTAAGAACAAGTAAAAAGCTCAACATTTTCTGTTTTTCTATTCCTAAAAAGGGCAATAATAAACTCAACAGACATCTCTCTGAAAATTGTTTAAAAATCAAAGACATAAGAATTATCATACATCATATACATTAGGAAAAGAAAACATACCAGAGCTAGCTAATAACCTGACAGAAAAGACTGAAGTATTTCCCTCTAGCATAATCCAGTAAATTTCATTAAGTTATCTAATCAACCCAGTGCATTTTCCTCAAGCTAAGACTTTTTACACATTCTGGTTCATCCACCTAAAATATTCTCCCCCCCTTCATCCTACTCATCTTCAGCTCTCACTCAACTCCCATTCTTGGAGGGGCTTTCTCCAACCCACTCATCTAATGATCTCTCCCTGTGAAATTGTCTCAAGACATATCATTCCTTGGCTCCAAAGCATTCATCACAAGTTTTATTATACACTCCTTTCTGTGTTTAATGTCTATTTCTCCCAAGAGAGTATAAGCTCCTTCAAGCCTGCTGGTAGGTTGTTTTTTTAAAAAAACAGCTTTATTAAGGTATAATTTACATACCATAGAATTCACTCTTTTCAAGTATACAATGATGTCTATCTAATAAATTTACCAAGTTATGCAACCATCACCAAGTGATTGCTCATTAACTCTGGCATTTAGAAGAAGGTAAATATCTGTGAAAGAATAAATCAATCTGATAATGAGTTACTCTTGTAATCCCATTACTACTAGTATGTATTCAACAGTACCACAAGATTTGGTGGTAAATTTACCTTTTTACATTCCATTTCAAATATCCTTTAGTCATGTCTTCTATAAGGCTCTCAAACTGAACCTACTCACCTATTAGCCTACTGTCTGACTTGGGGAACAGTGACTTATACAGGTCAAGTTTATGTGTACATACTACAATTCCTTTTCCCTGTCAACTAATACTCTCCTCTGCCCCTAGCCATTTTAATAAAGCACTTAACAAAATAAAGGGAAGTTTAGGAGAAGTAATCTTACTCAGTGGGGAAGACGGCATTTATTTAATGGATATACTTTTGTAATATCAAAGTGATGGGAAAAAGTTCTTGGTACTGACATACAACTGGCTGAGTTCTAAATATATCTTACTAGACATGTAGCCAGAGGCAAGGGAAACAAAAGCAAAACTGAACTATTGGGACTTCAAGATAAAAAGCTTCTGCACAGGGAAGAAAACAATCAACAAAACTAAAGGGCAGCCTATGGACCGGAAAAAGATATTTGCAAATGACATAGTTGATAAAGGGTTAATACCCAAACTCTATAAGAACTTATCAAAACTCAACACCCAAAAAACAAATAACGCAGTTAAGAAACATGAACAGACAAGAACAGACATTTTTCCAAAGAAGACATTCAGATTCAGATGGCTGATGGACACATGAAAAAATGCTCAACATCACTCACCATCAGGAAAATAGATAACAAAACTACAATGAGATACCACCTCAAACTTGTCAGAATGGCAAAAAGTAACATAGGAAACAAGAGATCTTGGCAAGGATGGGGAGAAAGGGGAACCCTCTTACACTGTTAATGGAAATGCAAACAGGTGCAGCCACCTTGATAAATGGTATGGAGGTTCCCCAAAAATTAAAAATAGAACTACCCTATGATCCAGCAATTACCCTACAAAGAATACAAAAAGACAGATTCAAGGGGAGCCTGGGTGGCTCAGTAGGTTAAGCATCTGACTTCACCTCAGGTCATGATGTCACAGTTCATGAGCTGGAGCCCCACATCAGGCTCTCTACTGTCAGTGCACAGCCCGCTTTGGATCCTTGGTCTCCTCTCTCTGCCCCTCCCCTACTTGCTCACATGTGCTCTCTAAAATAAACATCAAAAATAAAATAGATCAAAAGGGGTACATGCACCTCAATGTTTACAGCAGCATTATCAACAATAGCTAAACTATGGCAAGAACCCTAATGTCCATCAACTGATGAATGGTAAAGAAGATGTGGCATATACATACAATGGAATACTACTCAGTCATCAAAAAGAATGAAATCTTGGGGCGCCTGGGTGGCTCAGTCGGTTGGGCGGCCGACTTTGGCTCGGGTCATGATCTCGCGGCCCGTGAGTTCGAGCCCCGCGTCGGGCCTGTGCTGACGGCTCGGAGCCTGGAGCCTGTTTCGGATTCTGTGTCTCCCTCTCCCTGACCCTCCCCCGTTCATGCTTTGTCTCTCTCTGTCTCAAAAATAAATAAACGTTAAAAAAAAAAAAAAATGAAATCTTGCCATTTGCAATGACGTTGATGGAGCTAGAGTGTATTATGCTAAGCAAAATAAATCAAAGAACGACAAATACCATGATTTCACTCATATATGGAATTTAAAGAAACAAAACAAATAAACTTATGGGAAGGGGAAAAAAGAGAGAGAACAAACAGGATTGATGGAGGTGGTTGGGGGATGGGCTAAATGGAGGATGGCTACTATGGAGAGCACTTCTTATGATGAGCACTGGTTGCTTTATGTAAGTGATGAATCACTAAATTCTACTCCAGAAACCAAAATCACACTATACATTAACTACCTAATATTTAAATAAAAATTTGAAAATAAAAAATATAGTGATCTAACATATAAATGAAAATATTTTTCAGATATAATCAGTCCCTCTGCTGTTTATCCATGTATAAAACAGAAATTTCCGGGGTGCCTAGGTAGCTCAGTCAGTCGAATGTCCGACTCTTGATTTCAGCTCAGGTCATGATCCCAGGGTTGTGGGACCGAACCGTGTCGGGTTCCACACTGAGCATGGAGCCTGCTTAAGATTTTCTCTCTCCTTCTGCCTCTTCCTGGAGATGGCACACTCTCTCTCTCTCTCAAATTAAAATATATATATATATATATATATTTTTTTTTTTTTTTTTTTTTTTTTCCCCAGGGCACCTGAGTGGATCAGTCAGTTAAGCATCTGGATTTTGGCTCAGGTCATGACCTCACCGTTCAGTGTCAGGCTCTGTGTTAACAGTGTGGAGCCTGCTTGGGACTCTCTCTCTCCCTCTGCCCCTCCCCTGCTCACGCTGTCTCAAAAGAAAAATAAATAAAAAATAAAAGTAAAAACAAATAAACAAAACAAAAAAATCCAAAAATGACCACAGGTTGTGAAGACATTTATCTAAAGAAGATATATAAATGTGGGGCGCCTGGGTGGCGCAGTCGGTTGGGCGTCCGACTTCAGCCAGGTCACGATCTCGCGGTTCGTGAGTTCGAGCCCCGAGTCAGGCTCTGGGCTGATGGCTCGGAGCCTGGAGCCTGTTTCCGATTCTGTGTCTCCCTCTCTCTCTGCCCCTCCCCCGTTCATGCTCTGTCTCTCTCTGTCCCAAAAATAAATAAAAAACCTTGAAAAAAAAAATTTTTTTTTAAATAAATAAAAAAGAAGATATATAAATGAAAAGATGCTTAACATCTTTATCTCTTAAGAAAATAAAAATCAAAAACACAGCTCACAACACAAAACACAAAAACACAGCTCAAAAACACAGTGAAATATCAGCTCACTCCTATTAAGAGGGCAATTATCAAACAAACAAACAAACAAACAGGAAAGTAACAACTACTGGAGAGGATGTGGAGAAAACTTAACTGTTGTACATGGCTAACAGGAATGAAAAATGGTGCAGCAGCCCTGGAAAACAGTTTGTATGTTTCTCCAAAAAGTTAAACATAGAATTACCACATAACCCAGCAAGTCCACTGCTAGGTACCTACCCAAAAGAATCAAAAGCAGGGACTCAAACAAACACTTGTACACCAATATTCACAGTAGCATTATTCACAAAAGTTAATACAAGTATTAAAAAAGAGACAACAGGGGGTGCCTGGCTAGCTCAGTCAGTAGAACATAGGACTCTTGATCTTGAGATCATGAGTTCAAGCCTCACATTGGGCATGGAGCCTACGTAAAAAAAAAAAAAAAAAAAAAAAAAAAAAAAAAAAGATAACAGGTCCAAAATTGAGTCACCTGGGCTAAGCCTACATCACCAAACCAAGAGATAGTATCTACCTACCTACCTAACTGCTTCCCCAAGAATGTAATCTTAACTAGTCGGTCTGGAATTTCCTGGTCAGCGCTAGTGAGGTAATGTGCCTGATAGACTCAGGCTGCCTACCAAAGTATGGTGAACTGCCTGAAACAACCCACTCTTTGCTAGAACTTCCTTGTCCTGCCTCCTTTGGCTTTAAAAGCCTTCCATTTTGCACAGCTCCTCAGAGCTCCTTTCAGTCTGCTAGATGGGATGCTGCCTGATTCATGAATAGTTGAATAAAACCCATAAGACTGTTAAAATTTACTCAATTGAATTTTGTTTTTTTTTTAACAGGTAGAAACAATCCAAATGTCCATCGACAAATAAATAAAATGTTCTATACACATACAATGGAATTCAGCCTTAAAAAGGAAGTAAATTCTGATACAAGCTATAACACAGATGAAACTTGAAAACATGCTACATAAAATAAGCCAAACACAAAAGGACAAATGTTATGTGATTTCACCTACATGAGCTACCTAGAACAGGCAAACTTACAGAAACAGAATATAGAATAAAGGTTACCAAGGGCTGGGCAGGGGAGAAAATGGGGAATTACTGTCTACAGAGTTGCTATTGGGGATAATAAAAAAAAGTTCTCAAAATACATAGCAGTAATGGTGGCACAACATTGTAAATATACTTAATGCCATAAGTTGTACACTTAAAAAATGGTTAAAATCATAAATTGTTATGTATATTTACAATTTTTCCCCCAAGTATAGCTAAAGTAATTTATACTATTATATTCCCCAATATTAAAGTTAGTGTAAAATGAAGAGGAAGCCATGCAGATGGAGGTTATCCATAAGTGATAATAAAAGAAGCTGTCATTGTACTGGTGAGGGAAAATTGACAAGTCATAATGCATTCATTTCAGTCATTTTCTGTCCTAAAAACAATCACATTCTAATAAAAAACACACTATAAAATTTACTTAGTGAAGAATTTTGTGACACTGTGATATGCCTTTCTACACCTAAGGATTTAAGCACACTGTGTCAAAAATCCCTACCTGGTGACACAACTGGAGAAAACACTGCCCTAATTTTAAAGGCAGCACAGATTAATAAAGAAGGGGCTCGTAATGGACATACAAATAGTGACCATTCAATTTCATCAACAAGTAATTAATAAATGTACAGTACCTGTGAGAAACCCAGGCCAACAAGTACCGCTACTATACTTGCAAAAAGCAAAATTGAAGACCTAGCCTTACATTAACCCAGAAAGTCATTAATTCAAACTACCATTTAATGTCTGCCTTTAAAGGTAAGTGCATTTCAGTCATTTAATGTCCACAGTGTACATTATTGTGGATCGGGTTATCATTTTTAGATTATCAGCTCCTTGAAAGGAAGGTAAACGCCCAACTTGAGGTACTACTCTCAAAGATTAGAAGGCACAATGCGGAACCTAATGAAATTCTGCAACGGCCGTTCTAAAAGTCAGTTTGATTTTTAATTGATTACAAATAAAAGTTTACAAATTTCTCAAGTGTGCCAATAGATTCAATTTCCCATATAACCTTATCTCGGAAACCAGTCGCCCCATATGAAACTTAACGCTGTACCCCCTCTGGTCTGCATATTCAGAGTGCATTCTAGACAAGTCCCCAATGTACCAACAGCCCAATTTTGGCTATATTCTCTGAGCGATTTAAGGAAGTCAGCAACCACTCATCTCACGTGATCTTAAAAAGGCGGGGGGGGGTAGTTTAGCCCAGATTAAACCACACTTTTTTTTCTTTGCATTGACTTCACAGAACAGCATCAAGGAAGTGGCAGGGAAGTGGCGCAGTCTGGTGCACAGGGGAGGCTAGCAAACGCGTAGGTTGCTGTGCCTTGGAGTTTGGGGGAGCTAGGAGGTAGGAAGGCACACCCGCTCACGCGCATTGCAGCGACTGAAAAATCGAAGACTGCCACACCCCCCCACCCCCCCGCAAGCAGCCCGGGCAAGGCTTCATCTCTTCAAGCTCGAGCAGAAAGGGGGCCCGCTCTACGTACTAGCCCATCTTCAGGGCACCTCTCCCAGCCTGGGCACCCCAACAAGCAACGCCCTTGAGCACTGCGCGGGTGGTACTATGCCTTGGGGGGCGCAGAGGCGGGGGAGGGCCGCGGCCCTGGGCGACCCGCGCATGCGCAGATAATGGTACCCGTCCGTTCACCTACCGTTGGAACCGCGACGCCCCGTTCCCCGGCCGCGGCCGCTTCTCCAGGACCTGCGGCGACGGCAATAGAACGAGAACTGAGTCCCCGGGTGGCTCCGCGGCCGGCGAGCCTCCTCCTGTGGCGGCCGCTGGCGGGACGCTGAAGCGACGGCTGTGGCGCGGGGCCAGCCCGGTAAGCGACCCCCGGATGCCCCCGGCGGTGGCGGCGGCGAAGACGTGGAAGAGGGGGCAGGAGCGGTGACTGAAGCAGTGGCTGAGGCGCAGACCCTCCCTAACGGCGAGCGGGAGGAGAGCGGAGGGCGGAGGGCGGGCGGGGGACGGACCGGACGTGACGTGCGTGGGAGGGGGCGGGGCGGGCCCGCTTACAGAGGCCGGGCGAGCGAGCCTCGATTGGGGGTTCCCCAAAGCTCCTGGCCTCAGCCCGGGAGTCTGCGTGCTCTGGAGTTAACCTCCTCCCGCCCCAAACTTGGGCCCCTGAGTTAGGGTGCGAGAAGCCGGGCGCGGGCCTGAGGGAGGTATTTGGGGTCCTCAGTTTGGGGAGGTTGGAAAGAAGATAGAAGAAAAAACTGGAAGACCGACGTTTCTCCTGGCCTCTGCTGAGGGGGCCGTGCCTTCCTGCAGAAGACTAGAAAAACCCAGGTGCCCTTATCCAGGTGAGGAGCACGGAGACCTTAACAGAAAACCGCCAAGCACGCCGAAGCAGTGACTCAACGTTCCCATTCCCAGCTTTGGGGGTCAGATCCGGAACCCTGCCCGCCCTCCACCCTTCCTCTTCACTTAAGGACATGCCCTAGACTCCAGAGAGAACATATATGCCTCTGGTGCTAAACCATCGGGGAATATGAAAGTTAATAGGCTACATGTTCACAGAGAGCTTGCTACACTAAACCAGTTTCAAAGGCAGAGCTGCAAGGAGGCATAAAGAATGAGGCGCCCTCTGAGTCTAGGGAGTCGGTACTTCTTGCATAGCCACCCAGACCGACCCTGCAGCTCCCACGAGCTCACAAAGGTGTGAATATTCAGCCAATCTCTTCTTTGCTTTAGTGTGTTAAATAAAGGCTTTGGCATCTTCCATTGAGTAAAACGCAATGTTCTGCTTTTGTACCCCTGGATGGCGGGTAAAGCCACACCTGCAAAAAGAAGTCTGGTTGTCTGTAAAAATACAAATGACCACAATTCGGTTGTCTCCTGCTTGCCTGAGGTGCAAGTTAGTAACCCAGAAAATGTAAAACAAGAACCCTCATAGAACTTGCAACAAATTTTTTTTAAAAAAGCAAAAAAAGTCACCGTGTGAGATGATCTGTAAATGTGTTACAGAGGCCAGAGTAGCTCCCAGATTTCATCAGTGAAATAAGTCATCTGTACCTTCAGTGTCACATGCCTAGTTAATGCTGTCATAAAGGAAGGGTGGGGTCCATAAAGAATCTAGAACCAGCAGAATCTGAATAAGAATGTATTGTGGGCTTCCACTCTGTCCAGGAGAGAGGCTACTGATTCTAATGACCAGGATCAATACCTATTATCAGGACAGGTAAAAATTTAATTCAAATTCAATCCCTCACTCAGTAAATACCCACTGAATGCTTACTGTGTTCTAGTCTTTCAATACTTATAGCAAATAAGATCTCTGCCTTTATTAGAGTTTATATACTAGCAAAGTTAAATTCTGGATATCCCTTAAGAACATGCAAAGACCCATACTCTGAATTAGTCTTCCCATCACTTAAGGGGTCTTAAGTAAATAAACCCGCTGAGAAACAATTGTCCAAGACAATGGACATGACTGGTACTAGTTAAACTAGTTGTATATACTCTTTCTCAATTAATAAATTCACCTGAGGGTTGTAAATCAGCTTCTGTTCACTGGGTTGAGTTATAAAGTTGTTTTATCTGAATTAATTTCGCAGAGCCTAATTAGGCTTAAATGAAGTGAAATGTAAGTTTCTGAATCTTGCCAAACTGAGGACGAGATAGGCCCCAGTTCCACAGCAGCCCAATCAAGATGCAGCCTATGCATTCATGGGGTGACTGGGTAGCTCAGTCAGTTAAGCGGCCAGCATGGGCTCAAGTCATGATCTTGCAGTCCTCGGATTTGAGCCCTGCATCAGGCTCTGTGCTGACAGCTCAGAGCCTGGAGCCTGCTTCAGGTTCTCTGTCCGCCCTCCATCTCTCTCAAAAATAAATAAACATTAAAAAAAAAAGATGCAGCCTATGCATTCAGCCTTGCATCTTTCTTTGAACATCTTAAATGGAAGCTTTACCTGTGGTTACATCCTTGAAGAACAGGGGCAACATGATTGCTTCTAAAGCTTAATCGTAAGCAAGTAAAATAGAGTAAATCATTAGAGTAAAAACCTTCTTGTACCTGTCCTGCCTATGCAACACAGGCTCTTGTTGACATAACTGACTGTAATAGGGACATTGCTCTTCAGTATGAAACCCAAGACTGTAGGCTCCCAGAGGACAGAGATTGCCTTGAACCCACTCCCAAAGTATGGGCTCCCAAAAACACAAATTAATTTGATGACCATTTTCCCCTGTAAAACTCAAAAACATGTCTTTGGAAGATATCTTTTCCAGATCCTACTTTATAACATGTAACCAGTGTTATATGTGACCAGTATGAATCTATGCAAGATCAGGAGTATCATTTAAAAAAAAACAAAACAAGGGGTGCCTGGGTGACTCGGTTGGTTAAGCATCAACTTTGGCAAAGGTCCTGATCTCACAGTTTGTGAGTTCGAGCCCCAAGTCGGGCTCTGTGCTGACAGCTCAGAGCCTGGAGCCTGCTTCAGATTCTGTGTCTCCCTTTCTCTCTGCCTCTCCCCTGCTCACACTCTGTCTCTCTCTGTCAAAAATAAATAAACATAAAAAAAACACACACACACAAAAAAAAAAAACAAACAAGGGGCACCTGACTGGCTCAGTCAGTTAAGCATCTGACTTGGGCTCAGGTCATGATCTCGTGGTTTGTGGGTTCAAGCCCCGGGTTGGGCTCTGTGCTGACAGCTTGGAGCCTGGAGCCTGCTTCAGATTCTGTGTCTCCTTCTCTCTCTGCCCCTTCCCCACTCACAGTGTCTTTCTCAAAAATACACATTAAAATTTTTTTAAAACAAAAATTTAAGAAATGAAACAAAACACCTTTATTTCCATCTTTCACCATCCCTTTAAACCTGGGCAGTCGAAGTCCATTTATTATACACTTGGTTCAGGCGGGTTCCTTGGGTTCCATGGTCCCTCTTAGGAATAGAAAATTCCTAGGGTGTTTGAGGGGTTCCTGCCTAGCTCAATCTATAGACTATATGACTCTTGATCTTGGGGTCGTGATTTTAAGTGCCATGTGGGAATAGAGCTTACTTTAAAAAAAAAAAAAAAAGTCCTAAGGTGTTTGAGTCACAAAAAATGACACTTTTTCCTTTTTTCCAGCTGGGGATTTCTCTCTCAATATTTGCCCGAGAGAGGCGTCATGCCTGGTCTTTTTTGTATTACCTCAGCTTACCAACCAGAGGCAAAGGGAGGCGGAGAGAGGAAAAGTAAGGGGAGTGGGAAAGTTCTTAATTTTTACTTCCATGTGATGGTTTAACACTTGGGCATAGTAGATGTTTAAAGCCACCTTTTTTTTCCTGATGGATACTTGTACAGTTACTTTAGAAACCACCCGCATCCCCATCCTCTGGTGGTTATCCACCCAGGAAAAGCACTCTGTTCTGACAGTTCTTTTACTTCCTCTTTCAGGCCCTAGCATTCTGGAGGCCCACTTCCAATTTCTTGTCTGTTGAAACTTGTTATGCTCTGTAAGAACTCTGTCTGTTAGGATCTAAGATGGCTCTCACACTGGCCCATTTGCAAGTGGCCCCAGGGCCACCCCATATAGTTATGCGTGGTGGTGCACTGCATACCCTAGGGAGTACCATTCCCACCATCCTTACAGAGATTTGTCTATTGATTTTGACAGTTTTCCAGCAGGTGGCAATAAAGTGTTTTGTCCAAACTAAATTAGTGGGACTATTTTTCAATAGAAGGTATGAAGTGTCTGGATGAAAGAGAACTTCCTTCTCACGGTGCCATTTAGGCTAGCGGTGGCTCTGTATGGTCCACACTTGGTCTGCGTGAATCTCTCACGTACTCCTTGCCCAAACAAACTGGGGAGGACAGTCCAAACCCAGTGCAGTTTGGGCATTCCTCTGCTCTTCCACCAAAACAGCTGCCAGCCCCTCTCAGCTCCTCTCTATTTTCCAGGCAGGAATCAGACACAGGTCCACTGTGCCTCTCTAACTACAAAGGCACATCTCATGTAGTCTGAGTAGTTCCACTGAAGGTTCCTCTCCCTCAGCTTGAGGTAAAAGGAAGGCAGGCATCTGGTAAGAATCACAGCATACCAGCAACTGTCTCCAAAAAATTATTTTCTCACTTGACTTTTTATAACTTGTTGTACTTAGAGTTATCTACCTGATTCTGTCTAAACCCTTATTTCTAGGGGGAGTCCATTTCAGAACTCACTTTAGTGAGCTTTTTGGAGGGTAGGGGGAGTTGTTGGATTTTTTTCATAATATCCTGTTGCTTTGGTTAAAACAATATTTCTCAACCAGGGATAATTTTTATGGCCATGTCTAGAGGCATTTCTATGAGCTCTTGGTGCTATTGGCATCTAGCAGGTAGAGGTCAAGGACACTGCTAAACATCCTACAATGCATAGGATAGCCCTCCCCACAACAAAGAATTATCTGACTGAAATGTAACATCTTGCAATAAATAGAATGTCTTCATTTGGTAGTCACTATAAGTAAGAAAACACCTCAAAATTACATCACTTATTTTCTTCCTTTTCCCTCCAAATGCTTTACCTATAGATGTAGAGGTTACATTTGAATATATAATTAGTGTCAAAACAGCATTTCAGATAGCTCTTTGGACCCGATGAGAAGTGATTGGTGTGTTGCTAAGACTTGCGCTGGAGGTAAACCCTGCCAGGAAAGTTATCACTTCAGGTGAAACTTTGTAGTTATTTCTTTGTGAGATGACTTTTATAGCCCAGGAAAACAAACACCTTACCCACCTGCTCTGAGCAGAGACTTTATCTCCCTCAGAAGTCAAGTCATATGTCAAATCACTATGGAAGAAATACACACTTCCTGCAACCCCAGAACACATTCTAGATGCCAGGGAGGACTTCAGCATGTCTGACTCCCCAGGGTGACCAGTGTCACTGGGATGATACTGAAGTGAAGGAATAGATCTCTGTAGTCACTTCACAACCGACACCCTTATTATTCAAAGAGAAAGCAAATGAATTTCTGTGCAACCCCACTATGGAATAGTCTGAATTCCCTCTTCTAGTTGTAGCAGGATGTTGAGCCCTTCTCTTGTGCCTTCAATAAGGAAACTTTCATTATTTAAGTATCCTCTTCACCCTTACTGATCTCATATCAGACCAAGGCTATTTGAGGAATAGCATATAGATGAACTTTTGTTCAATCAAGGCTGCTATTATCTTTTTTAATAGCATGCTCATAAGAAACTGGAGCCATAGTAGTCAGCCAAAGCCAAAAAGACATATCCCATCCCCACTAACTTTATCACTTAAAAAGTAAAATAAACACAACAAACATTGAATACTTATGAATGTCAGACTTGGAATAAGAACATAGAACCTATGGGGCACCTGGGTGGCTCAGTCGGTTAAGCGTCCGACTTCGACTCAGGTCATGATCTCACCATTGGTGAGTTCAAGCCCCTCATCAGGCTCTGTGCTGACGGCTCAGAGCCTGGAGTTTGCTTCAGATTCTGTGTCTCCCTCTCTCTGCCCCTCCCTTGCTCACACTGTGTCTCTTTATCTCTCTCAAAAATAAACATTAAAAAAATTTTTTTAGAGAACATTGAACTTACAATAAGAAAACCTGTATTTGAGTTCTAGCCCTTTCACTTAGTAGCCATGTGACTCTGGGCAAGGTACCTAACCTAAATGCACATTAGAGTCCCCATTAGTAAAATAGGAAAAGTAATACTGAATGAATTGGTATACATAAAAGTATTTTATAAGCTCTGTACTCTAATTTTTCACTCTTCTCTCCTATGCTGCTTTCAGAGACCTAAAGAAGTCTCTGGAGATGTTTTGCCACCATCTGGGTTTTTATTACTAGTGATGAGCCCCATGTGGAAGTCTTTTTTGGCAGAAGTTGCTAAATACTTGTAAATCTATTTTTAAATGAAAACCAACAACCACTTAGAGCCTCCAAACTCTTGGGGCTATTTAAGTTTTTTGTTTTTGTTTTTGTTTTTGTTTTTTGAGAAAGAGTATACAAGCAGGAGAGAGGGGCAGATGGGGAGAGGGAGAGGGAGAGGGAGAGGGAGAGAGAGAGAGACAGAGAGAGATAGAAAATCCCAAGCAGGCTCCATGCTCAGCACAGAGCCCAACTCAGGGCTCAATCCCATGACTCTGGGATCATGACCCAAACCAAAATCAAAAGTCAGATGTTCAACTGACTCTGGGATCATGACCCAAACCAAAATCAAAAGTCAGATGTTCAACTGACTGAGCCACCCAGGCACCCCTGTTTTTAAGATATCTGAACCTTGTGAATTGTAACACATATAAGCATACCTCCTCTCTAATAAGGAAGTATATTTACACTTCCCACTTATAGAATAAGACATATGTATTGATAAGGATGGGATATAGATGCAGTTTTATGTGCAGGAAAATCGACTGCCTAGAAGATGATGTTGTAACTACCTGGATTCCCACAAAGTAGCAAAATGCTACTGAATTCAATCAAACTCAGCTAGTTTTTTTTTTTCTGGAAGTATTCCTGTATATTGGGGAAAAAGAAAGGACTAAAAACTCAACAAAATTAAAATTTTCTCATAAAGAAGCAACTCACCATTAGAGAGTGGTATTGTTGGCTCTTCTAAGGAATGCAGTGGAACCTATCTGGGCCACTTTCCCCAGGACCATTGTGCCAGTGTACAAGAATGCATGTTCTTCATAAACAAACAAACAAAAAAAATTACTAGCTGCAAAGAGAAGAAAGTGTTCCAGGGTGTACAAATCCCACGCCAACATCCAAAATAATGGCAAATACTGTTCTGATCTTAGCAACCCAAAGTAACCTTTGAGCCATTTATTTATTCAACACATATTTCTTGAGCAACTATTATGGCCCTGGTACTATATTAAGGGATATAATCATGATCTCTGCCCTAAAAAAGCTTCATCTTACATATCTCTGGAATAGAATGTTTTTGGAATAGAACCAAAGTTAATATAATGTTTATTTCAGCTTCCATATTCACTCACACAGCTACTGGTGCCATCCAGTTTGGGAAGCTAGAACAATTGACAGTAACTCTCATCTCTGCCAAGTACACATTTTTGGCCTGATCACTTGGAATTCAGTGTATGTCAATAATATAAGCCAATGAAATCATCAGCTATAAGGCTAACTTCTTTTGGCTTCTTGATTAAATTCCTATAGTCAACTAGGTATTTTTTCCACAATCAGAACTTTTATTGTTTAAAAAAGGGGGATGGCACCTGACTGGCTCTTTCAGTAGAGCATGTGATTCTTGATCTTGGGGTCATGCATTACAGCCTCATGTTGCGGGTAGAGCTTACTTAAAAAGAAAAAAAAGGTATTTGTTTTTCTTCTCCCCTCTTCCTATACCTGTGTAAGAGGGAAAAAAAATTTTTGTAAGAAGAAAATAGCTTAGCTAAGGGTAGGGAATAAGGTTTTTATTTTATTCTAGTATTTTGTTTGTTTTGAGAGAGAGGTTGCAAGTGAGCGAGTGGCAGAGAGAGGGAGGGAGAGAAAGGAAGAGAGAAGTGGGGCTCCCCCAATGCTGGGCTGGAACCCACGAACTGTGAGATCATGACCTGAGATGAAGTCAGATGCTTAACCAACTGAGCCACCCAAGTGCCCCGATTCTATTTTATTTTATGTAGACTCTGTGCCCAACATGGGGCTTGAACTCATGACCCCAAGATTGAGAGTCGTACACTCCACCGACTGAGCCAGCCAGGCACCCCTCCATGTAAAGGAAACTTAAAAAGTCCTCAGAGGAGTGCCTGGGTGACTCAGTTAAGCATCCAACTTCAGCTCAGGTCATGATCTCACAGTTCATGGGTTTGAGCCCCCCATTGGGCTTTGTGCTGACAGCTTGGAGCCTGGAGCCTGCTTTCAGATTTGTGTCTCCCTCTCTCTCTGCCCCTCCCCCGCCCCTGCTCTCAAAAATAAATAAACATTAAAAAATAATAATAAAATAAAAAATAAAAAGTGCTCAGAGGTTCAACGAGATTTTGACCTTCACAAAAGCATGGGCCTTCTGCTACCCCTTTGGCCAGAAATCCAGGTAAGAGGATCTTGCCATTCTGCATACCTTTCCTCTCCCTTAGAGGCCTGAGGTTTTTGGGTCCTCCTACCATTTGACCAGCCAGCCTCCTCAAATTCCTTTCATTAGGGCCACACCTTCTCTGGCAAACTAACAGCCCAAATACTTGCAGATTACACTCTATATACAACCATATTTTTGCCAAATATTTACACCTGACTGCTCTTTTCCACTAAAGACAAAGGTATAATGATTTACAGAAGCATCCAGTGTTTTTCCAGTCTCCCAGCTCATCAGAAGAGAAACTCTGAAGTATGAGGGCTCACATTCTTATTTCAGTCTTTCATAGTAAGAGAGAAACCAAACTGTACATGAGGGAGAAGTATTATAGTTATTATGCAAGTGTGTTACTTCCCTTTTAGAGTAGGATACTACCTGCATCCTAAATGAGTGTCTTACCAAAAACAAGTACCACAAAAACACTTGTGGAAAAATGAAATGGCCCTTAGTGTAACCAAATTTGTTGCCTTTTAACAACAAATTTTGCTATTTGTTTCTTCTTGTTTGTCTTATGTGTATTGTTTCCCTCCACCTGTAATACTTGGATAGTACATACTCATTCACACACTTGAAAATATTTATTGAGCACCTAGTATGTGCCAGGTACTGTGCCACATTCTGGAGACACAGCAATGAACACACTAGACATGATTCCTGCCTTTTGGGGAACACAGTGTAATTATGTCAATAAGCCTAACTCCAGTTCAAGTGTCCTAAGTATCACCTCATCTGGGCAGCCTCTATGATCTCATCTAGTTGGATAAGGCATCCATATTCTCTGGGCCTCTGGTATCTTGTCCATAATTCACATTGGAGAATTCCCCAAACTAAGATCCCTGAAGGGCCACATCTTCAACTGGAGAACAAGAAAAAAGAACTTGACCTACCAAAGGAAAGGGTAAGGAAATCTGACTGTCTCCAACTTAATTGAGGATGGAGTAGATAAAAAGAAAACTCATCTCTAAGAATCTCTAAACAAGTTTACTAGCATATTGAGGGACCCAGAATTTCACACTACTGGTGTGAACCAGAAAATCCTGAGCTGAAAACTATAAAGGTGATCATGTTAGTGCCCGCCCCCCTCCATCCTGTACCTTGCATAAGCAAAAGTGAATCCTCTGGAAATCCTATAGGTAAGGTTCCAAGAAATATGACCTCATAATAAAATATCACAAAAAAAAAAAACAAGGAAATAATGAACTTCAGAATAATATCAGCAATGACTGCAAGTATTCTAGTTATCAAATATGGAATATAAATAATGTATATGTGTGACATTGTGATATAATAAGAAATACATGTTTGGTCTCTTTCCTGGTTCTTGGCACAGAGCTCCTAAAACCCTTGTAATTTTCTGAGTTATAGGGGTAAAAGGAGTATATTTTCTTATTCATAACAAGCCCCTTTTTCCATCACACCTGAGTTCATGCTAATCAGTTGACTTAAAGAGGGCCCCTAGATAACCTCAGGGTGGGGCTAATGCCAGAAAGACCAAAAGATTAGAGGGGTTAGAACTTGCAGCCCCACCTCTGACCTCCTGGGAAGGGAAGGAAGCTGGAGATTAAGATCTATAAAAACTTGAACAATAAGATTTAATGAGCTTCTGGGTTGGTGAATGCATCCATGGGCTCTGACAGTAGTATATCCCAAATTCCTCAGGGACAGAAGCTCTTAAGCTTAGGAACCTGCTGCACCTGGCCCTACATACCTCTTCATCTGGTTATTCATTTGTAACCATTATAATATCCTTTATAATAAACGAGTAATAGAAAGTGAAGTGTTTCCCTGGGTTCTGTAAGCCATTATAGCAAATTACTGAACTTGAGGAGAGGATCATGGGAACACCCCTGATTTATAGCCAAGTCAGACAGGAGTGGGGGTAACCCAGGGACCCACTACCTGCAATTGGTATCTGAAGGTTGGGGGTGGGGGCCGGACAATCTTGTGTTTGTTTTGGAGTGATTAGATGTGAGATTGACTCAGACCACATTGCTGTCCTGGAAAAGCAAGGGGGTGGGCGTAGAGGGAGGTGCAGGAGCCATGGTAATGTGGACAGCTACTAAAAGCTAAAAAAGACAAGGAAACAGATTCTCTCCAGAGGCCCCCCAGAGCCTTGATTTTAGACTAGTGAGACACAATTGAGACTTTTGACATATAGAACTGTAAGATAATAAATTTGTGTTTTGGGTTTGTTTTTTTTTTTTTTTTTAAGAAAAACGACCTTATATCTTGGAATAATTTTAGGTTTATAGAAAAGTTGCTAAGATAACACAGAGAGTTTCCAGCTAGCTTAAACCTAGTACCTAATGCAAAAAAAAAAAAAAAAAAAAAAAAAAAAAAGACGTTAGAGCAGCTTTAGGTTCACAGCAAAATTGAGAAGGTAGAGACTTCACAGATAATCTCTGCCCCCAATATAGGAATTTGTATTCTTTAAGCCACTAAGTTTGTGGTAGTTTGTTAAAACAACAGTAAAAAACAAATACAAAGGCAAATGATGTTCTGAGGAGGAAAAAAAGATGATGTACCATATAATACATATATACATACATATAATACATATATATACATATATATATATGGTAAATAAAATTGGCTTTATTAAATAATTCATGAATTGGGCTCCCAATTAGAAGGGAGCTCTGAGTTCAAAATGGAAGATTGTTATATGCAGAAGCAGGATGGGACAAGGAAGTTCAAAGAGTGGATTATTTCAGGCCAAGTTACCATCCCTTTGAGAATAGCTGGGGTTTTATCAAGCAGATTACCTCACTAGCATGGACCAGGAAATTCCAGACCGGCTGTTTTAAAATGTGACTCCTGGGAGAGGCTGAAATTGCAGTTAGGTTAGGTATTAAGTCTTGGCAGGACTAAGCACAGGTGACTCCACAGGCCTGTTGTTTCTTTTTAACAATGCTCAAGAAAAATGAGAGAATATTTAACCGAAAATTCAGTATAATTGTTACCTCTAGTGGAGGGTATGGAGCATATATATGCAACCACCCAAGAACAGGGCTGCGCTAGCCTCTATGTGGCCAACAACAGCCCAGAGATCCACAGCTTAGCTGCAGGTGGAGCCTTTGTGCCTGAGGAAAAGGCCCCATCCTCCTGGAGCAGATTTCCTTCCCCTTGGTAGGACCTTTGTGAGTGCCCATCTTGTACCACACTGCTAGCAACCCCACCAAGGGACTTCAGAGGTTCTGCAATATTCTACTTTTCAAGCTGGTTGGACAGTACATGGGGCTTATTTTTTATAATTATCTTTCAAACCATATATACACATATACATTATATACTCTTCTATAAGTATTATTCACAGTTTTTTAAATGGTAAAATATTCAGCTATATGATGAAATGTAGTACCCTTCCACTCTGTGCAGAGCTTTGCCAGTACTTGAGCACCATTCTCACCCTGTGTACAATCTAAAAATCAGGGAGTTCTGAAGGATATTAGAATGATGCTTTGTTTTGGGGGCACGTGGGTGGCTCAGATGGTTGAGTGTCTGACTTCGGCCTAGGTCATGATCTCATAGTTTGTGTTCGAGTCCCACATAGGCTCTGTACTGACAGCTTGGAGCCTGGAGCCTGCTTCAGAGTCTGTGTCTCCCTCTCTCTGCCCCTCCTCCACTTGCGCTCTGTCTGTCTCTCTCTCTCTCAAAATAAACATTAAAATTTTTAAAAAAGAATGATGCTTTGTTTTTAATATATTTTTTTGAATTTTCCAGGCGTATTTTTTTTTTAAGTTATCTCTACATCCAACATGGGGCTTGAACTCACAACCCTAAGATCAAGAGCCATGTGCTCTACTGGCTAAGGCAGCCAACCACCCCTGGAGTGATGCTTTTCTTAACTCCATGCTAGCTCTTTTCAGAGTTGGGGCAAGTTATCCTCAAGCAAGAAAATAAGATTCCCCTTCTTTCAGGATTCCCCCTTTCTTTCTTAGCCCTATCTTAAATGAGGTTTTGTCTGTGTTCTCACCCAGATATTGTACACAGTGGTAGGAGCTAAATGTGCAAACCACAGAGAAGTTAGGGGGCACCTATAATCCAAGAAAGCTCCCTCAGGGGCACCTCCATTGGTTAAGGATCCCACTGTTGACTTTGACTCAGGTCATGATCCTGTTGTTGGAGCACCTCATCGGGCTCTGCTTGGGAATCTCTTTCTGCCCCTTGTGTGTGCACGTGCACGCACATTCTCTCTCAAAATAAACATTCAAAAAATTAAAAAAATAAAAAAAAGAAAGAAAGCTCCCTGAGACCCAAAGAGAAATTTCATTACTAGGTATCTAGTATGTCTGATAAAATCTGACATGCTGACATCAGAGAAAGCAAACAGACAGATGAACTTGGAAGGTTCTGTGCCAGCCTAGGAGTCTTGGATTCTAGATACTGCAACTATGAGATCGCCTTGACTCTTCCAAAGAAGCCTAGGACCTTTTCTTCTCTTTCTTTCTCCTTTTATTTTCTTTTCCTTTCTTAACAGAGCACCTTGGAAAGCAGAGAAGACTATGGAAACACCCCTCCCTCATTCCCATGTAGTCGTGCTATCTTCAGAAGGGGTTACTTGGATCCACTGGTCTATCAGTTCAAGCCTCAAACCATGAAGAAGTTTTGCTACTTAAATGCAAGTTTCTCCTGCCCATCTAGACCTAAGACATGCTTGGCTCTTCTTAACTCTGATATTGGATCTAGACAAGTAACCAACTCACAGAGTGGCTGAGAGATTCACACCAGCACCCTTTTTTTTTAATTGTTTTCAAATGTAAAAATAATATGTAATATTGGGAATATTCATAACATTTAGCAGAATAAAGAATAGGGGCGCCTGGGTGGCTCAGTCAGTTAAGCATCTGACTTCAGCTCAGGTCATGACCTCGCAGCCTGGTCAGTAAGTTTGAGCCCCTCATAGGACTCTGTGCTGACAGCTCAGAGCCTGGAGCCTGCTTCAGATTCTGTGTCTCCCTCTCTCTCTGCCCCTCCCCTGTTCATGCTCTGTCTCTCTCTGTCTCAAAAGTAAATAAACGTTAAAAAAAAATTAAAAAAAAAAACTTTAAAAAGAATAATAATAAAAAAATAAATTTGGTAGCTAACTACCAAACCTACCTCAGAAGAGGCTTTATAGGAGAATGCCTTTTTGCTTAAAATTTCACCAACAATGGATATTCTGTATATTTTTATTTTTTGTCAATATGATGAAAAAAACAATGGTACCCATTATTTCACTTGCATCTTCCTAATTACAAGTAGAGTAATAGAGAGAGAAAGAGAGAGAGAGGGAGGGAGGGAGGGAGGGAGGGAGGGAAGGAGGGAGGGAGATTCATCCCATAACCAGCTTCTTGGCTGGTTGCATTACTTAGGTGAATTACCCATCCAACTTCCATATCCTATAGATGCTTGAAAATAAAGTTGTTTATTTTAAAGTTTATTTATTTCTTTTTGAGAGAGAGGGAGAGAGCACATGCAAGCAAGAGCAAGGGAGGGTCAGAGAGAGGGAAAGAGAGAATCTCAAGAAGACTCTGAGCTCAATCTCAGGAACCGTGAGATCATGACCTGAGCCGAAATCAAGAGTCAGACACTCAACCAACTGAGCCACCCAGGTGCCCCAAAAATAAAGTTTTTCCTGAAACAACCCATTTTGCAGATGAGAAATATGGAAAATATATAGAGATGAAATTTAAACCCTCGTAAAACCCCCTTTTTACTCTTGAGGCTGCACTTTCTCCGCTATGTCACTTTATCAAAAAGTCTCATTTTAGGGGCACATGGCTAGCTCAGTTGGTAAAGCATGTGACTCTTGATCTTGGAATTGGATGTTCAAGCCCTACATTGGGTGTGGAGCCTACTTAAAAAAAAAAAGCCTCATTTTACCCAAATATGGAAACCCCAAAGGGAAGTGACTCACTCAAACACTCACAGCTCCATAGCTAGTTGCCCATCCAGTGTAGACCGCTCGTAGGCTTTTCACCACCCTGGTCTTCCCAGAAAACAATGTTGAAAAATGCCAAAAGGCTGTTCAGGCAAACATTTCAGATTTGCCTGCCTATTATCTGTGTCCTTAGAAATAAAGAACCAACCCAAAGTACAAGGGTCAAAGATAAAATAGAAACACCAAGAAACATGGAGACCTTGGCCCCATTCCATCCATATAACAGTCAAAGAAGAGGGCTTATAGCCCTACAAGTAAGCCCTATTGAAAATGGCTTTGTCACTTCCCAACACCCACCTGCCAAACTACAAAAGTTTTTTAAAACTCTGAAGCTGAATGAACTATTAATCACAAGCATAAGTAGCAAATAGTTTGAGTTCTGCTCTTTATAAAATCAGGATGTTTATTTTACAGTTCTTTTATTTAATAACCCAGAATTCCAAGAATTCCATTTCTTTTTTCTCAAATGTGATTAACCCAATGAGAAATATAGGAAATGTGATTTTCTGATATTATTGTTCATATTGATCATAATCTAAAGAAAATGGGGATGGAGGTAAATTATTTCTAAGACACTCCTAAACTCCTTTCCTTCCAAAAGCACCAATTAAATGCCTGTAAAATGAGTTGATAACAGTTTGAAGCTGGGTTCATGGAAGTTCAATAAACTATTTTTTCTACCTTTGTATGATTAAAACTTTCCAATGATAAAAAGGTAAAAAAAAAAAAAAAAAGGCCTATGTGCAGACAACAGATTGGACACTGAAGGTTCAGTGACAAATAGAACATAGTTCCTGTTCTTTTGAAGCAATAATCTCTCCTGTTATCATGTTAACATGTTACACATTACAAAACACTTTCAAATTTATTATCTGATTCATCCCATAAGCACATATTACAATTGCAAATTCAACTTGGAAGCCACCTAGTATCTTTTCTTTCCTTTTTTCCTGGTCTTTCTTCATTTTCTGTGATAAATCCAGTCTAGGGAGGGACAGATCTCTAACCAACTGGATCGTGGTTTCAGGTTGGAGGGGTGGGCTGAACCAGGATGGGGAGATTTTTCTTTATTCTATGAGTGGGGCCCTGGGAGGAGTTCGTTTCAGGATGCTTCAGACAGAATTATCAGAATTATCAGAATCTTAAATGGCATCTCCACCCTTTTAAATACTTAAGAGTGAGTCTTTCACTCACAAAATCTTTCTTTGAATTCAAGGTGGTTCTCCTGTTTCAAGACAGTTAAACCAGGTCACAAAAAAAGAGCCACTTTCCCAAGATTAGATAGCAAAATGGAGTAAAATTTCCTTAACTTAGACTCACAGAGTCTCTCTTGATGAAGCCCAACCATGAAGGGCAGAGAATTTATGCTTTACAAGTAAATTATGTTTCTCATCAGCTTGATCACCTACTCCACAGAACTGCACAAGTAACCCATTCACCTTCAGAATGTTGTCACCCTCTCAGCTTTCAGAGACCATAAGAATATGTTTCGTGCTGCAATTTCTTTTAGAATTTTCTGCCTACCAATTTTCTCCCATGTGTTTATAGGATCCTTTACTGTGTAAAAATGTTCACTTCTAAACCAGTTAGTCATGAAAATTTTCTTCAGAGAGCTCAGCCATAGTGGCTTGTGCCATCTTGCTCCTTGGTTCTCTAGTTCTTAAGTGTGTGAAGAAGAGCATGAGTTTATGCACATAGACTAGCCTGATTGTCAGAGATAAGCACTCCCTTATTGTTCCCATCTCATCCACAATTACTTCATTCTTCCTGTCTCACGTTTCCCTATTTGCAACCTAGAATTGGGTGCTTCCCCACTCCTTCCTAGAAGTTTAGATAGATTTTGATGTAAAAGCAGGGCCAAGAGCTCTCCAAGTTCTTTCCGAGTCACAGCTCAACAATTGTTTCCTTGCCGAAAGATCTACACCAACCACTATGGTGCAGACAACACAATTTCCCACAACAGAAGTAGACAAGGTAAAAGATGATGGACAGAGGTGAGATGGCTGATAAAAAGCCCCAGTTCCCCTAATCATCACCCCTCCAGCTTTGTTGGGAGACCATAAGGACAATCAGCCTGACTCACAGCCAGCGCTACTGCTCCCAGATCACAGAGAGTTAAGAAGTGAAACAGTGCTGGGCCCCAAGGTTGCTGGATGACAAGCATTATGGGATATATTCGTCCCAGGACTAGCTGTTCCTTTCTCGCCTCCTCAGAGTTTAGCATCAGCCTCATCTCATTCATGTTCTCATTGCTGAGAATCCTTGTTACTGACACAAAGATAAAGATAAAGGGCCAGACTAGAAGACACCCCTACAGCCCCAGGTACAAGAGCTGGCTTAAGTTGAGGAAATCAAATTACTCAAGAATGGGAACCAGATTTTCTCCAGTGGCTCTAAGCACCACCTATTTTCAGCAACTCCTGCACAAGCCATGCTACAGAGATTCAGTAGAGACTGCATGCATGAGTGGCCAGAGGAAAAAAGCTCCTATTATCCCTAAAACTTCCCAGCATCTGCAAGAACACCAAGTAAGGAGAAGGGCAACCAATGAAGCATGGGCTGAAAGTATGACCTCATCAGGGTGAGCTCCCATTGGCTGAAATTACTCTGGGCAAGACTTTCACATAGTATATTAACCCTTGTCAGGAACACAGACCCCATGAGGGACCTCTCTCCTCCCCTATTGCTCCTTATTTTCAAATTAAGAAAAGGGGATTATGGGGAAAAAATAGACCTGTCCTTAACACTTTTCTTAAAGCATACATAAACAGTGGTTATGAGAAGATTTAGATATCCTCTCCCTAGAATGTATTTTTCAGTGTGTTTTGGATAAAAAAGGAGTCACCTGCAACAGATTGATAATGGAAAGTTGGAGAGGAGGAGACAGAGTGAATGATCAGTATCGTTCTAAACCTGCAGTGGAATGGTTAGAGGGACAAAGACCAAAAAGAATAATAAAAATCAAAATGCCTTGGGGCAGACTGATAAGAAACTGATCTTGTTTCTGCAACTTTTTTTTTTTTTTTTAAGTAAAATCTGCCAGCGTGGGGCTGGAACTCACAACCCCAACATCAGATGTTGCACGTTCTACCAACTGAGCCAGACAGGCTCCCTGAAAGTTATTTTTTAAAGTTATCTCCATAGCTACAATCTCCATTTTTAGTGAAAACTGCCAAAAGGTGTCCTGTTTTGTTTTGTGTTCTTTTTTTTTTTTTAAGTAAATATCAGCAGACTCACATTCTCTTGGACTTAAATCCTGTAAGGAATAAAGTTCTCAGTAAACCTGCCTTCCTGCTATCAACACCCCATTATTTGACATAACCAAGAACAAAAGATTCTTTCACGTATGCATCAAAAACTTTTGCATTTAGTGACTAAAGTCAAGGGAAAGGAAGGTACAACTACTAAAACAGCCTTGATTCCATCAAGTAGAAGTTGTTCTCACTTAAGAGCTGATTTGCAAACAAGGCATATGAGGACTGAATATTTGAGCAGGGAACCCTGTTTCCATACTATAGGCAGAGGCTGCTTGGGAACATAATTATATATTTTCTTCTAAATTGTTTTAAACTTAAAATTGACAGAATGTAATATGCTGGATTGTTGCATGTTGTTGTTTTCCTAAGGGCTTAAATACAGCTATTCTCTAGAGAAGTAGGCTAAACCAATGACTGGTTCACTTTCGATACAGTGTAACTCCCACACCAGACTCCTACTTTGTGGCCAGGCCTATTAAGAGTTCGAAACATGTCGGAACCTGTGGCAAACTCTTCAAACTGGAATTCTACAAAAGATAAATTTTACCACAGTGAAACAGGACTAAAGACCAAAATCCTCTGGAGAGAATGGATTCTTATTTGGGGATGTCCTTGGGAAACATATCGTGCAAGGTACAGGCTGTGAGGAAGAGACATTATTCACCTAGTGGTCATGTCCCAGGTGCCTTGTAAAACCTTTTATCTGTGACACCTTCACTCATTCAGGTGACCTTTATGCAGCACTTCTATGTGCCTGGTAGTATTATTCTAAAGATGTGTCAAACTCCTCTTGATTTATGCTTAGCTCCCACCACTACCAGAAATAACCTATAAGTGATAAGTCTATTCCCTTTTGTAAGCTTCCTTAATAAATTTTACTATTTGTTGAGCACCTACTATGTGCCAAGTACTTTCCATCAGAGGTTTCCAAACTTTCTCTCAGTAAGTTGTCCACCATTCCCTTGGGCCAAAAGAAATATCTAACAGCTCCATTTATTAAACAATTAGATCTTCGCGAAGCCTGGGGGGTCAGTTGGATGAGCGTCCAACTCTTGATTTTCATTCTGGGTCATGATCCCGAGGTCACTGGATCAAGGCCTGCATTGGGCTACATGCTAAACATGAAGGCTGCTTAAGGTTTTCTCCCTCTCTCTCTCCCTCTGCCCCTCTCCCCCACTCATGCCCTCTCTCTCTAAAAAAAATAATTAATTAATTTAATTTAATTAAAATACTAAATAATTAGATCCAAACAAATTAAAAAGCATTTACATATTCACAACCTAGTAGTTATTTGGAAAAAATAATGCATGTAAATTGAAAGAAAAATATTTTTATTTTATTCTTTTTTAAAGTCCTTTTTAAAGTTTATTTATTTGGAAAGACAGAGAGACCATGAGCAGGGGTGGGGCAGAGAGAGAAGAGAGGGAGAATCCCAAGCAGACTCCACGCTGTCAGCACAGAGGCCAACATGGGGGTCAATCTCATGAACCATGAGATGATCACCAGAGCTGAGATCAAAAGCTGGAGGCCTAACCAACTGAGCCATCCAGTGCCCCCTTATTTTATTCTTAAATAACCACAATTATTTATTAATGGGATTCATGCACCTACTGCACACTGCTCAACTTCTTAATCGGATCAGATACCACCACCCTCATTCTGTGTTCCACGTTGATTTTCATATGGTATTTGCCTTTTATCTCACTGAAACCCCCACTCTGTGAAGATACCACAACACAGGCCTCAAGGAACAATCTAATGTTGAAATTACCAACTGCCTCTGGTACCCAACATAAGTCATTGTGTTCCCTCAGAAATTTGCAAATCCCATGGTGGTCCCATGTGAGTTCACTGCAGAGCCTTAGGGTGCCCCAACACAGTTTGGGAACCATGGACGTGCACTCTTCCACTTCAGCCTCAAAACAGACCTGCGTTGTAGGTACAACTACAAATGTACAGATCTGGGAAATGAGGCTGAGGACAGTTAAGTAATTTACAAAGCTCACGTAGCTAGTAAGTGGTGGCTCTGGGAACTAAAGCTAGGTCTGCCAGACTCAACATCCACATGCTCTTCCTGTTAACCATGCTACGTCTCATCGGCTCTGCAGGATATTAGAATCAAAGACTCTCAGATCTGGAAGGGATATCAGGGGTAACATAGTCCCAGCACTCAGAAAACTAATGACTGAAAAGTGCAATGATTTGACCAAGGCACGCACCTGCTTTAAAGACAGAGGTGAAGCCCAGGCTACTATGTGGATTCTTCATCCAGTGGCTTCTTGAGAAACCATGCATGGGAAGTAAAAAGAAAAAAGTTAAAATTACCTATCTAGGGGCACCTGGATGGCTTAGCTGGTTGGGTGTCTGACTCTTAATTTTGCCTCAGGTCATGATCTCAGGGTTCATGGGATTCAACCCCACAACAGGCTCTTTGGTGATAGCACTGAGCCTGCTTGGGATTCTCTCTCTCTCCCTCTCTCTCTTCCCCTCCCCCACTCATGTGTGCCCACATACCCATGCACACTCTCTCTCACTCAAAATAAATAAATAAACATTTTTTTAAAAACTGCATATCTAGGGATGCCTGGGTGGCTCAGTTGGTTAAGCATCTGACTTCAGCTCAGGTCATGATCTCAAGGTTTGTGAGTTTGAGCCCTGCATTGTGTGAGCTCAAGCCCCACTGGGGGCTCCTCACTCTCTCTCCTTCTCTCTCTGCACCTCATGGGATTCTCTCTTTCTCCCTCTCTCTGCCCCTTGCTCACTTGCGCTCTCTCTCTCAAAGCAAAACAAAACAAAACACACTGCATATCTAAAATGTCTTAATTGTATCTTCAAATTTGATTGATAGTTTGACTCAGAATTGGATTTTAAGTTAGAAATCAATTTCCATGGGACATTTAAAGGCATTTCTCCATTGCCTTTTAGCTTCTAATGGCATTTTTGAGAAATATGATCATTCTTATTTCTGTCCCTTTGTGGACACCCTGTGTTTCCCCTCTGGAAGCTTCTGGGATCTTCTCTTTTTATTTATTTATTTATTTATTTTTGGTAATCTCCACATCCAACATGGGGCTCAAACTCCCGACCCTGAGATCAAGAGTCGCATGCCCTTCCAACTAAGCTAGCCAGGCGCCCCTGGGATCTTTTCTTTACGCAGGTTCCAGGGTTTGGGAGTGATGGCTGCTGTGCTGCACAACCCAGATTCCCCTTAAGGAATGCAGGACTTACTCCCCCAGCTTCTGGGAATGCTGCCATGACCCGCAGCTGTCAGCCCTCTCCGCAGAATGCTTTGGCTGAAGAAAACCTCCAGCGTGGCCTGTACTGCATAGCTGAGAACATGGGAGTGTGAACAGCTCAGCTCCCTCACCTCAGCTGGCAACAGCTGTGAAGACTCATCCCAGCTCTAGAGCTCCCTGTGGAGCTCAGCTGAGATCTTCCCTGGGCCTGCACCACAACCCATTTCTTCCTCTGCCCAGGCTTGTTTCCTTCTCCTTCCTTCCACAACTATTGACCCCAAGTACACCCTCTCATAAGTGCCCTGCCTGCTACTTTCCATCTCTGAATTGGCTTCCCAGAAAAGCCACCTTGAAACTACAACATGCTTTGCATTCAACATGTCGAACAATCTGTTGGCCCCATATTATTGCTAATGTCTACCTGTATTGTGAATATGATGGCATTATGCCCATTTTATAGATGCACAAACTCTGGCTGTGGAAGCAACAAAACAAAACAAAAAATGAAAAACAAAAAACAGAACAACAAGGCCACACAGGTAGTAAGCAGCAGAAATGGGATCTGAAACAAGGTCTGCCTCAGTGCAAAATCAGTGCAGTGTTCATTTCTGGAGCGGCTATGGGAGTTTTTGATACACACACAGGGTCTCCGGCTTTCTGAGGAAGGAAAGAGGAGCAGGCATCTGCATGAGTGGAAACACGGGAGTCCAGGACACAGCATGAGCACAGTTACCCATCTTTTCTCAGTGCAAGGCGTTTTGTTCCTGTGGGAGAAAACTGACTGTGCCTGCTGCAATGGCTGATGTGCTGTCAGATACCATGGCAACCACTCAGATGAAAGCTGAATGTTTCTAGGTGAGAGGTTCTGATAAACAGTGGACTGGTGAAAAGAAACAAAATAAAGTTGGGGAAACAGAGATTCCATCTAGTGCTTTTCTCTTCGGACAAAGATTTGATATTTAATTTTATTTCCGTCAAAGCTCATGTGATATCGGAGAGATTCTTTCTTTCCGCACCTCAGTTGCTCTTTTGTAAAAATTAAATGGTTGGGGTAAAACTGACTGGCTCAGTTGGTAGAGCATGTGACTCTTGATCTTGGAGTCATGAGTTCAAGCCCCGCGTTGGGCATGCAGCTTACTTAAAAAAATAAATAAAATTGGGGCACCTGGGTAGCTCAGTTGGTTAAGCGTCTGACTTGGGCTCAGGTCTGATCTCACCGTTTGTGAGTTCGAGCCTCATGTCAGGCTCTGTGATGACAGCTCAGAGCCTGGAGCCCACTTCGGATTCTATGCCTCCCTCTCCCACTTGCACTCTGTGTCTTTCTCTCTCTCAAAATAGATAAATAAACATTTAAAAACATTTAAAATAAATAAATAAATAAATAAATAAATAAAATCAAAAGGTTAAAATGAATAAATCCCACGGGTTTAAAAAATTTCATGAATAACCACATACTGCATTGAACACCTATTACCAAATCTTAGACCTTCATTCAGCAAATACTCACTGAATCCCCGCTAGGAGCTAGGGAAAGTTCTAGGCACTGGAGATGTGTAAGTCAACAAAACATTGGAAAACCCTGTGCTGCAGTTGCTCCCATTGCACTGGAACAATCACATAGTGCTCACCCTGTGCCAAGCAGAGGTCTGAGCACTTTAGACGTGACAACTTGTTTAATCGTCATGACGTCTCTATGAAGTAGGTACTATTAACATCATCCCCATTTTACAGATAAAAATGAAAGTACAGAAACATCAAGTTACACCAATCAGTTACGGAGCTGAGAGGTGAAGCAGGAGCCAGGCAGGCTGGCTTCAGAGTGTAGGCTTTTATGTCACTACTAACTCTGGGAAAGTCCAATGGCACTACTTTAAAAACGTATTGTTTTTCAAATTCTTGCCAAAAGATAATGGCCTTGTAAACCTGGCATAGAAGGCCACTTTTGATACAGTCCCAACTTAAAAGTTTTACAACTGAAAGAAAAAATTTATATTTGATGTTAATAGAAATTGAGAGACAGAAGTCATTCTTTTACTAGCCAAGTAAAATTCCAAATAGGAATGATAACCACACGTCACTCCAATACAGTTGTATAGCTATAATTTAAATGAATATAGTGCCAGCTGGGAGCTTTGAGAAATTTATTTTTCTTACTAAATTTCTTTCTGGTTTATATATTCCTTGAAATAATCTGACAACTAGAAATAATCATCTTCACTTCATTTTGTAGGTGACAACTAATAATTATAATACACTGTTTGTGGCTATTGACTAATGTCACTCACAGAAGGCTCTCTATAACAAAGGAGGGTCTGTTGAAGAACTTGCTGGTTCTTGAGCTCTTGGGTGCGCCCTCTGGTGGTGACAATGGTCGTGCCCAAGCTCAGGGCAAGCTCCAAAAGAAAGTGGTTGTCTGAGAAGCATGGGCAAATTTCCAGATTGTTCCATTAGTGCTGGAAGGGCTCTTTGATGTCATCTTGTCCAGGTACCTCATCTTACCGAGTGAAGAGTAAACTCGGGTTCAAGGGGAAAGGAGGCAAGGGCAGATGCAGAGATAGAGCCCAGGCTCTATCTGGCATGATCAATGGCATGATCAACTGTCCCTGTTTTCCCATGTGGAACTTCTGGCCTTAAACTTAGGGAAGTCCAGGGAACAACAGAATGAGTTGGTCACTCTGCCTCTTGGTTCTAGTCGTCCAGTGCTTTTTACTTTTATTATTACTTTTTAAAGAATCACAGGTTTAAAAAAAAAAAATTAAAGTTTAGTAATTATTTTAAGAGAGAGAGAGAGAAAGCGTGAGGGGGAGAGGAGCAGAGAGAGGGAGACACAGAATATAAAGCAGGTTCCAGGCTCTGAGCTGTCAGCATAGAGCCCAACATGGAGTGGAACCCATGGACAGCAGACCTCAAGATCATGACCTGAACCGAAGTCAGATGCTTAACGGATGGTTAAGGTATGGTTCTGACTGCCCTCTATCCAACAAATACCTCTTCTTCCTCCTGACTCAAGTCAGTAATTCCATCATCAGAGTTTAATTACTGCAGCGTAAGCCAAAAAAAAGCTTTACTCCTTTTTCTAACTTATTTTCTTTTATTTTAATTTAGAGAGAGTGTGTTTGTGCATGCAAGTGGGAGAGAGAGGCAGAGGGACAGAGAGAGACAGACAGACAGACAGAGAGAAACTTAAGCAGGCTCCATGCTCAGCATGGAGCCCAACACAGGGCTCTGTCCCAGGACCCTGAGATAATGACCTGAGCCAAAATCAAGAGTCAGAAGCTTATCCAAGTGAGCCACCCAGAAGCCCCACAAAGGCTTTATTCTTATTAATGCAAATTCCCTTTGCAAAGGTTATGAATCAGCTATCAGTCTCTCCAAATAAAAGACTCAGAGCTCAGAAGCTCCAACTACTTCCTGGCCTTTCCAGTGCACCGGTCCTTGTCTGTGTGTACAAGATTCAGGCTCACACGCTCATGCAGGCTCTTTGCCAGTCTGCATTTCCTCTGCCTATGCTCCTTTCCATGCCCCTTCACTCGCTGGGGATATCCCTCCATCCAGATCCCATTATAGGGTCACATGAGACAAGTGTCTCATAGAATAAAGTCTAAACTCCTCTCCTTGCTTGTGAAGACCTGTTTGATTTGCTAACAGGTAAGCTTTCAAGTATAAGGCCTTGGTCTCTCTATATATTCTATAGAATACATTTGCCATATATTTCCAGAACCTAACCTGGTGCACAGTATGCAGAACTGCTCAAAAAATATACATGTCGGGACCCCTGGGTGGCTGTCACTTAAGCATCCAACTTCAGCTGAGGTCATGATCTCACCATTGGTGGGTTTGAACCCTGCAATGGGCTCTGTGCTGATAGCTCAGAGCTTGGAGCCTGCTTTGGATCCTGTGTCTCCCTCTCTCTGCCCTTCCCCACTCACACTATCTCTCTCAAAAATAAACATTGAAAAAAAAAATCTAAAAATATGCATGTTGATCCACTGATTCAGCTCTTTCTGCACACATTTATCACCCAAGACTTCCTGACTAAAGCCTCCTCTCACAAACTCCCAATAACACCCTGACCTTGCACATGCACTCAACGGTCAGAATTTATCGGCTGTACCTAGATTCTTGAGCTTTTTACTCTGGAACTCCCTGCTTTTCATCTCCATCAACCTAGTCTACCCACCCTTCAAGGTCCATTCAAGTCCTGCTTTTGCCACAAGGCTTCCTGAGCACTCCAACCTGCCATGACTCCTCCTTTGCCATATAACTGCTGTGCTAGCTGGCTCTCCAGCTTAAATTGTCCTGGGTTTCTGCACTGCCCTGGGGCTGAAACCTTACACTATTCATCCCCTGGGTTCCTTTGCCTGTGTTGCCTCCCTGAAGATCTGTCTTTTTTCCAGCTCCCTCTCTCAGATGCCTGACACAGTCTCACAGCTTCAACTATTCCCTCTCCGTTGTGGATTCATAATCTAGACCTTCAAAATTCTATCCTTTCTTCCCAGTGCCTGAGCCAAATTTCCAACTACCAACCAAACATTTCGATTGGACTTTGCTGCCATTACCTTTCTCACCAAATGAAGCCCTGACTTGTCAGGTGATACCATTACCCTCCTTCCCTCCAGTCACACAGGCTGGAAAATACTAAGACTGAGGTAGGGATCAGGGATGAGGGAGACAGGCAAATTAAGTACCAAGACATAACATTCTTCTTGAGAGAGATATGTCAATATTTCATCAGCACCACCACCACCACCAGTTCATAGTTCACATGGCAGTCAGAGTGATCTTTTAAAAATATGAGTTGGTTGGGGTGCCTGGGTGGCTCAGTCGGGTAAGCGGCTGACTTCGGCTCAGGTCATGATCTCACGGTCCGTGAGTTCGAGCCCCACGTAGGGCTCTGTGCTGACAGCTCAGAGCCTGGAGCCTGTTTCAGATTCTGTGTCTCCCTCTCTCTGACCCTCCCCCATTCATGCTCTGTCTCTCTCTGTCTCAAAAATAACTAAACATTAAAAAAAATTTTTTTTTTTTTAAATGTGAGTTGGTCATGATGCCTGCATGGCTCAGTAGCTTTAAACGTCTGAAGCTGGGTTTCAGCTCAGGTCATGATCTCATGGTTTATGAGACTGAGCCCCGCATCGTGCTGTCAGCACAGAGTCTGCTTGGGATTCTCTCTCTCCCTCTCTCTCTGCTCCTCCCCTCCTCACGCACGCACGCTTGTGTGCATGACTGTTCTCTCTCTGTCTCTCAAAATAAATAAACTTTAAAAAATTTAAATGAAAGTGTGAATCAGTCAGGGTACTGGGGTGACTCAGTCAGTAGAGCATGTGACTCTTGATCTCGGGGTCATGAGTTCAAGTCTCACTTTGGGTATGGAGTTTACTTAAAAACAAATAAAGAAATTAAAAGCAAAATGTGAGTCAGATTCCCTTCACTCCCCATACATAAAAGTAAAATTGTGCAATGACTTCCTATTGCACATAGAATGAAGGACCCACATGGTCTGGCACGTGTTGCTCCCTTTATCTTTCTCAGCTTTCTCTCTCCTGGACTCCAACAAGATCTCTGAGCATTTACCTTTGGGGTTCCCCTGCTAGGGAAACTTGTCCCTGACTGTTTGCATGGCTAGCATTTTTAAAAACCATCTTCACCTTGAACCCAACCCTAAGTTTTTTGAGAAATATCAGAAGGGTTACTTATGATCTCCCATATTTTGGTTATACTTGAGTTTGTACCTGAAGTGACCTATGTCCTCCTCTCTAATAACATAATTCCTGTTTCTCCTTGATAGTCCAGCCAAGGGGCACCTGGGTGGCTCACTTGGTTAACACTTTGACTCAGGTCATGATCTCACAGTTCGTGGATTTGAGCCCACGTCGGACTCTGCCTGACAGTGCGAAGCCTGCTTGGGATGCTCTGTCTCCCTTTCTCTCTTCCCCTCACCCCTCTCTCTTCCTCTCTCTCAAAAATAAATAAATAAACATTAAAATATTCAAAACTAAACAAATAAGTAAAGTCCAGCCAATATTGTCTCCTCCTTGAGACTGACACAGCTGAAATCATCCCCCGCCATGAATCTCATAGAACTTAGGATCAGAACTATCATTCAGTACTTATTAGACCCTCTCCTTGTTTCAGTGTTGTCAGTTTTTAAGTATGTATGTATATTATTTTATTTTTCAGATATAAAATTTCTTCTGAGAGCAAGGACAGTCTTTATATTCTGAATTGTATCAAGTCCACTACACCTAACTTAACATCTGTACAGCCCTTTATTTCCTTTTTAAAGTGGAAATTCTTTTTTTTAATTAACTTATTTTTGAGAGAGAGAGAACACATGTGAGAGAGGGGCAGAGAGAGGGATTCTCTCTCTACTGAGAAAGAGAGAGAATCCCAGGAGATGCAGAGGGAGAAGGAGAGAGAAAGGGAGAGAGAGTGAAGAGCCTGGAGCAGGGCTCCAGCTCACGAATGGTGACATCATGATCTGAGCCGAAGTCAGGTGCTTAACCAACTGAGCCACCCAGGTGCCCCTGTACAGTCCTTTAAAAGACATTTTAAATAGCTAACGGATATATCTCTTAAAATAATAACTTCACTTAAACTTCCCTTAAAATTAATTCACATTTGAAAATCAAAGCAATATAAAACAATGGAAAAGCCTTGTTCCCATCTTGTCCACATCTATCCATATCCTATCTACCTCATCTCTGAGCCTACAAGAAACCACTTTTATTAGTTTCTTATATATTATTCCTATGTTTCTTTCTTTAAATTTTTTTTTAATGTTTATTTATTTATGAGAGAGACAGAGACAGAATGCGAGTGGGTTAGGGGCAGAGAGAGAAGGAGACACAGAATCCAAAGCAGGCTCCAGGCTCTGCACTGTCAGCACAGAGCCCAATGCAGGGCTCAAACTCACGAACCACGAGATCATGACCGGAGCTGAAACCGGATGCTTAACCAACTGAGCCACCCAGACACCCCGATTATTCCTATGTTTCCTTATGCTAATGTGAATAAATGTTAATATGTATTTTTCTTACTCCCCCTATGTATACAAAAGGGGCACATTCTTCACGCTGTTCTGTACCTTTCTCTTTGCACTTAGCAGCATATCTTGGAGATCTCTTTATAACAGTACATAGAGAGGAGATATTCCTGATCACTTTTTCCAGGCTACAGGGAATACCACTGTGTGGTTAGTTTATTTTACCTATTCCCTGATGATGGGCTGTTTCTATCTTTGCTATTATAAACAATGCTCTAATGAATAATCCTGTACATATCATTTCACATTTGTGAGGCTGTACCTGCAGATAGATTCCAAACAGTGGATTCCAGATTAAAAGGTAAATGCATCTATAATTTTCATAGATAGCTCCAGATTCCGGTTCTCAGGGCTATGGGATTTTGCATTCCCTTCAGCAATGGGAATGAGTGACTATTTCTCTATAGCTGTGCTAACGAACTCTTGGACTTGTGCTTTCTCATCTACAAGGAGAGCAATGGTACCTCAGTGTAGTTTCTGATTCTACTGCTCTCATTTTGACTGAGTTTGAGCATCTCTTCATATGATGAAGTTTTTTTTTTCTTTGACTATGGACTATCCATGTTCTTTGTCAATTTTTCTAGTAAGCTGCTATCTTTTCTCAGTTTCTAGGCTCACACTAGATTAAATTAGGTAGATTAACTTTAGTCCGCAGTATGAATTGTAAATCTTTTCCCCAGACTTATTTGTCTTTTGATTTTACTTATGGTATAATCAATTGTTTTTGATGGGGCACCCGGGTGGCTCAGTTGGGTTAAGCATCTGACTCTTAATCTTACCTCAGGTCTTGATTTCAGGGTCATGAGTTCAAGCCCTACATTGGGGTCCACAATGGGTGTAGAGCTTAATTTAAAAAATTGTTTAAAATAAACAAACAAATAAACAAACAAACAAACAAATAAATAATTGTTTTTGAGGGGCGCCTGGGTGGCTTTGACAGTTAAGCATCCGACTTCGGCTGAGGTCATGATCTCGCTGTCGCCTAGTTCAAGTCTTGCAATGGGCTCTGTGATGACAGCTTAGAGCCTGGAGCCTGCTTCACATTCTGTGTCTCCCTCTCTCTCTCTGCTTCTCCCCCACTTGTGTTCTGTCTTTCTCTCTCTCTCAAAAATAAATAAAATGTAAAAAAAAAAAATTTTTTTTAAAAGAAGGTATACAATGACAAGTGCATGAAAAGATGCCCCACAGCATATGTCATCAAAGAAGTGCAAATTAAAACAATAAAGAGATACCATTACACACCTACTAGAATCCTCCAAATTCAGAGCACTAACACCACCACGTGCTGGCAAGGATGTGGAACAGCAGGAATGCTAATACACTGCTGGTGGGGATGCAAAATAGTACAGCCATTTTGGAAGATAGTTTAGCAGCTTCTTACAAAACAAATCATCCTCTTACCATGCAACCTAGCAATTGTCCTTCATATTTACCCAAAGGAGTTAAAAACGTACGTTCTCCCAGGGCACCTGGCTGGCTCAGTGAGTTAAGTGTCCAACTTTGGCTCAGGTCATGATCTCACAGATTGTGACTTCAAGCTCACATCAGGCTCTGTGCTCACAGCTCAGAGCCTGGAGCCTGCTTTGGATTCTGTGTCTCCTTCTCTCTCTCTGCCCCTCCCCAATTTGTGCTCTGTCTCTGTCTCTCAAAAACAAATGAATGTAAAATAATTAATTAGCTAATTAATTAATTAATTAAAAAACAGACACAACTCCATTCTCATGGAGTTTACATTCTTGTGAAGGAAACAGACAAATAAAACTAGTATGTAAAATATCTAAAGTGTTAGTGTTGATAAGATTTGCTATCAGAGTAGATGTGGGGTTGAGGAAGAGGAGTCTAGACTTCCTTCATGATTTTTGCTCCGAGCAGCTGAAGGATAGAGTTACCGTTTACTGAGATGGGAAGACTAGAGGATCAAACTGGGAGCTGAGGAGGAAGAGAATGGGAAGCTCTGTTTTGGACATGCTACATTTGAAATGTCTGCTGGATAACCAATTAGGCCCCACTTGAGAATGTCAAGTAGGCAGTTGGATATACAAGTCTGGACTTCAGGTGAAGTCTAATGAAAAATATAATTCCAGTGTAGTAACCAAATGGGAGCAAATATAGATAGAAAATAGAAAATGTCTGAGGAATAAGCCTCAGGGCACCTCATTATTAATAGCTCAGAGAAATGAAAGGGAACCAGCAGACTGAGAGAGGGTGACCAAAGACACAGAAGTAAAACCAGGACTCCCTGGAGTCCTAGAAGCTAAAAGAAGCAACGGTTACTAGTTGGAGCATGGATCATCTATGTCAAGTGCTGACACAAGATCACATAAAATGAAGACTGACAATGAACCCCAGATTCAGTGATGTGGAGAGTGATGGTAATCTGGAATAGTTTGAATGGAATGGTGAGGATGAAGGACTAACTGAACTAGATTTAAGAGACAATGGAAACAGAAATTAGAGACTGTGAGTAGGGAGAACTGCTTCAAAGAGCTTTGCTATAAAAAGAACAAGCAAAATGGAATGTTGGAGAGTAGTAGGGTCAAGAGATAATTTTTAAAAAATTATTTGAGGGGCGCCTGGGTGGCTCAGTCGGTTAAGCATCTGACTTCAGCTCAGGTCATGATCTCACAGTCTGTGAGTTTGAGCCCTGTGTTGGGCTCTGTGCTGACAGCTCAGAGCCTGGAGCCTACTTCAGATTATGTGTCTCCCTCTCTCTCTGCCCCTCCTCTGCTCATGGTGTCTCTCTCTCTGTCTCAAAAATAAATTAAAAAAAACATCAAAAAAATTTTTTTTAATTTAAAAAAAATAATAAAAAATAAAAAATTATTTGAGAGAGAGAGAAAGAGAAGGGGAGGGGCAGAAGGAGAGAGAGAATCCCAAGTAGGCTCCACACTCAGCGTGGAGCCAAATGTGGGGCTAGATCCCACGACCCTGAGATCATGACCTGAGCCAACATCAAGAGTTGGAGGCTCAACAAACTGAGTCACAGAGGCACCCCAAAATATGATTTTTTTTAATGGGGAAATTTTTTTTATATGCTGATGGAAAAATCCCATAGAGACAAGAGAATTCAGGGATGAGAGCTGACATACATGGGATTGACTAACTTAGACAGAAGCACAACCCTTCATTCACTGCCTCAGGAGAGAAGGTCGAGAGCACAGATGCAGGCAAGTGGATATAGGTGGCAATGGAAGCTGACACAAGCTCTCTTCTGATTATTTCTGTTTTCCCAGTAAAACAGGAAGTGAGTCAATTGACAGTGTGAAGAAGAGAGAAAAAATAGAGAACTGAGGAGAGAGAAACTATGAAATATTCATCTAGAAAATGGAAGGGTAAATGGACAAGAAAATCAAGTAGGATTGCTGGGAAGTGTTAAGAGACCTCTTTGGGTTAGTGGTCATGACTAAGTGAAACCAGGCAGCATGCCTATGTGTTTCTCTAGCTGCATTCAGTTATGCAAGTACAGGAGTGATTAAGCAAAGAAATGGATTTGATGACAATTTGATTGGGTTTTACTTGGCCACACCACTACAGAGAATTAAGTCGAGACAAGGATGAACTGAATCCAGGCAAGGAAGTTGAGGATGGATACAAGTAGTCAATAGGATTGACAATGGGATTCCAGCTGAGTAAGGAGGGACATGAGGACATGAGGGGGGTAAAGGACAGGAGATTGATTAACTGTAGGTCCCATGGCACAGAACGATAGATGGAGTTGGGATATCAAAGGAAGCAAGTTAGAAAGTGAGGAGATAGATGGAGAGTAAAATATATAAAATTGAAATCATTTCATAAGGTATCATCTTGGGAAGGGAGTAGCTAAGAAAGAATGGTAGAAAAGGTCACCCAAAGAGATGAGAACAAGGAACTGAGAGGCCAGGGACTTGAAAGGATCCTCTATATAAATACTGAAATAACCAAGAAAATGGAAGGAAAGTGTGCTGTTGACAGTCTCTAAAATGACCCAGGTGGTTCTCACTTCCCAGTATTCATGCCCTGTGTAATCCCTTCTTCCTGAGTAGGGAGGAGCTGAACCACTGACTCATTTATAACAAATTTATAACTCATTTATAAACATGTTGCTCGTTGGTATCATGAGCAACACGTGATACCAAGCTGGGTGAATATGGCAGAAGTGATGGGATATCATTTTCATATAAAGTTATAAGAAGACTATAGTTTCTCTCATAGACATTCCCTCTCATTCTCTCTTGGGTCACTTACCCTGGGGAAAGCCAGCTGCCATGTCATGAGGCAACCCTGTGGAGACCCCATTTGGTGAGAACTGAGACTGCCAACAACAAGGTGAGTAAGCTGGGAAGTGGATTCCCTCATTCTCACCCCAGTCAAATCTACAGATAAAACCCCAGCCTCAGCCAAAGCCTGGCTACAACCTCCTAAGAGACCCTGAGACGGAAGTACATAACTAAGCCATGCCCAGATTCCTTACTCACAGAAACAGTGACATGACAAATATTTGTTGTTTTAAGCCACTAAGTATCTGGGTAATTTGCCATGAGGCAATAGAAAACCAATACAGATTTTGGAACCTGGAAGTAGGGTACAGTTAAAAAAGAAAAAAAAAACACTAAAAATGTTGGGCTTTAGAAGAGGTCAGTGGCTTTGAGGAGAGTTTTGGTGAAAGTTTAAAGAGACTTGAAGGCACTTTTTGTGGAATTTTGAACTCGGAGGAGGCCACTGGTGAGGGCTTACAGGAAAGTAAGAAAAATCATTTTGGAAAGTGGAGGAAAAGGAGTAATTGTTATGTAAAGACAGAAATTTTAGTAACACTTTCATTTTCATTTATGAGGTAGATAGAAAATATGGCCTAATGAACAGAGTGATTTAGCTAAGGAGATTACCAAAGCAAATTGTTGAAGATGCCAGCTGGTTTATTATTACTGATCAGAGTAAATGTGAGAGCAGATAGATAAATTGAAGAAAGGATTGTTAAACAAAAAGGAGCAAGGGCTTGATAGTGTCTAAGATCTCTACCTTCTCTAGACACCAATGATGCTAAAACGAAGAACTGGTGGGGGCCCTGGCTGCCTCAGTTGGTGGGGCATGCAACTTTTTTCTTTTTTTTTAATGTTCACTTTTGAGAGACAGAGATAGAGTGCAAGCAGGGGAGGGGAAGAGAGAGGGAGGCACAGAATCTGAAGCAGGCTCCAGGCTCTGAGCTGTCAGCACAGAGCCCAACACAGGGCCCAAACCCATGAACCATGAGATCATGACCTGAGCCCAAGTCGGATGCTCAACTGAATGAGCTACCCAGGCACCCCAAGCATGCGACTCTTGATCTGGGGTTGTGAGTTCAAGCCCTATTTTGGGACTAGAGCTTACTTAAAATTTATTTTAAATGGAAAAAAATTAAAAATTGGCTTTTGAGCAGAGATTAAATCCAGGACACTGAGAAAAATATGGTTTAAAGATGAAGCTGAGGACTGAAAACCCTTTTGTTAAAACCTCAGAAAGGTTAAGGGAGAGGCCTCAGAATACTAACTACTAAATCATCCATAGGCTCTTTAATCAGATTAAGGGTGTGCCTCACAGATCTGTTGGGAGGAAAGTGTATTTTGCATGTTGCAGGGATGTGAATCATTAGCGAGCCAGAAAGTCAAATATAGTAAGTAGGCAGGCCCGCAAATGGTCCCCAATGATCCCTGCCTCCTGGTATTCACACTCTTGTATAATCCCTTTCACTGAATGTGAGCTGGACTTGTGGGCTCACTTCCAACATATAAAACACAGGAAAAATGATGGGATGTTACTTCAGCGATTAGTTACAATAAGACTGTGGTCTTTGTCACAATTGCTCTTGCTCTCACCTTCATTTGGTCCTTCACCCAGGGGGAAGCCAGCTGCCACATTATCAAGCAGTCCTAAGAGGGCTTACACAGGAAGCACCCAGCTAAGCAGCAACCAGAATCTTGACCCACATATACTATAAGATGATAAGTATTTGTTGTTTTAAGCCAGTAGTTTTGAGGGTAATTTGTGACACCAAAACAGATAACTAATACAGACTGACAGTGATCCAGGACCTAAAATCTTGAAGAGACTAGAGATGGAAGAGCACAAAGTATTAGCCACGACAAAGAAGAGAAATGAGTAGGAAGGATGAGCAACATGTGATAACAAGCTGGGTGTCTTTATGGAGAAGAGAGGAAGAATAGTCCAGGAGTGTCAATGAGTAGTGAGGAAGACTTGAGTGGCACAAGTGTATGAGAAAAAGAGTCATTCCTTGGGAGGGCTGGAAAGAACAATGTCCTTCGTCGAGCGAGGATTCAGTTAAAGCAAGAAAGAGAAGGGAACATTAGAAGAAGCTGAGGATAAGGGGAAAGATGCTGGTGACTGACTGCAAAATCTAGAGGATTCAGTGAAGTGGTTTTAGGAGATAAGAAGGGGAAGGAGTTGGAGCCAGAAGGGAAGATATACAGAGCAGAGGGGGGAGCACAGTCTGAGGATAAGGGCCTTCTTGTTCTTCCTGTAGCAATTGACAAGGCAAGGATAAAGAGCAAAATGAAATTATTCTTGGTAGTACCAAGGCAAATCTTTGCAATGAGGTTGTATCAGTGGAAGAGAGTGATGTGAGGTCCTGCTAGAAGTTCTAGGGCTATCACTTGACTCCTACTGATGGAGGCAGACAGTCGTGTGGAGGAATAGTCATTTCCCAAGCACAGGGGCTCTCTGCTGACCTCAGCAGGAGGAAGCTTTGAGGCAGGCACAGGAGCAGTCTCATTTGGAAAACATGGCTATCCTCTTGACCTCTGTCAGGACATTCTCAGGACACTACTAAAATATGTTACCCACCAAAATAAGGAAGTAAACAGAGATTTAAAAAAAGAAACCACAATACTGAAGAAACAGAGGGGCGCCTGGGTGGCTCAGTCGGTTAAGCGTCCGACTTCGGCTCAGGTCACGATCTCGCGGTCCGTGAGTTTGAGCCCCGCGTCGGGCTCTGTGTTGACTGCTCAGAGCCTGGAGCCTGTTTCAGATTCTGTGTCTCCCTCTCTCTCTGACCCTCCCCCGTTCATGCTCTGTCTCTCTCTGTCTCAAAAATAAATAAACGTTAAAAAAAAAAATTAAAAAAAAAGAAACAGATGTACAACAAAGTGCAGAAGCAAAGTGAACCCCTATCCTGAGAGTGAAAGAAGATACTAAAATGACTAGAGCAGGTCTGAGAGCTAAATGTCTTGAGAGGTGTTTTAGATAAGTGGCCTAGTCTGGGCTTGGAATGGTGATAGCTATGCAGAAAACAAGCAAACAATAAAAGAATAAAAAATTATTCATTCTAGGGAAAACAAAAAGACTTGTTTGGAAATAAAAGTAAGCCTAGTTTAGACTCCTCTAAATAGGAGGTGGGAAGATGAGAAAGATGGATTTGTATTTGGCAGGTAGGGAGAGAAAAAAAGGCAAATCCTCGTCCTCCATGGTCAGAAGTCAACAGATAATATCTAAAATTGAAAAGTCAATAAATAGGATTCAAATAGGTCTTTTTACAAATATGGAAGTAGGAGGTGCCTGGCTGGCTCAGTTGGCAGAGCATGTGATTCGTGATCTCAGAGTTGTGAGTTCAAGCCCCACAATGGAAATAGAGATTACTTAAAAATAAATTTTGGGGGCACCTGGGTGGCTCAGTCTGTTGAGTGTCTGACTCTTGATTTTGGCTCAGGCCATGATACCAGGATCATGGTACTGAGCCCCAAGTTGGGCTTTGAGCTGAGCATGGAGCCTGCTTAAGATTCTCTCCCCTCCTCTTCCTTTGCCCCTCTCCCCTGCTTGTGCTCTCTCTCTAAAATAAAATAACTAAATCAAAATAAAATAAAATAAAATAAAATAAAATAAAATAAATAAGAAATATGGAAGTAATACTAACAGCATCAAATAAAAAAAGTGAAAGTTGTTGTTTCTTGAGAGGAAAAAGGGGGTATAGTTGAAGAAGGCTGTGGCTTTTCTTAACAGATCCTGTAGAACTATTAACTTTTAGGAGAATGTTTTTGATTGAATATAAAAATTAAGAAAAAACAAGGTAGATTGCTATGTAGTGTTATAGGAAGAGGTCCCTGAGATAAAAATTTAAAAACTACGTTAAGGAATAATAACACAGTTCTGTTTTTAAAGTCATATTACGTATATATTGGGGCACCTGGGTGGCTCAGTCGGATAAGCATCCAATTTTGGCTCAGGTCATGATCTCACGGTTTGTGGATTCAAGCCTCACGTCAGGCTCTGTGCTGACAGCTCAGAGCCTGGAGACTGCTTTGGATTCTGTGTCTCCCTCTCTCTCTGCTTCTCCCCAGCTTTCACTCTCTCTCTCTCTCTCTCTCTCTCTCTCTCTCTCTCAAAAATAAATATTTAAAAAATAAAAAAATAAAAATAAATAAAATTACATTATGTATATATGAACATTTGTATATGCAGAAAAAAGAATCCACACTAAACTGTTCATAATGGTTGCCTACAAGGAGTAGATGGGAGAGAATCAAATTTTACATTATGTATTTCCATTTTATTTTTATTTTTTGTAATGAGCATGAATCACATATACTTTTTTAAAGCTCATTTATTCATACACACACATCAAATATTTGTTTGGATTATAACTTCTTTAATTATGCCTTATAGTCACATGCACATTGCAAGTTTTTCACAAAGAGAGATCATTTTAGCAGCTTTACTGTATATTCACCAGTGTCACACACTGGCCTGGCTACCCACTAGGCAGGTGCTTATAAAGGCTAACACTGCAGTAGAGAAGCTTCCAACTGAGCAACAAGGAACCTGTTGTACCACTCATTGCCACCAGGTGGCAGGTCTCTATCAGAAGTCCCATTGTCTGGAATTTCCTCTTTATTCATTCCTGGCTCCAACAGAGTACTTTATTTACCTCACTGTATTATTATAAATTGTTTAAACTTCTTTTTCAGAGCAGACTGAAAGCTTTCCCAGGATAAAAACATCGACTAAGGATAATTCAAATTAGACCCATAGGTGTTGAGTACTGGTCTGAACTCAGTAGATAAATATTTTTCAGAATGAATAAATGCATGGATAGATGGACAGATATTTCTCTGAAAACTAATAGAATCCCACAATCATCTCCATACTTTCTTCCTCAAAAATCAATCAAGAAACATTAATTAGGGATTTCTGTGTCCTATCCAGTGCCCAAAGATGGGAGTTCAGAATGGTGAGAGAGTAAAAAACAGAATAAAGGGGGTTAGCCACCTGAATCTCTCCTTACAGGAACCCGTCCAACTGCAAACCTCCTGTGGCTAATAGTGAAGATGAAGCTTCTGTCATCTGGGCACCTCAATCCAGTGGGAGAAATATGCTGCTATCCTAGAAAAGATCCCCCTGTGGTTGGGATTGACAAGGCCTAGCCCTAAGGAGCTTCCAGAATGAAGAGAGCAACATCTTCAAACTTGAAATAGATCTAGTCATGGCTTGCAGATTCATTCCTTCTAATGTACCTCAGCCCTCACAGGCCCATGTATTCAACAGACCACCAACTGCTCCCACTTTCCACACAGGAGGTCCTCTTATTTTCCTCCCTACACCAGGAACTCTGGATCTGAAAGGGATAGAGAACTTCAAGCATTCTCCTCTTCCTTCCTTGGACATGCTGTTGAGGAACTTATTCATTGAAGCTAGTCACTGAGGGTAAATTTGGGGGGCAAAGGGAGGGTCAGGAGCTCAAGCAGCTGTGGCATTTGGACTGGAAGTCAAGGATCCCCAGGGGGTGGGAAGAGACAAGTTTCCAAGGAGAAGGGGTGGAGACCAGAGACTGAAAATCCTTGAGCTCTGCTCAGTGTCACAGTTTAGAAGAATATGCATAGAGGCTCATTCTCCCCCCTGCTTCGCCCTTCTCCCCCTGCTTATCTAATTAGCAGAAGAGTGTAAAAAGTCAGAAATCCTACCTCTTTCTCTACTCTGGCATTCTTCAGCCACCTCCACCCTCTCTCCACCCTCTCACTCCACTGCCCCCAACCCAATTTGCTCCACAATCTAAGCAGTGCTTATAGGTCAGAGCCCTGGAGGGAGCCTGGAAAAGAAATGTGGGGGAACAGGGATTTGGGAGTTTAGTGGGAGTACACAATGGAAAGAAGCACTAGAATTCACACCATCATCATGGTAGGGTAACCAACCACCTGGTGTGCCCAACACTGTCCAGGTTTAAGCACTGGAAGTCCCACTCCATGGGAAATCCCTCAATCCTGGGCAAACCTGGATAGGATCCAGGTTTTCTTGGCCTCAACTCACTGTGTGACCCTGAGTAATTCCCCTCTCTCTGGGCCTCAGTTACCTCATAAAATGGGACCCTCTATATCAGACACTGTTCTATGAATTGTCTCTAGAATTTTTTTTTTTTTAAGTAGGCTCCATGCCCAGTCTATAGCCCAGTGAGGGGCTTGAATTCACAACCCTGAGATCAAGACCTGAACTGAGATCAAGAGTCAGACACTTAGCTTAACCGACTGAGCCACCCAGGTACCCCGAGTCCTCTAGATTTTTTGAAGCTGGGTACAACAAGGGTGACTCTGGCCTATTCCTCATTTATTATAGCCTTCAGCACCTCCCATAGGATTCTTGGAACCTCAACATCCTATAAAATTAGAGGCAGAAGAGGCCTTCAGAATTATCTGATCTGGCCTCCTTTCTAGTTCTATGAACATATTTCCAGAGGTGCATGCATTTATTCATTGGATTCTACTTTCTGCCTTACATTATAGTTATTCACTTTAGCCTCTGTTTACAAGACACTAAGCTCTTTGAGGGCAGGTAGCAAGACTTATAGCTCAGCAAGAGTTAAAACCTTGTGCATAAATGGAATAGACAAATATTTGGTGTTAAATTCCACATAGAAATCTTTTGCACTGGGACACCTGGTGGATCAATCAGCTGAGTGTTCAACTTCAGCTCAGGTCATGATCTCAATGGTTTGTGAGTTCAAGCCCCACATTGGACTCACTGCTCACTTCAAATCTTCTGTCCTCCCTTCTCTCTGCCTCTTCCCTGCTCTCTCGCTCTCTCTCTATCTCAAAAATAAATAAAACATAAAAAAAAAATATTTTGCACTGTATCTCCAAATAATGTAGAGGGAGAACACAGTCTCCATTAGTGTGCTGGGAGCACAGTTTGTCCCAGCTCAGAAAGCTGACTGGTAAATCCTCAGAAATTTTGCAAACTGGTTGCTAAACACAGTGATTATTAAAAATTGAGTAGATTTTATCGAGAGTAGAGCATGCAACTCTTGATCTAGGGGTTGTGAGTTCAAGTCCCAGGATGGGTGTAGAGATTACTTCAAAATAAAATCTTAAAGGGTGCCTGAGTGGCTCATTTGGTTAAGTATCCGACTTTGGCTCAGGTCATGATCTTGCAGTTTATGAGTTCGAGCCCCACATCGGGCTCTGTGCTGACAGCTCAGAGCCTGGAACCTGCTCCAGATTCTGTGTCTTCCTCTCTCTCTCTCTGTCCCTTCCCCACTCACCCTCTGTCTCTCTCTCTCTCTCTCTCTCTCAATAAATAAACATTAAAATAAATTTTTTTAATAAAATAAAATCTTTAAAAAATTAAATTACATGAACAAATTATATTGAAAACAAAGATGACAAGTACTCAAAATTAATCTTTTCCGAATTATTTTCGACATTTTACTATTATCTATACTCTTAAGGTTATTTATATGTCTATTACACCTATATGATAGAATACTATATAATGATGTGACACTGTTCATTTCTTCCTAAGTCCATGATGGTAGTTTGAAATAGGCCATGGTGGGAGTATTTACACCATGGAAATCAACAAACACTACCAATCATGGCTCCTGTCACACCACAGCTGGTTGTTAAGCACTACTTACCAGCATGCCATTGGTTCAGAGACACTCTTGTCTTGTGACAGGCCCACTCTACCTCCCTGTCATCATCTCCTGTGGTCTTCAGATCCAGATTTCCCTTCCTGGAAAAGAAAAACCAAGAGTTGGATCATCACTTAAAAACTAATGAGAGAGGGACACCTGAGTGGCTTAGTCAGTTAAGTATCCAGCTTGGACTCAGGTCATGATCTTGTAGTCCGTGAGTTCAAGCCCTGTGTCGGTCTCTGTGCTGACAGCTCAGAGCCTGGAGCCTGCTTCAGATTCTGTGTCTCCCTCTCTATCTGTCCCTCCCCTGTTCTCTCTCTCTCTCAAAAATAAATAAACATTAAAAAAGAAAAAAAGAAAGAAAACTAATGAGATAAAGGGGCACCTGGGCAGCTCAGTCGGTTAAACAGCCAGCTCTTGGTTTCAGCTCAGATCACGATCTCAGGGTTCGTGAGTCTGAGCCCCACATCAGGCTCTGTGCTGACAGTGGCAGAGCCTGCTTGGGATTCTCTCTCTCCCTCTCTCTCTGTTCCTCCCCAGCTCTCTCACAGTCTCTCTCTCTCAAAATAAACTTTAAACAAACAAACAAAACAACTAATGAGATAGGATGGCTGGCTTAGTTGGTAGAGCATGGGACTCTCAACCTTTGATGGGAGCCTACTTAAACAGTCAAGCAAACAATTAATGAGACAATAGAGTTGGGGTTAAGGAAATGGATGCACAATGACTGTAAATGATTGGTAGACTCCAGTGTGGAGTGTCTATCTCTGGTTCATCTCTGTGTCCACATGAAGGACTTCCATCAGTCCAGCACAGGGATCTTATGTAGACATAGACCCAAAGCACTCTGAAGAAAGCATTGGTTGTTCTCTAGGTATCTGTCTTACAGATCTGTCCTGATGGCCAACTAAAGGATTCAAAGATAAATAAGATGAATCCATATGAAGAGCTAGGGAAGACAAGACTTCCCCATTTCTGGCCTATAATTACCTTGGGGACTAATAAATTTTGTAAACCTTAAAAGTAGGATTACAACATGTAGAAAGCTGGGGAAGTCTATAGAAGTCATTCATTGTTCAACATTTTCTGCATTCCCTCATTTTACGATGAAAAAACTGAGTCCACGTGGTAATAAATAGTTTACCCAAGGTTATACCACAAATTAGTGGCCAAAGCAGAAGGCTCCTAAGACCTGGGAGTAAAGTCCTTTCTTAACATTCTAAATTCCCATTGGAGAAATTATGTGAGCTTTGGAAAATCTGAGCGGAAATATACACAATGTTTGCACACAAAAAGCTCACTACCTTCTCCTGTTTCCTATAGGGGATACAGAAAAATAAGACCCAGGTGCTCACACACAGGAAGTGAATGTGGAGTCGTTCCTAAAACTCTTTCAAAGAGCATGGCGGGGACTACCTCAGGGCTAACGGTGCTCTGACCCAACAGTGGCACGGAAATCAACGCTGCTGTCTTAAGAAGGTAAAGTTAAACATTAGATTCTTTTTTTTTTTTAATTTTTTAAAATGCTTATTTATTTTTGAGAGGGAGAGAGACAGAGAGCAAGCAGGACAGTGGCAGAGAGAGAGGAAGACACAGAACCCGAAGCAGGTTCCAGGCTCTGAGCTGTTGGCACAGAGGCAATGTGGGGCTTGAACTCACGAACCATGAGATCATGACCTGAGCTGAAGCTGGACGCTTAACCGACTAAGCCACCCAGGCACCCCAGGCATTAGATTCTTGACTGGGGAAAGTAGGAGGCAAACTCAGTGGGCTTTTTCCAAGTGACTCAAGTCTCAGATACCTCTTTTCCCCAAGGAGAGAAGCCCACAAGCAAGCAGAGGAAGACAGTTAGTTGCTGGGCCAAGAGGCAGAGCTTTAGTTCATTAAGGACACTTTGCATTTGTGACATTCGCACCTATCCTCTTAGAAAAATGAAACAGAGGGCGCCTGGGTGGCGCAGTCGGTTAAGCGTCCGACTTCAGCCAGGTCACGATCTCGCGGTCCGTGAGTTCGAGCCCCGCGTCAGGCTCTGGGCTGATGGCTCGGAGCCTGGAGCCTGTTTCCGATTCTGTGTCTCCCTTTCTCTCTGCCCCTCCCCCGTTCATGCTCTGTCTCTCTCTGTCCCAAAAAAAAAAAAAAAAAAAAAAAAAAAAAAAAAAAAAAAAAAAAAAAAGAAAAATGAAACAGAAAAAAATATATATACAAATTAGGAGCCCAAATTTCTTATCATTAGATTCAGCATATCTAGAATTATTACATCAAAATGCTGTAAAAATTTCTAAACACTTTCATTTCTGTACTTAGGTAACAGGTAACAGTTCACACACTAACACCAATCCTAGCCCATACTTTGAGTGCACTGCCCTAACAAAAAAGCCTGATCACTTCTTGGCCCCTGGAGCTCCTTTGGTGGGGGGGAGTGCTTGAGCTCCCTTTCTCACCCAAATCAGGCACCAGAGGGCTGGGATGTGATCTAGATATTCAGGGTCACAGGGTGCTGAGTCAGGATGGTGCCTCCTCAGCCCTAGAAAAGAGTTTCACCAACCAAGTAGGAGCTCCACCCCTTCACTATGTGCCCAAACCTACCTAAATGGTGCCTCAGGTCCCTACTAGGGGCCACAATTTCTTTCATTCATTTGTTCATTCATTCATCTGTTCGCTCATCCAGGCATCATCTCAAGCACTAAAGTCAATCTAGAAGAGAGATTCCTGGGGTGCCTGGCTGGCTCAGTCAGTAGAACATGTAACTCTTGATCTCAGGGTCATGGGTTCAAGCCCCATGTTGGACATAGAGATTACTTAAAAAACAAAATAACAAAAAATAAAATAAAACAAAATTAAATTAAATTAAATTAAATTAAAAAATAAAATAAAATATTCTTGCCTAAGGAGCTGATGTCCTAGCAACAGACTGGTGTCAGAAGGGCATCAGTCCTGGGGTGCCTGGATGGCCCAGTCAGTTAAGCGTCTGACTTTGGCTCAGGTTATGATCTTGTGGTTTGTGAGTTCAAGCCCTGCGTCAGGCTCTGTGCTGACAGCTCCGAGTCTGCTTCAGATTCTGTCTCTCCCTCTCTCTCTCTGTCCCCTGCCAACTCGTGGTCTCTTTCTGTCTCTCTCGCTCTCTATCTCAAAAACAAAGAAAGAAAGTCATCAATCTTTTCAAATACAGCCCTGGGTGGCCCGAAGATTGATTCTCACATATAAAATGAAAGACCTTCTAGGAATGAAGGAAATTTACCAGAACTTACTTTGGTGGAATGTAATAGAAGGGCCTATTACAGAGATACCCTCTGAAGTGATCTGTTTCATGGTCCCATGATTCCATGACTTTACAGTCACCAAGGAAGGAGGTAGGAAAGGTGCATTCACTTACTTTGGGAAAATGAGTAGTAGAGGGTCCCCAGTAGGGTTCCTCTATAATTATTAATACTGGGGAAGAAGGCAGGACAAAGAACGAGGTCTCACTGACAGATGAGGACACTGTAGCTCTGAGGAATTGGTGACCTACCTTGAGGGTTAGGAACCTCATCTGCTCCAGCCTACAAGACTCTGAGAAACGAGCCATCCAGTAGGAAGAGACAAATCTGATTTATAGAGGAAAGAAACCTCAAGGGTAAGGAAAGGCTTCAGCCCTTCTGTCAGCCTGAGAGGGAAGAAGGGCTGGCAGGGCGGGGTGGGGCGGGGCTTTCCTTGGAGGTTTTGGGCTGAGTCCTTCCTTCCTGGTCCCCCATTGGGTCAGTGGCTCCTGCAGTCCTGCCAGTGAGGGACAAATGAGAAGAGCTGTTGATTTTTCCCCCTTGGCCATTCAGAATTTCCCCACGTAAATACTGAGAAAGACCCTGCCCTCTCCTCACTTCTCTGGAGTTGGCCCTGGGCTGGACCTGGTCCCCTGGGGGTGAGCAGGGCCATGGGAGACCTGTTTATGCTCAGGGTGGCTGTTGGCATATGTTATGCCACCTTCAGTGCCTCTGCCTGGTAAGTCCTTGCCCCCCCACCACCACTCCCCACCAAGGAAACCCCCATTATATCATCCCCATTCACCATTTGCCTCACTTTTTCTCTTTTTGATAGGTCAGTGAATAATTTCCTGATAACAGGCCCTAAGGTAGGATGGTCTCTGGCTTCTGTTTTTACCCATCTGGGTTCCTAAGGGAACTCTTTTGGGGAAAGAAAAGAGGGGAGGGGAGACAGATGGGGGAACCCATAAGTTTTCCTTAATGGAGAGCTAACCCATTTGAGTCCTGCCTGCTCCCCTGCTCCCCCCAGACAACCTGACCTGAGCCAGAGCTGAACTTCATAGCCCTTTTCCCTTTGCCAGGCCTATCTGACCTACACTACTAGTGTGGCCCTGGGTGCCCAGAGTGGCATTGAGGAGTGTAAGTTCCAATTTGCTTGGGAACGCTGGAACTGCCCGGAAAATGCTCTCCAGCTGTCCACTCACAACAGGTTGAGAAGTGGTAAGTTTGTGCACCTGCACAAGGGGGTATATGTGTATGGAGGTGGGTTTGCAGTATGTGTGTACGTTGTATGTATAACATATATATGCACAGTGAAATGAAAAAGTTATCAGTGAAAGGCTGATCTGCCATTTCCTTGCTGTGAAACCTTGAAATGAGTTACTTCCCCTCTCTTACCCCAGTTTTGTCATTTGGTCAATAAGGCCAGCTCTATTTAGGTCACCAGGAGTAATGAGGGCTAACAAAGCTGGCTTAGGAAAGAGAAAAGGACTTTTACTTCCTTCTGACATGAAGCGGGAGCCATGTAATAATCATAATGATCGTGGCTACCATTTATTGAGCTGGTATCTTACTAAACTCTTTAAAAAATCATTGTCCCATTTCATTTCCACACACTCCCCATTCTGAGTGTCTACTCCATGGGAAGATATTTCTCTTCGCCACTATCATCTTCTTTACTACTCCCCACCTCTTCTCAGGCACCTCTTTATTGTTTCTATATAAACAACTTTTATGCAAACTACTACACACAGTTAAAAACAGCTGCACTGGTGCATACACACACGCACACCTCCACATGAGACACAGCTCAGTGTGATCTTTCAGCATCTCTGTTGTTGGGATTTTATGACAGCTGGGCAGATGGGAAACTCCTCCAAGGCTGCAAACACAGAGTCCTTTCCCTATTTTTAATTCATGTAACTCAGTGCAAGGTAAGTGTATACAAACACACAAATATGGGCATGCATTTTAAAAATAGAGATTATTACATTTTATAGAAATACTTTTGGGGGCACCTGGGTGGCTCAGTCAGTTAAACATCCGACTTATTTTTTTTAAGGGTAATTTTAAAATTAAAAAAATTCTTTTTCACTGTTTATTTTTGAGAGAGAGACAGAGCACTAATGGGGGTGGGGCAGGAGAGAGGGAGACACAGAATCTGAAGCAGGCTCCAGGCTCTGAGCTGTCAGCACAGAGCCTAACACAGGGCTCAAACCCATGAAAACCCATGAACCACCAGATCATGACCTAAGCCAAAGTCAGACGCTTACCTGACTGAGCCACCCAGGCACCCCTATAATTTTTTTTAAGTTTATTCATTTTGAGAGAGCGAGTGAGCCAGGGAGGGGCAGAGAGAGAAGGAGTGATAGAGAATCCCAGGCAGGCTTCACACTGCTAGCATGGAGCCTGATATGGGCCTCAAACCCAAGAACCATGAGATCATGACCTGAGACGAAACCAAGAGTCAGACACCAGCTGAGTCACTCAGGCACCCCAAGCATCTGACTCTTGATCTCGGCTCAGGTCATGATCTCATGGTTTGTGAGTTCAAGCCCTTTATCGGGCTCGGTGCTAATGATGCAGATCCTGCGTGGGATTCTGTCTCTCCTTCTCTCTGCCCATTGCCTGTCTCTCTCTCTCTCTCTCTCTCTCTCTCTCTCTCTCTCTCTCTCTCCCCCTCTCTCTCAAAATACATAAATAAACAAACAAACAAACAAACTTAACAACAAAACAAAAAGAGATATTTTTGTATTCACCTCACTGAATCCTCACTGCCTGAGGACTAGAAGCAGTGGCTAATGAACAGAAGCCCAGGCTGGTTTTCAAGAGAGCAGGGTCTTGGTCCCAGTACAAGGGGTAAGGAGAGTGGCTTTGATCTCATCACTGTCTCTCTGGGCTTTACTTTCCCCATCTGTACATGGGGATGCTCATGTCTGTGTGAATGACAGTAAGGACGCTGGAAAGACACGCACTGTTCTCTCAAGTAGAAGAAAGAGTATCCTCTTCAACCCAAAGGGGGCAGGGGACAGGGGAGAGAAAGAGCATTGCTTTTCCAAAGCCTCTGCTTTTTTGGGTCATCAGAGCCCAAGTTTCCAGTCCCCTCTCTCTCTCCAAAGCCACCAGGGAGACTTCCTTCATTCATGCAATCAGCTCTGCTGGAGTCATGTACACCATTACCAAGAACTGTAGCATGGGTGACTTTGAAAACTGTGGCTGTGATGAGTCAAAAAACGGAAAAACAGGTAAGTTGTGCTCTCTGATGTGGGTGGGTAGAAGTGAGGGATGCAGAGCTACATTCAGGCTAAGGTCTTCCAGGAAAAGGTGGACACATTTCCCTCAAATCCCTAGATACTAGCAGCAACTTCTTGGTGGGAGGTCCTGAACCTATAGTCTCCCAAGAGTTGAGCCTGGGTCCCTGATTACAGGATCACCAAGTAGCATTGAACTCTAGAACTAACAAGGCATTTAGGAATTAGAAGGCCAAAGAGAGTTTAAAGCCAACCCTCATATTTCAGTCTGAGAACAGTTTGGCCATAATCCAGAGCTACTCAGTTACTTGTACACCATCTAAGAGAATCAGATTTGTCATTAATGAGGGAGGAGATGGCTCTAACAAGACTACTGTAAGATAATGGTACAGAATTCCAGAATGTTTGAGCTGCAATGAACCTCTGAGATCATCTAGGTCAGGCTCAGTATGCCTCCTTTACTGTGGGTATAGAAACTAACTGCCTAGAGATAGAAAGTACCTGAGGGTGAGCACTTGGCTTTGGGAAGAGGACCTCACCCACCCACCCTGAGCACCTCCACATCCCTGTTTCACCTGCAGCTATAGCTTTACACTCTTCTAGGGCTCTTGGGGGATGGTTAGCCAAAGTGACCTTGACTCTTCTGAAATTGACCAGGAATATGTGTGCAGAACTTACTCTTTCCTTATGTATAGGAGGTCATGGCTGGATCTGGGGAGGCTGCAGCGACAATGTGGAATTTGGGGAAAGGATCTCCAAACTCTTTGTGGACAGCCTGGAAAAGGGAAAGGATGCCAGAGCCCTGATGAATCTTCACAACAATAGGGCAGGCAGGCTGGTAGGTATAGGAGTCCACCAGTGAACTCTTAGTTTCAGTACTGGCAATAGCCTCACATCTGTACAGCTTACCAAGAGCTGTCTCATACCCATATGTCATCCATACAGCAGTTATCAGGACTGGGAGGGCTACCCCCAGTCTCTGAATGACAACACCAGTTCAGGCTGAGCCAAGTGGCTTGGCCAAGGCAATACAACTAACTAATAAGCGTCAGAACCAGGCAATAAACTCAGATCTTCTACTTTAGTCTTATCCCTAAACATTACGGTCTAGCCCCTTCCACAGGCAGGTTTCTGAGAACACAGAACAATATAGTACCAAAGCCTTGCTTCTATGACTTAAAATTTTACCCATTTCAACTGCATGTTCTAGGAAATTGATGGGGGTTTTCATCCAACCTGTGTCCTAAAATATGTCTGGGCTTCGAGGGATTGGGACTGATCTGGGCTTCTGTGGAGGGTCTATTCTACCCCAAAACTTCGATTATTCTGAACTCAAATCTGGAAACAAGTTGGATTTAGTGCTAAGAGCAGAAAAATTTCCCTTTGAACCTACATCTGGATGACCTAGTTGCCCAGGGCAAGGGTAAGAGGTTTTCAAGGCAATTAATTACACTCATGGGTAATTGCCTCAAGGGTAAGCGTTCAGACTGCAGGAGCTTCCCTCCCTCTGGGAGAGGACAAATCAAAACCCTTACAAATACTCCAGGTCCCACTTTCAAGACAATAACAGTGCCAATGATCATATTTTCCCCTTTACACAGTACTTTCTTGATCATTCTTATTCCAATGAGAGAGAGAAACAGGCTCAACAAGTGATGGAGTTGGGCCTAGAGCCCAAGGTTTCTGATTCCAGTAACCTCAACACTTGCCTGACTTTCCCGAAGAATACCCAAGGGAGCTTTAAAATTACCCACACTGGGGGCACCTGGGTGGCTCAGTCGGTTAAGCGGCCGACTTCGGGTCAGGTCATGATCTCACGGTCCGTGGGTTCGAGCCCCGCGTCGGGCTCTGTGCTGACAGCTCAGAGCCTGGAGCCTGTTTCAGATCCTGTGTCTCCCTCTCTCTGACCCTCCCCTGTTCATGCTCTATCTCTCCCTGTCTCAAAAATAAATAAAACGTTTAAAAAAAAAATTTAAAATCAACTACTTTAAAAAAAATAAATAAATAAAATAAAATTACCCACACTGAGGCCTTTATACCCCTGAACATTCCAATTGAGAAGATCTGAGGTGGGGCCCAAGAATAAGTGTTTTTCACAGGCCTCTCTAGTAATTCTGATGCCCTCCAAAGTTAAGAAGCTCAACTCTAAAATATTCCATTTAATTACTAGCCTTTGGTCTTCCCTACCCAGAGTCATTCTTTTTCGTTCTCTTTCTCTCTCTGAAGGCAGTGAGAGCCATTATGAAAAGGACCTGCAAATGTCATGGCATCTCTGGAAGCTGCAGTATCCAGACATGCTGGCTGCAGCTGGCTGACTTCCGGGAGATGGGAGACTACCTGAAGGCCAAGTACGAACGAGCCCTGAAAATCGAGATGGATAAGCGGCAGTTAAGGGCTGGGAACAGTGCTGAGGGCCACTGGGCACCCACTGAGGGATTCCTTCCTAGTGCAGAGGCTGAGCTGATCTTTTTGGAGGAATCACCAGATTACTGTACCCGCAATTCCAGCCTGGGCATCTATGGCACAGAAGGTCGGGAGTGTCTGCAGAATAGCCACAACACATCCAGGTGGGAGCAACGCAGCTGTGGGCGCTTGTGCACCGAGTGTGGCCTGCAGGTGGAGGAGAGAAGAACTGAGGCTATCAGCAGCTGTAACTGCAAATTCCAGTGGTGTTGCACAGTCAGGTGTGACCAGTGTAGGCATGTGGTAAACAAGTACTACTGCACAAGCTCCCCAGGCAGTGCTTGATAGCACCCCACTCAAATTCACTTGCTCAGTTGCATGACAATGGAAGCGGACACAGCTTCTTTCACAGAGAGAGTGAATTCGAAAACAACTGGAACATCACAGGGTTGGCCTGTAGTCGTCTTCATATCTACTATTCATGGGGGGAATGGAGGCCCAAGGTTATACAGCATATTCTCCACAGAGTTGAAATTGGAACCTGGGGATTCTAACTTGGGCAGACCCCATTTCATCTTTCTTGTAAGTTATTTCCTGGTCTTTGTGCCTGTACTTTTGCAGCTTGTTAAAGGGGAGTTTGGTTTGGGGGTCATATCCAGAAGGACCCTCAAAGTACTTGTTGCTGTAAGTTTCAAATCACATCCAACCCAGCTGTGCTGCTGAGAATCAGAGGGAATCAAAGAGTTCTGACAAGACTCCTGAAGGAGCAACCTTCCCCTGTGCTTTCTGGCTCCAGGAAGACCAACTATATGTTCATGAAGACAAATAAGTGGGGCAGAGACCTTATATCTGCCCAGTGGGAGGTTTTTAGGGTGTTGAGTTTTTCATCTGAGTATGCACTTTTATAAAGTTCTCAGGGGGCTTGACTGGCTCAGTCAATAGAGCATGTGACTGTTGATCTTGGAGTTTTGAGTTCAAGCCCTACATTGCATGTAGAGCTTACTTAAAAAAAAAAAAAATTCTTCTCATAAAACCCTGGGGAAACCAGGACCCCAACATAAGCTGAGGACTTTTCCAGCTCAGAAACCATCTCTCTAGCCATAGAAAAAGGATGGTCACAGTAAGTGGACAGGTGACTCCAAAGTTACCTAGACAAGTCTCCTCCTGCCCCAATCATGCACCCAAAGAGGGATTTTTTCCCCCCAAAGAGCTGTAAAATGACTGTTTTGTTATTTTCCCAGATTGGGAATTCAACTTCATTTTGCAATAAATGCTAAAATATATATCAATCTGAGACCTTTTATTTCTCTCTTTGGAAACCTTAGGATAAGAAAGGGAATGGGAAACCCTGCTTCTATATTCCAATTATACACAAGGCTAAGGGGAAAATGGAAATATCCAACCCCCTTGATATAAGTGTTTGAGAGAGAATAAAATTGAGGACCAGGAACTGGCCAATAAGAAAATAATCCAGACTCCTAGATTTAGAAGGTATTACCCTTAATACAATCTAAGAAACTTGAGGAACAAGGAAGCCCTTTCAACTTGAACCATACTCAAAGTGTGTTTGTGCTTTTAAACTTGGGCTTCCTGGGGTATCTGTATGCCTCAGGGAGAACGTGGGCAAGAGACTAGGAAAGTTATGGATTCTATCTTCTTCATTTGCACTTCTACATCTTCCAGTGGCAAACTTTGGAGAAGGAGCTCCTGAGGGCTCAACAACTGATCTCCTAAACCTGAGCATCTCAGCTTTAGGAGTCTCCCCTCTGTGCAAAGGCCAACCACCCTGCAGGGAGGAGGTATTTCAGATATGTTGAATAAACAAGTGAAATGAACGATCACCAAGAATGGAAAAACATTCTCAGCTTAATGTTTTAAATCAGAAAACAATTGGGGTGCCTGGGTGGCTCAATCAGTTAAGCTTCACCAAAGTCAGGTCATGATCTCATGGCTAGGATCCTGAGTTCAAGTCCTGCGTCAGGCTCTCTGCTATCAGCACAGAGCCTGCTTCAGATCCTGTCTCCTCCCCTCTCTCTGCCCCTCCTCTGTTCTTTCTCTCTCAAAAATAAATAAACATCAAAAAAATAAATTAGAAAACAATTTAAATGTTCAACAGTAGGGCAAACTAGTTAAATCATGGCCCCACAATGAAATTATCAACCATTAAAATAATATTCTCGAGAAATACTTAGTAACATGAGAAACACACATGGTATATTAAATGAATAAAATTAATCATAAAACAGCATGTTGAGGATAACGCAATTTTGTTTTTAAAAATATGAAAATACTCGGGCACCTGTCTGGCTCAGGTGACAGAGCACATGACTCCTGATCTTGGGGTTGGGAGTTCAAGCCCCACACTGGGCATAGAACTTATGTTTAAAAATGTGAAAATATTTGCTATCATATAATACCAACATAGAGAGATTTGTTTTCCTTTTTGGGTTTTTCTGTATTTTTACACTTGTCTACAAAAAACCAAATATTTTTCTTATCAAAAAATAATGAGTTATTGGGGCACCTGGCTGGCTCAGTTGGTAGAACATGCAACTCTTGATGTCAGGATTATGAGTTAGTGCTCCCTTAAAAAAATAAGTACTTAAAAAATACTTGCCATAAAATACTTTTTTAAAAAAAGAATGAGGGGCGCCTGGGTGGCTCAGTCAGTTAAGCGTCCGACCTCAGCTCAGGTCACGATCTCGCGGTCCATGAGTTCGAGCCCCGCATCAGGCTCTGGGCTGATGGCTCAGAGCCTGGAGCCTGCTTCCGATTCTGTGTCTCCCTCTCTCTCTGCCCCTCCCCCGTTCATGCTCTGTCTCTCTCTGTCTCAAAAATAAATAAACTTTAAAAACAAAACAAAAAAGAATGAGAGGTGTCTGGATGGCTTAGTTGGTTAAGCGTTTGACTTTGGTTCTGGTCATGATCTCACAGTTTGTGAGTTCGAGCCCCACATTGGGCTCCGTGCTGACAGCTAGGAGGCTGAAGCCTGCTTCAGATATGGTGTCTCCTTCTCTTTCTGCCCCCCATCCCCACCTGCTCACACTCTGTCTGTCTCTCTCTCTCTCAAAAATAAACATTAGAAAAAATTTTTAAATTACTAATTTTTTAAAATGCCAACAAGAAATAACCCACCTTTTCTTTCTTTTTCTTTGTTTCTTTGTTTCTTTGTTTCTTTGTTTCTTTGTTTGTTTCTTTCTTTCTTTCAGTAAAAAAGGAAGGTGAAATATTCCTTTTGGTGCGTTTACAACTACCATAGATGCCAGAGACAAGGAGAAATCCATAAAGTGCAGCCTATGTCAAGGAAAGGGAAGATTTCCTTTACCTCTGTCCTAAGGAAGTTTACAGAAAGACACTACAGTTAGTGACACAGGAAATGTGTGTGTGTTGGTAGTGGAAAGGGGAGCAAGACACTAAGCACAAAAATTATGGTGAAGAAATAGGTAACCAAAACAATAGTACCCTGGGGCTCAGGGGAAAAAAAAATTATAAAACGATCTGGCCTTGATGTCAATCCTTTAATACACATAGATGCCAAAGTGTCCATTATGAAACCTGAGTTGTGACACTGTGCTAGGGAAATGAACAAACTAGATATTCTCCCTTCATTCCTAACTGAATCTCCATCCAAAGGACCCAGGTACCTACCTGATGCTTTGACATTTTCCCCCCAGGACCTCCCCGAGGTTCCCAAATAATCCTGAAGTGGGGGGGGGCGGGATTCAAAAACAAAACAATTCCCACTGCCCTGTACAAACATGATCATTCAAGAGGAGCATGCCTTGTGTTTTCTGTGGCTTTATATCTGAGGTTTTCACAGAACAACTGAGAATTCCTACTTCCCCAAAAAGCTCATAGTCTCGCTCCTTCCAAGCCTCTTCCATCCTCATTCATCTTACTTTCATGGCAATCAATCACATCAACCAATCTTCCCACATAGACCCTGAGCCAGGAACTAAAGGAATTTAGATTCTCTACATCCATCACCTTCCTGTCAGGGATTCATTCCAAGGCATTACAGTGTTATTCAGATTCACTAGTTACAACCCTACACTCCTTCCCTTTTGGCTTGTCCTTAACAAACTGGCTATCATTAAGGTGACAAAACAGTAAAACTCCTATGTTCAATAGGTTCAGGGCTCAAGACAGGGAGATTGGCCACAGTCTATGGTAGGTCTTGAAAACCTATTGAAAAAGGAATCAACTCAATAAGGGAATCCTGTCCATGAGCCTATTTGCATATTTCAGATCCAGGCACTTCTTCACATGGCCTGGAGAATAGAAGCCTGTATTTTCTCAGTCTGGATTAAAGGAAAATATGCTTATGTTTGCCAAGCCCCTCTCACCTCATCTCTGCTACTCTCCCTCTCACCTCCTTTCTCCTCTCCTCCTCCTGGTCCTCATTCTTGTCCTAGTTCTCCTTCCTATCTGACCTTTGCCATGGGTAGAATCAGGGGCTTCTAAGAAAACCATGAGGCTTGTTCCTAGAGTCTCCTAGGGTCCCCTGCCAATCTCCTCAGGGCTTGCTAGGGCTTCCTTGTAACAGTATGGTAAAAAGAAAGTACTTGACCCACTAAGTGTCAAGTATCTATTATATCCTTCAATCCTGGGAACAATCCAATTAGAGAGTTACAATTATTCCCTTCTTATTACTGAGGAAACTGGTTCAGAGAGGTTAAGCACCTAACCTAAAAAAAAAGAGGGGGGGGGGGGGGGGGGTGAATATGAATTCACGCCACTATCACACAAACCAAACCCATACGCTTTCTTTACACCACTTAGGCTCTGGAAGCCCAGGGATCTCTGGTGACATTCTTAACTGTTTTGACAGCTTTGTAGAATGACTACCATTCATATGCAGTGAAAGGTGTCCTCTTCTTCCCTCTTCTGCAAGTAGGAGAATTAAATTTCTCAGCCCTTCTCCAGAATGTAGAAACCTAACTTTTGACTTGCAAAGGCCTTCCTTAGAATGATAAAGCAAGATAGCCTGACTCCTGCTGACTTGGGAGGGCAGAATCCTGGTTTGCTAGGGGGTACTCAAAGAAAAATGCTAACAGTTATGGTCTATATTAGAGGTCAAAGTTTCAAAGGAATGTCAAAGGAGGAGTGTTTATTTTAGAGGGTCGAGGAAGGAAAAACAGGATCCAGAGAAAGACAAATTTCTAGCCCCAGATCACAAACTACTTACAATAATTAATCACAAAAGACAGAGAGAGACTGGGCCCAGATACAGATGTTTGGATTGAGGGGAAATGAAATGAAAGCACAGACCAGAGCAAAGGCTTCAGGAGAAGTTAAAGACCTTTGAGTAGGACTATAGCTCTAAACTAGCTAATCCTGCTGCATTCCCTAACAAACAGGGGAATGTTGGGTTCAGAGGAAGAAAGTAACCTGCCCAGGGTCACCAAATGAGATAAGTAAAGAGGTAACACGAGACTCCAAGGCCCTGAACATTCTCCACAGTTGGTGCTCTGCCTACCCTGACAGAATGCCCTTTTCATCAGAAAAGGGATGTTTGGTGACCAGTGGAAGCAATGGGGAAATTAGGCCAAGGCTCCAGGAAGCCTCAGACCACATTAGGCCAGTAAAGGAGTAGGGAGACCAGATAGGGGAATAGAGGACTTAGGTAAGGGAAAAGGCCTGGTGGTGCACCAGGAACCCAAATTCATTCCCACATTCCTCTCTGATTCACAGTTAACTGTGCAAACCTATGTTGGGACTCAGAGGTATTGAGGTCCCTTATCATTTCTTCACCAGGAGCTTCTTGCAGTCTATACGAGATCACTTGATTCAGCCATGTGCTTCTTAACAGAAGAGTTCCTAATCAAACACCTAAGGAGGAGCATACTGTACACTCTTGAAAGACCATCAAGGGGGAAGGAAGCCAGTCCTTCCTTTCCTGTGATAAACTGCTTATCAGTTGCTGCAGGTCTAACCTGAATCAGCACTGCTTTATTTTAAGCCCACCAAATCTTCTAGGATCTCTCATTATGAACCAGGCCTTCAAACTCTCCTTTTCTCCAAGCTAAATAAACCTAATAACTCCAGTTTCTCACTAGTTCTCTCTCACACTCTTTTTCCCAGACTATCTTCAAATGCACCAAATTTAGTCTTCTATGAATAGGTAAGCGGGATACAAACCACATATCCTTCTCAAGTCTCACTGCCATATCCTCTTTGCCCTCAAGTATCTGAAGAATCTACCTATTCTCTGCCAACATAGCACTTTGCCCCTTCAGGCCCTATTTGCATTTCTCCATAACCCAAATTCATTTCTAACCCCCTTCATTTCAGCCAAGTAGCCTTGGTTCTCATCTCCATCAGCTGACACCTCAAGCAGCAAAGTCCTCCATAGCAAGGGGCTTGCAGTGGCACAGGGGCAAGAACATAAACTAACAATCAGGACACACTTTTTTCTCTGCTCTCACCCTTGGAGAACTTACCTACTCTAAAATTCCAGTTTTGTTTCTCTGCTGATGATTCCTAAATCACCACCTCTGTATAAATTCTAGGCACCACAGCTCTATTGTTTCTTACCATTTCTACCAGAGGGACAGTGGTGACTTTCTCTTATGACTTCTGTTTCTGTCAAGTGGTATAAGGAAACTTTGAGGGACTGAGGATTATTCCTGAATCTTCCCAGACTCAACTTTTCATACTTAATCATCTTCCTTTGGTTTGCCTTCCAAATCTATTCCCTTCTCTTCATTGCCTTTGCCTCCAGTGGACTAACACTTGTACTGTGTAGATGAATTTTGCACTCAATAATTTGTATCTTGCTTCTCAACTCTCTATTTAACTCATTGTTACCACATTTATCTTACTAATATACTACATTCAGTTCATCATCATTTGATCAAAAAACAAAACAAACAAGGACACCTGGCTGGCTCAGTTGGTAGAGCATGCAACTCTTGATCTTGGGGTTGGGAGTTCAAGTCCCACGTTGGAACATAGATTGTACTTGAAATAAAATTTTTAAACCTTTTTTAAAAAAAGAAACATGCAATGTCCTAGAGAATAAAATCCCAGTTCTTTGGCCTACGTTTGAAGTGTCCTAAACTAGACAATATCCCACAGTAAACATTTAAAAATTTTTTCTATACATACATTCTCATAAAAAATATGTTTTTGATGAAAAAATTCAAAAATTCAAACAATTTAGAAGTAAATAGATCAGAAAGTGAATAATCAGCTTTACTCCCTTCTTTTTCCAAGCCACTGCCCTTCCTACAGGTCAACTGCTCCTAACTTGCTTTTCCAATTTTATCCTTTGCTTCCTCAGCTCCAGCCAGACCAAGTCATGACAGTTCCTCACATATAGCATTCCCATGCAACTTCTGTGTCCCACTGGAGACCATCTTCTTTCTCCCTGAAATACTTTTGCCCTAACTATTGACTCTCCCTCTCCAAATACTCTGTCCTTAAGGTTTATTAGCTGCTCTTTGAAATTGCCTGCCAATTATTTGATAGAATCTAAATATCGCTACCTATGATATCTAGGCATTATGTCTTTTTCTATGTCTCAACAAGAGGGCTGACAAATCTCCTCCTTGGAGGTAGAACCATGTTACCACCTCTCAGTGCCTCTGTAAGACTCTCACAACACTCTGCATGTGGTGGGTGATTACTGTTCTCCTGACATTAAATAGTTCATGGAATCTCAGAGAAAGGAGACCTAAGTCATCTCCTAGAACCCTCTCACCTTGCAAAAGAGGAAAGTAATTTGTTCACGGTTATTTGCCTATAGGTAAAAGTCAAGATGAAGATAGATCTCATGTCTCCTAATTCCAAGTTCAAGCAAACCCTAGGTCTTTTGCTCTGGGGTGGATCCATACTATTCTCAAAACTAACTAGTGGGGCAATAACTCAGATAGGTAACTGATGGGCGAGGGCTTGGGTGTGCTATGTGAAATTAAAAAATTTTTTTTAATAACAAGAAGAAAAGAGGGGTGCCTGGGTGGCACAGTCAGGCTTCTGACTCTTGATTTGGGGTTAGGTCATGATCTTGTGGTTCATGGGATCAAGCCCCGCATTGGGCTTGGCACTGACAGTGCAAAGCCTGCTTAGGATTCCCTCTCTCCTCTCTGTCTCTCCCCTGCTCGCACTCTCTCTCTTTCTCTCTCTCTCTCTCAAAATAAAAAAATAAACACTAAAGAAAAAAAGAAGAAGAAAAGAGAAGAACATATGAGGTTCCCAAACACACCCTTACCACTTAAGCCCAAGAAGAAGGAAAAGGTCAGTCCATTCCCTACTCTTCACTGCATGTCCCTTTCTATAGTACTCATTTTAACTTGGCTTTTCCCATATAAAAATATTGTAAGGCACAGGGATGCCTTGTTGGCTCAGTTGTAAGAGCACGCAACTCCTGATCTTGGGGTCATGATTTTGAGCCACACATTCGGTGTACAGATTACTAAAAAAAAATAAATAAATAAACTTGAAAAAAATTGTTGTAGGGTACTTCAGAGTACTTTGGACTTATTTCTGGAAACTCTAGTGCTCTTTTTATTGCTTTATGATTTATGCCTATTGTCCCAAGTATAAATGTAATTGTGTTTCCTTTCACACTGAAAAGTTTCCTGTCTTGATGATGGTTATACACTGATCCTATTTATAACCTATTTCATTCATTCATTCATTTAATAAATATTTACTGAGCACCTACTCTTTTATAGGCATAGAACAAATGCAGGTGATACAGAAGTTCATGACACTGACAGGTCTCTCTCTGCCCTCATGGAACTGGCATTCTAATGAGAACATATACAATGAGCAAATAAAAAATTAAATTATCACACACTGGGATAGAAATAATTATGATTGTTATAAGGCAGCAACATCTTTAGATAAAGTGGTCAGAGAAGGCTTTCTGTGAGTTGACATTTAGGCTGATACTCAGATGAACAGGATCCAATTATAAAAGCTTCAGGAAAGCATATTCTAGAAAGAAGTGTTATAAACAATAAAGTCCTGGGGCTTCTAGGTGGCTCAGTTGGTTGGGATTCTGACTCTTGATTTCGGCTCAGGTCATAATCCAGGGTCATGCAGTCAAGCCCTGCATCAAGCTTCACACTGGGTGTGGAGCCTGTTTAATGTTCTCTCTCATTCTCTCTCTCTCTCTGAAATTTAAAATAATAAAGGGGGAGAGTGCCTGCGTGGCTCAGTTGGTTAAGCGTCTGACTTCGGCTCAGGTCATGATCTCACAGTTTGTGGGATTGAGCTCTGCGTCAGGCTCCAGGCTGACAGTTTGTAGACTGCTTGGGATTCTCTTTCTTTCCGTCTCTCTCTGCCCTTCCCCCACCCGCTCTCTCTTGCTCTCTCAAAATAATAAATAAATAAACTTAAAAAAAAATTAAAGAAAGCAATAAAGCCCAAAGCAGAAAAGAGCTTGAAAAATTCTAGGAGTTGATAAAAGCTTGATGTGACTAGAGCATGGTTTGTATGTGGTGGCATGAGGTGAACTTAGAGAAGCAGGCAGAGGTCAGATCATCCAAGATCCAGTGGGTCACAGTAAAAAAGTCTGAATTTTACTTCAGAGAAATGGGAAGCCACTAAAAGATTTTAAGTGGGGTACTGATTGGATCCTATTTACTTTGTAAGAAAATTCATACTGGCTCATATGGAAAATGGACTGGAGAGAGACAAGCATGGAATCCTGAAGACAAAAGGGCAATTATATATTAGGCCAGGCAAGAGCTGATGGTAGCTTGGAATAAGGTAGGGCCAGTACGACTAGAGAGAACAGGAAAAATGAGAAGTATGTACAAATGAAGTAGAACCAATAAAATTTGCTGAAGCACTGGATGTGGTGGGTGAGAAAAGAGGAGGGATCTAGGAAAACTTCTGGTTTTCTAGCTTTAGTGAGTGGCAAATGATGCCACTTATGGACATCAGCAAAATGAGAGAGGAAGACATTAGGGCTAATGGGAAGACAGGAATCAAGAGTTTTATTTTACCTTATTTTATTTTATGTAGGCTCCATGCCCAACGTGAGGCTTGAACTCATAGCCCTGAGATCAAGAGTCACATGCTGTACTGACTGAGCCAGCTAAGAACCCAAAGAGTTCCTTTTAAACTCAGTCAGTACAGCACAGGACTCTTGATCCTAGAGTCATTAGTTCAAGCCCCACGTTGGACATAGGGCATACATAAAAAAATAAAAATGAATTGCAAAGAGCTCCATTTTAAGCATGCAAACTTTGAAAATATTCTGAGACATTCAAGTGGAGATATCAGGCAGGCAATTGGTTATTAAATCTGGGAAAGCTGACTAAATTAGAGAAGATATTTGAGATGGAGATGTAAATTTAGGAGTCATACACATACAGTTTTGAAGCCATGGGAATAAATGAGACTTCTACAAAAAGGAGGAGATGAAGGGAAGAGAGTACAGGTTCAAGTCCAAAGAAACACCACACTTCTCCCACTGATGTCCACAAGTGCCTAATGAGGAAGCTAAGCAACTGGACCTCTTTTGCAATCTGGGAACAGACAGGTACAGACTTGTTGGCAGGTAGGGAAATAGATGAGCTGAACTTTGTGGGTTGGCATCTATCAATCTGTTCATTCAGTGAATGCCTTCTATGGGTCAGGGGCACAAAGATGAAGAGACATAGCCCTTTCCAATCCAGAAGGAAAGCACAATTGTGCCCATAAAAATGTGTTATATAGAAGTATTCCAGTGGAAGTATATATACAGGGGCAGTGTGAACACAGGGAAGACAACAAATGTCTGCCTGATCCAGAACCTAAGCAAAGCTCATTCAAGTGAGAGGAGCTGGATATTACAAGGGTGCTCTGAAGCCAGAAGGGTTTTTTCCCCACCTCTCTTTGGTTGTTTGTTTCTGTTTTAAAGCAAATCTTGGGCCTCCTAGAATAAAGGTAAAATCCTGACAGGTTGCGGGGGGGGGGGTGTAAAAATAAGAAGGCTTTGGTTTTCAGACCATTGACAAAAAAGAACAGTCCTTTTGGATGAGCCTTAATCAGGTGTGGGGTGGGGGTAGGAGTTGGAGGAAAATGTGGAAGATGAGAGTGGTTTATTGCTGTTCACAACAAAAGCAATAAAATACTTTGCCCTGAGCTGCATAAGGGTCATAATCAGTATGATAAGCTATCATTTAACATGAGGAGGAAATTGAAGTTTCATTTCCTTGCTTTTGTGGCACCCCTTGAATTGAGTTGATGACACCATTCAGTCAGTCAGCATGAGGCCTGCCTTACCAATTTTGTTTTGCAAAACAAAGCCAGTCACGGTCAAACTCAGTTGGTCAATTCCATAGATTAACATGAGAGGCCCCAGGAAAGCAAGACAGCTGGGATAACTCTGGCTGGGAAATGATGGGTTAATCCTAGGCCAGCTTGGCAGGAAACTTCATAAGATCTTTCAGGTCCCTGGTATCCTCCCACTCCTCACCTCTCCAAGAGCTTCCCACACTCACTAGTGTCCTGGGGTTGACTCTGAATAATCTCCAGAGTTTGAAGGACAGGGCTGGGCTTAAGGTATGGATGTGGTTCCCCACTGTCATATAATTCTCCTTCTCAGTCTGATTTTAGACCCAGGCTGGGTAGTACTGTACCAAAGAAAAAAGTGTGACCTGAATCTATATGAGCACAAACTGGGAAGAATGAAATTGTCTCAAAAATTTGACAATACAAAATTTCTCTTGAATCCTGGTCTCTAATAGGTGTACACACATAACCCACAACCTAAAGAAAACACTGAAGATAAAAATACTGTTAAAGCTATATTGAACAGCCACATATTTTTGTTGCCTCTATGGCTAAAATACTAGAAAAGAATTGTTGATTTTCCTAGAGGATGACCCAAACCCATCCTGATTCCTCTCCGTGATCAGAAGTTGTTAAAAACTGAGGCCACTTTAGAATAGCTCACAATTTGGAGATGTTCAAAGTTCCCATTTAGCTGAGATAATTCCCTTTTTCTCTCTTTCTGAATTCTGATGTTTCTGGTGAAAAAAATAATTCTGCCAGTAACACATAAGGACTGTTGAAAAGCCAGGAAAATCTGTATATGCAGTGAAGTTGCCTACATAATATGGCGGTTCACACTTCAAGGGAGATTAAGGTAATGTTTGATTTTAGTTCCCTAAAGGTTATATTTCTCCAAAAGTATTTATTCCTGCTATTTTTGTGATATCAACACAATTTAATTTTAATTTTCAAGTAATCAAAGAATGCAATTGGGCATTATTGGAAAAGTGTTGCTGATTTTGCCACAGATTTTACTATAATGCCATGCAAATCACTTCCTGAGCTTCAAAATCGTTACTATAAAAAGAATGGGACTGGATTCAAATGCATTAGATATGCACAAAACTTTTTCGGAATTCTAAAATTCTATTCTGAGCCCCTAAGTTTCTCTATCCTGACAGTCTGGCCTTCATATGATGTCTCATGCCAATTGCCATACAGAATAAATTAGAACTCCCTTTGGTTTCTAGAAGCTTATAGCCTGTAAAACAGCAATAGTAAGATGTTCTTCAAGTACATATGGTCTTATGATTAGATTTCAATAATTTGAATTTTGTGCTGAAGGCAGCTTATTTGTATATTATATTTTTTAAAAGGTTTACTGTTAAATTAATGCCACAAAAAAGACTGCAGGTGGAGGCTGTTAACAGCTTATGATAACAGTCTTTTCAAAAGTGCTTCTTCTCAAGGGGCTCCTTGCATAGTAAGTAGCACTCTGGATGTGATCCAGGAACCTGGCTCATCAGCCATTAGCTTGATGTGTGACCTTGGGCATGTCTGTCAGCTACCCTGCTTCAACTATAAATGAAGGGGTTGTATTATGTAGTTTAATATTCACTGGTAAAGCTAAGCAAGGACAAGTGGTGGTTAAATGTAAATAAAGGCATGAATGCCTTTAGTAATATGGAAAATGAAAAGGGATTTGGAGGCATTTCATTTGTGATAAAGGAAACAAAACTGTGATTATCGGCCCCCAAAAGCAATAGCATAAATGTAGGAAAGCTCCAAGTTCCACTCCACTGATTTATACAAAATAAGTCCATTAAATGAATGAACTTGGTCTGTACACAACACTTAGCAGGACCTATGAAAAAAACAAGGTTTTCTAGGTCTGTGAAAAAAACACCATGAAGTCATGGAACGGCTTTTGAGCCAAATGTAACTAAGTTAAAAACTGTAGCTCTAATAATTCCTAGATATGGCCTCTAGACCCAATCATTTAAAAGAAATTTTTTTTAATTTTTGTTTATTTATTTTTTTAACGTTTATTTATTTTTGAGACAGAGAGAGACAGAGCATGAACGGGGGAGGGGCAGAGAGAGAGGGAGACACAGAATCGGAAGCATGCTCCTGGCTGTGAGCCATCAGCCCAGAACCCGAAGCGGGGCTCGAACTCACGGACAGTGAGATCGTGACCTGAGCTGAAGTCGGACGCTTAACTGACTGAGCCACCCAGGCGCCCCTAAAAGAAATTTTTTAAAGAAATTTCTTAAGAATTTCTTAAGAAATTTATTTTGAGAGAGGGAGAGAGAGTGGGGGTGGGGGAGAGGGAAGTAGAGAAAGAGTGAATCCCAAGCAGGCCCCACATTGTCAACATGGAGCCTGATGTGGGGCTCGAACCCACAAACCTGAATTGAAACCAAGAGTTGGACACTTAACCTACTGAGCCATCCAAGCACCCTGAGATCCATCATTTTAAACTCAAGATTGTTGTGAGCGTTAAATAATAAAAGTGCTTAGTATAGCGTTTGGCATGTAATAGGTAATAGGAGAAAGTTCTTCCATTAATGGTGGGAACATAATCCGTATATAAATGAGTTAAAAATATAGGAGGTAGGGGCATCTGGCTGGCTCATTCTAGTGGAGCATGTGACTCTTGATCTTGGGATCATGAGTTCAAGCCCAACATTGGGGCTAGAGTTTACTTAAGAAAAAAATTCATAATTAAAAACAATAATAAAATACATGAGGCAAATAATGATAGCTAACATTGACTAAGTGCTTACTCTGTGCCTCCAAGGTACTGTTGGGTGCTTTTACATATCACATTTAATTCTTACAACAACCTGTCAAGTCAATACTATCATTATCTTCAATTTACAGATGAAGCAACATTCTTAGAGACTAAGCAACTCCTCCCATGGTCACAGAACTAGGAAGTCATGGAGTTATGATACAAAACTGCTTTACTATTTCCAAAAGCCAACTGCTAAACCATTTGACCATATTACCCACTATATTATGTCTACAGAGTATATTATTAAGTGCCAGAGAAGTCAGAAATTAAGCATGAGTATTTCACAGGCACAAGAAGCAAGCATATTTTAGAGCAAAATTCTAGGAAATTGCCTTCTAAACTAGGAATTGCATAACCATAAAAGAGTAGGAGAGTCATCCAGTATTTGTGATGTGGGGATGCAGGAGTAAAGGAAGAGACTGGCTTCAGCAAATGAACACAATTAGGAATGAGCCACTAGACCACTCTAGCTAGAGCAGTGTTCATAAGGGCAAGTTCTGGTGTGATAAAGTTGGAAAGACAAGCACTGGCCAGTCTGTGAGAGCTCTGAATACCAGACCAACAAATATGATACTATTTTTAACGCATTAGGCATACATGAGATACTCAACAAATACTTGTTGTCACAAAATAGAATGAATGTCAAACCTAGCTACTCAATGGAAGAAGGAAACCTATTTTCATCATGGGCAGTGTCTATTCAACTTGAGTCCCCAGGCCAACTAGAACAGTAACAAAGTATGATAGCATAATGTTTTTAAGTACTTTAGTCTGTGATGTGCTTCATAGCTTCAAAAAATCTTTATCTTTTTCAGTTTTATTGAGATTTAACCAACAAACCCAAACTTTTATAGCAGCTTATGTTGAGGTCAGGAATACCAAACTCACTGGTAAAGATAAAAGGAAATGATGATCAAGAAAAAAATGAAGAGACTTTAAGAATGGAGCTGTGACAGTAAGAAAAGTAAAAGAAGATGCAAGGGTGTGGAGTCCAGGGAAAAGGCCAGCCAGGTGGCTTAGGAGAGCCTACAGTCAGGCCCTGAGAGTCAGGTAACTATTGAAAGAGCTGAGAGAAGAAGGCAGGTAGGGGTATCCAGACCTCTGGGAATCTCAAGAAAAGGTCTGGCTTTCCATACACAATAGTGAATTCAGCCTTGGACCTATCATATTCACAATAGAAAGGGGGATGTAACATGGTGATTTGGCCGATGAGATAATACCTTAATAATATTACATTTTTACCTAACTCTAGTATTGTATTTCTCAGCACAAAGGTAACAATGGTTTCAAAATTTCATTTTCTTACACTCCTGAGAGGCATGAAGGAACTCATAAAAGTTTGCCATTTGTGTGCTGAACTTGCATCTCTGAAAGGTGCAAACAAGTTAAACTAGACTAGAACTTGGGAGTCCTATCAGATGTAGTATTTTATTTCAATTGAACTTTGAAAGGAAAGACTGAAGCTTTAAAGCCTAAAGATTTTCAACTGGGATATTTAGTCTATAGCCAGTCATCAGATGGCTAGAAGTCTGGCATGACTAATTCTTCACAGTCCATTTGCTAAATGACACATTATAAAAAAGCAAGTACCACTGAAAAGGATGTGCTTGTTTTCAAGGCCTCAGCTTCATTGTAGACTGACTGTTTTATATTGGTCCTTGTCTAACCATTTTATGGTGCAAGAGGCTCTAACCACATATATATGTTAACGACTCCTTGAAATGTTCTCACATTGCAAGGACCAGAGACACTAGATAAAGTCCAGAGAGGCTGTCATTCTGGCCTCAACATAAAGGCCACCCAGAAGGATCAGGGTTTTAGAATCTTAAGATAAGACTTATTAACCCCCGAGATGCTTATTCTCATACAATAGTTTAACCCCTCTATCACACAATTACAAAACTTGTGCTGAAAAGTAACCAGATCCCAGAAGAATTGAGAATGCTAATTAAGTAAGCTCTGAATGGCTGCTTCAAAATAAAAAGCTGAACACAGAGAGTAGTAACAGAAAGTTTAAAGAAGGATCTAGAAACTATAGTTCAGGTGACAGACACATTGTTGATAATCCGTGTCTTTTAGGGGCTTTGTCTATTTCATCTAATTTGTCAAACTTATTGGCATAAAGTTATTCATAATATTCCCTTATTGTCCTTTTAATATCTATAAGGTCTGTAGTGATTTGACAATATTGGGCCCAATAAAGAGAATTGGTTTAAGAAAGAAAAAAGGAAAAAAAAAATTGAGGTTGATTTGATAAACAATATTGAAGCTATAATTCTTCCAAGAGGCATTCCACCCACTTCAGCTAAGAAATGCAGATGAGGCAAGTGGGGGAGGGGCAGGGGAAAAAGAAGTTTTTTATGGTTCTAGTGATGGGGCTGTCGGTCAGATTAGCTGCCCATTTGTCTGCAAGCTGCTTTCTCCTCCCATTCAGTGTTACTGGCCATCACAGTGCAGCTGCTGGCCAGGAAGCCTGAGGAAGGGGCTCCCTCTGGAGCTGATGGCAGTGGCACTTTGGAAAGTGCTAGCAGGGGGTGAGCTATAAAAAACAATTTGGTTTGGGGACAAAAGGTATCAATCAAAGCAATGTCATCAACCCTTGATTTGGATGGGAGAGAACTTTTTGGGTCACCTTGGAAGCAGGAAAGGAACAGACAATATCATTTTATTTAGTTATCCTAGTCTAGTGGACTCAAGGGTCTAATTTAATAGGAAAGCCATGCACGACTGCTCCACAAAGCTCCTCCTTTAGTCATGTCCTTTGGTGAGGTAGGAGAAAGCAAACTCACACTATCTCAAATTGCCAGAAATCACCGGATTCTACCTTTAGAAGTAAATTCTGTTAAAGTTTCTCCTAAGTCTGACAGGGCTTTTGGAAAGCAATTATGGATCTAAAATGAAAGGAATAAAGTTAGGACAGGGACTGCTGTTAGTGAGGGGACTAAGGAAAAGCATTTTGCCTTTCCAGGCAAAGCATCTGAAGTGAGAGAAATAGCAAACAAAGAATTGGGCCATCTCTGAATTAAATCAAAGCTTAATTTAAATAGTTCTTATAAAGAGCTCCATAAAAGCAGTAGTAGTATTTCCGAGCTAGGCAAGCACTTCTCAAAAGTATTTGTGACACTTTCAAATCAAGGTAATCTGTAGCACTCTTCTGCCAGGGCATATGCACTACTGCTGGGAGCTCTCTTCTTCAAGCAATATTCTACCCTTCAAAACCCCCCAAACATATGCTGAGAAGATATGCCCAGGTTAGACATGTTATGCCATGTTTCCTGGCTAAGTATAAGAAGACTGGTAACAGGCACGGGAAGCTTCTAGATGTTATCCTGTATCTAAACTTCTACAGAAGTAAAGAAACATCTGAACCATTTAGTTCCAAATCATAACAGAATTACATGCTTGCTTGCTTTCTTTGGTCTCGGAGTCCTGGAGAAAGGAACTGAATTGAAGTGATCTATCTTGATTAATAAGGATAAGACACTATCATTCAGTGTGAGAGAGATGCATTAAAGCACTTAACGATGACCTGTGTGGGCACAGTACTCTGGTACTACATAAAAGGTTGGTCAGAAAGTGGTCTACTCCCTTCTCCAATGATCCAGGAAGTAAACAAGAAGGCGGTCTTCTTGTTTTCCTATTCACCTTACGCTACCCTTTGCAATATGGCCCATGAAATAATAACCTAAAATTAAGGAATCCTGTGGCTAACTATAAATGTTTCTATGTGCATGTATTTTTGTCTATCCGATCTCCCAAATACATCTCAGATTAGTCTGTTTTCTCTCACCCCAATGCCCCATTTTTAAAAAACAGAAGACTGGAGCTGACTTCTACAATGCAATTTTTCTGCCATATACAATGTTGCCTCTCTTTTCCACAAGAGGAATCTCTTGTGGTGGAAATGACCTCCTGAAGCTGTCACACTGGACTCTGATTGTAAAATTTGCTTTTTCCTATGTGCTCTTGTCCATTGCTCAAAATACAACAATCTATTACTTACCTTTGTTATTAAGATTTTGGTTGGTCTTCCCAACACTGATGCTAAAGGTGTTTTGAATACAGCAGGCATATTAGTCTCAGGAGGAATACTTCCAAAAATTCAGATATACGCCAGCACTAAGAACTTGTAAAACATCTTGCCCATAGAAAGTCTATTAATAAAGAAATGTTGCCAACAATTTTAATGTTGACACCTATTAAGATGTTTATCTTTCTCAACCTTAGAAAAAATTACAAAAGCAGTAACATGAACACTGGAGAAATGCAACTGGAATTGTACTGAAAATACAACTAAGCAAAAACTAAAAAAAAATAAAACAGCTTCTTCCCACCTTCCAGACATTTTATAATAATAAGATATATAATAAGTGGGTATCCTTCCACATCATATTCTACATGTATATGCTTATATGTATTTTTTTCATCAAAGTAGGATCACATTGTGCATACTGCTTTGTAATGTGTTCTTTTGGGTTAACAATCTTTACCTTACAAGATAATACATTTTCATCTCATCTAATACTCAGTCTGAATTCAAATCTTCCCAGTTGTCTCTTCAAAAAGATCCTTTGCCCCTTGTCTGTCTAAACCAGGGTCCAATCTAGAAACAAGAATTGATTCTGATTATGTATCTTAAGTCTCTTTTAATCTAAAATAATCCCTTTTCTCATGACACCAATGTGTTAAGAAGATGAGGGCAGCTGTCCTGCCAAACATCCCATCTTCCAAATTTTTCTAGGTGCTTCTTAAAATTTTTTTTAAAGATTTTATTTTTAAACAATTTCTATACCTAATGTCGGGCTTGAGCTCACAACTCCAAGATTAAGACTTGCATGCTCCACCGAATGAGCCAGCCAGGTACCTCTCTAGTTGCTTTTTTTTTTTTTTAAGTTTATTTTTGAGAGAGAGAGAGAGAGAGAGAGAGAGGCAGAGTGCAAGCTAGGGAGGGTCAGAAAGAGAGGCAGACACAGAATCTGAGGCAGGCCCCAAGGCTCTAAGCTGTAGGCACAGAGCCCAATGTGGGGTTTGAATTCATGAACCATGAGACCATGACCTGAGTCTAAGTTGGATACTTAACCAACTGAGCCACCCAAGGCACCCCAAGCATGCAGCTCTTGATCTCAGGGCTGTAAGTTCAAGCCCCATGTTGTATGTAGAGATTAGTTAAAAAATAAAATCTTTAAAATAATCTTAAGGTACTTACATTTGGCTAGAACACATCATAGATGACTAGTATCTTTCATTTTGTATCAAGAGGTATACAACATCTTAGGGCGCCTATGTGGCTCAGATGGTTAAGCGTCCAACTTGGGCTCAGGTCATTCTTGTGGTTCAGGAGTTTGAGCCTTCAGTCAGCCTCTGTGCTGACAGCTCAGAGACTGCAGACTGCTTTGTGGATTCTGTGTCTCCCTTTCTCTCTCTGCCCCACCTGTACTCTGTCTCTCTCTCTCTCTCAAAAATAAAAAAACATTAAAAAAAATAAAAACTAAATAAAAAAAAAAGAGGCATGTAACATCTGAATGTCTCCCTATCAATGATGTGAAAAACTTACTAGATTATGGTGATGACAGATCTTTTCTCTTTTTTTCCCCAACTTTATTTATGAATAGCTTTAAAGCACAGAAAAGTTGAAAGAACAGTACAATGAACACTAGGGTGCCTACCACCTAGACTGAATAATTGTTAAATTATTTTGCTAACTTTGTTTTATCAAAAATGTATAAAAATATTTTCTTGACAAACCATTTGAAAATAAATTGCAAACATCAAAAACTTTATCCTAAATATTTTAGAATGCATGATCTAAAAATAATTACATTCTCCTTTTATGATCATACCATTTTGACCCTATGAAATTTAGCAATTATTCCTTATTACCACCTAATATTTAATCCATAGCTAAATGTCCTTAATTGTCCTCTAAAGATTTTTTAAAGTTTTTTTTTTAATGTTTATTTATTTTTGAGACTGAGTGCAATTGGGGGAGGGGCAGAGAGAAAGGGAGATAAAGAATCCAAAGCAGGCTCCAGGCTCTGAGCTGGAAGCCCAGAGCCCAATGCGGGGCTTGAACTCAAAAACCATGAGATCACAACCTGAGCTGAAGTTGGAAGTTTAATGACTGAACCACCCAGAAGCCCCAAGATTTTTTTTAAGTTTATTTATTTTGAGAGAGAGAGAGCATGAGCAGGGGAGGGGCAAAAAGAGAAGGAGAGAGTATCCCAAGCAGACTCTGCACCATCAGCACTGAGCCCAACGTGGGGCTCAAAGACATGAACCATGAGATCATGACCTAGGCCAAAACCAAGAGCCAGACACTTAGTCAACTAAGTCACCTAGGTGCCCCCAAGGATCTTATATATATATTCTAAAGTTTATTTATTATTTATTTTGAAAGAGAGAGAGCACAAACTGGGCGGGGGGGAGGGGGGAGTTGGGCAGAGAGAGAGAGAGAAAGAGAATCCCAAGCAGGCTTCACACTTGCCAGTGCACAGCCTGGTGTGGAGCTCTAACCCATGAACCATGCAATCATGATCTGAGCTGAAATGAAAAGTTGGACACTTAACCAACTGAACTACCCAGGTGCCGTGTGTGTGTGTGTGTGTGTGTGTGTGTGTGTGTGTGTATTTTCGAGACAGAAAGAGAGAACACAAGCAAGGGAGGGGCAGAGAGAGATGGGGACAGACAATCTGAAGCGGGTTCTGAGCTGACAACAGCAATGCAGGGCTCAAACTCATGAACCATGAGATCATGACCTGAGCCAAAGTCGGATGTATAACCAACTGAGGCACCCAGGCACTCCCCTTTTTAAAACCAGGATCAAGTCACGATCTCGTGAGATTTGGTTAGGATGCTTTTGGTTGCTTTTAGTTAGATGCTTTAATTTTAGAGGTCTCTTTAGTCTCTTAATGTAGAAGTTCTTCCACATTTCCAGTTTTTGTTTAATAATGACATTGACTTTTTGAAGAGATTAGGCCAGGTTAAAAATCTGTTAATAAAGTGCTTTACAACCTATTTGTTCGTTTGTTTTTGAGTAAATTAAAATTAAAGAATTGAGAAGTGCCTGGCTGGCTCAGCCAGTAGAACATGCAGTTCTTGATCTCAGGGTCATGAATTTGAGCCCCATGTTGGATGTAGAGATTACTAAAATAAACAAATTTTTAAAAATTTAAGAAGTGAGAATTTTACATTTTCTTTTGAAACTAGTACCTTATCACAAAAACATAACTGGGAAATACTAACCTAAGGACTATTTGGTAGAGTGACCAAGCATTCCATTTTGCTCAGGACTAAGAAAGCTCCAGGATGCACAACTTTCAGTTATACAACCAGCAAAATCCTAGGCAAACAAAGATGAATTGTTACCCTACTCTCTGGTAATCCTTGGAAGGCACTTGTTGAGGAAATAGTTATATATAAGTGATTGGTTAAAATCATAATCTGGTTCTATTTTAATTATACAAAATGATTATTTATTTAAACTTTTTGAACTAAACTGTCTGAAATGTGTATTAATTATGCATCTACATATAGGATATATGCTTAGGAAAATATCATAACTACAATTCTGTCTTGGGGCGTCTGGCTGGTCATTTGGTAGAGCATGTGACCTTTTTAAAAAAAAACCAAAACATTCATTTTATAATTTTTGAGGGAGAGAGAGAATGTGCATGCATGAGGAGGAGAGGGGCAGAGAGAGAAGGGGACAGTGGATCCAAAGTGGGCTCTGTGCTGACAGCAGAGAGCCTCAGGTGGGGAACTAACTCAGGAACCATGAGATTATGACCTGAGCCGAAGTCAAACACTTCACAGTCTGAGCCATCCGGGCATCCCAGGCATATGACTCTTGATCTCAGGGTCATGAGTTCAAGCCCCATACAAAGCTTAATTTAAAAATAAATTCCATGTCTTACTTCTCCAACTTAAAAAATAATAATAATACAGCAACATCTTTTATCAGTCTCCTATTACTTAATGTTACATCATTGTCAAAATCATACCATAAACTGACAGCCATTGCAGTACTCTGAGCTCTATAGAGACAGGACTAGGGCAAGTAAGAACCAGATGGGCAATGTGTGACTCTGTGTCACACTGGGAAAAAAAAAAAAAAAACAACTAAACTAAACATGGGCAAAGAAGATCCTAAGAGGCTGAGAAGCAAAATGTCATTATATGTACTCTTTGTGCAAACTTGCCAGGAGGAACACATGAAGCAACCAGATGCTTCAGTCACCTTCTCAGTTTTACAAAAGCACTCAGAGATGTGGAAGACCATGTGTGATAAAGAGAAAGGTAACTTTGAAGATATGGCAAATACAGACAAGGCAGTTATAAAAGAAATGAAAACCTACATTCCTCCAAAAGGGGAAACAAAATGAAGGTCAAGGATCCCAATGTACTGAAGAAATCACCTTCAGTCTTTTTGTTTTTGAGTACTGGCCCAAATCCAAGGAGAACACCCTGGCCTATGCATTAGTGATGCTGCAAAGAAACAGGGAGAGATGTAGAGTAACACGGCTGCAGAGCACAAGCAGTCTTAGGAAAAGAAGGCTGCTAAGCTGAGGAAAATTACATAAATCAGATTGCTGCAATACCAAAATATGAAAACAAGCCTATGTGGCAAAACAAAAAAGTCATCAAGGCTGAAAACAAGAAAAAGAAGGAAGAGAAGAAAGATGGAAAGGACGAGGAGGATGATAATGAATATGTTGGTACTACTTTTGTTCTTGTCTGTAAAGTATTTAAACTCCCTGTACACAATTCACCCCTTTGAAAGAAAAAGGGGTGAAATCTAAGGCTGCATGAAACTTGTTTTTAAACTGTACAGTTTCAGGGTGCCAGAGTGGCTCAGTCAGTTAAGCTCAGGTCATGATCTCGTGGTCAGTGGGTTCCAGCCCCACATCAGGCTCTGTGCTGACAGCCCAGAGACTGAAGCCTGATTTAGATCGTGTCTCCCTGCCCCTCCCCTGCTCATGCTTATGCTCATGCTCTGTCTCTCTCTCTGTGTGTCTCCTTCTCTCTCTGCCCTCCCCTGCTCATGCTCTCTCTCTCTTTTTCTCAAAAATAAACATTAAAAAAAATTAAAATGTACAGTTTCAGGGTGCCTGGGTGGCTCAGCTGGTTAAGTATCCAACTCTTGATTTTGGCTTAGGTCATGATCCCAGGGTGATGGGATCCAGCCCTCTGTGCTGAGTGTGGAGTTTGTTTAACGTTCTCTCTCTCCCTCCCTCTCTCTCTCTCTCTCTTGCTCTGCCCCTCTCCATGGCTTGAGTGCTATCTCTAAAAATAAATAAACTGTACAGTATCTTCTTTTGTATAGTTAAAACACTATCAAAAGTATCTTTACCTAGTCTTGTCCTAGTGGCATTTTCAGCAGCCACTACCTTTGCTGAGTACAGTGTGGGAATGTAAAGTAGCATGGAAATTTAAGAGAGGTTCTTTTTGGCACACAACATGAAGTAGTTATACATGGGGATGAGAGTCTTTTCATCTTCAGTTGTTTCTAATCCATCTTATTTTTTTTTAATGTGTATTTATTTATTTATTTTTGAGGGAGGTACACAGAAAGAGAGAGAATCTCCATGCAGCCAGTGCAGAGTCTAGCTTGGGGCTTGAACTCACAGACTGCGAGACCAAACTGAGCGGAAATCAAGAGCTGGTTGCTTACCGAATGAGCCACCCCAGTGCCCCTCTAATGCATCTTAGATGAATTAATTGTTCTCTTAACAGAGTACCAGTCTGCAATTGCAAAACACTTAGAATTGTTTCATTAACATTCCAAATACTTCTAGATAAAATCAATTTTCCTATTAGAAAACAAAAACCATACCCTAAACCTGTATTTTACCTTAGATAATGTTATCTTATGCACAAAACACATTCTTTTAAAACTTATAAAGACAATTTATTTCACATGCAGTTACTTAAACCCTTAGGAAGGTTTGTTTCTTTTATAGTAGAAGCATGTCTTTTACATTAAGATAGTGATTTGTCCTTTGAGGAACTTTATTTTACTAAAGTTCTTCTGCAGTTGGATTGTGACAAAGCTTTGGTTTGTTGGGATTATTTTTCAGCAGCCAATCAGCTAGCCAAATCTATGGAAAAAAGAAAAAAACTCTTAAGTTAATAAACATTTAATTATAAATACTATAAATAACAAATACTACAAATAGTATAAATATACTATATAAACATACACTACAAATAGTATAAATATGTACTATAGCAATTTATTTGTTGTTAAGTAGGCTTCACGCCCAGCGCAGAGTCCAACATGGGGTTCCAACTCACAACCATGAGATCAAGACCTGAGCAGAGATCAAGAGTCAGATGCTCTTTTGCTAAGTTTATTTATTTATTTTGAGAGAGAGAGAGAATAACCATGTGCACATGTGAATGGGGAAAGGGGCAGAGAGAGAGGGAGAGAGAGAATCCCAAGCAGGCTCTGCACTGTCAGCACAGAGCCCTACATAGGGCTGAAACTCATGAACCGTGAGATCATGACCTGAGCTGAAACCAAGAGCCAGATGCTTAAGCCAATGAGGCACCCAGGTGCCTCTATCAATTTAAAACCTAGTACTATATCAATTTAAAACCTAGCTTTCAAAATCACTCTAAGAATGAGAAAATGACTATTAAAAAATTAAAACACTAAGTTTTATATTATGCAAGATTATCAAGTAGAGATCCAAACTGGCAAAGAAGTAAAACTATTTCCTTTTACAGATGACATAATCCTATATATAGAAAATCCCAAAGAATCCACAAGAAAGTTACTACAACTAATACATGAATTTGGATTTGGTCATTATTGAATCCAGACAAGATGACTTCAAAGACCATGTTTAGTACATGGAACCAGAGGTATCTTTTTCTTTTCTTTACATTGTTCAGTAGTTTCAGGTTTCTTACTAAATAAACAGATGTTATTGTCACAATGAAAAGGAATTATTAAAGAAATAACCTAGGGGTGCCTAGGTGGCTCAGGTGGTTTGAGTGTTGGACTCTTAATTTTGGCTCAGGTCATGATCTCACAGTTCATGGGATAGACCCCCATCAGTCTCTGCGCTGCCAGCACGAATCCTGCTTGGGATTCTCTCTGTCCTTCTTTCTCTGCCCCTCTTCTGTGCACATGTGCATACACTCTCTCTCTTAAAATAAGTAAACATTTAAAAAAAGTAAAAAGTCCTGCCTAGGGGCATCTGGCTGGCGATAGAGTGTGTGACTCTTGATCTCAAGGGTCGTAAGTTCAAGCCCTACGTTGGATGTAGAGATTACTTAAAATAAGTAAATAAAATATAATAAAAAAAGAAATATCGTTTGTTTTTGGTAAAAGTGGCAAAATTAGTAGGAGAAATTAAATCTTTGTCTTCCAAAGGGGATTCCCTTTGAGAATGGTAACAGAGGCTAGAGATAACTATTTTATCAGGGCTGGTATTGAAATAACCTTCCCAGGGGCACCTGGGTGGCTCAGTCAGTTAAGTGTCTGACTTTGGCTCAGGTCATGATCTTGCACTCCATGAGTTTGAGCCCCGTGTCAACACAGAACCAGGAGCCTGCTTTGGATTCTGTCTCTGTCTCCCTCTGCCCCTCCCCCACTCATACTCTGTCTCTCACTCTCAAAAATAAAATATACATTAAAAATTTTTTTTTAATTTTTAAAAATGTTTTTATTTATTTTTGAGACACAGAGAGACAGAGCATGAGCAGGGGAGGGGCAGAGAGAGAGGGAGACACAGAATCTGAAGCAGGCTCCAGGCTCTGAGTTGTCAGCACAGAGCCTGATGCGGGACTCGAACTCACAAGCTGTGAGATCATGACTTAAGCTGAAGTCAGACTCCCAATGGACTGAGGCACCCAGGTGCTCCCCAAAATATTTTTTAAATAACCTTTCCTGAGTTGCCTGGAGGGCTCATTGGTAAGATCATGCCACTCTTGATCTTGGGGTTGTGAGTTCAAGCCCCACGTTGGGCACAGAGCTTACTTTAAAAAAATAAACACAGGGGTGCCTGGGTGGCTCAGTCGGTTAAGCGTCCGACTTCGGCTCAGGTCATGATTTTATAGTCTGTGAGTTCAAGCCCCGCGTCGGGCTCTGTGCTGACAGCTCAGAGCCTGGAGCCTGCTTCACATCCTGTGTCTTCCTTTCTCTCTGCCCCTTCCCTGCTCATGCTCTGTCTCTGTCTCAAAAATAAAATAAACATTAAAAAAAAATTAAAAATAAATAAACACAATAAAATAATCTTTCCTCATTATCTCTGAGTCTTCATATGAGTGAGAGTACCTGTAAAAGAAGGAACCAGGAAGACATTTGGCCCTTGACAAGCACCCTAGTTCCTCCTATCCAACCGTTCTTTCACCTGACTGAGCAGTAATGAAGTATCTAGGGATGTGAACAAATATAAATTTTCTAAGGGTGCCTGGGTGGCTCAGTTGGTCTGACTCTTAGTTTCAGCTCAGGTTATGATCTTAAAATTTATGGGTTTGATCAAGCCCTGGGTCAGGCTCCATGCTGACAGCACAGAGCCTGCTTGGGATTCTCTCTCCCTCTCTACTTCCCCCCACTAGCTCTGTCTCTCTTTCAAAATAAATAAATAAACATTAAAAACAAGTTTTCTATGAAAAAAAGTTAGATATCATTAAAAATAAAAATGTTGAGAGACATTTGGGTGGCTCAGTTGGTTAAGCATGGGACTCTTGATCTCAGCTCAGGTATCAATCTCAGGGTCATGAGTTCAAGTCCCGCGTTGGGCTCCCTGCTGGGCATGAAGCCTACTTTTAAAAAAATAATTTAAAAAATAATTTTGAATGTATTTAAATATATATCTAATTTTATCATTTGATTATATAAATCATACACAAAAACAATGCTCTGCAATTAAAGGATGCAGTATTGAAAATGTATTTAGAAACAATGTTTTTTCTTTGTTTTGTTGGAACAATTTTTTAAAAATTTTTGTATTATTTTTTTTAATGTTTATTTATTTCTGAGATACAGAGAGGCAGAGCATGAGTGGGGGAGCAGCAGAGAGAGAGGGAGACACAGAATCAGAAGCAGGCTCCAGGCTCTGAGCTGTCAGCACAGAGCCCAATGCGGGGCTCGAACTCACAAACCGTGAGATCATGACCTGAGCTGAAGTCAGTTGCTCAACCGACTGAGCCACCCAGGTGCCCCATTTTTTAAATTTTTTAATGTTTATTTATTCTTTAAATTTTTTAATGTTTATTTATTTATTTTTTGAGAGAGAGAGAGAGTGCAAGCAAGAGTGGGGGAGGAGCAGAGAAAGAGGGAGACACAGGATCGAAAGCAGGCTACAGGTTCCCAGCTGTCAGCAGAGAGCCTGATGCAGGGCTTGAACCCATGAACTGAGAGATCATGACCTGAGCAGAAGTCGGATGCATAACCGACTGAGCCACCTAGGCGCCCCTAAAAACAATATTTTTTAAGAAGTAAAACACAGTAAGAGAATAAGTAATCCAAAGTTATACATAAGGGAGTATCTAAAATGTATAAGAGATAGTTCTTAAAATGCTCATTCACTGTTTCAAAAAATTTAATGTTTAAAATATGAAAACTATAGACAATTTCTTTAGAGTGAATAAAAACATTTCTTACAAAAGGATCTGCTGGTTTCTCCTTACAAAGGGCTGTGAGTCCTTTAAGCAGAGTTGGTGTTACATATAAATTTAAATAGTCCTTAGCAGCTTGTCCAACTGGAATAGGCTCAATAATCACTGTAAACACAAATGTATTCCCATTAAAAATAATACAAATGATGAAATATTATATAATCATTACAAACGAAGAAATTTTAGTGGCATGATACTTACAAAGTTTTTTTTTAAAAAAAGGAAACAAAACTAGAATATAGCATACATAGTTTGTTCAAAAACACACAAGCACACACAGAGAAATAATAAGACTATATAAGACAGGCAAGAAACATATCAAAATGCTAGCAGTGATCATGTATAAAGTTCTGATTATGTTTTCTACTATATCCTTGCCTGCATTTCCATTTCCATATTTTTTATAGTAAATATCACAATGGACAATGTCATGAAAAAGAAAAATATGAATATCATGTAAAATCTAGGAGATTAATTAATTCCAACAATTAATTGCTGCCAAGAAAATGGCAGGCACTTTACAAAGTGGTATAGATATAACGTTGTACATGTATTTCTTGTTCATTTATAGACTACTGAATATACACATAAAATCTATTTGTGTCTATGTAATATATATTAACATTCCTGCTTATTTTTCAAGTTTTTAAATAAATTATATAACATATAGGAAAGTTTTAGTCTTTTTAGCTTTGTTTGAACACTATGTAGGTCAATCAGACTCGTAGTACCAAAGAATATATTTATACAAGGAAGAATGTAGTTTACAGTCTTAAGTCTTTTGAGGATGACCTCCATTAATGTGCAACTTTCAATAAAGATGGGGATGCAAAGCTACTGGTCTCACATGTTCAGATCTAAATCGTTACTGGCCCAAGGAAAAAGAGGGTGGGAAGACAGATTTCTGTGTGACTAGTATATGGGCTCAATCTCAATGAGAGATACAACTAACAACAGGAGAGTCCTTTGCCAGGATGGCAGGTAAAGCTAGAAAACATCACAAAGGATTGGAATAAAAAGTTCCTTTCCTATTAGTCTCATTATAGCACTCTTTTTTGTACTGATTGTTGTAATAATTTTTAGTTACATAAATATTTAAGTTTATTTTTGAAGTGGGGTGGGAGGTTACAAGAGCATATGTGTGTGCATAGGGGAGAGGCAGAGAGAGAGGGAGACAGAGAATCCCAAGCAGACTCCTCACTGTCAGTGTAGAGCCTGACATGGGGCTTGAACTCACACACCGTGAGATTATGAGATTATGACCAGAGCCAAAATCAAGAGCTGGAGTGAATGAGTCACCCAGGTCCCCCTCCCCAGTGATTAATTATGTTTTAACACTTTTTCATGTGCTTATCAGCCAATCATATATCTTTTGTGAAATGTTTATTCAAATCTTTTACGTGTTTTTTTTTTAATTTTTAAGGTTTTATTATTTATTTGTTTATTTTAGAGAGAGCAAGAGCATGCACATTTAGGGGAGTGGAGCAGTGGGGAAGAGAGAACCTCAAGCAGGCTCCAGGTTCAGCACAGAGCCTGATGTGGGGCTGGACCTCATGACCCTGAACTGAAATCAATAGTTGGATGCTCAACTGCCTGAGCCACCCAGGCGCCCCTGAAAGGTTTTATTTTTAAGTACTCTCCACACCCAATGTGGGGCTTGAACTCACAATGCTGAGGTCAAGAGTCACATGCTCTACTGACTAAGCCAGTCAGGTGCCTCTGCCTGATTTTTAATTGCCTGCCTTCTTTTTACTGAATTGTAAGAGTTCTTCATAAATTCTAGATACAAGTCTTTTATTTCATAAGATTTGCAAATATTTCTTATCACACTCTGTGGCTAATCTTCCCAATACTTTTAATGATGGCTTTTGAAACATAAAAGCTTTTAATTTTGATGTAGTCTAATTTATCAGTATTGTCTTTTATGGATCATGTTTTGAGGTCATACGCAAAAATCCTTTGTCCAACTCAAGGTCATGAAGATTTTCCATGTTTTCTTCTAGATATTTTTAGCCCTTATGCTTAGGTCTATGATCCATTGTTGTTAAGTTTTCTAATTGGTAAGAAAAGAGGATCTGAGTTCTTTCTCTTTTTTGGCATGAGGATATTCAGTTATCTTATCATCATTTGTTGAAAAAGACTATCTTTTCCCTGTCAAATTGTCTAGGCACTTTTGTTGAAAGTCAATCGACCATAAACGTATTTATGTAAGTATTTATTCCTAGATTCTTAATTCTGTTTCATTGATTAATATGACTCATACAATACTGTCTTAGTTACTGTGGTCTCATAGTAAGTTTTGTTTTTTTTTTAAGTTTATTTATTTATTTTGAGAGAGAGAGAGAACAGGGGACAGGCAGAGAGAGAAGGAGAGTGAATCCCAAAAATTTCTGCACTGACAACGCAGAGCCCAATGTGGAGTTGGAACCCCTGAACTGTGAGATCAAGACCTGAGCCAAAATCAAGAGTCCAACGCCTAATTTGACTGAGCCACCCTCATAGTAAGTTTTGAAATCAGGTTAGTGGAAGTTATCAAACTTTGTTCTTTTTGAAAATTGTTTTAGCTTGTCTAGATCTTTTGCAATTACATATACATTTTTTAATGTTTATTTATTTCTGAGACAGAGAGAGAGCATGAGTGGGGGAGGGGCAGAGAGAGAGGGGGACACAGAATCCAAAGCAGGCTCCAGGCTCTGAGCTGTCAGCACAGAACCCGATGCGGGACTCAAACTCAAAGATTGTGAGATCATGATCTGAGCCAAGGTCAGACACTCAACCGACTGAGCCACCCAGGTGCCCACAATTACATATACATTTTAAAGTCAGCTTATCAACTTCTACATAAAAGAATGCATGGATTTTGACAGGGATTGCATTAATTGATCAATTTGGAGAGAAATGCCATCTTGACAACATTGACTCTTCTGATACATCAACGTGTGAGGTCTATTCATCTTAGATAGTCTTTGATTTCTTTCAGTAATGTTTTGTGCTTTTCATTGTACAAGAATTGTACTTCTTTTGTTAAGCTTATTCCTAAGTATTTTATTATTTATTTAATTCCAGTATAATTAATATACAGTGTATTATATTAGTTTCAGGTGTACAATATAGTGATTCAACAATTCTATATACTACTCAGTGTTCATCAAAAGAAGTGTACTCTTAATCCCCACCACCTATTTCACCCAACACCCCACCCAGCTACCCTCTGGTAACCATCAGTTTCTTCTTTTTTTTTTGGTGTTGTTCTCTATTTTTAAGAGTCTAATTTTTTTGGTCTCTTTTTTTCTTTGTTCATTTTGTTTTGTAAATCCCACCTATGAGTGAAATAGTATTTTATTATTTTTGATGCTATTGTGAATGAAATTATTTCCTTAACTTTAGTTTTGGATTGTTCCTACCTCATCTATTTTTGCTGACCATTTATTATTTCTCTCTAGCAACTAGGGCCGGATGGATTAATGTGAAAATAAAGAATCTTTTCATGTTTCTTACAGAGATGAACCTTCATTGAACTTTTTGAAGCTTTCTAATAATATTTATAGTTTATACACTGCATTGCATATTTATTTTTATAGATTTTTAATATGTGATCATTTTGAGAGCAGGGACATATTCATCTTTGTATTTCTGGCACATAGTAGGTAATACAATAAATTTGTTGAAGCAATGGAATGTAACAAAACTTTGAGTTAGCCGTCTCAAATCAAGGGAAGCAAACTATATTTTTCAAAGGTTAGGAACATGTCTTTGAATATCTTTATAACTTGCTTGAGTGACTCATCATACTGAGTTTTGCACATAGTTCTTTTCATTTTTTTTAATGTTTATTTTATTTATCTTGAGAGAGCATGTAAGCAGGGGAGGAGCAGAAAGAGAGGGAGAGAGAGAGAACCCCAAGCAGGCTCCACACTGTGGTGCAGAGCCCAATGTGAGACCCAAACCCACAAACCACAATATCACGACCTGAGCCCAAACCAAGAGCCAGATGCTTAACTGACTGAGTCACCTAGGCATCCCCCTGCACATAGTTCTTGAGTGACTGGTAAGCAAGAGGGAGCTCATATCCCTAATTGAGAATTTACTCCAGAGAGCTTCACATTCTCACAGCAAAAGATCTGAAACACGGTAGGTAATTAATCTTTATATTTATCCTGCAACAGCTGCTTCTCAAATGTCTGACTTTATCTCATAAACTCATGTCTAGAGGCCTAATTAATGGTAAAATCAAAAGCAATCTAAAATAACAATTGAGGAATATAATCCTATGAGTAAGAAGAGCTTTCAAAAAAAGGACTAGAAAAAACAAAACAATAATAGGAGTTAATATTTGAGCACAGAAGCACAAAACATTATAAGAATTTTATATATATGTATACATTTAACCCTAACAATATCCCTATTAGGTAGGAAGGTACTAATCTATTTGCATTTGACTGATGAGAAAAGAAAGACTCACAGAGAGGTTAGATGTCTGGAGCCAGAAGAAAATTCTAATTCGTTAGTACCTAGACTAAATCTAAGTACTATCACATTAAAAAGACATTTCATGGGGGCACCAGTTGGCTCAATCATCAGAACATGTGACTCTTGACCTCAGGGTCGTGAGTTTAAGCCCCACAATGGACATGAAACCTACTTAAAAAAATAAAGGGGGGCGGGGTGTGGGTGGCTCAGTCAGTTCAGTGTCTGACTTCAGCTCAGGTCATGATCTCGCGGTTCTTGAAATCGAGACCCATATTGGGGTCTGTGCTGACAGCTCAGAGCCTGGAGCCTGTTTCAGATTCTGTGTCTCCCTTTCTCTCTGCCTCTCCCCTGATTGCTCTTACTCTGTGTCTCTGTCTCTCTCCTCAAAAATAAATAAACATTTTTAAAAATTTGAAAAAAAGACATTTCATGTTTGAGATATAATTCAAAACAATATAGAAGATTGAGAAGTAGAAGCAGAGGTTATAGATGAAATAAGACTGACCAAAATTATTTAAATTGGGTGATAGTTTCATTAAGGGTTTATTATACTATTCTGTCTACTGTTGGTTATGTTTGGAGTTTTCTACAATAAACAATTTCAAAAAGATACCCTAATGGAAAGGTTATGTGACAGAAATTAGTAAGAGTAAAATATATACAAATCCTTTTGGGTACAAATATCTATAAACAGGTGTTGTGGGGTGTCTGGCTGGCTCAGTTGGGCCCCGTATTGGGCGTAGAGATTGCTTAAAAATAAAAAAGTAAAACAAAACAAAACAAAACAAACAAAAAAACACACCAGGTTTTGTTTAAGAATCAAGACTTTTAAAGTTCCAAGAGAGTTTTCAGTTTTCTTTGAATAAATCCTCCATAGAAAATACTGAGGAATAAGTCTAAATGACTTAAAAAAAAAAAAATAGGCCAAAAAATATTCTATGCTTCTCAATGCTGTAAGTTTTTTAAATGTTTATTTATTTTTGAGAAAGAGAGAGCTCACACAAGCAGGGGAGGGTCAGAGAGAATGGGAAACAGAGGATCTGAAGTGGGCTCTTCACTGACAGCAGAGAGCCCAATGCAGGGGCCAGGGGCTCGAAGACACCAACCGTGAGATCATGACCTGACCTGAAGTGGGATGCTCAATTGACTGAGCTACTCAGGCACTCAAATGCTTTACATTAAAAAAAAGATGTTTATTTATTTTGAGAGAGAGAGAGAGAGAGAGAGCGAGCACGCAAATTTTCTTCCTGATCTAAAAATATTACTGAAATAAACTAAAAACCTCAATGCTGTTCTTTATTATGCCCATTTCTAAAAGGTTTACAATGTCCATAACAGGATGGAAAAAAAAAAAAAAATGAGCCTGAGAACTATTAATTTCACAACTGCACGAGTATTCATTAGGCAACCAGTAGAGAAAATGTTACATCTATCCTAATTTCCAAGGGAGATTCTTTTTTTCATGTGTAACAAACTTTACTGACTCATTAGGGATAACTTACGGAATTGCAACAAAGGAGAAGAAAAACCCTAAATAGGGCTAGTCTAAGAGAAAAGATAAAAAAAGCAAACCCTTCTCAAAAGATTCCCTAGAGGGCACAATTTAGTTATGAGGGAAATAGTGACTTTTCCATTTTTGGCTTCAGATTTTTAAGTAACTATAACTTGAAAATATGACAAAATATATTGGAGAAAACCCCTGCTATTTTTCTTTCCAGCTATATCACCCAAATAAAAGAAAAAGCAAACAATAGGAACATGCAATACTCATCGATAACTCACCTTCAGGAAACATGAATCGAATTTCTCTTTCTGCTGCAGCAAAGTCATTACTCCCATGAAGTGCATTCCTTAGGTCATCTGTGCCATAAATTGCCCTTAGACTAAAAGCAAGTTAGAGATGATAACCATCCAATGTGATATCCTTTCCCTACTCTTTACATATGCATTCTGCTCAGGAAATTTACAGAAGCATTGCCACTTCTCACATATATGTAAGTTTTAATCTATTTTGATTTTAAGCCTAAATCTATCTAGATGAGGGTCAAATATATTTAAATCTGCAGGAGAGATACACTGGGAAAATAGGAGTTCTCTGGGTTAAGAGGTGGTGTTTTGTGAGAAGTGAAAAGGCAATGCATATTCAAAAGTGCAAGAATTCAATGTCCTCAAGTTCCCAAACTTTAATGATAATGCTGAAAATCTGGTTTTATGGCCCTTTATTACCAATATTATTTTAAAAAGCCATGCCAATTTTCCTATGAAAAAATCCCACTTCAGTGGCGGTTTGATTCAAGGATGAGAGAAGAATGAGGCTAATCAACCATAAATCAAACATTCCCTGAGGCCTTTTGTGGCATTTAGTGTTAACACAGACATTTAAATAGCTACAGTGTAAAACTGACCCCCCTACCCCAACTAAAATACCAAAAAGTTGATTTAGGAAAACTTTCAAATGCAAAGACACTTCTATTATAATGAAATCAGTTTTTTGTTGTTGTTGTTTTTGTTTTTGTTGGACTCCTTTTTTCCCCCTAGGAAAGTTACCTGTCTGGGTGTGTCTCCTTAGCTACTAAGGTATTACTTGGTCCCAAAAGTTCTTTCCAGTAAGAGATGGCTTTATGTCTAGCTAATATCATGGCAACAAGTGGTCCAGAACTCATATAAGCTGTCAAATTGGGGAAAAACATTTTCCCATACTGTTCCACATAAAAGTTACTACAGTGCTCAGGGCTGAGATGTAGTTTTCTTCTCTATAAGAAAAACAAAGTCAACAAAAGTATTTAAAATGACAATTCAATAATAACTCATTGTCATTAGTAACTTGAAATTAATACTAATCTCATTACAAATTTGAGATTTTTGTATTATGAAGAAAGGGAGAGGGAAGAAAGTTAAATGTAGGCTATAAATAAAATTCTATAAGTTATTTAACCAACGCTTGCTCACTGTTGATATGAATGTAAACTGGCAAAACCACTTGGAAAACAGTATGGAGGTCCATCAAAATATTAAAAATAAAACTACCATATGACCCAGATCAAGATGTCATATGGATCAAGGATGTGTATGTATGTTTGCATATATATTGTATATACACTTAAAAAATATATATATATAATGGAATATTAATCAGCCTTGAAAGGAATGAGATCTTGCCATTCATGACAACGTGGATGGACCTAAAGGGTATTATGCTAAGTGAAACAAGTTTGAGAAAGACAGATACCATGATTTCACTTACATGTGGAATCCAATAAAACAAACGAATAAACAAACAATAACAGACTCTTAAATACAGAGAATAAACTGGTAGTTGCCAGGGGGTTGGGAGGGATGAGCAAAACAGATGAAGGGAATTAAGAGGTAGGAACTTCTAGTTACAAAATAAATCACAGAGATGAAAAGTACAGCATAGGGAAGAGAGTCAGTAAAATTGTAATAACCTGGTATGGTGACAGATGGTGACCACATTTACTGTGGTAAGCTCTGAGGGATGTACAGAATTGTCAAATCAGTATGTTGTACACCTGAAACTAATATAACATTGTATATTAATTATACTTAAATAAAAAAGAGCTATTTAACCTAAGAAAAACTATTCCTATTTGGCAGTCTCCTTCAATATATGGTTTGTTAATGATGAATTCAGCTTATCTCCTTAAAGTAAAAAGACTACTATCACCAATATTTTGTTAATATATACTTTGTATACATTGAAGTAACAAAATTAGATTTTAGAACATTCCAAATTCATCTTTTACCTATTTGTGTGATATTTTCTTATTTATTGTGAAACTTTCCTACATTATTTTAGGGAGCTGGTCTCATTATGGAACTTAGAAATAACACCCAGTATAATGACGCTATAAACAAGTTTTTCTCTTGAATGTGAAAATTGTGTATTTATTCTGGTTCTGCCATAAATATGTAGATTGATTGTGATGTTAAGAAAAAATAGTTGGTATTAAGTGTCTCAATTTGAAAGAATATAAATTGTTGAGGGCAAATAAACATTATTTTCTTCACAAATGAGACTATATGAATGAATCAGTAAAAATATCATAGAAGTCAGCCATTCTTCTGACTGGAGATCATCCTTCTCTAAAAGCAGCTATTTGAATGCTTTTTAAAAATCATCCACTAACGGGGCACACGGGTGGCTCAGTGGGTTGGGCATCCGACTCTTAGTTTCAGCTCAGGTCATGATCTCGTGGTTTGGGAGTTCAAGCCTTGCATCCGCACGGAGTCTGCTTGGAATGCTCTCTTTCTCCCTGCCTCTCCCCTGCTCATGCTCTCTCTCTCTCTCTCTCTCTCAAAAATAAATAAATAAACTTTAAAAAAATCATCCAATACTACTGTTTCTCAGTTCCACTAAAGGTGGATCATGAAGGAAAAGACTCAAAATATAAAAGAGGGATTCAAAGCCCTCATTAAGGAAAACTTCTGGCTAGAATAAAGATGACCAGAATGTGAATAAATCACTAGGTCAAAGCTACAAATCTCCATATTTAAGGCAGAGAGCTATCTTTCTAAAGTTGGTTAGATGTTCCTAAGAGTATAGTGTGAAATTTACCAAGTGATCTCTTAAAACTTCTAATACTATCATGTATCCTCAGGTTTCAGAAACTTGGCCAAACTGCCTAAAGCAAGAAATGGGAAGATGCTTACCTAGGTGGGTCAGCATTGCTGTAAACAGGCTCTACTGACAAACTTAACATTCTCACCAGCCAAGGATCAGCTACCACAAAACAGGTGCTTGGATCTGTTCTCATACTGAAATTCATATAGTCAAGAAAAAGAAACTCGAGAAATTATAAAACCGCCTGATTTAATATAATCCTTGATTCTTTATTTAAAATAAAGATGTGTCAGTATTTGTGATTCTTATGCATATTGGTATGGGGGGTTTGTTGTTGAGTTAAAAATAAAAATTTGATCTGTTAAAATGTAAGCCCTTGTCACACACCCCTTAACAACCAAGGGAACCCACCTTCTGCAGGTGTGCCACCTAATGCAGCATACTTACAAAAATTAAGAGCTCCTTTTATTTTTTTAAGTTTATTTATTTTGTGAGAGAGGTGGGGGAGGGGCAGAGAGAGAGGGAGAGAGGAGAGAAATCCAACCAGGCTTTGCATACTCAGGGCAGAGCTCCATGTGGGGATCAAACGCAGGAACTGAGAGATCATAACCTAAGCCAAAATCAAGAGTCAGAAGCTTAACCGACTTAACCACCCAGGCACTCCAAGAGCTTTTTTTAAACTAAAATTGGGGGGGGGGGGGCACCTGGGTGGTTCAGTCGGTTAAACATCCGACTTTGGCTCAGGTCATGATCTCACGGTTTGTGAGTTCAAGCCTCACATTAAGCTTGCTGCTGTCAGCATGGAGCCTACTCCGGATCCTATGTCCATCCCCAACTTGTGCGCCCTCTTTCTCAAAAAATAAAGTGAAATTAATACTGAATCAGTAATTATATTGGTTGATTTAAAATTACATCGGGGCACCTGGTTGGCTTGGTCGGTGAAACATGCAACTCTTGGTCTTGGGGTTGTGAGGGTAAATATTTTCACAAAGAGAAGTAGTATTAAATGATATCAAAAAAGGAACCATTAGTTTCTAAAAGAAGAAAGACTGCCACCTACTGAAAGGATACATCATTTTTCAGAAGGTTTTCCCTAGATGGGACAAGAAAGCCTCAAGTTCAATGGACTCCCAACTACAATAAAGCCTGCTTTAAAAGCATACAATACAAAGAATAAATACTATACAACTCTACTTACATGACACATCTAGAAAAGTCAAAGTCGGAGGACAGAAAAACACAGAATAGTGGTTACCAGAGGCTGAAAAGAGGGGTAAACGGAATGAGTGATTAATAAGCACTCTCAGTTTCAGTTGACAAAAATTCTGGAGATGGATAGTGGTGATGGCTGCACAACAAAGGGAATGTACTTAATGGTACTGAACTGTACACCTAAAAATGGTGAAAATAGTAAATTTTATGTTGTGTATATCTTATCACAATTAAAACAAACAAAACAAAGCATACAATATACCAAGGCCTTCTTTGCTATGAAATTTACTGCTGATTAGGGAAAGTGTTAAATATTACCATTCACACTAATTTTTCATTCATAATTTAATTCATACTTAAATTTTCACTAATTATTTTTACTAAAATTTTTTTTGTTTACTTTTGAGAGAAACAGAGACAGAGTATGAGTGGGGGAGGCACAGAGATAGAGGGTGACAAAGAATCTGAAGTAGGTTCTAGGCTCTGAGCTGATGCTTAACTGACTGAATCACCCAGGCACTGCCCTGGGTAACCGTTTTTTTTATTTTTTTTTATTTTTTTTTATTTTTGGGACAGAGAGAGACAGAGCATGAACGGGGGAGGGGCAGAGAGAGAGGGAGACACAGAATCGGAAACAGGCTCCAGGCTCCGAGCCATCAGCCCAGAGCCTGACGCGGGGCTCGAACTCACAGACCGCGAGATCGTGACCTGGCTGAAGTCGGACGCTTAACCGACTGTGCCACCCAGGCGCCCCTGGGTAACCGTTTTTAATCTCCTAGTGTTTCATTTGCAAATATTGGCAAACATGAATACATATTACTTTTTCTCTTTCTACCACACAAGATTTTTATACACTGCTCTGCATCTTATTTTTTCCATAGCAGGACAGAAACAGGTTCCTCTTTTTTCATTTTACAATTAGCTGCATTGTATTCAATTTGGTGGTTTCACCAGAGTTTACTTAACCAATTCTTTTTCTAAAGACTTTTTTCTTTTTTTTTCATTTTTTAAAATTTACATCCAAATTAGTTAGCATATAGTACAACAATTTCAAGAGTAGATTCCTTAGTGCCCCTTACCCATTTAGCCCATCCCCCCTCCCACAACTCCTCCCATAACCCTCAGTTTGTTCTCCATATTTATGAGTCTCTTCTGTTTTGTCCCCCTCCCTGTTTTTATATTATTTTTGTTTCCCTTCCCTTATGTTCATTTGTTTTATCTCTTAAAGTCCTCATATGAGTGAAGTCATATGATTTTTGTCTTTCTCTAATTTCACTTAGCATTATACCCTCCAGTTCCATCCACGTAGGTGTAAATGGCAAGATTTCACTCTTTTTGATTGCCGAGTAATATTCCAGTGTATAGATATACCGCATCTTCTTTATCCATTCATCTATCGATGGACATTTGGGCTCTTTCCATACTTTGACTATTGTTGATAGTGCTGCTATAAACAAGGGGGAGCATGTGTCCCTTTGAAACAGCACACCTGTATCCTGTGGATAAATGCCTAGTAGTGCAATTGCTGGGTCGCAGGGTAGTTCTATTTTTAGTTTTTTGAGGAAACTCCATACTGTTTTCCAGAGTGGCCGCACCAGCTTGCATTCCCATTTTTGAAAAAAATTTTTAATGTTTATTTATTTTTTGAGAGAGAGAGAGAGAGAGAATGAGAGCATGAGTGGGGGAGGGGCAGAGAGCAGGGGAGACACAGAATCTGAAGAAGGCTCCAGGCTCCAAGTTGTCAGCACAGAGCCTGATGCAGGGCTTGAACCCATGAACCGTGAGATCATGACATGAGCGGAAGTCAGACACGTAACCAACTAAGCCACCCAGATGCCCCTCTAAATACTTTAAGTAATCTGTATATCCAACTGGGATTCGAACTCACAACCCTGAGATCAAGAGTAGCATGCTCTACAGACTGAGCCAGCCAGATGCCCCTATTTAACCAATTTTCTAATGCTAGGTTATTTTTAATCTTTTGCTGGAAAATAAACAATACCACAAAAAATAACTTGTATACATATAATGTCATATTAATACATGGGTCACAGGAGGGATCCCCAGCATTAGAAGTGCTGAGTCAAAGGGTACATGCATCTGTAATATTGATAGATAACTGCAAGGTTCCCTTCTATAGCGGTTGTGCCATTTACTTTTATATTTTTGCCAGATGGTATTTCAGAGCTGTTTTCATTTGCTTTTTCCTTGTTAGAGATTGGTCATTTTTTCATATGTTTAAGATGCATTTGTTTTTCTTTTTCTGTGATCATCCACATGATCTATCCTTTTTTCTTTTAAAGTTTATTTTTGAGAGAGAGAGAGCACCAGTTAGTGAGGGGCAGAGAGAGAGTGAGAGAGAATCCTATGCAGGCTGCACACTGACAGTGCCCGATGAGGAGCCTGAGCTCACCTAAAGCAGGGCTTGAACTCACAAACTGTGCGATCATGACTTGAGCCAAAGTCAGACACTCAACTGACTGAGCCACCCAGGCACCCCAACATTTCTGCCCATTTCCAACTGAATTTTTATCTTTTCCTAGGAACTCTTTATGTATTAAGGAGATTAGCCCTTTGCCTATCATGAATTGCAAATCTTTTTTCCAAGTTTGTTATTTGCTTTTCACTTTGTTTATAATGTTTACTTAGCTATGTAGAAGTTTCTTATGTTTATAGTTGTATCAATCTTTTCTTTTATGGCTCCTAGACAAGACACCACAGTAAAAAAATAAATAAATAAATAAAAATAAGGCTGTCCTACTCCAAGAACAAAAAGAAACTTAAGCATCTTTTTTTCTACAGTTTATATGTTTAATATTAATATTTATTTTTTTAATGTTTTTATTTATTTTTGAGAGAGAGAAAGCATGAGTAGGGGAGGGGCAGAGAAAGAGAGAGGGAGACATAGAATCTGAAGCAGGCTCCAGGCTCTTAGCTGTCAGCACAGAGCCTGACTCAGGGCTAGAGCTCACGAGGCAAGAGATCATGATGTGAGCTGAAGTCAGATGCTTAACTGAGTCACCCAGGCAACCCTATGCTTAATTTTTAAATATTTAAATCTTAAATCCATTTGGAGTTTACCCTGGTATACACAGTATAATATTTGAATCCAACTTTTTTTTAACGGTTACCGAATTTTCCTAACATTTATTAAAAAGTTCTTAACTTGAGTCTTTTAAATATATTAAATATTTTATTATACATTCCTGCACTTTTTCCTTATACTTTCTTGTACCATTCCTACCCTGAACCTCTACGTATCCTCCTAAGCTTATCTGAAATTCCTCATCTTTCCTGAGGACTGAAATTTTCTTTTTTCTTTCATAAAACACTGACAAAACAGACAATATGACACTGTAGAAATAAAAGAAAATTTAAAAATCCTGGAATTTTAAGTAGGGATGGTACAGAAAGGATTACTTAAAATATCCTGGGGCACCTGGGTAACTCAATTGATTGAGTGTCTGGCTCTTGATTTTGGCTCAGGTTATGATCTCACCACTGGTGAGATGGAGTCTTGCACCAGGCTGTGTACAGAGCCTGCTTGTGATTCTCTGTCTCCCTCTCTCAAAAACAAATATTTTTAAAAATCCCATTATATTTGATGATAATCTTTTTTTTTTAAGTTTATTTATTTATTTTTAGAGAGAGAGGAAGAGAGAGCATGAGTGGGGGAGGTGCAGAGAGAGGGAGGATCTTGGGATCCACACTGTCAGCATGGAGACCAATGGAGGGCTTGAGCCCACAAACTGTGAAATCATGACCTGAGCCGAAATCAAGAGCTGGACATTAATCGACTGAGCCACCCAGGCACCCTTAATGATAATCTTTAACAACACTCCTTTTACATACATTCTCAAACCTCTAACAACTGCAGAATAAGTGTAAGGCTTAACACTTTAAATGTCTGTAATAATTGAAAAAGAAAATACCAACAGTCCATCAATTGAGGAACAAGTAAATAAAGTGTGGTTCACTCACACAGGGGAGTATTACACAGAAGTTAGGAAGAATGAGAGATTCAGATGTAATAACATGGAATGCTACCTAAGCAACTTTGTCAAGGGAAGAGAATTGTACTATCTTATGGAGGGAAATGTTTGTAAATGCATTGAAAAATTCTGAAAGGACAGAAAGCTTTAAGTAGTTGCCTTTCCCTGGAAACTGAAACTTGGGTGGGAGAGGAAGGTGGAGGAAAAAGGAATTTTAATTCTCATTTTAGATCCTTTTGAGGTGTGAAAAGCTTTTTAAAACACATATAACTTTTATACTTAAAATAAATGTTAAATTTAAAGCTAAATACTAGCAACTAAACAGGTTAACATGTTTACATAAACATTTAAAAAAGAAAAAAGGAAAGAGAAGAAAAAAACAAGATCATTATGCCCAGAAGTTACCTGAACAATGGTGAATCCAGATCTGAGAATAATATCTTGTATCTCCTCCTCTTTGTCAACAATATCCGGTTTGATAATAGCCAGAGTTTTTTCTACATATATCTGAGGTGGGGGCATTGATATCTGCATTCTGCCTTTTCGATGTAAATTTAGGAGACTCTCCACAGGAATCAACTGCAATGACAGGCATCAACCCCACCCCAAATTTAATGTAATTGTGACTAAGAACAGAGTTATTAGGCGCTTGATTTTATTAACTTATAAAATTAGAAACTGCGGAGTCTTTTTCTATTAGCAGTGTCTTGATAATATGCTATGAGGTGGCAGGGAGCCTGGCTGGTTCAGTTCCAGGAGCATGAGACTCTTGATTTCTGGGTGGTGGGTTTGAGCCTCAGGTAGGGTATAGAGATTAAACTAAACTAAAACAAACACCATTTCTCCTCTATGTCTAATTCATGCCCTTGGTTTTCCTAAGCGCTTTCCTTGAGGGGGAGAGGCAAGGGGCAGTCTGAAGGCCTGGGCCTGGCTCAGACTCTCAGGCTTGCAGGTGAAAACTCTGTTGGCCACTCTGCAGCAACTCTCTACTCTAGGGACAGGTAAGCCGCTTCGTTCCCACCCCTCCTGGAAGACCACACGTAAGGTTTGGCCTGGGTAGAAACCAGGATCGCCAAATTGCAGTGCATTTCCAAAGTGTACTGCAGATTCTGAGCAAGGACCTCATCTATGCACTCACCCTAGTGCCTGCTCCTCTAGTGCCACCGTAGCTTGTTGCTAGGAGACCTGAAGCACAGTTCAGGGATGGTGGCTGCACAGGGCCAATCCAGCAGAGGGCCAATCCAGCAGAGTGCATCACAGGCTCTGGCTGGTTTCCTTTCTTTCTTTCTTTTTTTTAATTTTAGTATTTTTTAAATACGAAATTTATTGTCAAATTGGTTTCCATACAACACCCAGTGCTCATTCCAACAGGTGCCCTCAATACCCATCACCCATCTTCCCCTCCCTCCCACCCCCCATCAACCCTAAGTTTGTTCTCAGTTTTTAAGAGTCTCTTATGTTTTGGCTCCCTCCCTCTCTAACCTTTTTTTTTTTCCTTCCCCATGGTCTTCGGTTAAAAGTTTCTCAGGAACCACATAAGAGTGAAAACATATGGTATCTGTCTTTCTCTGTAGGACTTATTTCACTTAGCATAACATTCTCCAGTTCCATCCACGTTGCTACAAAAGGCCCTATTTCATTCTTTCTCATTGCCACGTAGTATTCCATTGTGTATATAAACCACAGTTTCTTTATCCGTTTATCAGTTGATGGACATTTAGACTCTTCCCATAATTTGGCTATTGTTGAAAGTGCTGCTATAAACATTGGGGTACAAGTGCCCCTATGTATCAGCACTCCTGTATCCCTTGGGTAAATTCCTAGCAGTGCTATTGCTGGGTCATAGGGTAGATCTATTTTTAATTTTTTGAGGAACCTCCACACTTTCCAGAGCGGCTGCACCAGTTTGCATTCCCACCAACAGTGCAAGAGGGTTCCCGTTTCTCCACATCCTTGCCAGCATCTATAGTCTCCTGATTTGTTCTTTTTAGCCACTCTGACTGGCGTGAGGTGGTATCTGAGTGTAGTTTTGATTTGTATTTCCCTGATGAGGAGTGATGTTGAGCATCTTTTCATGTGCCTGTGGGCCATCTGGATGTCCTCTTTAGAGAAGTGTCTATTCATGTTTTCTGCCCATTTCTTCACTGGATTATTTGTTTTTCGGGTGTAGAGTTTGGTGAGCTCTTTATAGATTTTGGATACTAGCCCATTGTCTGATATGTCATTTGCAAATATCTTTCCCATTCCATTGGTTGCCTTTTAGTTTTCTTGATTGTTTCCTTGGCAGTGCAGAAGCTTTTTATCTTCATGAGGTCCCAATAGTTCATTTTTGCTTTTAATTCCCTTGCCTTTGGGGATGTGTCAAGTAAGAACTTGCTGTGGCTGGTTTCTTTTATCCAACAGAGGATGCCAGCCTACAGGCATCTTTATTCCCCCTTGGGAATCTTAAGAGCACTAGATGTTTTCTAACATTTTCATCTTATTTCACCCTTCTAGCCATTTGAAGGACGCTTCAATTATCTCAACTTTATAAATACGGAGACAAATCACAGACACTCTCGCTTCATCCTACACCATCCCACTGCAGACAGTATATGTAAGAAACCCAAATCAAGTACCTTACTCATTCCACCAGATACTGTCTTTTAATACCAGATTCTGTAATCATTAAAAAGCAATCTATAACTTGTGAAATAACATTTATTTACAGAGCAGTTATAAGACGTTTAATTTAGTTACATCTAAATCAAGCCTATGGAACAAAGCTGTGGGCAACATTTATGGCTTAGCCCCAAATCTCAGCTTTCCCTGTTTTATGTTATGTCCACAGGCACCTTTGACTCCTTGGTTGTGAATTAAGGCATTTTTCTTATTAGAAAAGACAACAGAGAACTGGTAAACAAGTACTGGGATCTTCTGTAACTATCAATAAGAGGTCCCAAATCCAGAAAAGGTCAGGATAGCAGTTCCTGGTTAACAAAAGAGGTTTTCCAACATCCACAGGCTTGGCTGGTTCTCATTCCATACTACTTAAGTCTCTTCTTTTGTCTAACCAAACACTCAGCACCTACAAAGACAAGGTAATAGCAAGTTATGAATCTTAAAAATTACAGAGATTTGACTGTAATTTTCTTTTTCTGCAGTAAGATCTGACTATGCTTTTTTTCTTTAAAGTATGGTCTTGCCCAGAAAAGAAACTCTCTGTCCTCTTTTGGCTACCATGTCTTACCCCTATAGATGAGACAGTGTGAACATACATTAATATCAATAGGTAGCACAACCAAAAAATGGAGTGACTCCAGTCTTTGGTTTGCATGGTTAGCCCTCTGATTTGAGGTTCTGGAAGTAGGAGCTCCTGTTACTTCTGTATTCCCAACTCTCTTGAGACTTCTTCACTGCTGCCTGTATTCCTATACTACTTTACTTCATTATTCTATTAAAGCTGATCCTACAGAGGTTTAGGGTTTTCCAAAGCAGTAGGTACGACGTTAGTACCTCAGGGATTTTAGTCACCCTTAAACATAAACTCTGAGAACACATTTTAACATCACTCTTATTCTCAGACTTACTAAAATCAGATTCCAGAGCCTGTACTCCTTCTTCTTATAGCTCTCTTACATACACTACCTGAATCTGCTCCAAGACTTCTCGTTGCATCTCCACAGCCATATGGTGCACATGATGATCAGAGTCATTGTACATCACAGCATTTTGGAACATCAGCATCAGGTCTCTCTGGAACTGAGCCATGGTACGAATCCGTCCCTTAGACAGATTCCTTTTCAGGCTAGTTAAGTCCATGGGTCTACAGGTGGCCAAGAAAAACGAGAGAAAATCAAATTTTCATGGTGAATATGTGGGACCTAACATGCTCTCATGGAAAACCAGCTCTCCAAGTAGTAAATGAAAATAGCAAATAAAACAGTAGCAAAGATAACAATACCCATCAGATAATAAAATGCCAACAGCAGCTAACATTTGACTTCTTACAATAGGCCAAGAGGTGTGCTAGGTACTTTCTACATTAACTCACTTATCCTCTCAATAAACCTATAAGCTGGCGCCTTATTATCACCAATTGGCAAAGAGGAAACACATCTAGAGAGGCTAAATACTTGCTCAAAGTCACATAGCTTGGATTCCAATTCAGAGGCAGCCTGACTCCAGAGCCCACAAGCCCAGCTACTATACTCTTACTACTGTAGGAGGAATGCTAGCCCCAGGTACCAAAGTTGTAAAGAGCTCCAATGATGAGTCACTCCCATCGTACTGACTGACTGTTTACAATGTGTAGTCATATACTTGTTTAATCTACTTCTCTTACTACATAATCAAAAGTTAAAAATGTCCTTCTCCTTGTGTGGAGATAAAGAGTGTGAATCAAGTCAATGTTTACCTAAATAATTATTTAATGAGACACAAAAAGTGGGTATATAAGAGAAGACACAGCAGTGTACAAAGAGGACTGAACTAGAAGTTAAGAATCGGGTTTAGCAATCCCTATCAAAATAAGACTAGCATTCTTCACAGAGCTAGAACAAACAATCCTAAAATTTGTATGGAACCAGAAAAGACCCCGAACAGCCAAAGCAATCTTGAAAAAGAAAACCAAAGCTGGAGGCATCACAATCCTGGTCTTCAAGTTCTTATTACAAAGCTGTAATCATCAAGACAGTATGATACTGGCACAAAAACAGACACGCAGATCAATGGAACAGAATGGAGAACCGAGAAATGGACCCACAAACATATGGCCAACTAACCTTTGACAAAGCAGGAAAGAATATCCGATGGAATAGAGACAGTCTCTTCAGCAAATGGTGCTGGGAAAAGTGGACAGCAACAAGCAGAAAAATGAACCTGGACCACTTTCTTACACCATACACGAAAATAAACTCAAAATGGATGAAAGACATAAACATAAGACAGGAAGCCATCAAAACCCTGGAGGAGAAAGCAGGCAAAAACCTCTTTGACCTCGGCTGCAGCAACTTCTTACTCAACCCATCTCTGGAGGCAAGGGAAACAAAAGCAAAAATGAACGACTGGGACCTCATCAAAATAAAGCTTCTGCACAGTGAAGGAAACAATCAGCAAAACTAAAAGACAACAGACAGAATGGGAGAAGATATTTGCAAATGACATTATCAGATAAAAAGTTAGTATCCAAAATCTATAAACAACTTACTAAATGCAACACCCAAAAAAACAAATAATCCAGTGAATGGGCAAAAGACATGAATAGATACTTCTCCAATGAAGACATCCAGATGGCTGACACATAAAAAAATATTCAACATCACTCATCATCAGGGAAATATAAATCAAAACCACAGTGAGATACCACCTTACACCTGTCAAAGTGACTAACATTAACAACTCAGGCAACAACAGATGTTGGCAAGGATGTGGAGAAAGAGGATCTCTTTTGCACTGCTGGTGGGAATGCAAACTGGTGCAGCCACTCTGGAAAACAGTATGAAGCTTCCTCAAAAAATTAAAAACAAAACTACCCTACGGCCCCAGCAGCTGTACTACTAGGTATTACTCAAGGGATACAGGTATGCTGTTTCAAAGGGCCACATGCACCCCAATGTTTATAGCAACGCTATCAGCAATAGCCGAAGTGTGGAAATAATCCAAATGTTCACCAATGGATGAATGGATAAGGAAGATGTGGTATATATATACAATGGAGTATTACTCGGCAATCAAAAAGAATGAAATCTTGCCATTTGCAACTATGTAGATGGAATAGAGGGTATTATGCTAAGTGAAATTAGTCACAGAAAGAATATACGACTTCACTCATATGAGGAATTTAAGATACAAAACAGATGGAACATAAGGGAAGGGAAGCAAAAAGAATATAAAAACAGGGGAGGGACAAAACATAAGAGACTCTTAAACATAGAGAACAAACAGAGGGTTGCCGGAGGAGTTGTGGGAGGGGGGAAGGGCTAAATGGGTAAGGGGCATTAAGAAATGTACTCCTGAAATCATTGTTGCACTATATGCTAACTAACTTGGGTGTAAAAAAAAAAAAAAAAAAAAAAAAAAAAAGAATCTGGCTTAGATCTAGTTCTGCTATTCACTGTTGATCACTCCCAAGTCATGAGCACCTCTGAGCCTTACTTTCCTTATCTAGAGAATGAAGTAGTCTGTCTCCAAACGTCCTTTCCTGATCTTTTACACTATTTATACACTAGTTTATGACAGCATTTTAGGTGAACTATGCTATAAAAATCCAAAATAGTGCTATCAACCAATGTGTGTAAATAAACATTTGGAGTAGCATCTTTGCCTTAGCATACCTACAACTGCTTGAATGAATATAGCATTCTTTTCAAAGTTTCATTCCAGGGGCGCCTGGGTAGCTCAATCAGTTAAGCATCCAAATCTTGATTTCGGCTCAGGTCAGGATCCCACAATACATGAGATCAAGCCCCACATTGGGCTTTGTGCTGACAGTACAGATCCTGCTTGAGATTCTCTCTCTCTCTGCCCCCCAACTCAAAATAAATAAACTTAAAAAAAAAAATTTAAAGTTTTGTTCCAAAAGAGCAGTATCAAACAGTATCAAAGACTAATATAAGATGAATGGATATTACTTAAAAATCAATGCTGAAAAAGAAAACAGCCTATTATTTACCCTTTGTTCCCTGCATTCCTTCCCAAATGAAGACCAAACTTACCGTAACTTTACAAACTTGTTCAGCTGTAAAATATATCTTGAGTTTTAAGTAATGTAAATGAAATAAAGAAGTAATCAGAGTGCCTGGCTGACTCAGTTGGCATCTCTTGATCTCGGGGCTGTAAGTTCAAGCCCAATGGTGGGTGTAGAGATTACTTAAAAATAAAATCTTTATGGGCTGCCTGGGTGGCTCAGTTGGTTAAGTGTCTGACTTCAGCTCAGGTCATGATCTGGCAGTTCATGGGTTTGAGCCCAGTGTTGGGTTGTGTGCTGACAGCTCAGAGCCTGGAGACTGCTTCAGATTCTGTGTCTCCTGCTCTCCCTGCCCCTCCCCCACTCATATTCTCTCTCTCTCTCTCTCTCTCTCTCTCTCTCTCTCAAAAAAATAAACCATTAAAAAATATATTTAAAAAGTAAAATCTTTAAAAAAAGAAAGAGAGAGAGAGAAAGAGAGAGGAAGGAAGGAAGGAACTAATAAATGGGAAATAAAAGTATGAAAAGACAGATATAAAAGCAACCAACCTTTTTCGACCCCTTTTTCACTGACCTTTTCACCACATCCTTGTATCCCGGGGCCTGCCTTTCTGATACAGGCTTCAGAAAAGGACTGCTGAACCTGTTAAGGGACAAACTCTGACAGGATGAAGAAACCCTGGAAAGTCACTCTAAATGAGAAGAGTGGCTGTGAATGCCAAGAGTGGTGTGGAGACCTACCTGTGACTGGCAATCATCTTCCAGACCGGCAAGAGAGTCTTCTTAAATAGCAAGTGATCCTGAACAGGGTCACTCTGACCTAGATCAGACCTATGGGATAAAACAGGGACAGAAAGTAAACAGTAACTTCACAAATGGTATTCTGTCTCTCCCAGGTGGGTAATGAGATTTTCTTAATACATAGCACTTCTAGTTAATATCTGAAGGGAGTAACACCATAGGAGTAAAAACATATTTAATGCTTCCATAAGAGACCCCAAACTCTATAAATATTCTCTTAATAATCACTATTAACCAAAAGTAATATCAAGTTTTATATTTCAAGTTAAGAGAAGCTGCTTTAGTATTTTTGAAAGAAGAGTTTGAGTATTAGACTTGAGGGGCAACTTGACTGAGCCAGGTTTCCTGAATAAATAAAGATAGTAATTAGAGAGAAAAGTTATTTATGAAAGAGATTCTTAATGTTGATGAAACAGTATTTTTTTTTAAGTAGGCTCTACACCCAATGTGGGGCTCAAACTCACAACCCCAAGATCAAGAGTTGCATACTCTACTGACTGAGCCAGCCAGGCACCTGGAACAGATTTGTTTTATAAGAGGAAAACATACAGACTTCTATTTGTACAATAAAATTATATTTAAATCTACTTCTAGTGTTTTGCAATTCTAATTTCCTTTAATTTATAAAAGTAATCCATGTTCATGGTAACAAATTCAAATAGGCATAAATAGGGGCGCCTGGGTGACTCAGTCGGTTAAGCGTCTGACTTCGGCTCAGGTCATGATCTCACAGTTCGTGAGTTCGAGCCCCGCGTCGGGCTCTGTGCTGACACTCAGAGCCTGGAGCCTGCTTCACATTCTATGTCTCCCTCTCTCTCTGCCCCTTCCCTGCTCATGCTGTGTCTCTCTGTCAAAAAAAAAAAAAAAAAAAAAAAAAAAAAAAAAAAAAAAAAAAAACAGGCATAAATAAAAGTCTGAATCTTAACAACCTTGGATAAAAATCCATACTTACGACTTTGAGGAGGTAGCACGGCTGAAAAGGATATCCACCAAAGGAGTCTCCTGAATGCTGAAGTCATCATCACACTCACCTGAACAGGGCTGGTCTTCCAACTCTGACACATACCCTTCACCCTTGTCCTCCTCTTTGGATTCTTGCTGAACCTTCCCCTGAGAATGCCGGGCAACAAAGGAAACTTTACAAAGAGATTTACTATCTGCAAGGTAATTCTACCTGCACGGGGTAAATGAAATCTGACCTTAAGATGAGAAGGGTCAATTATATAAAGCTATAAAAGAAATCAGAGAAAGGTGACTTAACTAGACCTACATCAATGATTTCTTGCTAACAATATGTCTGGAGAACTGTGATTCCATACCCCAAGAAAAAAAATGAAAAAGCAATATACTAATTGCTAGATGGATGCTGTATTCTTTTAAAACTGTCAGCATGACGTGTGGACCTTAAGTTAACTAGTCTAGTGGATCAGACAATATTAACAACAATGGCATTCTAAATTTTATTCATTGCTTACTATGAGCCAAGTACTAAGCTAAGAGCTTTACACGAAATGTCTCATTTAGATTTCATAGCAAACCTAAGGTAGAGAAAGCACCATTATTCCATTTACAGCAGAAAAAGCTGAGGTTCTAAGATGTTCACTGACACACCCAAGGTCACACAGCTAACTGGTGCTAAAACCAGGATTTGAGCCCAGGTAGCTAACTCACTGGAGATAACCTATATGCAGTAACCACTCTGTTCTGCCTCCATGGACAGAGGACCAGTCAGTCAGATGGTTTAAGTTATCCACTTACTTCTTCACTCTCTCTGTGTAGTTGCTGAATTGCACAAATATCTGAGGGAGCTGGAGCCACCTCTGGCCTTCCATTTTCTCCCAGTGACTTCTTAGCTACTAGGGTGTCTACCCAGGCTGAAAGCTGTCCGGGCTCTCTACATGGTTCTTCTCCTTCAGTAGCTTCAATTTCCCTTCCCTCCTGTTGTTTGGCACCAGACGAAAGGCAGCAACCTTCACTTGATTCTTTGCTGCTAATGCACAGTGGCTCCATTAAATAAGCTACCTGCAATCATAGTTTATTATTAGATGCATAGGAACACCAATAGAAACGATCATCTACATATTAATAATGTTACATGATTATACTGTGAATGTGACTAAGTTTGAGATGGAAATGGATTAATTCATTCATTCCATCATTTAAAATGTATAAAATATCGGGGCACCTGTGTGGCTCAGTTGGCTGAGTGTCCAACTTCAGCTCAGGTCATGATTTCGCAGTTTGTTGGTTTAAGCCCTGCATCAGGCTGTGCTGACAGCTCACAGCCTGGAGCCTGCCTCGGTTACTGTCTCTCTATCTCTCACTGTCCCTCCTCTGCTTCTGCTCTCTCTCAAAATAAATAAATAAACATTAAAAAAATAATAAAATGGGGGCGCCTGGGTGGCTCAGTCGGTTGAGCATCCGACTTCAGCTCAGGTCATGATCTCATAGTTTGTGGGTTCGAGCCCCATGCCAGGCTCTGTGCTGACAGCTCAGAGCCTGAAGCCTGCTTTGGATTCTGTGTCTTACTCTCTCTCTGTCTCTCCTCCACTCACACTGTGTGTCTTTCTCAAAAATAAACATTTAAAAAAATGTTTTAAATAAAATGTATAAAATATCTCATATATACAGACACTGGACTAGTTGCTAGGCACCTAATAGTAAACAAGATAGATATCATTCTTGCCTCTTCAAGAAGCTTGCGTTCTCATTGTTCACGTTGTGTCAACCGTGATCAACTGGGAGTGGCAGTCTAGAAAAATGCTGAAAATTTTTATCTGCCATGGACAATCCAGATAGAAGGAACACAACACAGGAGTTGGATTCTTGCTGATCTTTACCTAGGTTCTCCTGAATGTGTGAAGTTGCCACACAGACTCTGTCCAATTTAGTTTATTGCTGGTGGTAAACCTTAACCAAGGTAATAAGGACACTGCAAAATACTGCCTTCAAGTCACGTTATAAGTTTCAAAAAGAGTCTGGGCATTGCCTCCCATAACTCAGAAAAACAAACTGCAATGCTATTCATAAGGTAGTCTTACACAGAGAAATCCCACTTCCTATGACCTTGGGCTTCTAATACCTGGAATCTTAGAACGTTCAGTCAAAAAGTACGTATTTGGCACACGTTTTGTATTAGCACCAAGTGCTAGAGACATAGCCATTAACTTAGTTCTTGCCACTATGGAGCTTTTGTTTTAGTCAACAATATCAAAAGTGGTAGAAATGTGTATGGATAAGCATTCTCTTAGAAACTTGGGACTTCCAAACTTTGGAAACAATGGCTCCCCATTACCTCAGAAAGAAAGTGGAGCAGATTCTGGCAGCTGACTTGCTCTGCCTCTTCCTGAGATTCCTCACTGCTTCTGTCCCCCACAAGCAGCTCACTAGGTTCTCTCCCTGGGCTGCTTTCCTCTAGTTCCTCAGCCCCTGGCTCCTCTGTTTCTCTCCAGCTTCCCACATCAAGATCCAGACTGGAATCCCATGAGCTGAAGAGGGACCTGCAGTCGTTGCTCAGCTCAGAGTCATTGGGATAGTCTTGCTCTGAATCCAACCAAACCCACTCATGCCCCATCTGTAAATACACAGAAAAAAAAATGCATTAAATTCACTCACATCACTGTTTTTAAGACGTTTCCATCTCCAAAGTTCAGTAGAAAGATAAAAGGTTCAGAAATTTCTTTCTACTCACCATTAGAAAGAATAAAAGCTAGCTGAAGGGAGACAGGAGAGGAAATCTTTGTCATTGGGAATAAAATGAAAAAGCCCCATGTCAAACAGTTAAAATAGTTTAACAAAGGTATTACCCAGTAATTCTTTCTTGGGTTTCCTTATACTCAGAAAGGAAGGAAGGAAGGAAGGAAGGAAGGAAGGAAGGAAGGAAGGAAGAACAAGAGCATAGCTAGCTAGTTGAACAGAATTCTTCTATCCCAAATCACCCTTAAACTCAATTGGAAGGCAATCCATTTGAAAGACAAGGGATATTTTGCTCAGTGTACAGGCATTTTAAATTTATCAACCATTAAATCCTCAAAACATCCTTTAAAATTACCTGAGGCACCCTCCAGATCATATTTACCACTCACTTCTCAGAATGAGAACTGCAATATCAAGTTTTAAAAATACCCTCCTCCTCATTTACACGATCCTGGTTTTCTTACCCCTTTATCCTCCCTTTTACAAGTTTCAAGAAATCCTTGTCTTCTTCTATATTGCTTGGCCTCTGCTTCCTCATGAATACTTCCTTAAAATAATGTCTGTATTTTGAGGTTTCAACTTTGATCAGATGACTCCTATTCAAATGGCTCCTAAACCTCTACCTTTACTTATGTGTGTTCTGGTCTCATTTTTCCATGCATCCAAAAGTCAATTCCCTTCAGGTGCTCTACCACCTGCTTCAACTCAACATTTCTAAAACTCATTATCACTTCCTGAATATCTCCAAAATAATTTGCTCTCCCCAATTCCCTTATGCCCATCATCAACACTATTTACTTAATCCTCTTTCCTTCTCTGGTATTCAGTAAGCAAGCCCACTTCCCCATTTTCATCCACTATTTTTCTCAAAGCTCATCCTCTGTTCCGGAATAAATGTCATAGCCTCGTGGTCAGTGTCTTGATCTTTAATCTAATCTGCTCTGCCAAGCTCACCCATCACCTTCTCTGCCAAGCCAAAGTCTATGTCCTTTAACGGATCTCCTCCACAGTCCTCTCCAATTTTTAGGGCCTCACTGCTTGTATCACATGCAAGTTTGTAGACTGCTTTGAGAATATACTACAGTTACTTAATCTTCTAACTCCTGGATTGACTGAACTCTTTTCTATCACTTCACAGGAACATATCTTCTACTTCTTGAGCATCATAACAAGCTATATAGTTCAAGCCATAAAGATCTGCAACTTCCAATAACTTTCTTAAACACATCTTTCTTAAGGAGGTTCTACATTCTAGACAATACCCTATGTCTATTTCTTTTTTATTGACCTATTTCTTTATAATAAGGCTCATAACTATTTTGTTTCACAATTAAGTAACAAAATTTAGAATAAACTTAGATGATAAATTTGTTCTTACATGGATTTTAGCCTTCAGATAACAATGAATTTATTATTTTTATTTTTTAAAGTTTAGTTTTTGAGAGACAGAGCATGAGTGGGGGAGGTGCAGAGAGAGGGAGACACAGAACCTGAAGTAGGCTCCAGGCTCTGAGCTGTCAGCACAGAGCCCGATGTGGAGCTCAAACTCAAGAACCGCGAGATCATGAGCCGAGCCAGTCAGACGCTTACCTGACTGAGCCACCCAAACGCCCCAACAATTAATTTTAAACTACACATAAACCCTACATATAGAAATAGGAAGGAAATACTATAATGTCCTAAAAATATCATCTGCAAAGACAGTACACTAGGTAGAACCGATGTCTGAGAAAAAGGTCAGTACGACCTATGTCCATGCTCTAATCTTCTTCAAAAGCAATGCCATGAACAGAACACTGAAAACTTTGTTTTCCCAAACATTCAAGAAAAGCTTAATAAGATTATCCTCATTGCATGATGCAACACTTTAAAACATTATTTCTAAATTCAGTCTTGGTTACTTACCTTCTCCAAGCAGTTGAACAGCTCATATTTATAATACCACTCCCCCCGCAATAATCTCGTTTCCAGAGATGATAAAACAATTATCATGCAGAAAAAAACCCACAAGTCTCTCATTCGCATACACAGAGAGAACACACCAAAGACTCGACTTTTCTTTCAGAGTTTATTGTGTATTGTGTACACACACATTTCACAGGTGTTTTTCTGTTTTTGTTTTTTTAAAAAGTCTGTACACTTCACAAGACAGTACAAACTAGCTACAATCTGCTAGCTACACATTAGGACATTAACACAGCCCATGATTTTTGCCCTAAAACAGGCAACTGTGCTACTCCAACTCTCTGACAGAGATTTTCCCAGCTCATGTCACATGGCCCAGATGCCTCCTCTTCTGTAACTTCCACTTCTGGAACTGGGCCCACAAGCCCAAGCTCTATCTTGTTTACTTCTACTTCAGGTTCAGCTCAGTGAGGGTACTCTGAAGCTTCACTTTTTCATCTTCATATCTGCTTCAATGGCACAGCGGCGCCCCCTGGTTCCCCCATCCTAGATGACAGGCAGACAAAGAAAGGGAGCATGAGTACAAGGTGCTGAGGAGGTGAGAGAGAAGTTGCAACAATATTGGGGATTTGGTTTCATGGGGAAAGAGGAAGAGAATCAGCAGAAAAATCCAGGATATGAAGGGCATAGATCTGTCTTCCCACAGACTGGGCTAAAACTTCCTGGCAATAGTTTGTGAGAGGTAATGCAGGACAGAGTATCTTGCTCCTGCCCACTACAGAGGTCACTGGGGTTCACCTGGGGTCCCAAAGAATGACTATTAGTCATCCCACCCAGGCCCCAAACCATGTTCAAAGGAAGAGGAAGAGTAAAAGAAAGGTGGGAGGGTCAGAAAGGGCAGTGGATAGTGAGATTCTTGGCTAACATACCTGTCCAGCTGTTGTTCCCTATAAGAAAGGCCTTTCCTGCAGACTGACCCTGGCACTAGTTCCCTAGCACCTCCTGACAGTTGTTTTCCATGAGATCAGGACAATCAGAAGGCTTCTTTCCATTTGCTGCTCTCTCCCTGCAGCCCAGCTCCTTCCTCTCGTGCAATACTTTGCTGTCTTCAATAGATAAAAGATCCTATTAACCAGCTTTGCAACAGCCAGCCAACTGCTTGGGGATCCACAGTCATTGTTGCAGGCCAATAGGAAAGAAGGGAGATTACAGTGTTCCGTCTGTGGTACAGGCTGAATGAAGCCTGTAGGCAAGATGAATCAGTGAACACTTTTGCTGGGCTAGGCCATTTTTACATTCTTAACATGCAAGGACTCTAAAATTTTAAAAGCTCATGAACACAAGTTGCCTTTGAGGCGACATGAAGAATAAAAATACCACCTTGCATTTGTATAACACTTTAATTTTTTTTCAAGCCAGTTCCATACTTATTATCTCATTTTATCCTCACAACATCCCTGTGAGGTAGGCTGGACAGGTACCTCGTTATATGAGCTCCATCACACAGATGAGGAAAACAAGGCTCCAACGGATAATCCAGTGAGTTTCAGAACATGTGGTTTTCTAGCCTGATGTTCTTCCATTACATCATGCCTCAATGCCCCATATGAACACAGAGCCAGAGGATTGTTCAATTTACAGAGGAAAACGATAATTATTTAGGGCTAGCTTTACTAAGTTTATCTCTAATTCTACCAGCCACTACTATATGTAGTGGTCACCGTTCCTAAGAGCCTTATCTTAAATTGTATAGAGTGTTTGTGTATCAGGCATCAGTCATGCAACTTAATATTAGGGGAAAAGAAAATAATTATGTGCTGGGCATCTGCTGGTATGAGGAACACTTTTTAGAAGCCAGCTAGTAGCGGCTGCTCTGAGCAATCATTTATTTGTAAGAAAAGAATTGGCAATGCTTCTGATTCTGTGTCTCCCTCTCTCTCTGCCCCTCCCCCGTTCATGCTCTGTCTCTCTCTGTCCCAAAAATAAATAAACGTTAAAAAAAAAAAAAAAAAAAAGAAAAGAATTGGCAAAAGGTGGAGTCAAGAAATGAGGAGCAGATGCATCCTAGATCCTTACAAAGAGTACCTCATTTCAGCCCAGTGAACTCATAAATAGTCCCTACCCAGCCCACACACACACACATGCAGAAAGACAGAAATGCAGAAGAGACAGTTTCTTAATGACCTGAATAAAGAGAAGTTCAAGACAGTGCCACGGTCTGCATGTTGGATTTCCCTCTGCCACCCACCCCCAGCAGGAGCTGAGAATTTTTGTGGCAACACCACCCCTTGCAGCCATTCAATACTTACAAAGAGAGAGAGAAGGAAGGCAGGAGAGCCCATGGGGACACTGTCCTGTTAGAGGACAAACAAACACTGATCAGGTTCCACAGAAACTCTCAGCCACAAGCACCCCAAACCTCAGGACAGAGACACAAGCACCACATACACAAAGACAAAATTAAAAAAAAACTCAAGAACAAGAGGAAAGAGAACCAAAAGCAGTCTGGCCATTATGCGTCTGGAACAGGAACTGATGATGGTCCCGGATTGCTGCAAGTCATTTCCCCCACCATGCAAGCACTCACGCAGAGAAACTAATAATTCACTCATTCAGCTCACAATTTCTTGTATGACTGGGCCCTTCAGTCACAGCAGATTTCTTCAATGTTTGGATAAGTGCAAACCACCACCATCTTAAGATGTACACATGTCTATACACCACTGGAATGTAGCAGCCCAGCAGTTACCAAGTAGCAAGTAGTAACATAAGGCTCCTTAGATGCTTCAGACTTCTAGCACTGGAACACTGGCATACAAGGCTCCTTCTTGGTCTCCTCACCTTCTCTGAAGAATCCTGTTTGCGGGTAGAATCTCTCCCTCGAAGACTTTTAGCACTGATCCCAGACTCAGATGTCTGCATAATCAACTGTGTGGCGAGGAATTGCTACAGGGAAAAGAAACAGGGTTGGCCCTAAGATCTGAGCCAGTATGGAAGAATTCAGACACTTCTGGCTGGTAAACAGGATTTCATGTAGTACCCTTTTGCAAATAGCATTCAAACACTTCTCAACTGATTACAAGTTTTGCATTTCAGGTTTTAATTCTAGTTACATATGCTAAAGGAACTAAAAATGCTAAATATCTATAACCTTTTTTAAAATATTAATATTTGAGAGAGAGAGAGAGAGAGAGAGAGAGAGAGAACAAGTAGGAGAGGGGCAGAGACAGAGGGAGACACAGAATCTGAAGCAGGCTCCAAGCTCTGTCCAAGGTGTCAGCACAGGGCCCGACACGGGGCTTGAACTCCCAAGCTGTGAGATCATGACCTGCACCAAAGTCAGATGCTTAACCTACTGAGCCACCCAGGCGCCCCTAAATACACATAACTTTTTTTTGGCCATCATACAAAATAAATATCTCTTAAGAATGAGAAAGAGAAAAAAAGTTGAACCAAAAGTCATTAGGCAATTTACTTTACCAGACAATAGACAGATAACATCCCTTGGAAGCCCAATATCCCAAAGGGTGTCTGGTAATACTACTATAGAAGTCGATTATCTATGATGGGAAGAATAAACTATATCCTGTTTACTATGTACACACTTGATATAATTTTTAAAAAGGTGTTTACCATTTTATAAATGAATTATTTAAAAACTTCAGGAAACTGAAATTATTTGCCCAAGGGAGAATATTCTCATAACTCTTTTACCAAGCCAACATGAGAAAACCAACATGAATCCAGCAAGAATAAAATTTTATGTTCCTAATTGTGTCCCTGATGAATATTCTATGTAAAAGCCACAGCACCCTTTCTTGACATCAGTATCAACCCTTCACCTGAATATTTTCATTTCATCCTAAAGATCCTCAAAGTACCTGGATCTGCTCTAAGACATCTCGCTGCATTTCTACTGCCATATGATAGACATCATGGTCCGAGCTATTATACATTACAGCATTCTGGAACATCAGCATAATGTCACGCTGAAATTCAGCTGTGCTGCGAATCAGTCCATTTTCAATGTTTTTCTTAATAGTTGACAAATCCATAGGCCTAAAAAAAAAAAAAAAAAAAAAAAAAAAAACAACAGGTAAATGGAGGAGAAGAGGACCCAAATGGCTCATATATACCCTTAGTCTTAGCTGCCAGGACTCAAATACTAACCCCCTCACCCCAAAATATGCACTTAATCCAAAAACCAAAGTTAATCTATACAGTAAGTATTGGCTGGGAAAGGTAATAAAGGGGGTTCTTTTAGACTATCTTTGGTGATCCAGCCACTGAAATGATTAGCTTACCACCTGGTTACCTTTACTTACATCAAAAACATTTGCTTTAAACTTACTGTCTAAAGCAAAAATCCACTGAGACTAAACAATTTACAATTCAGGCAAGTCAGTATGCTGAATGGATCATGGCTTACCTCTGTACAATGCTATGGTAGCCAGGTGCTATATCATCTGTAACAGGCTGCAGGAAGACATTGGCATATCTGTCCAAAAAGAGTAAGGTGCAATTACTTACTTATCCTTCAGAAGTAGGTGAGGGGACATGATTTAAGTAGCTAAAGGTTGTAAGAGCCAATGCCACCAATCCCATATAAACCTACTCAGACTCTTCTCTAGTCACAAACATGCAGGAGGAATAGGAGAAAATGTTCCTACTGACTGGTAAAGCTCACTCACCTATGATTAGCTGCAGCTCTCCATACAAGCATGATAGCTTTCTTCCAGATTTTCTGTGCCTGAATAGCTTCTTGATCCTCACTACAGACAGAGCTGAAATAAAAGAAGAGAGTCCCATTAAGCATAAGTCAAAAAAAAAAAAAAAAAAAAAAAAAAAAAAAATCCTCATGATTTCTTGTCAACTATTAGTTCCAGACCAAGAAAGAGAAGATGAAAAAGTAAAACTCTCCCACTTCTCACCTCCACTATCTTGACCTCAAAGAAGAATCTCAGATACTCACAACTGTGAAGAAGCAGGGCTGCTGGGGATGGAGTCTGCCAGTGTATGGGACTGCAGCGTAGCATTGTGTATGCTAAAGCCATCATCACTCTCGCTCACAGGGGGTTCATTATCCATTTCTGACAAATAGCCTTCTCCTTGATCTTCTTCCTTAGCCTCCTCGAGGCTGGCCGCTTCACTGACTCCATCTTCTTCCTCATCCTCACCTGGGGCATCCTTAGACACAGTGTGCTCCGGTCAACAAATGCAAGCAAAGCTATCCAGCAAAGTGTCATTAAACATGATCTTTTGGGTTAGATCAGTTCTAGAAAATGGCCTCACACTGTTTCCTGACTGAGCTCTCTATCACTTATACTACCATCTACTTACACTAACTGATCAAGTTTAATTTAGAACCTGGACAAAGAAGAAGACCCAGGATCTTTTTAAAAGGAAGAAAAAAAAAGCTACTTACTTAAGACTAAGCTAAGAGGCGTTCCTTCTTTCCCCTTGCTCTTGAGAGGAACTCTGACCCTGGGTACAAAGTTATCAAAAATAGTTTTTATTTTGTGTCTCATCTGATGGAGCAAGCTCACATCGCATCACTTTAAATGTTTATTACTGTTCATAACTACTTTAGTAATTCTAAAAAGAAAACTCTGGATAACTTTCTTTGGATAGAGTAATAATCTGATATCTTGTATGTTCTCCCTGACTCTGGCATCCCTATTTACTTCAAATCACTCTGAGGTATCAAAGTTTCTTTGTGCATTATATGCAAAAGAAAGCTCTGTGTGAAATTCACATATTCTTTCAGATGGGAAGCACATGTGGCCACAGTACTGCCAGTATGCCTGACTGTCCACTGCAACTTTTCCCCACGCAACTCCTTTAACCAGTCTCATCTCAGAAAAAAAGATGCACGTTCACTGAAATTTATTACAAAGGTAGTGCTATTGGGAAATCTAGTCACACAGCAAGAGGAATAAAGAAAAGTCTGAAATACCTTTATCTGGCTTCCAAAAATAGTCCCTGATTCTTCTTTCAATGAGTCTGCAGAGGAGAGAAAGACTACCTGAAGATTTTTCCACCTTAGCCTTCCCCTTCCTATGGACAATAATCCCCTGCAGCTCTCCTTTCCATGCTGACCTATTCTACCTCCTCTACTTGCCCACAACCCACAATCCCTCAAGAAGCCTAAGCAAAGGATTTCAAGTTAGTTACAGAGTTCAGATTTCCTGGGCTTATTATTTACCTGACATTTCAAACTTGTGCTGAGTCTCTGCCTCTAAAGGATCTTCAATGGGATTTGAGCCATGTGATGGAGACAAGATGCTTTCAGGGGATGCCTGAAGACCAAAAAGAATACATACCCTAAATACTGATACATCACTTCAGCTACAGAAGTTTATTTTTTCAATGTTTATTTCTTTTCAAGAGAGAGAGAGTAAGCAGGGAGGGGAAGAGAGAGAGGGAGATATAGAATCTGAAGCAGACACAGGGCCCAAACACATGAACTGCAAGATCATGACCTGAACCAAAGTCACATGCTTAACCGACTGAGCCACCCAGGCACCCCCAGAAGTTTATTTTTTAATGATGAGACTACAGAAGAAACTCTTAGTCCTACCCACGTAAAAGGAATCTAATGGTCACCTTACAAGGAACAGGATAAGCATATATAGCAATGATCACACCTATAGACTATGGCCACATCAACCATGTGACAATTCAGGAATGCAACAGGAAAACCAAAGGCCTAAACATCACTTTTTTTTAAACGTTTATTTCTGAGAGAAAGAGAGCGTGAGAGGGAGAGGGGCAGAGAGAGAGGGAGACACAGAATCTAAAGCAGGCTCCAGGCTCTGAGCTGTCAGCACAGAGCCTAACGTGGGGCTCAAACTCATGAACTGTGAGATCATGACCTGAGCCAAAGTCAGACGCCCAACCAACTGAGCCACCCAGGCGCCCCTTAAGCAGTCACTTCTTACCTAAAGTATAACCCTCCATTCTCCCAGGTCGATTTTATTTACTTATTTTTTTAAAAATTTTTTAAAGCTTTTCTTTAAAAAAAAAAAAAGTGTGAGTAAGAGAGAGAGTGGCCATGAGCAGGGGAGGGGCAGAGAGGGAGAGAGAGAGGATCCCAAGCAGGCTCTGCACTGTCAGCGCAGAGCCCGATGTGGGGCTCTAATCACGAACTGTAAGATCATGACCTGAGTTGAAACCAAGAGTTAGACACTTAACCAACTGAGACACCCAGGCGCCCCTAATATTTATTTATTTTTGAGAGAGAAAGAGAGCTCACACACATGCAAGTGGAGGTGCAGAAGGAGGGGAGAGAGGGGGAGAGAGGGGGAGAGAGGGGGAGAGAGGGGGAGAGAGGGGGAGGGGGAGAGACACAGACAGAGACAGAGACAGAGATTCCCAAGCAGGCTCTGCTGACAGCACAGAGCCAGAGCCACAGCTGGGGCTCAGTCCCAGGAACAGTGAAATCATGACCTGAGCCAGAATCAAGAGTTGCCTGCTTAACCGACTGAACCATCCAGGTGCCCCTCCCAGGCCAATTTTAAATACCTCTGTCTTCACAGTTGTAAGTGGAGTCTCATCGCCTTTCCCACCGGAAACATCTGCTTCAGCAATCTCTCCTGGGGCAATGTTTCTTGGTTCCTCATCTAAGTCCTGACTTCTGAGTTCTGGTGGCTCCATACTTGTGGCTGGAACAACTCCAGCTACTATTTCAGGACCTGAGATGCCTTGCTCTGGTTCTGCAGGTTCCATTTTAATCTCAACACTGGGCTCCCTGATGTCCACCAGTTCATGGATTCCTTTGTTTTCGGTTTCCTCAAAGTCCAGCCTTTCTTGCTTGACTGTCATCTCCGGTGCAGGGAGAGATACTGGCTTGTCCCGCTCCTGCTGGATAGGGTGCTCCCAGGGGCCAGGCAGGGACTGGGGATCATCATTCTCTTCACAGAATGACAGTGCTGCTTCTACTGCTGCCACATCCAGCACTTCAGGATGATCATCTACCTGTCCCATAATACATACACTGTTGAAGTCAAAGAAAGAAGCCCAAGTCCCTCAATTCTGTTAGCACCAAATGAAATGACCTCAATCTATAGCTTGTCTCTCCCATCTTCTCCATGTAGCAGATGCAACTAATGGGCAGGCACCTGTCCTATGCAAACCAGTAACACAGGGATGGCTGCGAGAGGACTAATGTGAGCACCAAAGGGCTTGGGACTATGGAGATGGAGATGGGCAGAAGCAGGAAAAATGTTTATGTACCTACAAGAAGCAAGGAGAGGCTGAGGAGAGAAGCCTATGTAGGACTCATGAGAGATTCTTTTGGGCTCTGTGAATAGTTACCTTGTCCTCAATGATGGCAATGATGTCTCCAACTGTCTCAAAGTCCAGCTCTTCACCTGTGTAGGACACAGCAATATCCATCTTCTCAGCCAAATCTAAATCTTCCTTCCCATCTATGCTGGGAGGCTTTGATCCTCCAGGAGCCTCGGCTACCCCTGATCGGAAACACTCTTCTTTGATAGAATTGATGATCATGGAGATTTCACTGCTATCCATGGAAACAGTCACAGTATGTGGATCCCCCACAGCCTCCATGGGGACACAGGTGTCAGGCTGACTCACTGAATAACAGGAAGAGAAAAGAATTTCAGAAGCTTATCTAGTACCAAGTGACCACCTGGAGATCAACCAAGGCTATAGACAGATGTCAAGTACCCACACACTTAAGCTCAAAAAGTTACCTTAGATCTGCATCTGCCTATGTTTTTTGGTTCCCACTTTTATCTAGAAAGTAGGGTGAACACACATTCTCAAGCCTACTCATATGTGTACACTTAGCCCCCTTCCCCCAACACATAAATGCCCGCCCACATCTTTTCACTCTTGTTTTTCTAAGGATAGAAATGTCCATGGAGAACAGGACAGAAGCATCTGAATTGGAGATGATGCTCTTGGTCAGTTTTCTCTAACTGAAGCTCGAGATGAAATTTTGGACCTAGTGGCTGCTCAGGGCGTGGGTCAGGGACGCACCTGGAGCTACACTCTCAGGAGTGGAGACAGCTGGAGCAGAGGATGGTGCTGGCAGCGCAGGCATCATGACAATGGTAGCCTGGGACACAGACTCTACAGGGGGTGGCACAAGTTTAACTGGAGGTTCACTGGCAACAGTAGTGAAGGAAGCAAGAGGAGTGGTGAACTGTGTAGGACCAGCTTCTAAAAGCCGGGAAAGAGTAGGAGCACCTAACAGACAAAGAGGTACACAAAATGAGGTAAGAGGAAAGCACATGAATACAAAGCAAGAGCCACTTTAAGACTCAACCAAGAAAAGTTTTAGTCTCAAAGGATGAAAGGAACTCTTCTTTTTTTTTAAGTAAGCTCATTACTATTTCCTTACTTTTTCCAACCTTTCTAATAAAGATCTTCTTCCAAGTTAGGAATAAACCAAAATACTAGAACACACAGTGTGTATGAAAAACGGGTAGAAATTTTTCACTGGAAGAAAATCAAACAATAACAACAAAACCACGAAAAACTGGTATGAATAAATCTGTCACTTCTGCTGCAGTTAAGCATGCTATAAACCACCCAAGTTCAACACCATTCAAATATCAATAACTGAGGTTTGATATTTTGTAAAGCTTTTCTCTTTGCTTTACTTTTTCTATCTCACTCAATTCTCTCAACATCCTTGTAAAGTACATTATGTTGCAATTAATAAAAAAGCAAACTGGAGCTCAAGAGTTAAGTCATCTCACCAAGGTCACAAAATCAGTAATGTAGGAAGCCGGAGACTCAAGTCCAGTTCTCTGGCTCCAAATCTTGATCCCTTATACTACAGCCTCAGATATCTCTAGCGCCTTTCCATAATTTTGCAAGCCCCAGAGAAGCAGCTTCACTACTAACTTCACTATTCTTCTCATCATTATCTATGCTGTGGTCATCCAGAGATATTACTATTTTGAAGACAGAATGGATTTACAATCTGGGGCACTATGTGGTTTAATAGGTAAGGTAGCTCCAAAAAAAGTTGGGCTTTACATCTAGGATTGACAGTTGCTTATTATCAGAGGCTAGAAACCAAAGATAGTCAATACTAAGATTAACATCTTTGAAGTAAAGTAGATAATGGAAAAGTATTGACTTACCTGAGGCAGCAGGGGAGGCTGCAACAGTGTTGGGTGTTTGCTGCATCTCCCCACCATGTATCATGGGAAGAACCCCGCCTACCTCCAGGAGGACACCTGTACTGTTCAAGTGGCCAGAAGCCACAGCCATTTCACTCTCATTGACCTATTAGGGAAGAACAGAGGTGAAGGATACACTCAAGCTTTCCTTTACTACCACTTCCCAAAAAAGCTTCAGCAGTTGACCAAACTTCATGAAGTTAATATCCATAGAGAATAATTTCAAACACAAGGGAAGCTCTACTTTTTAAAACTTATTTGACAAGAGTTCTCTGTAGAAGAGAACCAAAACAGATGTGGTTTCAGATAACTCAGGACCCGAGGATACTATCAACTTATTGGTTTTTTGTTTCTGTTTTTAAGTTAACATTTAATTAGGAGATCTCTTTCTCTTTTGAACTTTTTTTTTCCATGTCGTATTTTAGGTCCCAGGCACTCCCTTCCAAAGTACTAAATCACCACAGCTCTCAAACACCCACAGAAGTCTCCATACCAGTCTGGGGCTAGTAGGCAGGAGGCTGCCCTTCTTCAAGAGCTCTGACAGCAGAGGGGAGGGGGGTGGAGTTGCTTTCTGTCCAAGCATCTTTTTCTGGGGTGAATCATCTGTTACTGGGGTCATGGGGGCTTCTAAGGGTGCAGAGCCTGGAGGAAGGGTGTCAGGAATCCCAGGAAACGAGGTGACTGGGGTACTCGGCAAAGTCCCAGGGGTTACCTAAGAGACAACAGAGAACCTTTATCTGACTTCTCATACTCTGGAAGGTTCCCTACTAATCTGGATGGGTTAGTGTGTCTAACTATTACTTTATTAGTCCTGAGTGTAACTGCCCAGAACCCTCTACCCCTCCTGCTCTCAGCCATATGTTTCTTCCAGGTTTCTCTGTTCCACCCAAACTCACAGTGACCCAAACATTCCACCCAACCTGCCTTTTACAAACTCCTTAACCACTACCAATATTGTATTTATAAGAACACTATCCCTCATTTCAGCAGAAATTTTAAAAAACTAGTTTACTTACAAACAACTTCTTATTTTACCTATCTCTCAAAAGGTCAAAAGGCTCAACATTTTTAGGTCCATCCTTATCTTAAGAGCACAGAACATGGTAAATTAAGTCTTTGGCCTTCACACCAAGAGAGGAAATTGCCTCTAGGCCAAAAGTGGTTTCCTCATCACTCAGCTCTCTGCTGGCTTATTGCCCCTTTGCTGATCAATTCCTGCAGATGAAAATATACTCACTCCAGAGGTGGCCTCTTCCATAGTGGTTGCGGTCAAGTCTCCAAGTGGATAATCACCTCCTGGGGAGGCAGAATCTATAGGAGAGCGGACCATCACAGTGGGTAATCTCCGAGGGGGTGTCTTTACTGCTTGACGAGCTAAAACATAAAAAGCAACAATTTTTAAGTTTTCAAGATTAAATAAACGAAACTGGTCACTACTCTGCTATTACATAAAAGACAAATAGGGACGTTGCCTAATTAAAGCAGTATTCTACTTGTGGGAGACAGATACCTCTTTTTTAAAAGTTTATTTAAGTAATCTCTACACCCAACATGGGGCTCAAACTCACGGCCCTGAGATCAAATGTCAAATGCTCTCCCAACTGAGCCAGCCAGTCACCATGAGACAAGCAACTTTTTAAGACTCATTTTTCCTAAGCATAATTCTCACCCTAAGCAAACCCACTGAACTATCCCATAGGTTCTTGGAATAGGAAAGTAGCTTAAACATCCTTCAATATCCTCTTCAACAACTTATTATTACGATTTTGTTTTTAATAAGAGAAAAGACCTCACTGGATCAGAGCTAGAGCTACAAATGCTTATGTTCTTATCCAATGACTGGGCTATTCTTAATCTTCTTATAGAGCTTTGCTTCCTAAAAACTTAATTATATTCAACATCTATATTATCAAGCCTTCGCGTCCTAAAAGGACCCTAAGTCTAGTGAGAACAGAGCAGAGCTCATTTTCCAAGAGTTTCTTCCTGGATATAAAGGGATGTTTTTATTGCGGTAAAAAAGAAGAGGACATAGATAAGTGCACAAATAAAATGGAATTAGTGGATTCTATGTTACAATATAGTCTTCAACTGTTATTAACATGCAGTACTGTATATATAGTTAACTGCTAAAGGGAGTCAGGAGGTTCCATTTACCTTGATATGCAGCATCTGTAGCCTTCCTCTTTACTTCAGCCTCCTCTTCCTCCAATTTCTTTTTCCTAAAGCGGGAAGTAAGGGTAAGATCCTAGCCAGCTCTAACTCCTCCACAGGTCATAACACCCTCACAAAGAAATTTCTGCCAGGCTAGCACTCTATGGAGGAAAGGCCTAAAAAGGAATACTTCTCAGCAAAACAGGAAATTTTTAGTGTACTGCCAAACTACCAGCTCTTCATTCAGGCAAACTAAAGCCACTTTTAAGTTAAAATTAAGTTGTATCTTCACACTGAAATATTCCACATTATTGTCTACAACTCATTCTCCCCTCCCAGCTACCAGGCCATGGGGCAGCTTTTCCCTTCCAGAATCACTCAAGACTAAAGGGATGGCAGATGGAGGAGATAAGCCAGAATACTTGAGGAGAAAAGGGGTAAAAACAGAGGAAGGTATACAGAAGGAAGAACAATATAATATAACCCACATCACAATGTCATTGCAAAGCTCATCCAGTCTGCTGTCCATGTGCCCAGCTTGAATTAGTTCTGCATCTCTTTTCAGCCGTCTAGAAATAAAGAGAAATGAGTTAACTGGGTCTTTTAATCTACTATTTAAAAAATTCTGACCGGTATCACAAGTCAGCCCCTTTGGTCTCTCCCAACCATTTGGCATTCCCTCTGCTAAGTACCTATATTTTTCTTGGGTTTCCTTTATCACTTTCTTTAGTTCCTCAACTCGTTCAGCAGTCAATTTCCGAACAATGACATCTTCAACAGTTTCTACCACTTCGCCCTTTTCACCCCTTTTCCGTCTGTAGAAAATTTCAAAACAAAAATGCACATTTGCATAAAAGAACATTTGTTCCCACTCCCACTTGCTTTCTTTGAGCCTCTCCACCATCTAACCATAGATAACTTCTGCTCTATTTTTATCACCCAGTAATATTAATAATATAAAAATATTATTTATATATTATAATCATATATTATAAATTTATATTTAAGTATATTTATATATATATATAAATATATTATATATATATTTATACATTATAAATAATATAAAACTGACAGGATTCCTCAGTAAACATTCTCCACTAAAGAGATGTGGCTTGAACACCTGGTTTTGTACTCACTTTGGGGTCTCAGTGGTCTCTAGAAGCTCTGAGTACTGGGAAGCACAATGCTATGAAAAAAAAGTAAAAATATGATGAACAAGCCTGGAAAGGAATGATCTTTCAAAGTTTCAACATCTCAAACTAAGGCTTGCAAAGAAGAGCTATATGTAAGATATGAGTGGTCTCTAGAAGGGCAAATACTTTGCAGTCAAATCAGTTCAAAATACTTAGTACCAGGACATAGAACAGGGAGTCTTCTAACCTAGAATTTATATATGCAAGGAAAAGCAACCCAATAGCCAATATGTATAGTTAATATCTACTGAGTAGTTACCACATGCAAGGTATTGCGCTATACGCTTTACTGGTATTGCCTCAACTAAATCTTTACAAGAATCCTGAAGTACCTTTTATCTCTATTTTACAAATGAGACAACTGAGAATCATGGTCTAAAGAGTCTAAGTGACGTCATAGTAAACTCAGATCTTTCTAACTCTCAAGCTTGGACCCTCCTTACCTGTTAGTTACACAACAGGAAAAGTTTATAATATGAACATACATGGGTAGACTGGCTAACAGTAGGGAAAAAAGGAAACAGTATTCTCAACTCTTCTCTCTTTGTGGTATAAAAGACTTGTGATTAAAGAGCAAGGCCTGGAAGGGAATGCATTTCACGTCTCTAAGACTGCTCTAAAAGAGCACTTGCCATTTGCACCTACATGGATGGAACTAGAGGGTATTATGCTAAGTGAAATTAGTCAGAGAAAGACAAATATCATAGGACTTCACTCATAGGAGAACTTTAATGGACAAAACAGATGACCATAAGAGAAGGGAAACAAAAATAATATAAAAACAGGAGGGGAACAAAACATAAGAGATTCTTAAATATGGAGAACAAACAGAGGGTTACTGGAGGGGTTGTGAGGGGGAGATGGGCTAAATGGGTAAGGGGCATTAAGGAATCTACTCCTGAAATCATTTTTGCACTATATGCTAACTTGAATGTAAATCAAAAAACATAAAGTAAAAAAAACAAAAACAAAAACAAAAAAACTCACAGGAAAAAATAAATAAATAAAAAATAAAAGAGCACTTGCTTGGGAACTTACTTTTTGAGAGAACCAGTCTGGAGGGCGGCCAGGTTCTGCAAAGGGCTTGATTGCTCTGCTAACTGATACCCTACACAAAATGAGAAAAGCCTATTACACACTAAATAGAAAAAAAAAAGGGGGGGGGGGGGGGGGTTGAGGGGAAGCTATGCTAATAGTTCAAGGTTTGGAGTACAAAATTTAGAATAAATAAATTGCCACCAGAAAGTATTCTAGAATATGTGACTATGGAAAATGACACAACTACTTTAAAATCATTTAGAGGTAAAGAATCATTGTGAAACTGTTCTCCCAGGTGATATATTTCCTGGCTGAAGTGAAGGTATTAGTCTAGTACATCATCATTTCTGTTCATTTGAGAAAGTATTTTCATGTTGATTTTGGCTCTTTTAAAGAGATCTGTCTTTTGAAAATCAGTTTGTAATATATTTCAGACTAAAAAGTTATCTTATAGGGTGCATGGGTGGCTCAATCGGTTAGCGTACATACAACTTCAGCTCAGGTCATGATCCCACAGTTTGTGAGTTTGAGCCCCGCATCAGGCTCTGACAGTAAGGAGCCTGCTTGGGATTTCTCTTTGGCCCTTCCCCACTTCCACTCTGTCAAAATGAATAAACTTAAAAAAAAATTTTTTTTAATAAAAAAGTTATCTTTAGATCCATTAATACAACTCATAGGAATGCAATATAAAAAAATAACCTAACAGGGGTGCCTGGGTGGTTCTGACTTAGTTTCAGCTTAGTCATGAACATTAGAGGTCATGTTCTCAGAGTACCATGAGTTGGAGCCCCATGTCAGGCTCTGTACTAGTAGAGTGCAGTAGAGGCCCCCCTCTCTGCCCCTCCCCCACTCGCACTCTGTCTCTCTCAAAATAAACTTTAAAAAAATAGTAATAATCCAACAAAAAAGCAACTACCAAGAAGAAAGCATGATGTGGACTTGATCAGAACAACAGTTAAGTTTTTCCTAAATGCCTGCAAGGGATTTAACTTATGGCATTTCACCTCAACAAAACATTAAAATAGACCATAAAAATAATTATAAAATGTATGTAGCAAAAAGAAACATATGTACTACATAATATTAAGTGAAAAATGAGACAAATTTCGGCTATCATGTAATCAAGCAATCTTTTAAAAAGTTGTAGATAAAAAGACAGACAGAAATAAAAACACGACTAGAATGGGATCACAGTGGTATGTAAAGGGGCTTTAATTGTGTCTATGTTTATTTCTTTAAAAGGATGTGAAGAAAATATGACAAACTATTAAGATTTATTAAATCCAGGTACTGGATACATGGATATCCTATCTTATTCTCCACACTATATGGTTAAAAAACTACATAACTTTAAAAAGAAAAGTTTTTTTTCAATTTGTGTTGAGATAATGGTATCACACAGCTCTTTTCCTTTATAATATTGCTATTATGATATTGTTATATGGATAGCTATCAACAAAAAATGAAGTTCGATACATAATTTACACCTTGTACCAAGAAAAGCCCCAAATGAACCAAAGATTTAAATGTTAAAAAAAATTTTAACTAGGGGCACCTGGGTGGCTGTCAATTAAGCATCAGTTAAGGACTAAGTTAATCCCTGCTTGGGAGTGTCTCTCTCCCTCTCTTTGCTCCTCTTGCGCACCTGTTCATGCGTGCTCTTGTGCTCTCTCAAAATAAATAAACTAACATTAAAAGAAATTTAACCATGGAAGTACTCGAAAAAATCATAGAATTATTTTATAATCTCAGACTAGAGAAGAACTTTCTAAATAGGTCACAAAATCCAGGACCTGTCAAAAAAAAAAATTATTAATAAACTAAGTGTATTTTAAAAGTCTTAATGTAAAAATATTACAAGAAAAGACAATGGCACACTGGTTTTTAAAAAAATGCATCTCATAGCTCAAACAAATGGCTAATCTCCCTAATATGTAAGGAGCCCTCTCCCAAGTAATGAGAAAAGACAAATAATCAAGAAGAAAAATGGAAGAAGGCATCTTACAAAAAAAGCACTATAAACAGCTCTTTAACACACAAAGATATTCAACCACACTCAACATAAAAGTAAATGAAAAATATAAAAATATGAGAACCATTTCTCACCTTTTATAATATTGTGAAAGATCAAACCAAAAAACAAGCATTGTGATATATTACCAACGGGAATATAAATCGAAACAATTGGAGTAGATCAATTTGAAATATTTATCAAATTCTGTATCATATATTCTTTGACCCAATAATCCTATTTTTATTTTACATACAAATATGCAAAGTCATATTTGTATTATGAAATGTCCATCAATAGAATACCAGGTAAATAAATTACAGTTACCTTTATCACCATACTACACAGACACTTAAGAAAAAACAGAACGAGACAGAGCTTCACATACACTAAGTTACAGAAAAAAAGACAAGCAACAGCAAGGTAAAGAACAGTATATATAGCATAAAACCATTTGTGTTTACAAAGTAGGAGGAGAGGGGTGCTTGGATGGCTCAGTCAGTTTAAGTGTCTGACTTCGGCTCAGGTCATGATCTCTCCGTCCCTGGGTTCCAGCCCCATGTCGGGCTCTGTGCTGACAGCTCAGAGCCTGGAACTTACTTCAGATTCTGTGTCTCCCTCTCTATCTGCCCATCCCTCACTCATGCTCTGTCACTCTCCCTTTCAAAATTAAACATTAAAAAAAAAAAAGGAGAAAAAAACATGTATTTGCTAATGTATATAAAATCAATGCCAGAGAAACACAAGTAATGAAACTCTAAGAAAATGCTAACACTGGTAGATGAGGTATAGCAATGGAAGACACTGTGTGCCATTCTGAACTTGGAAACTTATGATTTAGTACCTCCAAAAAAAGAAATGCAACTTAAAATTTCAAAGTTTTACTTAAGTGTTCTTATACTATTTTTAATTTGTGATTTATCAAACTAGTGTGATGCATTTTGTCTTGGGGTTTACCATTTAATTTGATTTAAAAACAGCTATTACCTAGGATATCCAGATTTCACCTTTAAAAAGTTATTTGAAGGGGCACCTGGGTGGCTCAGTCGGTTAAGTGTCCAACTTTGGCTCAGGTCATGATCTCACAGTTCATGGGTTCGAGCCCCACATCAGGTTCTGTGCTGACAGCTCGGAGCCTGCTTTGGATTCTGTGTCTTCCTTCCTCTCTCTCTGCCCCTCCCCTGCTCATGCTCTCTCTCAAATATAAATAAACATTAAAAAAAATTTTTTAAGTCATTTGGAAAATATATAAAGCTGCAGAAATGTTAAGTGTAACCAGTAATGGTGCCTCTGTAGACTCATTTGAACAATTAAAATAGTAGAGATGTGCCACAAAACACAAATTTGTTTATTAAATAATTAACAGGCTTAAGACAAGTAAAAGGCGTCTTTTGATTCTGAGGAAAAACAAGCAAATGTTAAAAATAAAAACTGGTACGTCCTAGAAGTAAAAAAAAAAAAAAAAAAAAAAGATTGGAAACCAGAGTCCTTAGTTTCTGGTCTCTAAAAAGAAATAGTGAGTGCCAAGACAATTTCAATAGGGAAAGAACAGTCTTTTTAACAAAGACTGGAGACTGACACAACTGCAAATCTACATGTAAAAGAGATCCCCGTCTTACAACCTACAGAAAGATTACTCAAAATGGATCACAGACCCATATATAGAGAGCTAAAACTATAAAGCTTTGGGGATGCCTGGCTGGCTCAGTCAGAAGAGCATGCGATTCTTGATCTCAGGGTTGTGAGCTCGAGCCTCCCACAATGGGGGGAGAGATTAAATAAAAACATAAACAAAATAAACCTAGCTTTGAAAACATAGAAGTAAATGGTCTCTTAGCTATGATACCAAAAGCATAAGCAACACAAGAAAAAATAAATTGGACACATCAAAATTAAAAACTTTTGTGCCATAAATTAAACCAATCAAAAAAAAAAAAATGAAAAGACAACACACAAAAGAAAAATTTGCAAATTATCTGACAAGCAATTTGTGTCCAGAATATTTACAGAATTCTTAAAGCTCAATAATAAAAATATAGATAATCCAAAGGATCTGAGCAGACATTTTCCCAAAGACAGACAAATGACCAATAAGCACCTGAAAAGATGCTCAACAACATTAATTATCAGGGATATACAAATTAAAACCACAATGAGATACCATTTCATACCCACTAGCATGACACACAGTAAGTGTTGTCAAGTATACAAAGAAAATTCATTGCCTGTGGGAATATAAAGACGATGGGGCCCTTTTATTTTTAAAATTTTTTTAAATGTTTACTTACTTGTGAGACAATGCAAGAGACAGCGTGCAAGCAGCAGAGGGGCAAACAGAGGGAGACAAAAAATCTGAAGCGGGCTCCAAGCTCTGAGCTCTCAGCCCAGAACCCCACCTGGGGCTCTAACTCACGAACCCTGAGATCATAACCTGAGCCAAAGTAGGAGGCTTCACCGACTGAGCCACTCAGGCGCCCTAAAATGGGGCCCTTTTAAAACATAGTTCTGCTATTCCTCAAATTTCATTTATATGAAATCTCCAGAATAGGCCATCTAGAGAGACAGGAAGCAGACGGGGTATTTGCCTGAGGGTGTGTGTGGGAGGTGGAGAGGAGACTGTCAAGTGGCAGCTTAAGGAAGGGATAAGAGACTGCTTTTAAGAGTAATGAAAACGTTCTAAAATTAGTCTGTGGAGATGATTACACAACTCTGTGAATATACTAGGTTACTTTTATGGTATTTGAATTAAATCTCAATAAAGCTGTTAAAAAACAAATACTGCTTAAAGGTTAGTATGATTAACTGTAAGACTGCACCAGTGTAATAAAAAAATACCCAACAGTTTCTAAGACCCAAGAAAGCAGCCATCTTAGATGCCTTACCAATTTTGATCTCCACTCCTCATAACCGAAGAGGCTAAACAGAGCTTCTCTCGGATGGACCATGGCTCTGTAGGGCCAGTACTCAGCAGCTTGTGTTCTAAAAGGAGAAAAGTCTTAGAGAACAAGCCACCCAGACACTAGTTCTAAGGCCCAAAGTAACGACTAAAAGCCTAATGCAAAACATCCCGGATTCTAAGAACAAAATGTGTTACTATCACCGAATATTGATTTTCACCTAAGAAAATACCACCGAACGATTGGCAATTCCATGCGAATTGCACTGAATATCTGGCAAAACTTTTACTTCTTCAAATGACATGGCTACCGTTTTATTCTAAAAATGTAAGGGGGAAGGTCGGAGTAAGATAAGGCACTTCCCGGAGAGGCCCAGTTTTAACATTATTTTATTCAAATTTGAACGCAAAGGCTTCTTCCCAGGATTCCGAGCGGCCACCCGCTCCTCCACCCCGAGCCTAGTGCCCTGCCTCCTCCTTAGCATAAACTTGTTTACTTCTCTCAGTACCTCCTCCCCCAAGTAGCTGTCGGGCCTAAAAGACCTTTTCAGTGTATCCAACAGAGGAAAATGGCTGAGACGCAGAAAACGCAGTTTCCCTAGTGGCCGAAAAAAACTAACAGTTCAAGTACCCTGTTTCTGTGGGAGATAGAGTACGGGCCTCAAAAACGTTGGTCAGAAAACGAATGGCTTTTGGAGATCAGGCTACTCCGTACGGCTACCGGCATTTCTTCGTCTGCACACCCAAGACTCCAGAACCCCTTTATCTCTCACCCCGCAGAGCTCCCAAACACACAAAGATTTGCCGAGCTGCTCCTCTCAAATCTCCGCAGCCTCCCTGAAACACAAGACCCTTCGCTTCTGGGCGTCTAGTCGTTGGTCTTCACAGTACGATCGAGCGCAGGTCTTTGAAGACCCTGGGTTCTTAAGCAAATCATTGCACCTGTTCCCTAAGCGCGTGACAGAAATGTGGTGCCTACTCTCGGGTCTAAGAGGCCTTCCACACAAAAACATCGGACATACTTACTACCCGTTCCTGTCGCCATCTTGGCCCCGAAGACTCCAATCCCCTCCCAGGGAGGACTACCTGGTGGGGCTTAAGCCCGGGAACTCTGGGAAATAGAGTCCCGACGCTTGTACGCGATGCCTCCTGGGAAGCGTAGTCCCAACCTTCAGGACGAGCAAGCTCCCTAAACCAGGTTTTTTGAGCGATCTTAGGAAGCAATGTGCTAAAATCGATGGCTCTGAAGCCTCAGAATTTCCTTTAAGTTTCTTAGAAAAGAAACGCGTGTATCCAAGGAAAAGTGTTAAGCGCGAAAAATTCTAGGCTTTCCCAAATCCAAACTCCGACAGTTGGTAACCCGGACCCGCACGTGCAGGGTAGAGGTCAGACCAGAGCAAACGGTCTAAAAGGCTCCACCGCCCCCTTTCCTTGCGTTGATTGGCAGCTGCAGGCTTCGCTATCTGATTGGCCGAACGAACGCAGCGCGTAGTTTAAAACATTGTATCAGTAACAAAGGTGCACCTCGTGGGTGGAGTTGTGCTCTCTGACTGCGAAAGTCCAGGTTCGGCTGCAGGGTGTGAGTGAGCCGGTACCGGAGGAGGAGCGAGTGTCCGTCTTTGGTGAGTTTGCGGGTCTCCTGGAGTCCAGCGGCTGGCTGTACGAGTTCTTGCTCTCCCGGGATAGGTTTTCAGAAAGCGAAGCTGCCGCCATCCCTTTTTTTGTCCTGCCTTTGGGCCTGGGGGTGGGCTTCGAGAAGAAGCCTAAAGCTAATTATACCACCTTCTCTACACCGGTGGGTGAGGCACCCTAATTAGAGTGGGTATTTTGCTTTTGGAGTGAGGTATCTGTTCATTCCTGTTGGCGGTCGGAAATGCCTAAGACTGGATTACATAATTAACCCGTCTCATCCCCTTCTTCTCTCCTGGCATTTGAAGGGAAAAGGGAGTAGCAATTCAAGCAGCAAGAGGAAGGTGTCCTGGGGCAAGAAAACTGTTTCTTAGCTAGAATTTGCAGCCCCTTGTGTCCTTTAAGGTTCTCCTCCCTACCCACTCTTGTCTCTTTGTAGACCTAAGCTGCCCCTGCTGTCATGTCGCAAGGGATCCTTTCTCCGCCAGCCGGCTTGCTGTCAGATGAGGAAGTTGTAGTCTCCCCCATGTTTGAGTCCACAGCTGCAGATTTAGGGTCTGTGGTACGCAAGGACCTGATAACAGACTGTTCTGTCATCTCCACCTCCCTGGAGGATAAGCAGCAGGTAAAGGATTTGGACAGTGGCTTGGCAGCAGAAAGTGATATCCTCAGCCTGCTAGTTGTCCATACAGAATTAGTTTCAGGGCAAAGACCAACAATCCTAAGGGTCTGGGAGATGAATTCCAAATTAAGATCATGACAAGTAAAAAATGTAAATTTTTGTGTCCATAGGAAGAAACATTACATTGCACAAATCAAACATTCTCAAGTGCATATCAGTTAATCCAGTGAGAGAAGGCTAATAGTTCTCTCTTCTTCACTGTGATGCCTAGATGTGTTAATTTACACAAGAGCATACTGCCCATTAAGTAAGGTTTTAATATCAACTGTAGCTTCCATTTATGGAGGCTTTCTGCTAAACTGGGGTTTCTCAGCTGCAGCATTAGTGACATTGGTGGCCAGATAATTTGTTACAGGGGGCTGTCTTGTACCTTGGAAGATGTTTAGCATCGTACCTGGCCTCTACCCACTAGATGTCACTAGCTCCTTCCCACTTGTGACAACCAAGGAACTTACCCTGACATACCTCAATGTCCCTTGGCAGGAAAGTGGCTCTGGTTGAGATCACTTCTACTGATAAGTCTCCTCTTTTATAGAGTAAGTTTCATGAAAGTAGGAGCCTTAAGAAAGTCCCTGACTCCAGACTACCAGTGCCTATTAAAGTTTGGGGGCCATAGTAGGCAGATCTCTAAATATTTGTTGAATGAATGAGGTGGGTTCTATTAACCCCATTCTACAGATCAGGAAAAAGAGGCAGAGAGTCTAAAGAACTTGTTCAAGGTGTCATTGTTCTAAGTGATGGAATTGGGACTCAAATTTAGGTGTGTCTGCTTCCAGGGTGCTTACCTGTTGTGTTTTGCCAAAATACCACATGCTGATTTTCACACCAGTTAACCAGTTCTGATTCAGAATGTCATTGTGGCAAGCCAGGTTTTGAAGATACTAAAGATAGTGAAGGGTGATGAAGTAGTGAAAAAACACATGTGGATTGAAATGATTATAGAACTATAGAGTAGCTGTACAGAGACATTTGAGGTGAAATGGAGGTAGTGTTAGCCTGATTCTCTGGAACTATGCTATGTTTGCCCATCTGTTTGGAAGTAACTGCTGATTCCAGCCTGGAATTCTACCACAGGTTCCATCTGAGGATAGTACAGAGAAGGTGAAAGTATACCTGAGGGTCAGGCCCTTGTTACCTTCAGAGTTGGAACGACAGGAAGATCAGGTGAGTTTCTGAGGAGGGAGGATTCAAGATGTAATGATGCAGAACAGAAGGGGTTCCCAGGATTATTTCCTTCTGTGACAACTGTTTTCTTCCCCCTTCTCAGGATTGTGTCCGTATTGAGAATGTGGAGACCCTTGTTCTACAGGCACCTAAGGACTCCTTTGCCCAAAAGAGCAGTGAGCGGGGAATTGGACAAGCCACACATAGATTCACCTTTTCCCAGGTATGGAGGTACTGGTTTATGAGCAAGGGACCAACATGTAGAGGCAGCTTTATTCTCTCTTTAAAAAATTTTTTTTTTTTTTTTTAACGTTTATTTGTTTTTGAGACAGAGAGAGACAGAGCATGAACGGGGGAGGGACAGAGAGAGAGGGAGACACAGAATCGGAAGCAGGCTCCAGGCTCTGAGCCATCAGCCCAAAGCCCGACGCGGGACTCGAACTCACGGACCGTGAGATCGTGACCTGAGCTGAAGTCGGAGGCTTAACCGACCGAGCCACCCAGGCGCCCCTTTATTCTCTCTTTAAAGGGAAGCTTTTTACTTGACTCTGAGTTCCTTATATATGCATGTCTACAATTCTGGGGACTCTTGTTATGTGCTAACCGGTGCATCAAGTACTTTATGTGCATTAATTCCCAACATTTCTATTATTATTATTATTGTCCCTATTTTCCTAACAAGGATATTATAGCTCAGTGAAGGTTATGTTGTGGAAGCCATGTAGCCAGTCAGTGGTAGAGTTGGGACTTGCACCTAGAGCTACCCATCCCCAAAGCCCACACTTGTGATCATTGTGTTACCCCATTGTGTTTGCAGCATCAGACTTAGTGGCTAGCATTCCTTACGTATTTGTTGATTTGGATGAAAGATGCACTGGAAGAGAGTGGTTTTAATTTTTAATCTTGTAGAGTAGCTGGCAGCACTGTAGGAAGAAGTTGCTTAAGTAGTGTCCAGAAGCAGTCACCCAGGAAGGGATGCTTCTGCCTCTACACAGATGAGGGATGGGCGTCTGAGAAATTGGGTCTATCTCTAGATCTTCGGGCCAGAAGTGGGACAGGCATCTTTCTTCAACCTGACTGTCAAAGAGATGGTAAAGGATGTACTCAAAGGGCAGAACTGGCTCATCTATACATATGGAGTCACCAACTCAGGGAAAACCCACACAATTCAAGGTGAGTTAGTAGGCCTCACAGAATTGCTGATTGGCCTGTAATGGTGTTTTCTTTGCCTTTTGATGCTTTGAATTGGGGAATAGCACTTAGCTGTCCATTTTTCGCATGCTTCCAGGTACCATCAAGGATGGGGGAATCCTACCCCGGTCCCTGGCTCTGATCTTCAATAGCCTCCAAGGCCAACTTCATGCAACACCTGATCTGAAGCCCATATTCTCCAATGAGGTCATCTGGCTAGACAGTAAGCAGATTCGACAGGAGGAGATAAAGAAACTGGCCCTGCTAAATGGAGGCCTCCAAGAGGTGAAGTGTTGATGTTCACAGAGGTGGGGATAAGAGGATAAATCTCTGGAAAGTTTTGTGCTTATCTTTTTCCTGCGCCCCTCCAGGAGGAGCTGTCCACTTCCTTGAAGAGGAGTGTCTACATTGAAGGACGGATGGGTACCAGTAGCAGCTTTGACAGTGGCATTGCTGGGCTCTCCTCCATCAGTCAAATGACAAGCAGTAGCCAACTGGATGGTATGTACCATGATTGAGCTCTGTGCCAAGTAACAGTAGAAACCCACTCCCTTGCTCCCAACAGCTGTCAGGGGTAAAGACCAGAGGTTGCAACCCAAGTTGCTCCTTCTAAGGCCACTGCAGACCATAGGGGAGATGGACTCCTGTAGGGCTGATATCCTGTACATTGGCTTCTTCCCCAGAAATGAGTCACCGATGGGCACAGCCAGACACTGCCCCTGTGAGTGTCCCTGCAGACATCCGCTTCTCCATCTGGATCTCCTTCTTTGAGATCTACAACGAACTGCTTTATGACCTGTTAGAACCACCTAGCCAGCAGCGCAAGAGGCAGACTCTGCGGCTGTGTGAGGATCAGAATGGCAATCCCTATGTGAAAGGTATGGGAAAGTGGGAGGCAGGGGACAACCCTGAAAGGGGACTTGGGAGAAACCAGGAAAAGTTAGGTGCTCCCATCTTATGTATTCCTCTCTCTTCTTTGCTTTAGATCTCAATTGGGTTCATGTTCAGGATGCTGAGGAGGCCTGGAAGCTGCTCAAAGTGGGTCGTAAAAACCAGAGCTTTGCCAGTACCCATCTGAACCAGAACTCTAGCCGCAGGTGAATGGGTTGTGAGAGTCAGCTTTTCACTGTGTTCTAGGAAACATTGGTCCTCTACATAGTCATGGAAGATATACAGTAACTTCTCTTTTTTTCTTCATTTCCAGTCACAGCATCTTCTCAATCCGGATCCTGCACCTTCAAGGGGAAGGAGATATCATCCCCAAGATCAGCGAGTAAGTTTTTCCATTTAGAAATTTGGGCTTTGGAGCGCTTGGGTGGCTCAGTTCGTTGAGCATCTGACTTCGGCTCAGGTCATTATCTCACAGTTTGTGAGTTTGAGCCCCATATTGGGCTTGCTGTCAGCTCAGAGCCCCCTTTGGATCCTATGTCTCCCTCTCTCTCTGCTCTTCCCCCTCTTGTGATCTCTGTCTCAAAAATAAATAAATCTTAAAAAAAAAAAAAAAAAAAAAAAAGGGGCGCCTGGGTGGCTTCGGCTCAGGTCATGATCTCACTGCTAGTGAGTTCGAGCCCCACGTCGGGCTCTGTGCTGACAGCTCAGAGACTGGAGCCTGCTTCAGATTCTATGTCTCCCTCTCTCTGCCCCAACCCCCACTTGTGCTCTGTCTCTCTCGGTCTTTCAAAAATAAATAAACATTAAAAAAAATTAAGAAAGAAATTTGGACTTCTTGGTCATAAGTGGTAATAGAAATAGGGGATAAGGGAGGGCCTCAGAGGAATTACTTCTGTTAGAGTCTTGCTCTGCTTTCTTGAGTACAGAGATTCTTGGTGGGTCCTCCCCTCCCCAAAACAATATGAAGGGCTGGAAAGCTCATAACATGTGGGGTCCTTATGTCAGATCCTGTCCATTCTTCAAGGTTGTCACTCTGTGATCTGGCTGGCTCAGAACGCTGCAAAGATCAGAAGAGTGGTGAGCGGCTGAAGGAAGCAGGAAACATTAATACTTCTTTGCACACCCTGGGCCGCTGTATTGCTGCCCTGCGCCAAAACCAGCAGAATCGGTGAGCTTCTGATTATAAGCCATGCGCTAGGATGATCTGGAGTACTGCGGTTTGCTGAGAGACTTCCTGGTCACCACTGGGGATGGTGCTGGGTTACACCAAAGGCTGAAATTCTGCTCAAAGCTCTGTTCTCCCTGCTAGGTCAAAGCAGAACCTGGTTCCCTTTCGTGACAGCAAGTTGACTCGAGTGTTCCAAGGCTTCTTCACAGGCCGAGGCCGTTCCTGCATGATTGTCAATGTGAATCCCTGTGCATCTACCTATGATGAGACCCTCCATGTGGCCAAGTTCTCAGCCATTGCCAGCCAGGTAAGAAGTTGTAGGTGTGATGGTTGTGCTCACTTTGGGCTGGTACCTTTATTTAAGGAATCTACTAGGGACTAGTTATGAATTCAGTTGATTTCCCACCCCACCCCTAGCTTGTGCATGCTCCACCTGTGCAACTGGGATTCCCATTGCTACATTCATTCATCAAGGAACACAGTCTACGGGCATCTCCCAGCTTAGAGACAGGAGTTAAGACAGATCCAGGCCTTGATGAGGACACTGAAAATGAAGCTGACATTTCCACGTATGGCAAGGAGGTGAGAATGCAAAAAAGCTTTGGTGTAGCAGCTTTATGGCCATGTATTTTCCATGCTGCCTTCCATCTGATCGCCTCTGCGTTTCTCCTAGGAGCTCCTACAAGTGGTAGAAGCCATGAAAGCACTGCTCTGTAAAGAACGGCAAGAAAAGTTGCAGCTGGAGATTCAGCTTCGTGATGAAATTTGCAATGAGATGGTGGAGCAGATGCAGCAGCGGGAACAGTGGTGCAGGTACCAGCTGAGCGACTCTTCTTGGTCTGTCAATAGGACCAGAGGGTGGGAAATAGAAACTATCATAGATCTTGTGCCTCAAGATCTGTCTCCCAAGCTTGCTTCTCAGAATCTTCACTCACTTATCTTCTCTTTTTTAAAAAAATGTATTATTGAAATATAAATGACACACAATGTTATATTAGTTTCACATGTACAGCCTAGGGATTTGACACTTCTGTACATTATTCAGTGCTCACCACAATAGTAGCCACCATCTAGGGCACCTGGGTGGCTCAGTTAGGTAAGCATATGACTTTTGATTTTGGCTCAGGTTATGATCTGACAGTTTGTGAGTTCCAGCGCAGAGCTTGGTTGAGATTCTCTCTCTCTCTCTCTCTCTCTCTCTCTCTCTCCCCCCCCCCCCTCTCTCCCTCTCTCTCTCTGTCCCCCACTCATGCATCCATGCTTTCTCTCTCTCTGTCTCAAATTAAAAAAAAGAAAGTGTAGTCCCCATTGGTCAACCATACATTATTATAATATTATTGAGCGTATTCCCTATGTTTTACTTTTCATCTCTGTGACTTACTTATTTTATAACTGGAAGTTTGTACCTTTAAATTGCTTTTACCTATTTTACCCATTTCCCCTACCCCCCTGCCCTCCAGTTTGTTCCCTGTATTTAAGAGTCTGTTTTTTGTTTTAAAGTTGAGACCTGCATGGGGTGAGCTCGAGCCTTGCTTTAGGCCTCATGCTGACAGTATGGAGCCTGTGTAGGATTCTCTCTCTGCCCCTCAGTCACCTGCACCATCTCTCTCTCTCAAAAATAAATTTAAAAAAGGGGCACCTGAATGGCTCGGTTGAGCGTCTGACTTTAGCTCAGGTCACGATCTCACGGTTCATGAGTTTGAGCCCCACATCAGCTTGCTGCCGTCAGGCTGTCAGCACAGAGCCCACTTGCTTTCCTCTGCTCCCCTCACTGGTTTGTGCTCTCCAAGAAAACAAAACAACAACAACAAAAAATGACAAGACTGGGGGCACCTGGGTGGCTCAGTCAGTTAAGCGTCCAACTTCTGCTCAGGTCATGATCTTGCAGTTTGTGGGTTCGAGCCCCACATCGGGCTCTGTGCTGACAGCTCAGAGCTTGGAGCCTGCTTCTGATAGTGTGTCTCCCTCTCTCTCTGCCCCTCCCCTGTTCACTCTCTGTCTCTCAATAATAAATAAATGTTAAAAAAAACTTTTTTAAATGACAAGACTGGAATAAAGTCTTAAGTTTAAAAATAAGTAAATAATTTTAAGTTTAATAGTATTTTTAAGTTCATTTGTTTTTAGATTTAACATATAAGTGAAATCATATGGTATTTTGTCTTTCTATTTATTTTGAGAGAGAAAACATGAGTGGGGAGGGTCAGAGAGAGGAGAGAGCATAAATCCCAAGCAGGCTCCACACCAACAGTGCAGAGCCCATTGCAGGGCTCAAATGCACAAAGTGAGATCACAACCTGAGCCACAGTCGGATGCTCAACCAACTGAGCCACTCAGGCACCCATCTGATTTTGCTTAACCGAAGACTTTTCTCTGTCCATCCATATCACTGTAAACGGCAAGATTTCATTCTGTATAGCTGAGGAATACTGTGTGTGTGAGTGTGTGCATGCATGTGTGTGTATGGATATCACATCTTCTTTATCCATTTTTCTCCTCTGAAAGTGAACATTTGGACACCCAAAAGGAACTGTTAGAGGAAATGTATGAAGAGAAACTAAAGATCCTCAAGGAGTCACTGACAAGTTTTTACCAAGAAGAGCTTCAGGTGAGTTGTCCTGAACCAGCCCCAGCCAGCTACTGATTCCCATCACTGGGTTGCCTGAGATAAATAGATTTTATAAATGCTGGTACAGCAGGAATATGTAACTCAAGTTTTTTCTAGTGTCTTTAGTACTATATATGTGTCAGTCTATGAATTGATTAAGGATTTGTTTGGCCTAGAAAATGGTATAAGTGCTAACAGGCATTAAGTGTCAGGGAAGGTTTTATTCACCATTTGGCCATCTGTTCCTGTAGGATTTGTCTGACTGTGGATGGAATTGTGTTCTCTGCTTCCCTCTTAGGAGCGGGATGAGAAAATAGAAGAGCTAGAAGCTCTTTTGCAGGAAGCCAGACAGCAGCCAATAGCCCATCAACAACCAGGGTCTGAATTGTCCCTTCGGCGGTCACAAAGGTTGGCGGCTTCTGCCTCCAGCCAGCAGCTCCAGGAGGTTAAAGCTAAACTGGAACAGTGCAGAGCAGAGCTACGTTCCACCACTGAAGGTGAGAGGTCACAAAGCATGAGAGTGGTTCAGAGAAGAACTGGTTTTCAAACTTGGGCCTTCTGACTCCAACTCCAAAATACTTTCATCCACTTGCACCTGTATCTCCCTAACCTCTCACTCTAGATTGCACATGGCCTCACTTTCTATATTTGTTGCAAGCTACTGTTAACTCAGTTAAGAGGGAAGTCGAAGGCTAGAAAGTCTACATTTTGAAGTTTCTTTTTTCCTTCTCTCAGAACTACAGAAGTATCAGAAAATGTTAGAACCGCCACCATCAGCCAAGCCCTTCACCATTGATGTGGACAAGAAATTAGAGGAGGGACAGAAGGTAACTGATACCTTTCTCTGTTACCAAGGCTCTTACATAAAGCAATTTCCTTCCCAGTCTGATTTACATGAGGACCAGGGGGTTTTTGTGGTGTCCTGGAGAGTGGCTACTTCATTTAACTGACTAGCCTTTCTAATTTTACATCTCTCAAATGGCTGTTGAGTGCCTCCAGATCATTATCCTGGTTGGTCTTGGCCAGTGTGGTTCCTACTCGTTTTTTTTCAGAATATAAGACTGCTGCGGACAGAGCTTCAGAAACTTGGTGAGTCTCTCCAGTCGGCAGAAAGAGCCTGTTGCCACAGCACTGGGGCAGGAAAACTTCGCCAAGCCTTGACCACTTGTGATGACATCTTAATCAAACAGGTAAGGGCACCCTATATATTTCCTTCTCTCACATCAGCCCACCCCAGAGTATATGTGAGAAAAAAGAATGAGAAGCAGATGAGAAAGGCAGACATTTGGGGGCTGGTTTTAGAGTGAGGAGAGTTTGTTTTCTTTGCAAAATAAAAATAACCATTCACTAAGTACAAGGCACTATGCTGTGTAATTTATAGGTGTTTTCTCTGTTGTAACAACCTGATGAAAATAAATAGTATTGTATTTCATCCAAAATGTGTAGACTTTAAGGGGTGCCTAGCTGGCTCAGGCAGTAGAGCATGAGACTCTTGATCTCGAGGTCATCAGTTTAGTTTATTCTTTTAATTAAAAAAAAAATGTTTTTAATGTTTATTTTTCTGAGAGACAGAATGCAAGCAGGGGAGGGGCAAAAGAGAGGGAGACACAGAATCTGAAGCAGGCTCCAGGCTCTGAGCCGGCAGCACAGAGCCCAATGTAGGCCTCAAACCCACAAACTGTGAGATCATGACCTGACACGAAGTTGAACCCTTAACGGACTGAGCCGCCCAGGCACCCCAAGTGGGTGTAGAGATTAGCAAAAATAAGTAAATAAACTAAAAAAAAAATAAATAAAAAGGAGCTGTGTATCTTGATTTGATACCTAGGCACTAACGCTCTTAGAGGTTAAGTAAACTTATTTGAGTTCATGCCACCTCATGGTAAAAAATGTCTTCCTCTTCAGTGCTATTTGTTGGGGTCTTAAGGAAAATACCCTCTATTCCATTAAAAGCACTAACTTAAAGAATTAATCTTTTTAAAAACAGTTGTTAATAACAGATGGTGAGTACCTTGCCCTTTTGTTTCTATAATACACCAGACTGTAACTTTATTCATCTTTCTAGGATCAGACCCTGGCTGAGCTGCAGAATAACATGATGCTAGTGAAACTGGACCTTCGGAAGAAGGCAGCATGCATCGCAGAGCAGTATCATACTGTACTAAAACTCCAAGGCCAGGCTTCTACCAAAAAACGCCTTGGTGCCAACCAGGAAAACCAGCAACCAAACCAACAGCCCCCAGGGAAGAAACCATTTCTTCGAAACTTACTTCCCAGAACACCCACCTGCCAAAGCTCAACAGACTGTAGCCCTTATGCGCGGATCCTGCGCTCACGGCGCTCCCCTTTACTCAAATCCGGGCCCTTTGGCAAAAAATACTAAGGCTGTGGGGAAGGAGAGGGCAGTCGTTGCTCTGAGGCGGGTCAGCTGCTGGAGAAATAGGTCTCTTTTAAGCTTTACCACATACCTGGAACTGTATCCAGAATGCAATATACAGGTACTAGTTATTTTCTTCACTTTTGTAATATAATCACCTATGTAATCTCATTGCTTTTTTACTTATATGGTTTCTATGCACACACAAAGTTATATTAAATAAACATATTCACATTTTTTGTTTGAATTCCAAATTTAACAAATTCATTAAAACAGAACTTGTAAAATGGGGAAAAAATTTGAAAATTAAAAATTCAGGCCCTTTGGAACCTTGCACAGGAATGGCAGTGGAGACGTGTAACTAGTGTACAGCTAAGAAAGCTTGGTAAAAAATGAATTCAAGGGACATTAGATATTCTAAACCTTCCTTAATATAAAATGAAGTGTCAGACTTTAGTTGGTGAATGGGTAACAAACTTGTTCTGGAAACAATAAAGGAAGGCTGGGCCCTGAGCTCAGAATAATCCATGGTATCTACAGTTCAAATTCATTACAGCAGACATTACAAGCATAGCATATATTACCTCCTACTGAATACACATGCACAGGCCTGAAACCCTCCAAGAGCACAGCAAGAATGACTCCCTTTGCCTTGTCTAAACAGGTGAAGGCTGAAAGGAACCATTCTGTTGGGAGAAAATAGGCATGGGGGTGGGGGTGGGGGGCAGGTAGGGAACATAACTACATCGAAAATATTTATTACAACAGACCAGGTTGAAATGGGTTTATTCTTGTCTATACGGTCACAAAACCTAACACTCCTTGAACATCCATGAAATCTGTAATCCTGCCTCCTTGCTTCGCTTTAGTAAGAGTATAAGTAACTCCATAGGCTCTTTTGCCATCAACAGTTCCATGCAAAGTAAGATTCTTTTTGCCCCCTCTTTCCTTCAACTCTAGTAAGTTAACTCCAATATGAAAATTTCTATGAAGAGTTCTTAAAATGATGTTTCTGAAAAATGTCCCCCCAGAGCAAGAACAAAAGTGTAGCTTCCGTTTAAATCTTACCTCTGACAGCATAGTCATGCTCAGTAAATCCAGAATGATGAGGTCATGTCTATCTGGTGCCCTCACCTTCCTAGGGTATCCAGTGCCCCTACTGCCTGCAGAGGGTAGAGTGGCACAATGTTCTCCCTTCCATCCCTCCCTAAAGAAATCTCTCACTCCCAGCAGCATTAAAACTTGGTTTCTGTAAGCCTTGCCTGTACTAAAGTGCTGTTAAAGGGATGTTTTTTAGATGTGGAGAAAAGGTCTGGGAAGAAGGCCCAGATTCGTAGCCACTCTCTGAACAGAAGGGAAACAGAAGTGCTTCTAACCGGCAAAAGACCATGTCCGTTCCTGCCAGGATTATTCTGTCAGATTCTGTAAACCATCCCCAAGGAGCTGTTTCCATCTGTACAAACAGACAACTAAGGTCCTTGGAAGAACAGCTGTGGCCATTCCTTACACAGAAGTAAGGCTTAACATGGGTCTAGTAGTGTGCTGGCTTGAAAACAGCCAACTACGGTGTGACTGAAGACAGGTTAAGTGGAGAAACTCTGCGTGTGGGAGTGTTGTTAGCAGACAGCGAAGCAGGGAGGAAAAAGGGAGCAGGCATCTCAGTGGAGGGAGTCTCCCCTTGGTTCCGAAGCTGTAGGATTTGCCGGAGCAAGGCCTTGCCTTCTTCCCGGGTCTGAAACAAAATCAGGAAAGTGTTTCAAAGTCTATCCAAGGCTATTCTCAAAAACCAGTTCTCAAATACTGATGTAAAAGTTTCACAGACCAAGGAAGCCTTTCCACTTACCTTCTTACCCATCTTCCACTCTCAGATGATCATAACCATCATATGTTTTGTTTGTTTTTAAATTTATTTTAAGAGAAAGAGCAAAAGCAGGGGAGGGGCAGAGAGACAGGAAGAGAGAACCCCAAGCAGGATCCACACTGCCAACGCAGAGCCCAATGTGGGGCTCAAACTCGCGAACCGTGAGATCATGACCTGAGCCAAAACCAAGAGTCGAATGCTCAACTGACTGAGCCACCCACGTGCCTCTTTTTTTTTTTTTTTTTTTTAATTTTTGAGACAGAGAGAGACAGAGCATGAACGGGGGAGGGGCAGAGAGAGAGGGAGACACAGAATCGGAAACAGGCCCCAGGCTCCGAGCCATCAGCCCAGAGCCTGACGCGGGGCTCGAACTCACGGACCGCGAGATCGTGACCTGGCTGAAGTCGGACGCTTAACCGACTGCGCCACCCAGGCGCCCCCCCACGTGCCTCTTAAACATCATATGTTTGAACCTAAAATCCAAACCCTTGAGCAAAGAACTGCTACTCACATCATTGAATGCACAACACTTTTGGGCACAAGTTGAAGCTTCATCCCACAGCTTGCACTTAAAATAGTACTGTGCCAAATAACGGAAAGCAGTGCTCTCCTCCAAGTGCTCCACTATTTCCTAGATAAGGAAAGCAAGAGTGACTAAGGCGATGAGAATACAATCAGCAACCCAATTCGCATGGTCGTGAAACATACCCCACAGGAGTAGATGTCTTGGATATATTTGATGTAACACTGGGCAGCTTGTTCTGACTCAGTCAACTGTTCATGAAGCCTACAAAATAAATAGGTCTGTAAGTACAAATCAGATCTCAGAGCAAGCTAATGGTAAAATGCAAAGCACATGAGTAAGACCCAAAAAATGGCAATACAGAGAAAACTACAAGTTTTGACATAAATGGCACACTGGGACCCAGAATAATATTAGTGTCCCAATGTGATGGATACCTCATCAAAACTCAGCCTCGTTCCTCTCCTACTGGTGATGGAGGGAGAGTAGGTAAATACTTATAGTGGACAACACACCTTTGCAAAATTCTCTGGTAATACTCTGAGCAAAATTTTAAAAAGACACCAAGCAATTCAGACTTTTTTCTAAGAATTCAGAAAAGAACTGGCAGGAATAAGATTGCATTTAAGACTTCTTTGCCTGCTATTTCTGAGTCATTCCTTATTTCCTTGGGCTTTATCTGGAGGAGGATCAGTACTTAAAGTAGTTTTCCTAGACTGCTTTGACATGAAAATTTCATTCCTTTCAATTCATTCTTGATCCCTTGCCTAACAGGAAAGCAGCTCCCCCTTTAGAGAGGAGTCTCCTGAGTCAAGATGGCTTAACTTCCAGACCAGTATTCACACACCCTGATGCATCTGCACACTCATGTAGGAGGACGATGGGGGCTCTAGAGAGTGCAGGATGAGCAGTACCAGAGAAGCCAGCAGAAATAACAACAGCATTTCATTCCTTTCACTCACTTGGCCAGTTTCACCAGAGCCATTTTCTCCACATCTCCCACGGCGTAAGCTCTCCAATAACACTGTCAAAACAATAAACTGATCACTTTTGACCATTGTCCCGTGTGCTATGACCTACCACATAAAGGCTCAAGTCCTACAAGCCTCCCAGAAGTTCAGATTTGCAGAATACAAAGCATTTGTACTAGACTGATAATCCCACTGACAATGTCAGCCGTGCTTTGCTTTTTAGCCTATGCACCTATAAATACTTAAAACTTTCCTAGGTAGATAGATCAACATGAAGGAAAATTAGAACACAGAGAGACCAACCCTTCATCCAAACAGCACATCTCCATTCAAATTCTCCAGGACCCAAATTCAGATACCTTTTTGGCTTCTACTAGTTGATTGAGTTTCTCATAACATTCTCCTAAAGCAACCAGCATACGAGAATCATTGGGCCTAAGAAAGAGGAGGAATAGGCAGTCTGAGCAAAGACTTTAAAAAGTTACTAAAGTCCAACCTTGAGGACACACCACCAACAACCACTAATTCAGATCCATGCAGGGATTAGCCTTTAATCCAATACTTCATATAATTACAGTATTTTGTGTTCACAATTATACTACTAACTAACCCATCAGAATATACTGCATAAAAATGACCAAGGAGCATAGGGCAAGTTTACACCCAGGTCTCTAAGAGTCAAAACCATTCATTCACTGTGATTCTTCAGTAGCTAATCAAAAGATAAAGTACCAGCCCTTCTCATAACAAACACATCATCAACTGGTCAGATTTACCGAAGCTGATGGGCCCGTCTGTAATAATAAAGGCAGTAAAATGGCATCTTGAGGATTTCATAGGTCTGTCCAAGCCCATACCAGGCTCTGTAGTCCCGTTTATTGACCTCAATGGCATGTCTACGAAACAAAAGAGAGATTGGTAAGAGGGGAGAATCAAGGTTAGAGACTTGTAGGCTCAAGAGAGGCTCCTAACATCAATCTCCTCCACCTCAGCACTCAACTAGAAACTCACCTGTATGCCTGAATAGCAGCAGATGTGTTCTTCATTTCCATGTACTCATGTCCCATCAGTGTCCATGCCCCAAGATACCGAGGATTCAATTTCAGTGCTCTCTGGAAATATAAGGCTGCCTTCTCATGCTGAGAACGCAAACTATAGTAATTGCCTGATTGAAAAACAAAAGACATGTAAGTAACTAGAGAGATAAAAATAAAAGTTCCCTAAAATAGCATTCCACAGAGCAGGCATGAAACTATAACTCATTCCCCCAAAGTATTTGCAGAAAAGCCAAAATGTACATGAAGGGAACATCATTATTCCCTTGGGAAATATACTCATCTATCACACATATTGGTTTAAAAAAAAAAAATGTTCCCTAACACTTCAAGTTTTTCTTCAGTTTATTTCATCTGGATATAGCACTTATACATATTTTCTTAACAAAGGATGGGAAATTTCTACAGTTTGGTAGTTTTCCAACTACACTCCCAGGTTTCTGAAGAGGTACTTCAAGGGATGAAAAGGTAGAGCTCTGAGCTCCTCTCTCCCATAAGAATCAAATCAGATCTATCATTGTTGGTCTTGAAAAGAGCAAGTGAGAGCTTTTAGGAATCTGTGGAAGATTTTATTTGCAGAAAGGGTATAAAACCCATTTATCTTAAGTCAACTGGTAAATGGATAAACAAAATATACATATCCAAACAATGGAGTACTACTCAACATTCAAAAGAACTACTGAGGGGTGTCTGGGTGGTTTCTCTCTTCCTCTCTCTCTGTCCCTCCCAATTTGTGCACATGCTGAGCTCTCTCTCAAAATAAATAAATAAACTTAAAAAAAAAAAAAAAAACTACTGAAACATGCTACAACACTGGTGAATCTCAGAAACAGCTAAGTGAAAGAAGCCAAACAAGACTAAAAACTGCAAGATACCATTCACATGAAAATTTCTAGAAAAGGCAAAATATAGAGATAGAAGGCAAATCTGTGTCTGCTGGGGGATGCAAGAGGGACTGACTGCAAACGGACTCAAGGGAACTTCCAGGGGTGCCAGAATGTTCTAAACTGGATTTATGGTTATAGTTACACAACTGTATAAATTTACAAAAACTCCTTGAAGTATAAACTTATGTAAATTATACCTTAATAAACCTGGTTTTTTTTTCAATAAAGCTATTTTTAAAGTTTATTTATTTATTTTTGAGAGAGCAAGGGAGGGGCAGAGAGCAAGGAGAGAGAAACCCAAGCAGGATCCACGCTGTTAGCACAAAGCCCCAAATGGGGCTTGATCTCAAGAATCATAAGATAATGACCTTGAGCTGAGATCAAGAATCAGATGCTTAACCGACTGAGCCACCTAGGAACCTCAGGAATAAATTATTTTTTTAAAAAGATGAATGAATAGATAGAGGGGATTAAGAGGTACACATTTCCAGTTATAAAATAAGTAAGTCACAGAATGCAAAGTACAGCATAGGGAATACAGTCAATAAATCTGTAATAACTTTGTATCATGACTAACTTATCATGGTGAGCATTCAATGATACACAGAATTGTAGAATCTCTATGTTATACACCTGGAACTAATATAACATTATACTTCAATAATAATTTTAAATCCCCACAAATCCTGTTTGTAATGTAGCTATGAAGAAGAATGTTTATAATAGTAAAAAAAATAAAGTCATAAGTGAGAGAGTAGGGAAAGGGAAGATTAGAGCTATATACATCAGCATAGTACATTTCTAGGCCAAAATACTGATCCTCACCCAGGAAGAAGGGTATAGCCCTATATATGCCCTAGCTTCTAAAGGAGTGAGAATGATAGAGATATTAAGGAAGTCAGAATTGGCCAAGTTTTGAGCAAAGATCAAGTACATGAGATTTTTTAAATCTCATTTGGAGCAGCTAAAATATACTAATGATTACAAGTGTGCTGGGCAACTACATTGCTGTAAGTGCTTTGTAGGCATTAATTTATCTAATCTTCATGACAATTACATGAGAGAAGGATCCATTATTATTGCTTTGTGAATGAGAAAACTATAGCAGAGACAGGTTAGGCCCAAAGTCACACAACTAGTTAGTAGTAGAACCGAGATTTAAACTTGGGTAGTCTGGTTCCAGAGTTCAAACTTAACTATGCTATATTGTAGTATAAGCTGTTTTACATAGTACATAAAATGCTGCCTGTCAGACATTGGGACTCCAGAAAAGACAAAGAAGGAAAGAATTCACATTGAAACATCAAAGCAGATACAAGGACTAAACCAACAGGATATCCTTGCGACCACTCTATTCATAAGAGCGTTCATTTTCTCTCAGGTCCTCAGGTTTTTTTTCTTCTCTCTACCCTTTTTTCTACTTTTACTTCCTCTGAATTGGCTATAATATGAAAGCTGAAGGATATTTTTTTATCATAAACTAATATTCCTTATTTTTCATTCTTAAAGTAGGTGGGCTGAATTCAACAAACATTTATTGACCATATGTCAGGCACTGTGCTGGGCATTTAACACATATACTGAGGGAAAAAAAAAAAAAAAAACAGTTCATTAAGGAGTTCACCTCACATGATTATTAAAAAAACAAGTAACTCTTGTAAATGCAAACTGGTGCAGGCACTCTGGAAAACAGTATGGAGTTTCCTCAAAAAGTTAAAAATAGAATTACCCTACAACCCAGCAATTGCACTACTAGGTATTTATCCAAGGGACACAGTGTGCTATTTCGAAGGGGCACATGTGCCCCAAAGTTAATAGCAGCACTATCAACAATAGCCAAAGTATGGAAAGAGTCCAAATATCCATTGATGAATGAATGGATAAAGAAGATGTGGTATATAAATACAATGGAGTATTACTCGGCAGTCAAAAAGAATGAAATCTTGGCATTTGCAACAAGGTGGATAGAACTAGAGGGTATTATGCTAAGCGAAATTAGTCAGAGAAAGATAAATATAAGACTTCACTCATGTGGAATTTAAGTTACAAAACAGAGGATCACAAGAGAAAGGAAGCAAAAAGAATATGAAAACAGGGAGGGGACAAAGCATAAGAGACTCTTAAGTATAGAGAACAAACTGAGGGTTGCCGGAGGGGTTGTGGGGGGCAGGGGGTAGGCTAAATGGGTAAGGGGCATTAAGGAAGACACTTGTTGGGAAGAGCACTGGATGTTACACACAGAGGATGAATCACTGGAATCTACTCCTGAAATCATTATAGCACTATATGTTAACTAACTTAGATGTAAACTTAAAAATAAAAAAATTAAAAAAAAATTAAGTAAAAAATAATAAAAGCAACTATAAAATCAAAACAAACAAGAAACTCCTAAATCATTGCTCTTCATATGTAAGTCTCTTTTGATTTTAACTGGCATTAAGTGTGGAGGTTTAAAAAAGGATTATTCATTCCTTCTCTTCCCCACCTCTATTTCCTTTCTTCATGTATAGAGCACTGTTATCCAACTGGTTGCCCAGTCACCAATTCCTATTTGTTCTACTTTTTTTTTTTTCAACGTTTATTTAATTTTGAGAGACAGAGACAGAGTGTGAGTGGGGGAGGGGCAGAGAGAGAAGGAGACACAGAATCTGAGCTGTGAACACAGAGCCTGATGTGGGGCTTGAACTCACAAACCATGAGATTATTACCTGAGCCAAAGTCAGACACTTAACCAACTGAGCCACCCAGGTGCCCCCTATTTGTTCTACTTCTTAAATACCTTTTAAGTCCAACAGCCTCTCTCCATCCCTGCTGCCAATAGTTCAGTGTAGGCTCTCATCATCCCTAGACTGGATTATTCCAAAAATCTGAAAATCTGAGAACATTCATCACTCTGGTTTACATTCCTTCAGAAGACTCCTACTGCCTTCATAATAAAATCCTAATGTTCAGCAAGGCATAAAAGCCTCTTCAAGATAGGGCCCCTTTTTGAACATTCCCACACCATGCTTCCAGATGCTGAGCTACTTCAGGCAGAATGCCTGTTTCATACTTTGGTGCTATACAGGGAATGCCCTTCCGAAGTCAATCCTTTTACTCTCTTACTGAACTGTTTTACTTCTGCCCAGCCTTCAAGCACCACCATCTCAGGAAGACTTCCCTAATAATCACAGGCTAGATTAGATACTTATGTACTCTCTTAGCATCTTAGGTTTACCTCAATCATAACACTCAACCCACTGCATTATAGTTATTTTTTTTTACTAGTCTTACTCGATGGGCAATAAGGGTAGGTACTGCAAAAGAAAGCACAGGGTCTGGTACTCAGAAGATGCTCAAAAGATGAGGCACCTGGTTGGCACAGTTGGTTAAGCATCCAACTTTTGATCTTGGTTCAGGTCATGATCTCAGTGTTTTTGAGTTTGACTCCTGCACTGGCTCTGTGCTGATGGTATGGAGCCTGCTTGGGATTCTGCCTCGCCTTCTCTTTGCCCCTCCCCAGCTTTTGCTCTCTCTCTCCCTCAAAATAAATACATAAACTTAAAAAAAAAAAAAAAAAAAAGATGTTCAAAAGATGTTTTCTGAATAAAATGGGATTATGCCCTCACCCTAATGCACTTTATATTTTCTTTATAATGTTCTGATATTGAAAAGATCATTTATTCTTATTCTCACCTATGTTCCTATAGAACCTATTACATTTTGGCGCGCCTGGGTGGCTCAGTCGGTTAAGCGTCTGACTTCGGCTCAGGTCATGATCTCACGGTTCGTGGGTTCGAGCCCCACATCGGGCTCTGCGCTGACAGCTCAGAGTCGTGGAGCCTGTTTCAGATTCTGTGTCTCCCTCTCTCTCTGCCCTTCCCCCACTTGCACTCTGTTTCCCTCTGTCTCAAAAATAAACATTAAAAAAAAAATTTTAAAAAAAGAACCTATTATATTTTTTTAAATGTTTATTTGTTTGGGTAGGGGGAGAGAGAGCCAGCACATGCATGAGCGGAGGAGGGGCATTCGAGAGAGGGAGGGAGAGAGAAGATCCCAAGCGGGTTCTGTACTGTCAGCACAGAGCCTCACATGGGGCTCAATCTCACAAACTGTGAGATCATGACCTGAGCTAAAATCCAGAGTCAGAAGCTCAAATGACTGAGCCCCCCAGGCACCCCAGGACCTATTACATTTTTTTTTAATGTTTTATTTATTTTTGAGCGAGAAAGAGCACAAGCAGGGGAGGGGCAGAAAGAGAGGGAGACAGGGTATCCAAAGGGGGCTCTGCACTGACAGCAGTGAGCCAGATGTGGAGCTCGAACTCATAAACCATGAAATCATGACCTGACCTGAAGTTGGATGCTCAACCAACCGAGCCACCCAAGCACCCTAGGACCTATTATATTTTTTAATGCTTATTTCCCACACTGAACTACAACTTACTCAAGGGCTAATAATATTAAATTAACGGATAGAAATTCTATCAGTTTACTAACAACTTCCTGACCTAGAAAGATATGAATGTACGATCTCAACGCCAGGTCACCAAATACCCAGGAAGGGGGATTTCCCTTTCATTTCCAGGGAACCTGGGCTTTCTGTCACAAACAACCAAGCTTACTTTTATCCAAATGTGGCCACTGATATGTTTATGTCAATTGATGATAAGGTCACAATAAGTGTGGTGGAGTACATACGGCATGGTTCTCAACCACGGATGATTCTCAACCACAGATGATTATGACCCCAAGAGTTGGCAATATCTGCAAACATTTTTGGTTGTCACTATTGGGGGAAGAGGGTTATTGCCATCTAGTGGGTAGAGGCTAGGGATACTGCTAACACCCTCAATGTACAGGACGGCCCCCAACACACACAAAAAAATTATCAGCCCAAAATGTCAAAAGTACAAAGATTGAAATACCCCTATACGAAGTAAGAGGTTTTCTCATTTGTTTTCATAGGATTGGAAATTTTTTTTTTTTTCAGTTTTACTTTAGATAGAGAGACAGCATGAGCAGGTAAGATGGTCAGAGGAGAGAGAGAACTTTAAGCAGGCTCCACACTCAGTGAGAGCCCAACGCAGGGCTCAGTCTTACAACTGTGAGATCATGACCTGAGCCAAAATCAAGAGTCAGATACTTAACCGACTAAGCCACATAGATGCCCCTAGGATTGGAAATTCTTATAAGCTTTTTAGTAATATTAAGGTTAAAATATACACACTTTTGATCCAACCTTCACTGCTAGGAATGGATCACATGGATGATAGTTGAATAAACATGAAAAAATAAATGTACACATACAAAGATGTTTCCTGAAACTATTTTTATATTAATAAATACTGGCCACAACTTATACAATAGAAAATGGTTAAATAAAAATAAAAATGGTACATCTATGAAATAAAATACTGAATAGCCATCAAAAATAATACAAATCTTCATATACTAAATACAAAAATGAGAAAGCTTACTGTTAATATTTTTAAAAAGGAAAAGTTACAGAGCAGTGTGTATAATGATATAGTTTTTGCAAGCAAGTTATACATACGCATGCACCCACACACACATTTTTAGCATTCACATGTATTCACATAGAAAAACATTCTGGAGTCATGCTCACCAAATAATCTAGGGGGTGGGATTACACTGTGCTTTTACATTCTATAGTATATATTTTGTTATCTTTGACACTTTTAAATGTTTATTTATTTTTCAGAGAGAGAGAGTGCAAGCAGAGGAGGGGCAGAGAGAGAGGGAGATAGAGGATCCGAAGTGGGCTCTGTGCTGACAGCAGAGTGCCCGATTTGGGGCTCAAACCCACAAACTGGAAGCTCATGACCTGAGCCATAGTCGGACGCTTGACCAACTGAGCTACCAGACACCCCTCTTTGACACTTTTAATTGTTATTTTTTACATCTGTATTACTTACAGTAAAAATAAATCTTAAAAGAAAAAAAGTAGTGACTCTTACCAATTACACAGCATGTTTCCACACGATATTTATCAATCTCACAGAGGTTGTGAGCCAGGTAACTCAACTCTGATTTCATGCTCTAGAAGAAAACGGAAAGACAATCTAAGCATGAGTTAAGGAACCCCTTAGCTAATGCAACTTGTGACAATTCAACCCAAGAGATTAAAGCAAAAAGAGCTTGATCAATTCTAAGCAAAGGAAGCAGCTCACCCTGACATAAAGAAGGTTGGAGAACGTGTCCATATTTTCAATCCTGTATGGGTCTTGTTTCCTTAGTTCATTAAAAATAGAGAGGGCTTTGTCAATATCTGCAGGATAAAAAGGTAAGAAAGTTTAGAAAACAACATAGTGCTACATTCAGGATTTGATGGTATTTCATTGTCCTTATTCACTCACCTCTGATATTGTGATAGGCAACTGCAATTTGGGAAACAATATATGAGCTCTTAGAGAAGCCCACATCAATGAGATTCTGATACTTTTGCAGGGCCTCCTCTATCAACTGCAACTCTGTGTATATATGAGCCAGAAAAAACTCTTTCATCCAGGTGTCTGGCAAAGACAGGAACTTCAGCTGCCAGCAGGAGAGAGAGGGACACACTTAATATACTTTGACCTCTCTCTCAAATGAACATCAAGGAACTATCTTTTTGTCTAAAGAAATTTATCACCAAAACTTTAGGAGAGCACATAACAAACAGAGGGCAGTTCAATTAAGTGAACAGGACTTACAAGCACAATAGGGAGGAATGACCAAATTAAGGAAGACTTCAAAGAAAAGCCTAGTATTTCAGGTGAGTCTTATAGGATAGGTAGAACTTGAAAAGAAAAAAAGAGAGAGGAGGAAGAAAAAAAGATAACACTCCAGGCAGGGCAACAACATCAATAGAGGCAAAACAATCCTGAGTGTGAGTGAATAGGATGAGGAAACTAGCTTAGTTTGAGAGGAGGCTATGTGTTCAAAAATAGTGAAAAAAATAAGACTGAATGGGTAGGGCAGGTCCTATGGCGAAACAGGAAGTGGGATCCAATAGGAAACCACTGAAATTTTTGGCAAGAGAACGACACGATGACATGGGTGTTTTAAGAGTAAGTGTGAAAACAGTATGCACGATAGCATAGGAATGGGAGTGTACAAATGGAAAAACTAGGTAGAAAAGTAACTATTACTTATAAGTAATCCAAATCTGAGATGAAAACTAAGATGGCAAAGAAAACCAAAAGAGATGCATGCAAGAAGGAGACCATGGCAATGTCTGGTGACTGACTAGATAAAAGGAGATACGAGAAAGAGAAGAACAAATCTACTGATGAGGCATCAAGACTGGGTATCTTGAGAAATAGTGATGGTATCAAGGGAGTCTATCAAGCTGGGAGGAAGAAAGAATTTGGTAGGCAAGATCAGAAACTTGGTTTTGCATATTTTGAGTTCAGAGAAAAAACAAACTTTTAATGAAAGTCTATTAGGCAGTTAGAGATAATAAATAGGAGTAAGTCAAGATAAGACTTCAGACCCAGATTTAGTAGCACATATCATTATTGGGGGAAATCGACCAGCCTTCAGTTCTTTAGAGCCAACAAAAGCAAGTGTATTATCAATTCCGTTAACTACTGCAGAATGGCAAAATAAACTCTATAGACAATATCCTATAATAACAATTAATAAAATGACTGCAGTTTATAAAGCAATTTCATATACTTTAATTCATTAAATAACAAATTTCTAAATCTCTACAAAGTCCTAGGACAGCTCAGCGGAGACCTTAAAAATGTTTTTAATACAATCCTTGATATCAGAGAAACCTTTCCTATGGCATCTTTGGAATGAGGAAAAAAAAGTATAATAGCATTTAGTCTATAAAGCAAGTCACAGTAAAATGTGAATGTGAATCATGAAATAATGAAAAGATATTCTAATATAACTAGACACATATCCAACAGCAACCACCAAACAAGAGCCAGACATGAGTCTTTCAAACAAAGACCGAAATTCCAGCAATGAAAGAGACTAGAGAAGAAGCAAAGATGTAACTACAAAGGTTTAGCAAACCTCTCTTCCCAGCCCATTACAGAATTACATTAAGACTTGGAGCAGAGGGTCTTTCACATAGCTCCTCTCAATTTACCATCTCTTTGTCCGTAATTAAATTACAGAGTTCTAGCCAGGCTCCCCAGTGCAAAGGCAAAACATGAGTAGCCTCCACAAACACATCAATAGCCTCTTTCACCAGGTCCAGTTTTCGAAGCACCACACCATATCTAGGAAAGAGACAATCACAGAAGTTAATGTTTCATAACACATCCCTTCCACTCTGGAGAAAATGTTATAGAAGGATCAAAATTACTCTACCACTTACAGATAAAGGCCAAATCCATCAAGTTCCCGAGCCTGGTGTTTTTTGCTAAGTTCCACTCTCAATTCTCTAAGTGCCTCATTTTTAACTTGTCCTTTCTCCAGGGGACCTAGGAAAGGAACCAAATCTCAGATCTAAGGAAAGACTGCCAATCTTCATTTCACAGACCTAGACATTCCCCTTGACATCAACCAAAGTTACACCTGGAACTTCCAGCAAATACTCAGAAGTGGCCAACAATACCTTACACAATCCACTTTATTCCAGAAATTACCACTGATAACTGGTCTACAGTCATATTTTGCTAGGCCCACAAAGGTTTTTAAAACTTTAAAATAATCAGTGTTTAAAAAGTAGAAGTCTCAACTAAAAAGCTGAATTTCCAGTTTCAGTTCCCAAAGAATGAGGTAGGGCCAAGGGAAGAAAGCCTTGACTACACTAGGCCCACATTTCCTCAAGGGAGCTGTCAGCAGGGCTGGGTAACAAGCAGGTTACAAGTTACCAAGTTGTGCTCCCCAATTTGCAACAGTCCTCCTAAGTCTACTTCACACCTTTATATTACCTGCCTGGCTCATATAGGCATTTGATTATGCAACCCCTGCTTTCATCCAAAAGGTAAGATAAAGAGATCCATACCTAGACTATCAACTGTTTCATCATCCTTCTTCTTTTCTCCAGACTGTAAGAGAAAATCAACAAATTGGTCTTTTCTCAGTTTATTTTGAAACTCATTCTAAAACTAGCAGTCTGGTGGCGACTGGGTGGCTCAGTCAGTTAAGCAACTGACTTCGGCTCAGGTCACGATCTCGCCGTTTGTGGGTTCGGGCCCCGCGCTGGGCTCTGTGCTGACAGCTCAGAGCCTGGAGCCTGCTTCAGATTCTGTGTCTCCCTCTCTCTCTGTTCTTCCCCTGCTCATTCTCTGTCTCTCTCTGTCTCTCAAAAATAAATAAAAACATTAAAAAAAATTAAAATAAAATAAATTAAAATAAAACAAAACAAAACAAAATAAAATAAAAATAAAACTAGGAGTCTGATTCTAGCTAAAGGGTTCAAGTCCAACCAAAATGTCAACTACTACTGGTCACTACTTTTAAACAATAATTCAGGGGCTCCCACTGTCCAAATCTGGAATAATTTGAGCACTGACATAATTTATAAGTACAGTAATAAATTACAATTACAAATATAAGAATCCTTGAATTCATACTGATGGTAAATAAATGGGGATGGTGAGGGAAAACTCTTGCATAGAGTAGAATGCCAAGTAGCTAGTAGCAAATGTGGAGAGAATACTGGAGTGGAAAATCATTATTTTGCAATATCATAGTAAAGAATACTTCAGGCAAGAATTAACAATGGATTTCTTGACTAATTAATATATATTAATGTTTATTTATTTTTGAGAGAGAGACAGAGTGCAAGCGGGAGAGGGGCAGAGAAAGACACAGACATAGAGCCTGAAGCAGGCTCCAGGCTCTGTGCTATCAGCACAGAGAAAGACATGGGGCTCGAATCATGAATGGTGAGATCGTGACCTGAGCCGAAGTCTGATACCCAATTGACTGAGCCACCCAGGTGCCGCTTGACTAATGAATATTTAGGTTATTGACATTTTATGGCTATTGCAAAAAATACTTTAATAAATAGCCCTGTTCATACATCATTGAGCACATATTGAGCCCCGTGTTGGGCTTGCATTGGGATTCTCTCTCTCCTCTCTCTGCTCCTCTCCTGCTTATGCTCTCTCTCAAAATAAATTTTTAAAAATTAAAAAATTTAAGGGGTGCCTGGATGGCACAGTCGGTTGAGCATCCAGCTTCGGCTAGGTCATGAACTGGCAGTGTGTGGGTTCGAGCCCTGCGTCGGGCTCTGGGCTGACAGCTCAAAGCCTGGAGCCTGCTTCCGATTCAATGCTTCTCTCTTTCTCTGTTCCTCTTTCTCTCAAAAATAAATAAGATTTAAAATTTTTTTTTTAATTTTTTTTAATGTTTATTATTTTTGAAAGACAGAGACAGAATGCAAGCAGGGGAGGAGCAGAGAGAGAGGGAGACACAGAATTTGAAGCAGGCTCCAGGCTCCGAGCTGTCAGCAGAGAGCCTGACATGGGGCTCAAACCCAACAGGCCTCAAGATCATGACCTGAGCTGAAGTTGGCAGCTTAACCAACTGAGCCACCCAGGTGCCCCAAAGTTTTTTTAAAAATTAAAAAATAAATAAATAAATAAATAAAAATAGGGAGCCTAATGCCTATTTTATCAGTAATGAATATTATCAATTTTTTTAAGGATTTTATTTTTTTAAGTAATCTCTACACCCAATGTGGGTGGGGCTCGAACTCACAACCCTGAGATCAAGAGTCACATGCTCCACCAACTAAGCCAGCCATGGACTCCTATCAATATTTTTAATATTTTCCGGGTGCCTGGGTGGCTCAGTTGGTTGAACGTCCGACTTCGGCTCAGGTCATGATCTCGCGGTTTGTGAGTTTGAGCCCCACATCGGGCTCTATGCTGACAGCTTCGAGCCTAGAACCTGCTTCAGATTCTGTGTCTCTGTCTCTCTCTGCCCCTCCCCCCCACTTGTGCTGTCTCTCTATCAAAAATAAATAAAATGTAATAAAAAATATTTTTAATATTTTCTTCTATATTGCCACTTTTTAACTTTATTTATGACATCCTCTTTATTACTGTTAAGTATTTATAAAGTATATTTAGCAAGTAGGCTACTGCTCAACTATTTAAAAGATTAAACTTTTCCCCCTTCGTTCTACATATGGATGCCTCATGGAAGGCAGATGACATCTTAAAATGGCCCTCACCAGATATCTAGAATACATGTATAGAAAATAGGCTTTTTTGCTATTGCAGCCATGCAGGAAATGTGCTGCCCGATCATACTCTTTAACATCAAAGTAGGCTTTGGCCAGGGTATAAGCGTCCATATCCTGGGCATCCTCCTAGAAGAGAGACAAGTTTTTATAAGTGGTTGGGAACAAGACAACAAAAATTCAAATTCAAGAAGCATATTCATTAATTTCAAGATGTAAGAAAAAGTATTTTCTTCCTCCCCAAAACCTAGCATATACGTGTGTGTAGATATGTATACATATTTACATATACATAGAAATGTAAATTACTTTTGTATATTTGTCTTATTACACACTAAGGTCATTGAACTTTTTTTCAAAATAAAAAGTTGGGAAAAACTAAAAATTTTAAAAACTGAACCAAGACACTCAGAAAGTTGTACTAGTTCTTTAAATGAGGTGCGAAGTTGCACAGGCTTTAGTGCTAGGGAACTGGATTCAAATTCTGATTCCTTGATTTCCTGGTTTCATGACATTAGTAGGGAAGTTACTTAGTTTCTCTGAGAACTCATTTTTTCATGGGTAAAATGGAGCAAATAATACACATTTGATGAGGAAAAAGTGGAAAAGTCATGGAAAATGTCTAGCATTAATATCTGACATTTGCTTCCTTTTCCAGGCTTTCAAAAATGTACAGAAATGCAACATACTGTGCAATTACTTTTATTTTTTATACTTCAAAAAAGTTTTGACATGTTAGTATTGCCAAAAGCATAGAACACAGTCATAATTCTGTATATAAATGAAATGATGCACATTTAAGTTAATAAAGTATACAATCTCCCAAATTCTAGGGGTAAGTCGATTAAATCTTCATTTGTTACATTTTCCTCATCCTTCTTGCCCCAAATATTACTTGAACAAAACTGGAACCAAAACATGTTCAGTGTTTTCTTCATTGAATTAATAAATCCTAAATGTATCCATTCAACTTAGGAGTCTAGTGGCCTTTTTCACGTCTTCATCAATTCCTTATTTCTTCACCCACCTCCTCTTACATGCATTATACCTTCTGAAGTCAGAAACCTTCACTATTTTTAAGAGTGTGTGTGTGGGAATGCAAGCTGGTGCAGCCACTCTGGAAAACAATATGGAGGTTCCTCAAAAAACTAAAATAGAACTACCCTACGACTCAGAAATTGCACTACTAGGCATTTATCCACGGGATACAGGTGTGCTGTTTCAAAGGGACACGTGCACCCCCTGTGTTTATAGCAGCACTATCAACAATAGCCAAAGTATGGAAAGAGCCCAAATGTCTATCGATGGATGAATGGATAAAGAAGATGTGGTATATATATACAGTGGAGTATTACTCGGCAATCAAAAAGAATGAAATCTTGCCATTTGCAGTACGTGGATGGAACTGGAGAGTATTATGTTAAATGAAATTAGTCAGAGAAAGACAAAAATCATTATGACTTCACTCATATGAGGACTTTAAGAGACAAAACAGATGAACACAAGGAAAGGGAAACAAAAATAATATAAAAACAGGGAGGGGGACAAAACAGAAGAGACTCATAAATATGGAGAACAAACTGTGGGTTACTGGAGGGGTTGTGGGAGGGGGGATGGGCTAAATGGGTAAAGGGCACTAAGGAATCTACTCTTGAAATCATTGTTGCACTATATGCTAACTAATTTGGATGTAAATTTTAAAAAATAAAAAATTAAATTTAAAAAAAAGTGTGTGGAGGGGAGGGGAATCAAGAAATGGCATCTTCAGGAGAAACAAAATGGATTGTGACAATTATTCAAACCACACAGACTAGGTAAAAATACTTTCTGTAGATCAAACATAAAATATATTCCCATCTTATATAATTCTAGCAAGATCCACTTAAAGGAGATACTATTATCCGCATTTCACAAATGAAAGTTGCCAAAAGTCCCTAGTGTAGCTGAGATTTGAACCCAGAGCTATCTGAATCCAAAACCAGTTTTACATTGTTGTTAAAACCTTTGATTCTTCTCATCGTTAAGAACGTTGTCTAGGCTAGGCTATCAAACTTAAAAGGCTGAAATCTTAAGCAAGGATTGTTTACTAATTCTCTCCAGCTTAAGTAAAGCACCACCAAATCTTTACAAAGATCAACAAAACCACACAGATAAAAATCGCTGAAAACATCCAGCTCTTTAAAAGCTTTAATTCTCTCTACAAACATTCCTGCTAAGCAGGACGGGATACACCATAACCCTTCAGGTTGGTGGGGAGCGCTCACAGTGATGGAAGTGCTTACCTCTGTAATAGGCGGCGGCGGCTGCAGCTCGGCCAGAGGCAAGGCAGGGAGCGAGAAGGCCAACTCCGCGGACCTGGAACACCCAAACTGAATTAATTCCAACAAGCCCCAAAGGCCAAGGATCCAAACCCAGTCTCTTCCGACCCTGACGTCTCACCATTTACTACTGTGCAGTAGACCCCGCTCCCGGGTAAGGCCCGCGATGAGTAGTAGCTGCTTCTTTATTTCTCGTAAATTTGAGAAATCGCTGCTCGATGACAGGACCGGCATCACCGGAGCAGCCATAGGGACGACAGAGGGACTCGCAGCCATTTTCCTGACTCGCCACTCCAACCAATCACCAACGATAATACTAGCGGTCCGTCTGCACCAAAAAAGTCTGCCAGTTATTGGTGGCCTTCTGCTCCAGAAAATCCAATCAGAAATGTTACTTCTCTCAACGTCACCAAAAGGCCGGGAAAGAAGACACAATCCCATCCCCGATTGGTCAAGAGCTACTAGGGCGGGAAATTTAGAACTAGAAGGGATAGAGAGAGGGGAAAAAAAAAAAGAAGCGGGGCAAAGAGGTAGTGAATGGAATAGGTGGATTGGGAAGCTGGGGCTCGGAGTACGAGCAAGAAAGGGCGCAGAAGGGAAAGTGCCCTGAATCTTAGGGATAATGTGGTTGGAAGGGAGAGTGTAGTTTGTCAGCAGATTCTGTGCCGCTGGACAACGAAATGGTGTATGTGTCTAGCAAGGATGCCGGCTATCCTCTGGATTTTTTCTTATTTAGGAAGATGTATGGCCACAGGTGGAGGGAGATTCCTTCCTTCCTCATTTTCCACCCCATGGCGGGGGGCGGGGGGAGAATAGTTAACATTTATTGGGGATTTATCCTGTAACAGGTTATGTACTTTTACAGATATAATCTGGTTTGACCTTTAAAACAGCTCTGTGATATTCGTATCATCCCAATTTTACAGGTAAAATGAAACCTCAGGGAGTTTCTATCACTCTTCCAAGGAAGGAGTCTAGATTATGAGCCAGATCTAACCCTAACGTTCTTAAACATTACATGAACATTTTCAACGTTTTTTAACCCTTTCATATTAATAAATACTTTTACCAGCTTGAGAATTTTTCGAATCGTTTGTCATTCCTTGGCTGTTATATAGAACTACATTTAGGTAAAGCATGTAGTTTTAGATTAATACATATTTTTAAAATTGTATTATAGGGGCGCCTGGGTGGCGCAGTCGGTTAAGCGTCCGACTTCAGCCAGGTCACGATCTCGCGGTCCGTGAGTTCGAGCCCCGCGTCAGGCTCTGGGCTGATGGCTCGGAGCCTGGAGCCTGTTTCCGATTCTGTGTCTCCCTCTCTCTCTGCCCCTCCCCCGTTCATGCTCTGTCTCTCTCTGTCCCAAAAATAAATAAAAAACGTTGAAAAAAAAATTTAAAAAAAAATTGTATTATAGAGGCGCCTCGATGGCTCAGTTGGTTAAGCGCCAGACTTGGGCTTGGGGTGGTGATCTCCCTGCTCCTGGGTTAGAGCCCCATGTTTGGCTCTCTGCTGTTAGTGCGGAGCCTGCTTGGGATCCTCTGTTCCTCTCCTTCTGCCCTTCCCCTGCTCATGTTTTCTATCTCTTTCTCTCTCTCTCAAAAATAAAAACATTAAAAAAAATTTTTAATTGTATTATAAAGTCAACTTTATTGCACCATGATATACAATATATTGGCAGAATTCTACTTTTTTCTTGTTACACAAATGATGCACACTTTATACTTGTTTTAAATTTATAATAAAAAGAATTTAATGTAAATTCTTTTATATAAATATAAATATAAAATATGTATAGAATATAAATAAAATAAATATAAATATATAAATTATATAAATAACAAATAATAAATAAATAAATATAAATATGAATAAGAATATAAAAAGAATTTATAATAAGAAAAAAAGCATGATTTGTTAGCAAATACAAAAATTACATTATATCATACCCGTGTTATATATATTGAATATAAATTGAATATATACTGACTTATAGGATGAAATGTAATTGTTTATGGATTTATAGGTAGTCAAATAATACTTTTATGACTTGTTTAGAATTCTTAACTTTTCCCCTTAAAATATCACATTTTTTACAATTGTATTTGATTTTATAATTTTTTATGTCTTGTTTTTAATTTTTTTAATTATTAAATATTATTTTAAATTTTTTAATGTTTATTCATTTTTTGAGAGAGAGACACACACAGAGCATGAGTGGGGGAGGGAGAGAAGGAGGGAGACACAGAATCCGAAGCAGGCTCCAGGTTCTGAGTTGTCAGCACATGAGATCATGACTCAAGCCGAAGTCAGACACTTAACCGACTGAGCCACCCAAGTGCCCCCATTTTTTGTTTTCATTTGAGAGAGAGAGAGAATCCCAAGCAAGTTCCACACTCAGCACAGATTCCGATGCGGGGCTCAATCCCAAGACCCTGGAATAATGACCTGAGCTGAAAACAAGAGTCAGACGCTGAACCAAGTGAGCCACCCAGATTTCCCTATGTCTTGCTTTTAAATAATAAAAAAACAGAGAAGTTTGGGGGGGGGGGGCACCTGAGTGGTTCAGTTGGTGGAGTGTCAGCCTCTTGATATCAGCTCGGATGATGATCTTTTAGACACAGGATGGAGCCCTGTATCAGGTTTCATCAGGTTTCTCGCTGGGTTTCTCCCTGCCCCCTGCCTCAAAAATGAATAAACATTAAAAAAAAAAAAGAAAAGAAAAAAGATTTCAAGATGCCTTTGGCAAGCACTTCTCCACAAACAACACATTTTGGGTGTAACCAGTCTCTTGTCCCAATGAAAAGCTAAATTGGATAGAATTGTCATGCATTTTTTTCAATTTGAGAGGGAGAGAGAGAAAGAGAGAGAGAGAGAGAGAAAGCATGAAGGAGAGGAGGGACAGAGGAAGGGAGAAGGAGGGAAAGGGAGAAGGAAAGAGAGAGAAAGAGAGAGAATCCCAAGTAGGCTCCATCGGAGCTCCATCCCAAGACTCTGGGATCATGACTCATGACCTGGCCAAAATCAAGAGTCAGACGCTCAACCAACTGAGCCACCCAGTCACCCCAATTTTTTTTTTTTACAATATTTAAAACCAGAGTTATTCTAGTTGTATCATTACTTTGTATTGTTTTTTAATGTAATATTATATAATATTTATTCCTCTACCATCCCTCCTCCCCAATCCTTCCTATGACATAGACTTTGTAGCTTTCTATTTTATAATGCATTTTTTCTATTACAAAAATAATGTATGGTTGGTGCGCCTGGGTGACTCAGTCAGTTAAGCATCTGACTTTGGCTCAGATCATGATCTCACGATTTGTGGGTTAGAGCCCCATGTTGGGCTCTGTGCTGACAGCTCAGAGCCTGGAGCCTGCTTCAGATTCTGTGTCTCCCTCACTCTCTGCCTCTCCCCTGCTTACACTCTTTCTCTCTCTCAAAAATAAGTAAACATTAAAAAAATAATAACATATCTTTAATGTATAAAACTTGAAGAATACAATAATCATGAAGAATAATAAATATACTACTGCATACCTATATTAGAATGACCAAAATCCAGAACACTGACAACACCAAATGCTGGCAAGGATGTGGAACAATAAGAATTCTCATTCATTGCTGCTAGGCATGTGAAATGTAAAAATACTGTGGAAGACAGTATGGCAGTTTCTTACAAAACTTTACATTTAATATACAATCCAGAGCAATCATGCAACCAAGGGAGTGGAAAACTTATATTACACAAAAACTTGTTTATAGCAGTTTTATTCAAAATTTCCACAACTTGACAACAATCAAGATGTCCTTTGGTAGGTGAATGGATGAATAAACTGGTACATCCAAACAATGGAATGCTATTCAGCACTAAAAAGAAATGAGGTATCTGGGGAGCCTGGTGGCTCGGTTGATGAAGTGTCCCACTCTTGATTTTGGCTCAGATAATGATCTCACAGTTGGTGACTTCAAACCCCACATCGACTTTCCTTCCGTGCTGACAGCTCAGAGCCTGGCGCCTGCTTCGAATTCTGTGTGTGTGTCTCTCTCTGCCCCTACCCCACTTGTGTTCTCTCTCTCTCTCTCTCTCTCTTTCTCTCTCTCTCTCTCTCAAAAATATATAAACATTAAAAAATTCTCTTAAATAAATAAAAATAAACTTTAAAAAAAAGAAATGAGCTATTAAGCCATGAAAAGACACAGAGAAAATTTCAATGCATTTTACTAAGTGAAAGAAGCCAATCTGAAAAGGCTAGACATTGCATAATTCCAGCTATATGACATTCTGGAAATGACAAAACTATAACCACAGTAAAAATCAGTGGCTTCTACCAGTTGGGTGAGAGTAGAATGAACAGGCATAACACAGAGGATTTTTAGGACAGTGAAACAACTCTGTATGATACCGTAAGGCTGAATACTTGTCATTATACACTTGTCTAAACCCATGTACAACACCCAGAGTGAATCCTAATGTAAACCCTAGACTTTGGGTGGTAAGGATGTGTCATGGTAGGTTCACCAACTGTATACCACTCTGGTGGGGAATATTGATGAGAGAGAAGCTCTGCACATATGAGGCAGGGAGCACACAAGAAATCTCTGTAACTTCTGCTCAACTTTGCTATAAACCTAAAAACTGTACTAAAAACATGAAGTCTGTTAAATGAATGAATAAATAGAACATTACCATATAAGTCCCATACAAAAGAAATAACTGGTTTCTGAATATTTTAATCCACCTGTGTACATACCTTCATACTATCTTATTGTCCACATTTGTTACATAATTCCCTATGAGCATTACCCCATCGTTAATAAATATTTTTCCCCATTATGCTCTTCAAAGTTGCATGGTAATCCATTATATGTATGTATCATAAACATACATAACCAGTCTCTGTGTTGGGCCTGTATCTTATAATCATAATTTTTATAACCATAATTTTTTAAATTTTTAAAATTTTTACTTTTTATTTTATTTTAGAGAGAGAGCACGAACAGGAGAGAGGGGCAGAGGGAGAGAGGGAGAGGGAGAGGGAGAGAGAGAGAGAGAGAGAGAGAGAGAGAGAGAGCGGGCATCTTAATCGGGCTCCCTGCTGAGTGTGGAGCTTGACATGGGGCTCAATCCCACAACCCAGGGATCATGATATGAGCTGAAATCAAGAGTTACATGCTCAACCAACTGAGCCACCTATGTGGCTACCTATAACCATTAACTAGTATTTCAGCATCAAGGTGGCTTATGCTTCAAAGTCCTTTTTAAAAAATATTTTTAGAGGCACCTGGGTGGCTCAGTCAGTGAAGTGTCTGACTTCAGCTCAGGTCGTGATCTCATGGCTCATGAGTTTGAGCCCCAGGTCGGGCTTTGTGCTGACAGCACAGAGCCTGACTGAGATTCTTTCTCTCTCTCCCTCTCTCTCTCTGCACCTCCCCTGCTCGTTCTCTCTCTCTCTCACTCTCTCTCTCTCAAAAATAAATAAATAAAACATTTAAAAATTTTAAATATTTTTACATTTTATTTTATATAGAGAGAGATCAAGCAGGGGAAAGGGGCAGAGAGAGAGAGAATCTCAAGCAAGCTCCATACTCAGTGTGGAGGCTGACAACGGGCTCCATCCCACGACCACGAGATCATAACCTGAGCCAAAATCAAGAGTCAGACACTCAACCTACTGAGCCACCCAGGCGCCCCTATGCTTTGGAGTCTTTAATTATTACCCACTGTGGGTACATTTTAAATATTTGTATGACTTAAAATAAAACACTACAATAGTAAAAACCACCTCGGAGACTTCCAGTGCACAGGTGCATAACAAACCATTTCATGTTCATCTGACCATCAGGAACTACCTCACACTCATTCTTTCATTTAACCAAGACTCAAAACTGTTCCTTTTTTCAAAAGGAAAATATCTAAATAATTATCTTATTTGTGAAATGTTTAAAAAAATGAAAGCCACTGTCATTACCTTTAGTAATGTGGAGCCTGGAACACCTGTGTGACGCCCCCCACCCTGAACTCCACCAAATTGCCCCTCTATACACCACCAATCTCAGCCTAATTCAAAGGTATTTCATCTCCAAACTGACATTAAGCATCTTTTCACCTTTCTTCTCCTCTCTCCAGAGGTAGAATGGTGGTAGTAATAAGAGTTCTTTTTGGGGGGAATATCATTTATTATTATATCATTTATTCCATGCCATCAAATAAGGATTTTATAACAATAATTTCTGCTATTCAGTTGGGGTAAGAAATGAAAGAGATAGTCCCCATAATATATTTAGAGCAATTTTTAACATAATAAGTTTTGGATAAATGTAATATAAATGTAACATTCTTTTTTTTTTTTTTTTAGGTTTTTTTTTTTTCCTTAAGTAATCTCTATACTCATTGTGGGACTTGAACTCACAACCCTGAGATCAAGAGTTGCATGATCCACTGACTGAGCCAGCCAGGGGCCCCAAATGTAAGGTATTCTTGAACACTTGGCTAGTCTCTTTACATATCTGATCACCAATCTTTGTGACAACCCTGTGAAGCAGGTATCATTACCCCTATTTTACAGAGCAGAAATAGAGGCCCAGGAAACATATGTGAGGCAACAAGTTCTGTCTAACTAAAACTCATATTCTTCCACTACATTCCATAATGATAAGAAATTATTAATTCATCTTATGTGTATGGTTTACCATTTACAAATCATTTTCAAATGTTATCTTATTGAATCCCATGAAGTAGACCTATCTCTTTTTTTAAATGATAACAAGACCTACATTAGAGACTTGTTATGGCAATGAGAGATAGGTACACCTAGTAGGCACTGCCATTTCTATGAGAGGACACACAGCATGGGTTAGGGGTCATTCACCCATGCAGAGGTAAAGAAAGCAAGACTCCGCATTGCTAGGTCAAACCTCTTCCCCCTTTGATGGCTGTCATCTAGAGACAGCCCAGATTGGAGATCCAGAAAAGCTGAAATCCATCTCTATCTAAACATATCTGAGAAAAATCTCCCCTTTCCCACTCCTTCTCCCCACTGGGCTTCAGTTTTCCCCCTTGTAAAATGATAGCGTTGTGCAAGATGACTTCCAAGATTCCTTCTGCATCTGATAATTTCTGATTGGAGACTGGAATTCAGACTGCCTCTGCAAAAGTCAGGGGAGAGAAAACAACCTCCTTGTTTTTTAACAGTAAGTGAATGAAAAGGTAGCAAAAGTAATGAAGAATTAAGTCAAAGTTATGGTTGGGATGCACAGCTCCACTCCCATTGGAAGTCTATGAGCCCCCTCCAGAAACCAGGTTCCATCCAAAGTGAGAGACCTAAGTCTCTCATTACCTCACCTACTTTCTAACAGGGACTATTCCCCTTGGCATAATATTTGATGGATACCTTGAAGGGGAGATGAGGTGAGAGGAGCCCAGAGTTCGATCTCTGTACTACAGTCAGAGATTGTATTTTCACTTGTCAGATGCCTCCTCTTTTTTTTTTTCTTTTTTAATGTTTATTTTAGAGAGAGAGAGAGAGAGACAGCATGAGCAGGAGAGGGACAGGGACACAGAATCTGAAGCAGGCTCCAGGCTCTGAGCTGTCAGCATAGAGCCTGATGCAGGGCTTGAACCCAGGAACAGTGAGATCATAACCTGAGCTGAAGTCAGAGGCTAAACCAACTGAGCCACCTAGGCGCCCCACACAACTGTTTTTAATGCCCCTGCTGGGAAGAAACTTTACTCTGTCAGTGAAGAAGAAAAGGAGAGAGGGAGAGAAAGATTTTAATGTATTTTAGCTAATTATTGGGTAGGGTTTTTTTTTGTTTTCTGTTTTAATTTTTTAATATTTATTTTATTTCTGAGAGAGAGAGAGAGACAGAGCATGAGTGGGGGAGGGGCAGAGAGAGAGAGGGAGACACAGAATCCAAAGCAGGGTCCAGGCTCTGAGCTGTCAGCACAGAGCCCAATGTAGGGCTCGAATTCACAAACTGTGAGATCATGACCTGAGCTGAAGTCGGATGCTTAACCAACTGAGCCACCCAGACGCCCCATGATTATTGGGTAGTTTATATGTAATTTCTTCTGATTCTCACAATAGCCCTGTGTGATTGATTACTGACCATCAATATCATTGCCTTCCATTTTATAGCTGGAGAGGTTTAATTACTTGCAATTTGAACTCACGTCTCTCTGATTCTCAAGTTCATGTGTATTTCCATTACACCACAGAGTTATTGTCAGAGAAAAAAATGATAAAAAATAAAATAAATTATAATACAAGAAGAAAGAATAAGGAGGAAAGCACTCCAAGAAGAATAAGAAGTTGTTAAATACAATGAGGCCCTAAATATAATCCGCTATGCCCTAACCCCAAGCTTGTCACACAGGCAGCTTCAGTGACAACTTTATCCAGTCACTTGCTATCCCACTTACCATTCTCCAGCTGCCCTTGGGATGTGTAGTACAGTGAATTATGACATACCTGAGGCCTCTGCTGGAAATATCCAGTGCTCCCTGCTATAATGTGGGCTCTGGCCAACAGATGGAGCCATTTCCTCCCTACCCTCTCTTCAAACTGCTTATGCGAAAAAGCTGTTGCTCAAAGCTGTGAGGTCCGGGGATAGGAGGACTGTGGCTATCACCAGACACCAGAGGCTAAAGAAGGGTGAGGGCTAACTACTGCCAAGAAGAATTTATTACATCTAAACCCGGTGAGGATTGAAAGAACAGTCAGTTCCAGCAGAGTTTTGACCCTATCAACATTATGGGACAGACAATTCTTTGCTGGGGCTGGGGGAGGGCTGTCCTGTGCATTGTAAGATGTTTAGTGTCTCTGGCTTCACCCACTAGATGCTAGTAGCATGCCACTATCCCCCAGCTGTGACAACCAAAACTATCTCAAACATTGCCAAATGAACTGGGGAAGGGGGATCCAAATCACCCTTAGCTGAGAACCACTGGTTCATAACCAATAGTCATGTAGGAACAGGGGTCTATATATAATGGACTCCTGGTGACCTTGGGGGAATGTACTCTGCCCTGAAAATCCAGTTTCTAATGCTTTAAAGTTCGGGTGAGGCTCTTAAAATAAGGTAACTAGCAGCCCTCACTTAATGAGTAAGAAAAGTCAAGAGGGTCTCAAAGAAAAGGGGGAAGAATGAATGTGGAGTTGAAGCCCTCATAGTTATGATTGTACTGTGAGGCGGAGTTACTTTTTATCCCTACTTTAAAGAAAAAAAAAACAAACCCTGAGGCTCAGAGAGATTAAGCAACTTGCCTAAGGTCAAACAGCTAGGAAGTGATAGAATTGGGATTCAAACCTGGGACTATCTCCAAAGCCTTATGCTGCATCTTTAGAATTCTAAGAACTTTATCTTCCATTTATTCATTCATTCATTCATTCATCCATCCACCCATGTGTTCATTTACAACAACCTACCTAGCTCTCACTGTGTGCCAAGCTCTGGGAGAGTAATGAATGAGACAGTCAACCCCCACATTCATGGAATTTGTCTAGCACTCTTTTTAATGCTTATTTATTTTGAGAGGGATTGAGAGTGAGAGGAAGAGAGAGAGAGAGAGAGAGAGAGAGAGAGAGAGAAGAGAGAGAGAGACAGAATGAATCCCAAGCAGGCTCCCTGCTGTCAGTGAGATTGTGACCTCAGCCAAAATCAAGAGTTGGGACTTTTAACTTAGTGAGCCACCCAGGCACCTCCATACAAGGAATTATTTAATAACAGTTATGATAAGAGCTGTGAAAGAAAAGCTTAAGGAGCTATATGTGTGCTAACTATCCCTGGAGATGGGCCCTTTTGCAGTGTGACTTTATATCAAGAGATTAGTTACACTATTTCCCTGCCTTTGAATTTGTGCTGGCCTTGTGACTTTCTTTAACCAATAGAATGCAGTGGAAGTGACACTGTTATGTGACTTCTGAGCCTTGGCCTCAAGGGGCCTTGTAGTTTCCACTGCCACTGTTTTGCTGCCAGAAAATCACAATGTAAGGAAGCCTGAGGTTAGCCTACTAGCTGTCTCAGACATTCCACCTGTCCTAGCTGTTCCCATCATTCTGGCTAAGGCTCCTGACATAGGAGAGAGGCTATCCAGAAAGAGCTAGCACCTAGTCAACCCAACAACTGACGGCAGCTGCAGAGGTCACCCCAGGCAAGACTGAGCCCAGTCAAAATCACAGAAGCACGAGCAAATACATGGTTGAGGGTGGTTTGTTACCCAGACAGAGAAAACCAATTCAAAGCCCTACCCTGGTCTGGGGGTGGGAGTGAGTTGGGTGGTTTCCTTGAAAACATTAGGTGCAAACTGAGACCTGGAGTAAGTGAGAGTCAGCACGGTAGAGAATGGGAAAAGAGTATCCAGGCAGCATAGACAACACTTTGAAGGCCTGGAGCTAAATATGAACTCTGGGGAGTGCCTGGGTGGCTCAGTCAGTTGAGTGTCTGACTTTGGCTCGGGTCATGATCTCAGGGTTTGTGAGTTCAAGCCCCACATCAGGTATGCTGCTATCACCCTGTCAGCACAGGGTCTGCTTTGGATCTTCTAGCCACCACCACCCCCGTCCCTCCCCCACTCACTCTTGCTCTCTCTCTAAAATAAATAAATAATTAATTAACTTAAAAAAAAGATGAACTCTGTATGTCTGAGGACCTCAGCAGAGAATGGGCAGCATAAGATGGTGTAAAGAGAGAGGGGAGCCCAACACTGTAAGCAATGACCACCAATGAGTGGAATGCTTTATTTACTACCCACTGCCCATCTCCATCCCCAGATCTACTTTTTGTAATATTCTGGATACACTCACAGGCTGTGTCAAGCATATACATTTCATATATCATGTATGTTGAAGAATTAAAAAGTTGAAAATATAGATGCACATTAACCTGGCTCCCAGGAGCTTGGGGAAGGTTGAGTCACAGACTTCTGGGGATGAACAATATGAATATGACAAGGCAGCCTGAGCACAAAGGAAAAAAATGTATTTTTAATAGCTGTGATGACCATCTAAGCTATTATGGCTGTACCTTCACTGATCTAAGCTCATACTTAAATGGAAATTTACTTGAAAAGCCCTTTCTTTGCATAATGGAAAGGCAGGCTTGTCTAATTCCATTTCCCCAAGGTAATAGCCCCAGGATGTAATGGGATGCCTTGATACCAGCCCTGCTCATCAGGGGCTCACAGCCTGGGTACCCCCCTTCTGGTGTCCTTTATCCCTATGACTCAGGAAGGTCCCCCTAAGGATGCCTCACCTCCAAGGTCACTGCTGAGAACTGTAGGGAAGAGGGAGTATTGATGGGACTGACATCATTGTGTTGCTCATTCTCTTTATCTCTGAGGGAGATAATCCAGCAGTAGCTCCCTCAGCAGGAGCATCAGACTGAGCCTGATCACAGCACATTCCCATTAGGCAGTCTTTCCCAAGGACAAGGACAAGACCCCACATCTAGGCCACCCATTGCTTCCAGCTGGGGAGAAAGGTGCTCTGGATGTGGCTCTGTTCTTATCCAACCTGGCAACTCCTGACTTTTCTCCTGTTGGGAAGAGGGTCCCACTGCTAGGCCCTACCAAACAGGGGTGGGGTTTACATTAAAAAAAAATTTTTTTTTTAAGTTTATTTATATTTTTGAGAGACAGAGCATGAGCAGGGGAGGGGCAGAGAGAGAGGAAGACAGAATCCGAAGTTGGCTGTCAGTGCAAAGCTCAACGTGGGGCTTGAACCATGAGATCATGACCTAAGCCGAAGGTGGATGCTCAACCGGCTGAGCTACCCAGGCACCCCTACATTTTCTTAACTATGAATATTCACTTAGAATAACAAAAGAAGTCATAAAAAATGATACATTTTAAAACACCGACAAATCCCAGAAGCACAACAAAATCCAGAGAGGAAAACCGTGTTTATTAACTGCCTGACATCCATCCCTCCATAACATATTTTTCTCTACATTTTAGGCTGCAAAGTTTTTAAAAATGTTTTGAACGCTTTGGGCACCTGGGTGGCTCAGTCAGCTAGACATCCTGCTCTTGATTTCGTCTCAGGTCATGATCTCACGGTTCTTGGGATCGAGCCCGGTATGGTTGGGCTCTGTGCTGACAGTGCAGAGCCTGTTTGGGATTCTCGCTCTATCCTTCTCTCTGCCCCTCCCCCCAACACACTCATATGCTCCCTGTCTCTCTCTCAAAAATAAACTTTAAAAAAACATTTTTTTTTAACCTTTCACTTCAACCCTGGCTCACAAGAGCTTCCTTTTGTTTTTCTTGTTCTCGTTTTTGTTGTTATTGTTGTTGAGGTATAAGATACACACAAAAGTACATATTTTCACATGTGAAAAGTGCAGTACTGTGAACCGATGATGTAAGGAGAAACATTTTTAAAATAAAGCTAGAGAAGCCATTTGAGAAACGTCTTGCATGTCCTGTTTTCTAAACCTTTGAACTGGACCAAACCGCCAATATTCTCAGAAGTCAGCAGGGACAAGAAAATCCTGTTTGAAAAGACTGATACTGACTTTTGCCCAGTGACTACTTCACCTGACCAATCAATGAAGTACAAACCTAGTCCTCCTTATCAGCACCAATCAACTCTTCTTAAAAACAATTTACCTAATCTTTCTTTCCTCCCCTATAAAAACCTTGAGTCCATCTCCTAGAATCAGGACACTATTTGGGTTTCCACATAAGTCTGTGTACTCTGAGTTGCAATTCTTTTATCCCAAGTTTTTCCTTTGAACTGGCTTCTTGATCTTAGGTTGACATTTCATTTCAATGATTTTTTTTTACATATGTGCACATTCATATAACCACCACCCCGATCAAGATATACAACATTTCTGAAAGGTGTCTACTCTTAACCCAATTTTGTTACTAATAATACCATTTTTAACATTGACTGAGGTCCAGGAATTAAGCTAACTGCTTTATGTGCATGGTATTCATTTGATCCTCACAACAAAGTACTGCCATCATCCCCATTTTACAGATGAAAAAGCTGAGGCTTGGAGATTTTAAATGCCTTGCCTAAGGTCAGCCACAGAAACAGTTGCCAGTGTGGCACTCAGACCCAGGTCTGCCAGGCTCCAAGGCCCACGTGCCTAACTGGTGTCATAGCATGGGGCACCTACTGGCACTACTTCAAAGTAACCTGCCTCCCCCATTTTTGTCTTTGATTGCTTATGTTCTCCAGGAACCTCTGCATTCCCTTTAAAACTTGGACAGACCAGTCTCTGCCCTCAGCATACCACCTCCCACAAGCTCAGTGCCCGATTCCTGTCCTCTGAGGTAGACAACAGAGGACCATCTACCACCCCATTGTTTCTAAAGGCCACAGTGGCCACTCTGGTGGGATTTGAACCCTCCCTGAGAAAACAGCACAGTTCTTACACTTGCCCAGGGTCCATGAGTGTAGAAGGTGCATTTCAGAACTGGGAATGCTCTTTATCTGGAGTTGGAATGGAAATGTCATGGGCTTTGAAGTCATGTGGTCTTTGGACAAATCCTGCTCCAGTCATTTCCTAGCCAAGTAACCATGAGCAATTTGTTTTATCTCTTTAGAAGGACACTTCCTTTACCTTGATTGGGAGGATATTAAGAGAAGCTTGCTGGGGTGGCGCCTGGGTTTAAGCATCTGACTTCGGCTCAGATCATGATCTCATGGTTTCTGAGTTTGAGCCCCACATCAGGATCTGCGCTGATGGTGCAGAGCCTGCTTGGGCTTCTCTCTCTCCCTTTCTCTCTCTCTCTCTCTTCCTCTCTCTCCCTCTCTCTCTGCCCCTTCTCTGCTCTCTCTCTCAAAATAAATAAAATAAACTTTAAAAAACAAAGAGAAGCTTGCTTGTAGGGTTGTTTTGAGAATGAGATGAGATCATTGCAGGCATACGGTAGGTACACAAAAAGTGTTGCATTTTTTTTTTTTTAAGATTTACTGATTTTTGAGAGAGCACAAGTGGGGGAAGGGCAGAGAGAGGGGGACAGAGGATCCGACGCAGGCTCTGCACTGACAGGCTGACAGCAGCGAGCCCTATATGGAGCTTGAACTCACTAACTTCAAGATCATGACCTGAGCTGAAGTCGGATGCTCAGCCGAGTCACCCAGGAGCCCCAAAGACTTGCATTTTCAACAGGCATAGGGGTCTGGCGTCCTTTCACACATGCCAGATTACCAAGTGGGTCCAGGACAGGAAATAATCAACCACAATACATTTATAAGTGGTGGCAAATAACAAGAGGTAAGGAAGAAGAAGGGAGCCAGGAAGGTGAAAGACGTGGACAGAGAGAATGAAGTACAAGCTGAGTCCTGAGTTGGCACCTCAGGCTTCAGACTGAGCCTTTGCTGGAGCAGCCTGGCTCTGAGCATTGAAGCTTCCCTCGTCTTTGGATGGCCTTCCAGGTAGCTCACACCTTGCACCTGTCTACTCTAAGGTCCCAAGTTGACCCAAGTTCAGTAAACACATCTCCACAGAGGTGACCTCATGCTGAGGTAGCATCTGGTTCAGTCCAGGCTTTGGCCAGGGCACACACAGAGACCTGCACAATAGGCCTTAGCAAGAGAAATGCAACTTCTCTCCTGTCTTTCTAATTTGGGAAGGCAGACAAGAGGGCTAAACCCACTCCCCTTCTACACTGCCCTAAAAAGAAGAAAAACCACGAGTGCCCATTCACACTAAGCAGCATTGGGGGTGAAGCGGGAAGGGGTCTGCACACTCACCCAATTCAAAGCTAACCGTGAAGCCTAGTTTTCTCTAATTCTCACATCTCTGGGAAGGAAGTGTTATTTCCTCCTTTACAGCTATGAGGAAATTGAGGCTCTGAGAAGTTAACAGCAATGGCATAAGGCCAGTGGGTGACCAAGCCAGGATCCAAACCAAGACTTACCCCTAAGATCTTGTCCTTTTAACTAGTACGTTTCCATTTACATTAACCTTTGTAGTAAATGTTAGTGTTCCAAGTTGGGAGTTGAAGAACCTCAGGCTCAGAGAAATTTAGCAACTTGCCTGCAAGTACACAATTATTATTTTGCCCCACTACTCTCCTTGCTAATCTCTGACATCCCGTCTTTTGCCCTGAAGGAGCCTATCATTTGTCGATTCAGACTGGAGCTGGCTGGGTAAGTGTCCAATCTCCTATTTGCTCCACCATGGGGCCTAGTGCATGTGGCCCGCTTGTGGCCTCCATGCTTAGCCATGATCGTTAACTGAAACTAATCCCAAATGGCTGCCACAACCTCTCCTCTGAAGGCCCCTTGGGTCCATAGAGGTGTGATGACCTCAGATTGGGCCAAAGGCAATAACCGGGAGCTGTTGGCATCCAGCCTGGGGTAGCAGCCAGAAGGCCCAAAGCAAGTCTGATTTAATCCCATAATGGAAAGTGACTCAGATAAGGCTTTTATCAATCATTCCTGGACTGTTGGGGGCAGGGACCATCCCAGAGTCATGAAGGCAAATATCCTGGGGCCACACAAAAGTGTGTAAAGGCCTGGCCCCACTGGAAGGTCCAGGAGAAAATGGAGATATCAAGAGGCATTCGGAAATACTTTGCTCAAATTTCCAGGACTGAGAGAACAAGAGAAAGAGGAGGATACTGGTGAATCCATGTATTCAGGTAGAGAGGACATCAAAGCTTAACACTTAATAACAACAACGGGGTGCCTGGGTGGCTCAGTCGATTAAGCATCCTACTTCAGCTCAGGTCATGATTTCGCAGTCCATGAGTTTGAACCCCACATCGGGCTCTGTGGTGACAACTGAGAGCCTGTAGCCTGCTTCGGATTCTGTGTCTCCCTCTCTCTCTGCTCCTCCCCTGCTCAAGCTCTGTCTCTCTCTGTCTCAAAAAAAATAAAATAATAATTATAATTATAACAATAACAGCAATTATTTATGAGGCATTATATTAAGCATTTTAAAAATTATTTATTTATTTATTTATTTATCTATCTATCTATCTATCTATCTATTTATTTATTTATTTAGAGAAAGAGAGCAGGAGGGGTAGAGAGAGCAGAAGAGAGAGAATCCCAAGCAGTTTCTGCACTGATAGTGTGGAACCTGATGAGGGGCTCGATCTCACAGTTCGTGGGTTTGTGACCTGAGCCAAAACCAAGAGTCGATGCTGAACCAACTGAGCCACCGAGGCACCTCAGCTGTACTTAGCATTTAAATGCCTGTACAGTAGATACCATTTCATTCTTATTACAGAAGAGGAAACCAGACTCAGGTAAATTACCTGCCCAAGGTCACACAGCTGCTGAAATGGGAGAGCTGGGATTTATAACTCAAACCACCTAATTCCCATGCTTTCTTGCCTCACCCTTGCACTGATTGCAGGTACACCAATCACTCTTGCTCACAAACTTCTTCACCCCCAGAATTTGCCAGCATTTCATGAACTTGTCCTCTTCCTGGAAGAATTCCTGGAAGCTTTATGTAACTACAAGCTGCAGCCTCCCCATCACCCCAAAAGGGAAGGAATAAAGGATAAAGCTAGGTGAACTGACCAATCAGGAGCAGAGGGGCTACAATGCCCTCCCCCCAACTCCAAACCCCCAGGGACAGCCTCACCAAAGGCAAAGTGGAGTCTGGCCTTCTGCCAACTGCTTTCTCTGTGCCTCGCTCCCTCCCTCAGCCCTAACTCCCCACCCTCACTAATCATTTTTTCCTAGATCAACTTTACTTTCCAGGCCCCTACCTCATTGGCCTTGTTCATTCAAGAACACTTCTAAGTACCTACTATTAGCAATAGACTAGGGATTCACCTTCCTTGCTGGAGAGGAACATATACAATGCAATATTAATAGTAATAATAGCTAACACTTACTGAGCACTTACTATGTGCCAGTCACTTTTCTTTCGTTTTGAGCTTGAAAAGGCAGGCGGAACAAGCAGTAGCTTTTAAGTCAATTATAAGACTAAGTCAGACAAAGGGAGACAACTAATATTCCATGAACTTTCACTATGTGCTAGGCTGGGAGAAAGAGCAGCATTGTAACAAAGAACTTGGACTCTGGGTTGAGGCCACCTTAGGTCAGAGGTCTGTCCTACTACTGACTCACTGTGTGTTTAGGGACAAGCTAATTCTCTGAGTCTCATAACATGTAAATAACAACGGTTCTTATCTCTAAGGTTGTTGAGGGGATTAAATAATATATACAAAGCAGTTAGCAAATTCTCTGACACATAATAATCAATGTTCAGCAATTTTTTTTTTTTGAGAGAGCATGCGCGCATGCATGTGAGAGTGGGGAGGGGAAAGAGGAGTGGGAGAGAGAGAATCTTAAGCAGTCTCCGCACTCAGTGTGGAGCCTGACACGGGGCTCCATCTCACAACCCTGGGATCACCACCTGAGCTGAGATCAAGAGTTGGTCACTTAACTGACTGAGCCACCCAGGTGCCCCAAGCAATTATTATTACTCATTCTTATAACGTTAGTGTAAAACAGCTAAATAATTACAAACTTTTTTTTCCCTAAACTTTTTTTAAACTCTTCAGACCGAAGCAGGAATTTCTTTGTGTTCCTGTTTAATTACATGGGTGTAGTTGATTGGACTCCTTGGCACTAACAGGTCAAGGGTTTCCCCAGTCATTCTGCCTGCTGCTTAGAAGCATGCCTGACAGTAGCTGTTAAAACAGAAATGGTTTGAGGCCTGTACACATAGATCTAAAAATCAGGGCATGGGTATGAATTACTGCTAGAGAGACAGAAGGGAGGCATTTTTGGATTTGTGTGCTTCATATGTTAGTTTGCTAGGGTTGCTGTGACAAAGTACCAAACACTGGGTGGCTTAAACAGCAGAAATGTATTGTCTCACAGTTCTGGAGGCTAGAAGTCCAAAATCAAGGTGTCAATAGGGTCGGTTCCTATTAGGGGCTGTTAGAGAGAATCTATTCCAGGCCTTTCTCCTAGATGGTGATGTGCTGGCAATCTTTGGCATTCCCTGACTTGTAGAAGCACCATTGTGACCTCTGCCTTCATTTTCACATGACATTCTCCCTCTGTACTTATCAATGTCTAATTTTCCCCCCTTTGTATGGTTATCAGATATATTGGATTAGAGGCCCACCCTACTCCAGCAGCACCTCATCTGAACTAACCACATTTGCAATGGCCCTGTCTTCTAATAAGGTACTTCTGAGGTACCAAGGGTTACTGCTTCAACACATGAATTTTGGGGAGATACAATTCAGCCCATAACATGTTAGCACTTCTCAACTAAGCTTATGACTTCAAACTTTTGAAAATTTCAGAATTTGCTGATGTTTCTTCCTGTGGCCATTTTTTTCCCCCCAAGATTTTAAGTAATCTCTACACCCAACGTGGAGCTCGAACTCACTGCCTGGAAGAGCAAGAGTCACATGCTCCACTGGCTGAACCAGCCGCCCCCGTGTGGCCATTTTGAAGTTGTAATTCCATGGAGGACTCCTCTTCACCCTTCTCATCTAACTACTTCTCATTATCAATCCTGTTTTAACAGAAGAGGAAGGAAGGAGGAGCTCAGAAATGTTTAGTCACAATGAGTAGGACTGCAACCAGGGTTTACCTGACTCCAAATCCTGTGCTATTTATTTCTAGGGGTACAGGCCTATGCTATTGTGGTAAAAAGCAATTTTCAGCTGAACAGCTTAAAACCATAACCTCAAATATGTTTGTAATCTGCAAACTTCCTCAAATGGCATTTACATCGATGACTCCAAATGAGCCCCCAGCAATTTGTGCAATGGTCAGGGCAGACTCAAATGAAGTTCCTTGTCCAGGGTACAGACAGGACACCACAGGACCAGGCTCCAGAATATGGTTGCTGGAGACCTGACCTGCTATCTGCAGTTGTTCTATCATCAAGAGTAGTTTCTGGTCTCCTGGTTCTCCCAAGTCAATGGGATTGTGTAGGTTAAGAAGCTCCTCTCCCCCAACTACCAACACACCTTAAATGCCCTTCTCTGGCAAACTTTGGCCTCTGTAGCCTCTTGGCAGGTAATAGGAGATGGCACCACCCCCCACCCCAAGTTCAGAAAGAGAAGTACAAGAAGGATTTCTGGTTCAGGAGAAAAACTACCTCCCTTACACTTGGCTTCTTTTCCATTAAGATTGAAAGTTGCAAATCAATCAGGAGAAAATTGCCCTCGGGACTGTTGACCAGACATCTTTGCTCAAATCAGATCCTGGATGTGTGTGTCAAAAGCACCTCACACTCTCATTCATTGCCAACCAAGTCTCTGGGGCAGTCCAATTGATTTAGGAGCATTCACTCAGAACTAACAATCACTGCACACATCTGCTGCTGGGTGAGCCCTCTGATTACTACTTCTCACTCACTGGTCTAATAGGCAAGGTGAATCTACAGCATGAGGGATAAGGACAATACTACGAAATCAAGGACAGAGCTCCTGTCCTCCACACTCCAGGATTACCAAGCTGAAAAAAAAAAAAACTGTAGGTACTAAAAATTCTTTTAGGTTTTAAAGGAGTGGGGGAAGGAGTTGTCATGGGACATCCACCACATGCGAGGTGTTTGGCATACATTAGTTCGTTAAATCTTCATAACTCTAGTGGGTAGATGCTATTAATATCTTCATTTCTAGGTATAAACAATATTTTAGCTATGGAAAGTAGAATTTATTAAACCTAAAAATAAATAATCAATAGGTTTTATGAGTGGACCATTATCTTTAATTTCTTTCAGAGAAGGGACCTAGAAAGAGCTCTCTGGGCAGGGTGGTTAAATGGTTATCACTCTTGCACTGCTTTGCCTTCTTTCATCTCCTGGGGAAAGCTTTAAGCACATCTTCATGGTCGGACAGATCTGGATTCAAATCATAGCTCTTACAGGAAAATTAATTTACTCGAACTATTTCAAACAGAGGAAATTTAACATAGAGAGTTTAACACTGTGGCCACTCAGGTGGCAGAAGTGACAGAAGAACTTTAAAGCCAAACGAGGTAAGTGAGGTAACCCAGAGATTATCAAGAGCAAGAAACCACTACCATCTAGTCTGGAGGCCAAAGGAAGGACATGGAGCCCAGAAGTGTCAAGGATAGGGGTATTCTGGGTCCTCCTATCCTCAGCTCTCCAATCTTGTACAGTGGCTACCATTGGCCAAAATCAGCCAAAATCCAGCTGACAAAGGAGCCTGGGAAATCCAGCCTGATGGGAGGTGGAATGGAGGTAGAAGTGTGGGGGTGGCCCACCCATGAAAAACAATATCAGAAAGGGGGTGATGGATCTGAGGGCAAACAGGCAAATGATGGGCCCAGCCCTTGCTAGTTTCAAATTCCTCCTTTATAACCAATGATTTGTATTTCACAGGGTTGTTGTAAGAATTAAAGGAGCAAATACAAATAAATATTAGCACACTCCCTGGCACATAGTATGGAGGCAGCTATAAATTATTTTTCCCTGGATGGAAAAGCTAATATTCAGACAGATGAGAACATTTGTTCAAGGAAAGGGCTTGGAGGCTGGAAGATGGCTGTGATGTTGGGCAGGTCACTTCATTTATTTGAGCCTCATTTCCTCATCCTACCAATTAACTCACTGGGTTGCTGAGGGGATTCATTCTTCCTGCAAATATTTACTGAGCACCGGCCATGTTCCAGGCTTTGTGGGCGCAGGTAAACAAAACAGATGTACACTGCCTCACTCTCCTGGAGTTTGCAATCTGGTCAGGAGAAAGGCATTGGCCAGAAAGTTGTACAGATTGCACACATGTAACAACACTGTGATAAATGCTATGAAGGAAAGGTAAGTACTGGGTGGGAGGGTTACAGGGTGGCCTGGCCTAGTCTGGGGAGGTCAGGCCAGATTCCCTGTGACTAAGGTCACTGGGTCTGAAGGATAAGTGGCAGGGGGCCCGGTGAGGGGCAGTGGTCGAGTGAGTTGGGGAACCGCGGGAGGAGCTCTTTGTAATGTTTAAACGTTAACCCGTCATCGTGCCCGCAGCCTCCCCAGGATCAAGCGGCCATGCTCGCCTGCGAGGACCTCCAGCCTCCCTCGCCTTGCACCCCGCACCTCCCAGAGACTCCCGGGCGGCGCGCGCAGGCAGTGGTGCCCGCCCAGGCACCGGCTCTTCCCAGCAGGGCACCGCGTCCCGCCCTGGCCGCCTGACCCAGGAGCAGCTCGTGCACTCGGCGGCCTCGCGACCCGGGCGGCCGCCGATCCTCTGCTAATGCGTATCGAATTTTTGTTGAATGCGGCCCCGGGCCCGCGCAGAGAGCGCGGCGGCGACGCTGCCAGAGCCTCTTAATTCCCTTTGCATCGATCCCGCCGTTAATGACCTAACCTTCTCCCCTAATTAACTGACAACTGCATTAGGCGGCGCGCCTCCCCGCACGCAGCCTGCGGCTTCCCCACCGCGGTTCTGCCCGCGCCGAGGAGCCCGCGCCGAGGAGCCTCGCCAGCGGTGGGAGTTGGGGCGGCCGTTACCGCCCTGACTAAACCCAGAGCCCTGCCACTGGGGTCCGACGTGGGGGGTCGTGTTTCAGGTTTTGGATGCGCCTGCGGTCCTGATCCGTCACTAAACGTTTGCTGCCGTTGTTTATGCTGTTGTTGCTTAGTTTGTGCCAACACTGGGCAGAACATTTAACATGCTTTAAGCTTACTGATTCATTACAACGACCCAAGAGGCGGATGGAGGAAACGGGCTCACAAGTGGAGGAACACAGCAATCACCAAGGCTATGCAGCAAGCGGCTGAGGGAGGTGGGACTCCCACCCTTTCTTACCCGAGTGTGCCTTTATCTCGTAAGCTTCCTACCCTCCAATATATAATTTAAACTGTACTTAAATGTGAAATTTAAACTAAATTTAAATGTAAAATATACAAAACGTGAAGTGCTTAGCACACTAGGTGGCAGATAATAAGCACTCAATATTTATTTTAGTGTGACAGGATAACTCATTGAAATACTGATTGGGGGGGCGCCTGGGTGGCGCAGTCGGTTAAGCGTCCGACTTCAGCCAGGTCACGATCTCGCGGTCCGTGAGTTCGAGCCCCGCGTCGGGCTCTGGGCTGATGGCTTGGAGCCTGGAGCCTGTTTCCGATTCTGTGTCTCCCTCTCTCTCTGCCCCTCCCCCGTTCATGCTCTGTCTCTCTCTGTCCCAAAAATAAATAAAAAACGTTAAAAAAAAAAAAAAAAAAGAAATACTGATTGGGGTTTATTCTCCTTTGCCTCCCCTCTCCTGAATGGTCATTTCACCCAAATGGTCAGGTCTGTAATCCCTTGGGGGACGGAGAAAGCAGAGGCAGCTTGTGGTCTTTTGACAAACACAAACACACAGGGGTCCCAAACTTCATACTTCAGTATAAGTTACAAAGGATTTTTCCTCCCTCCCCTTCACCCATGCACATTATATACTGGGACCAGGGCAGGACTTAACCTCAGTTTCATTTGTGAAATAGAAATATTACCTGTAGCTCTGGTTAAGATATATTTTCTAGCCTCTACTACAGGCAAGTATTATATGCTAAGGGTTCTGTGAAAATGGGATTCATCTGCGCAGGACCTTTTCACAGGTTTTACAGGTTACTGAAATGATCTGGCGGTCATTCACTGTTTTACTCTGATTCTCTCTGCAACCTGGTTTGTGGGCCTTTATTTTCATTTTGTTGTATTATTTTTATTTTATTTTTTTAGTATATTTATTTATTTTGAGAGAGAGAGGGAGAGGAGTGGAAGAGAGAGAGAGAAAGGGAGAGAGAGAGAGAATCCCAAGCAGGTTCTTTGCTATTAAGCACAGAGCCCGACTTGGATCTCTGTCTCATGAACTGTGAGATCATGACCTGAGCCAAGATCAAGAGTACAACGCTTAACCGACTAAATCACCCAAGTGCCCCAAAATGTGTATTTTTAAAAGTCACCTCAGGGGCACCTGGATGGCTCAGTTGGTTAAGTGTTCAACTTCGGCTCAGATCATGATCTCAAGAGTTCGTGAGTTTGAGCCCCGCATCAGGTTCTGTGCTGACGTTTGGAGCCTGGAGCCTGCTTCAGATCCTGTGTGTGTGTGTCTCCCTCTCTCTCTCTGCCCCTCCCCCACTCATGCCCTGTCTTTTACTCTCAAAAATTAGCATTTTAAAACAATAAATAAATAAATATCACCTCAAATCTCCTCTGGGATGAGGCAAATTATGGAAAAATATATTTAAAAATAAAATGGATGAAATAGCAATTCAAGAGTTTGGCCAATATTCATTAAGTTGGGTTGGCATTTCAAAGTGAGGAAACTGAGGCTAGGAGAGGTTCATGGAATTGTTCCAGCAAGGCAGCAAGACTTCAGGACTGGGAACCCTGTCCATGCTTAGCCACCTCCTCCTCTCTTTCCTTCTACTTCTTGGGAGTCACATTCCCACCCAAGTGCCTAACATCTCATACTGTACACTTCCTGCAGGAGAAACCTGGATTTGACAAGTCCCTGACACCTAACACTGAAGTAAATATTAGATCAATATATTCCCAGCCAGCCATTTCCTCTTCCTCTCTGACAAATCTATCAGTCACCACTTTTTAGCAATAGTCATTTTCTAGATCAAGAGGCTGAAGCTTCACAAGATTAAGCAATTTGCTTGAATTCACTCAGCTGAGAGTTTTGCTGAAATTCAAACCCAGATCAGGCTGGATCCACTTTCCATTGTACTCTTTGCACTACAACATGTTTTTCTTAAAGACTAGAGAGCTACATTCCCTAACACAGGCTTGACATGTAATTCCTTAAGAATTAAGTGATTTAACTTGGCCTAGGAGGGAGTTCTCTTCCCCTTTGGGGCGTGGGGGTGGGTGGTAGGGAGCCAGCCTGAATTAGAGGGTCTCTTTCAGAAGCCACAAGGCCGCTTTGTGATGGAGACTGTTAAAGGGCACAGGCAGAATCTGCCTAGGGCAAAGATGGGAAATGAGGCAAGTCTCCTAAATGCAGGAGGAGAGGAACCACTCTTCAGAGGGAGAGGAACAAGATTGTCTCTCTCTGGACATCCCACTGTATGATGTGCTCACCTCTTAGGTGTCGCTCCCTTCCTAAGAAACACTTCTGTCGCTCATCTCTGTTTGTTGAGCTTCTATTATCCTTTAAGGTTCTACTCAAATGTAGCCTCCTCCGAATGAAGCCCCCCCATGAATTGACTGTCTTGACTGTCCCTCGGGAATCTCACAGGCCCTGGATCACATGCTTTCACAACAAACAGAATCTGCTTCAAATGCACTTGCCAGTGATTAGCTGTGTGACTCTGGGCAAGAATTAACTTCTAGACATCTGTTTCTCCATCTGTAAAATGGGGATAATAGTGCCTGCCTTCAGAGGGCTGTAATGAAGTTTCAATTGGATTATACACATGAGATAAGGGAAAAAATATTAACTGTGTATATTCATGGCATAAACCTCTACTGAGGAGCATGGAGAGAGAGGAAAGATTGTATAGAGATGGCTGCTTTGTACATATAATACAGAGAAACAGATGGGGAAAGAGGATTTTAAGTTTTGCTGTGTATTTTTTCCAAAAGACTGTGCAATCATTATTTAAATTTGTTTCAAATATTGTGGATGCCAGATTGATACCATGTGGAGACAAGCCTATGAGGCAGCTCAGCTTTAAAAAGATATACACATTGAGCTCTTAGTGCAGTGTTTGACACAGACCAAGTACTCAAATAATGATGTCTTTATTATTTGTCTATCTGTCTCTACCACAACACTTGTCTTCATCTCTCTGGCAACCTACTGCCTGCCCTATGTGGTCCACAGTAGGTGCTCAGCAGGAAGAAGCCTCCATTGGAACCCCAAAGCCAACCAAAATCTGGGGAGACCATACTCCCAGAACAAATGCCTGATATTCAAGCTGACCACAGCAACTGGAGTGGGGTCAGCCCAGGGAGGGGCTATTTGCTCTAGCCCTCTGTGGGGGATGGGCTCCTCCTTTCTGCCTGTCACTGTTCCCAGCCCAGACACAGGCTCACTTCATCCTCTCCCTGCCACACACTGACCTCTGTGCCCTGGGATGTCAGCAAGGGGTCAAGGGGCCATGGAGCTCCCTGTGGTCGCGGATGCCAAGCATGCCAGGCCAGAAATCTTCACATTGTTTCCTCAGGATTCCTGCCTGCTCCATGGGCCTGGTTTTCAGAGCAGCAGCTCTGCAGTTGGTGTGTCTGCAGAGGAGACACCCCCCCGCCCCCCCCCCCCCCGGGCCTCAGGGTGGGGAATTGGCCACCCCGGAGACCCGGGGGCGCCCCCCCCCCCCCCCCCCCCCCCCCCGAGAACTCCAGTCACGGCAGACTACCTGTAATTCCCTCAACACTCCCTGCCCTTTCCAGTCTCTGTTTGCTCATTCTGGTTTTTGGGATGCCCCCCCATTTCTGCCTAATTAAATCCTACTTCTTCAAGGTCCAGCCAAAATACCTTCTCTTCCAGGAAACCATAACTATAGCCTAAAAGAGCCCCCCCCTTACCCCCACACTCCTCATCATAGTGTCTGTTCTAATTTAAGACATAGGGCCTCACCCCAACACTGGACAAATGTGATGTGTATCAAAGATGGTGCCTGGGAGTCAGGAAGGCTGAGGTTTGATTCCTGGATCAGTCACTTGTTAGCCCTGTAACTTGGACAAATTGCTTGGCCTTGTTAAGCCCCTTGTAAAACAGAGGGAAAAAATAGGATAGTTCTGAAAAGTAAATGAAATAATGCTCATTAAGCCATTAGCATTATGCTTTGCACACATGAAGCTCTTAATAAATGTTAGTCCTCCACCTCCACACCCATGTACAGTATGTCAGTTAGGGCCTTGACCAGCTCAATATGTGAAAGGGGAATTTTATTGGACCAAGTCTCCCAAGCTCCAGATGTGAAGAGTCTTCCTCCTGAAAGAAGCAGAGATGCTAAAAAGAGACTGGAGTTTCTGACAACCAGAGATCCTAAGAGAGGAAAGAGGGTGAGAGACTATGAATGTTGGTCAGATGGGATGTAGAGGTGAAGACAGAGGGTTATTAGCCAAAGAAATGGCAGTGCTTTTGTCAAAGGGAAAAATCTTTTCTTCTACCTCTTATGTTCAGTATCAGGAAACCTGTGTATTAAACTAACAAAACGCAGATTAACAGGAGAAAAGGCAAAAATTGTATTAATATTTATCTGCACAGGAGTTTACAAAAAGAAGTGAAACTCAAATAAGACCTGAGGTTAAATTAGGTCTTATATACCCTTTTAACAAAGTAAAGAGGGTTTGGGGTCACAGGACAATAAATTGTGGGGAAGTGACTAGGAAGTATATGGGGGAAACTAATGGAAGACAAGGGCTATTTTAGGAAGGCTGGTTTTTGCAAACTCATCTTGGTGTTGGTTCCCCATCCTCAATCATGCCCTGCTTTCAGACAGTTAAGGGGAGGGCACAGAACTCTTCCTGAATCTGTTGATTCTCTATCATCTTCAGGTCAAAATAATCCTTATACCAAGTAGTATATATAGGAATGGCATTCTCTGATTCCCTTCAATTTGCCTTACTCTTCAACTGCCAGAACCAAAAATCTAGCAAAGCCTCCTTCTGCAGCCATAAAGAACCTCCACTCAGGGGCACCTGGATGGCTTAGTCGGTTAAACATCTGACTTCGGCTCAGGTCATGAGATCATGGTTCATGAGTTCAAGCCCCCATCAGGCTCTGTGCTGACAGCTCAGAGCCTGGAGCTTACTTTGGACTCTGTGTCTCCCTCTCTGCCCCTCCCCTATTCATGCTCTGTCTCTGTCCCTCTCTCTCAAAAATAAACAAACATTAAAAAAAAATTAAAAAAGAACCTCCACTCCAACCTCCACTTGGAGATCTAGCTCCAAGGGTACTTCTCAGACCCAGAGCCTCAGCACCTGGTCTGCGTTCGTACATTCCCATCCCTTGAGGGCATCCAAGAAGGAAGCTCAGGAGATACTCCAAGGCCAGGAAAGAAGCCACAAAAGAAGCAAGCCCTGACTTCAGGTAATTAAGACCCCCTGCAATTCCCTGACAGGAGTCTATGCCATTGGGCCTGTCTGAGCCACTCTGTGTCCCTCACACAGAGGGTGTCTATCAACCCAGAGAAGCCAATCTAGAACCTATGCATAGACAATCAGATTTTCTGTGAATTTCGAACTAGAATGGGAGATCACTTAGGTGAACTCAAAGTAGGTCTGCATAGAGAATGAAGTAGATGGTTCAAGATGTCTAGGCCTTCAAGAGAGGGCAATCAAGACTGGTTCCTGACTCACCAGTCTCAGCACCCCAAGGCCTGGATGAATTTCCTGGGGTTGGGTTTCAGGACATTCCCCTTTTACTAAGTAATTCCAATATTTCTGTTACGTTCAACCAAAAGATCCTTGACTAACACATTGACTCTCTTTGACTCTGTGCCTTGTCCAAGGTCCCTCAGATCTGAGACACAGACCCAGAGTTCTGGCTTACATCTTGGAGTTCAGAGCTTGAATAGTATCTCCCAGGGGCAGCCCCACCCAGAATTCAGCCCACAGTTGGAAGGAAAGCCAGCACCATCACTCACCACTGCTCCTGGGCAGGAAGCAGAACATCTGGTACCCACAGATCCCCTCCCAGAGGTCATAATAATAATAGCTGCCATTTATTGAGTATCCATCTTGTATCAGATGCTGTGCTAAGTATTACTTCCAGTCCTCAAAAAAATCGTGATTTTTAAAATAGGTTTTAAATATTTTTACTATTATCTAACTTAAATATGCATGGAGAGCAAAACAAGCATAAATTCCTCATGCTTATAAGCTTTTATAGAAATAAGAAGCCAAAAACTTGCCAACCAAAACCATTAAAATTGATATAAACATTACTTGATACTGCCAATTAGTTTTTTTGGCTGAAGATAAATTGATGATGTTATATTTATTTTTGTAAGAAAAGCAAAACAGGGGTGCCAGTGGCTCAGTCGGTTAAGCATCTGATTGTTGGTTTTGGCTCAGGTCATGACTTCATGGTTTGTGGGTTTGAGCCCCATGTTGGGCTCTGTGCTGCAAGCAGTGCAGAGTCTGTTTGGGATTCTTTCTCTCTCTGCCCCTCCCCAACTCTCTACGTAAATAAATAAACATTTTTTTAAATTAGAAAAGCAAAATAAAAACTGCAACCCTTTAAGTTAGGTATTTCTATTGGCATCCCCAGTGGACAGGAAGAAATGGTGGCTCAGAGGGGTAAAGTGTATTTCCCAAGGTCAAAGAGCTGAGGGTTATAATCAACCAGAATAAATGAAAAGTCTCAACTGCCCAAACTTGAGGTCTGGCTGCTAGAGTCCTGGGCTGCCCCTTCACCAAAATGGCAGCTCATAAATGGTCAAGGAAAGATCTTGAAAAATACTTACAACCTGGCACAGAGCAAATGCTTGTTAAAGGTTTGTTGAATGAATGCATGAATGAATGAATGGGTGAATATGAAGGGCGTTGTTTAAAAGACAGTCTGAAAAAATAAATAAAATAAAAGACAGTGTGCTCTACCCCAATGATGCAGAGGCCTGTAATTCAGCACTCCCCATTTACCACTGCTGTCAGTGGCCCTTCCCTCCTTGTTACCCAGGAGCTAGTCTAATGGCATTCGCCATTCCAATCAGCCAGGATACCATTAAAAGCTTCAGTCCAGCCACTGTGCCCCCACCCCAGGTCTTGGCTCTGGGCCCTGGGCTTGGGGAGTGGCCTAGTTGTTTACCAGAAATTTGGACCTTATTCAGAGAAAAGCACAGATGACCTATTAGTCTAATTCAAGCACTTAGCAAGGAATGACTGTACCATTCACACCCCCAGCCCCAGGCTAATGGAGTCAAAGCAAATGGAGAGGCTTTGCCAGCTCAGAGATCTTCCTGGGAGGGGTGAAGGGGAAGGTCTCCAAGTGCCCCCACTGAAGTTTGCAGGGAGGAATGTTGACCTAGCATTTTCTGGGGGCAGCGTGTACTATGGGGATACAAAAATGTGTAAGAAGAGGCTTCCCTCTTCTACCCGCCACTCTGGCAGCATTTCTGCACATCCTACCCCCAGTCACCTGCTCACTACCTTAAAACTTGGTTGAGAGAAAAATGGGAAGACAACCAAATATCCATTGATAAATAACTGGTTAAATAAATGATATATGTAGGAATATGCATTCATATAAGTCCATGCTCTGAAGCTGATAAAAAGGATGATGTAGTTCAAGCTCTACTCATGCATGCTGAAAGATATCTGTGACTTACACAGTGACATGCAGTGTCTGATCCCACTTACATAAAGTTATACATACCCATAGATTTTCATGTGCACATATAGGCAGAGAGCATTTGGCAGTTTGCTAATGGGATTTTAGACTATTTTACTTTCTTCTTTATAATTGTCTGTATTGTCCAAATGTTCTACAAAAACCACATACTGTAATTGCTAACTTTTCTGAGTTCTTATATTGTGTCAGTTCCAATGCTTTTACATGGATTATCTCATTCCTTATGAAGTGGGTTCTATGCTTTTTCACATTACAGATGTAGATAATGAGGTCTAGAAAGGTTGAGCCCAAGGTCATATAGCTATTAACCAACAAAGTCAAATATTGTTGGAAGATCAAATGAATTAATGCATGTACTTGCATGCAGTAGAGGCTCAATAAATGATGGTTATTATTATAATTATTGTACAGCACTTATTGCACTGTTTTGTTCTTCTTGTCTATTCCTCTGCTCTGGAGTGTTAAAGACTTGAAAACAGTATCTGAATTATTACTCCAGAATCTCCTGCATCCAGCACAGTGCCTTGCTGAGCCAGCACTCATCAGATGCTTAAGGAAAGAGTGAGTGAATGAATAGACAAATGTCCACAGCTCTATAAATATATTTTCCCAACTACTTTGTTTCCTAATCCCAACAGGATTGCAAATGGGATTGAGGACCAGTCTCTCATTTCCTCTGGCCCCCATCATGGTCTGGAGCAAGCCAATAACATGAGCAGGTGCTCAATAAATTCTTTGGTTGACTGGGGATACTCCCCTCTCAGCTCCTGTGGCAGATCCCAGGTAGTATCCCAGATATGGCTGGATCTGGGACAGATACCAGGTCCAAAGCCTCACATAAGCTATTTTTCCTTCCAACTCCATGTTAAGTACAAGGGACGTTGAGAGAATTGCTGAGGTCACACAGCAATTGGTGGCAGGGTAACTGTGTCTCCTGGTCCTGGCCACCTCTATTTTTGTATCTGTAACACTTCTAATTCTACATAAATTCACAATGCGAGAAAACAGGAAAAGAACAAAGTTTTAAGCCAAATGTTTAATTATGATCCAAGGGGCTGGGGATACTTCAGGACAGTAGCAGGAAGAAAGCAAAACCCAAATGTTCCGTCTCCTGAGGCTCAAATGCTCTGATGGATCCCCAGGTACGGTAGGCACTAGGTTCCTATATCCCATTCAGAGGAGGAGACAAGGGGGTAGGAGTCTTGCACCAGCCTTCCTTACAATGGGGACTGTCTTTCTATGCTGCCTCAGAACATCCAGCCCTGCCTACCTGGAGAATGCAATAGATAATGACTGATTTGTTAGAGCCTGGGTGATTCTGATGGGCAAGAGGAAAGGATTACGAGAGAGATTGGTAGAGATGGTCTCCACTAGAAGATATGGCTAAATCATGGTCACCAAGTCCTAAGGAAGGGCTGAGGAGGGAACGAGTCACAGTTTCAACGATGGCCCCATGTGGAGTCAGTTGGATATGCAGTATGGACTGAGGGTCGCCATGTTGTTTACTGCACCTCCTTCCTGATGCCGCTCTTTCCTTACCCCTTGCAGGCTGAAGGTCAGGCTGGTGTGGTAGAGGGGAGAGGGGCCCAAGGGAAGTCCAGCTACCAGAGGCTCAGGAGAAGAATCAAAGTAAGTGTACAGGAGAAAAGAGAGGGCACCCAGGGCTGTGGCATCAGAGCAGGATTTTTGTTCTGTAGAAGAAATGGAATGGAGTCAGCTCCACCCCCTTCACCACTTTGGCATCAGTCAAAGCCTGTCCCCCCCACCCCTGATGTGTCCACTAGAGATCTATAGTATTCATGACCACAATGAGGTCACCTCATCTGTCCCCTTGTCTGGGTTTCCCCCAGCTAGACCAGTAAAGGTAGGAGGTGTGTAATAAAGGAGACCCTACCTGGCGTTCCATCACAGAAAAGGTAGAGTCTGCCCAGTCCTGGGAGAAGAGTTGGCTGTGAAAACGCATCTTAGCTGCAATGGCCTCCACTAAGGAGAGGAGAGAAGGTAAACAGAAGCGGGCATATGTTGGAGATCTCTTAGGCTCCCATGAAAGAAAAGGGAATGTCTTAGGGACCCTGGCATATGGAAGGATGGGTAGGAATGGGATATTGTTTCATTCTGCTTGCTTATTCCTAAAGCTGAAGAGTGTCCCTGGGGCCAAGACAGGTTGAACAGGAAGCTTGAGGGGTCACCAGGGAGTAGGAGGGGGCTGGTCTGTCTGCAGGAGATGGATGGAACCAGTGTGGACCACAGAGCTGACACTTTTCCTCAAACTGGGTCCAGCTGATCCAATCCCGGGGGCTGGGAGCAGGTGTAATGCACTCACTGAGGCAGGAGTTGTGGGAGAAGGACTCTTCCAGCTGTTCACACTCCTCCTGCCGGTTGCCACTGCCTCGACAGGTGCAGCTTAAGGCAACACTGATGTTGACATTGCTGACAAAGTTGGGAGTCATGGCAGTCCCTGTGGGGTGAATAGAGGACTGTCAGGGCCTAGGCCACCCAAACTTCAACCCCCACTCTCTGTCACCTGTCTCAGGTCCACCCCATCTGGGTTCAGTCTCCAGAGGATTCTCACCCCTGGGAGTAGCCACCCTGTGGGCTCCCTTCATATGGCCCCCAGCCTCACCAATCAGCCCCATGTATGCTCGCAGACATCTGGACTGCTCTGTTGCACAGGTCCCTAGGATGTCCAAAGGATGGCAGTGGGTCTGGAAATCCACCAGGCGAGATCTGGAAGAAGGGAAATTTCAAGAGTACCCATTGAGGGTCTGGTCTGCAGCCTTCACCCTTGCTCCCCTTTAGATGACAGACCCATCTTCATGCCAAATCCTCCTTTGCATTCAGGGCATGGTCCAGGGCTTCCCCCTCAGTGAAGCCTGTTTCTATCACAATTAAGGGCACGATCACCCCAGTCCCAAAGCATGCCACTCTGAATTTGGGCTCCACAATCCCTAGGTATGAGATTTCAGGCAGCTTCTTTAACCTCAGTTTTGTCAACTATGAATAGAAATGAAAACAGTACTTCCTCATGGGTTTTTGTGAGGATGAGGTAAGAGACTGCATGTACAGCATTTAGCATAGTTGTTGGTACATATGAAATGTTCATTAAATGTTAAAGACTGTTATTATTAACATTGATCCTACAATAGGTAAGGCTGGTTATCTTCAGATGATACAAGTATGTTTTTCTGTACATATTTCTGCAATTTTCCTTACATTTTGCCTTTTGTTGGATAGGTGGTTTACTTCTCTGTCATGCTCACCCAAAAGCAAACTCCTTGAATGAAAGGACAGTATCTTAGTCATCCAGACCAGCACTTGTTATGTGATAGTAATAGCTATCAGCAACACAATAGGCAGTCTAGCAGAGCAGTTAGGCCAGACTCCAGGCCAGACTTCTTCATTCCAGCCCTCATTCAGTAACCTGACTTACTACCTGGATGAGTCTCAACAAGCTATTTAAACATTCTCTGATATGGTTTCTTCTCTGTAAAATGCAGATGATAAAAAAACAACAGCACCATCTATCTTGTAAGGTTTACATGAGTTAATACATACTAAGTACCTAAAACAGTACCTAGCCCATAGTAAGTACTCACTAAGTGTTGGTGTTATGATGATTGAGAGCTTTTATGTAGTATTTTACAGAAGAAGGAAGTGGAGCTCAGAGAGGTTAAATAACTTTGCCCAAGGTTACGGAGAAATAAGGGGTAGAACCAGGCTGCAAAATAAGTGACTCTCACTGTCAACGAATTCTACTTGAGTGGATGATAACTTCAATTTGGTGAATGTTTTGTCCTGAGAAGGCAGAGGAAAGCCAGGTCAGAATTTCAAATTTTCTGGACAATACATATCAAACACCTTACCAACAGTTGTGTACTTTGATTTGGTAATGGCAGTTATGGCCACACATCCTAAGTAATAGTTAGATTTGTGCACAAAGATTAATGAACAAGTGATATTTACTGCATTATTTATAGCAATAAAAAAAGCAACCTAAACATCCAACAATTGAGGAAGGATTAAATAAAGAATGGGGCATCCATAAAATGGAATGCAATGTAGGCATTTAAAAATCAAGGGGCGCCTGGGTGGCGCAGTCGGTTAAGCGTCCGACTTCAGCCAGGTCACGATCTCGCGGTCCGTGAGTTCGAGCCCCGCATCAGGCTCTGGGCTGATGGCTCGGAGCCTGGAGCCTGTTTCCGATTCTGTGTCTCCCTCTCTCTCTGCCCCTCCCCCGTTCATGCTCTGTCTCTCTCTGTCCCAAAAATAAAAAAAAAAAAAAAAAAAAAAAAAAACGTTAAAAATAAAGTTGCCAAAAGGACAGTAAAACACAAAATAAGCACCCACCATTTATTGAGCACTTATTCTGCACCAGTAAGCTAAGCACTCTACATAAATTATGTAATTTAACGCTCACCAGAATCCCATGAGGTCTGTATTATTATCCCACTTTTTACAGAGGACTCAGAGGAACGTTAGGTTAAGTGATGGAATTTTAGCTTTAAAGTGACGGGCTCAAAATCGAACAGCCCCAGGATTTAAATTCACATCTGTCTGACTTCAGAGCCTGTCTTCACCACTGTTCCCTGCTGCCTCCATGGAAAAATGCTCAGGAGATACGCACATAAGTGAAAAAAAAAGAAGGTACAAATATATTTCTAGAGAATCCAGTTTTGTTTATGGGTATACAAAAAAGACTGGAAGGAAACGCTCCCAAAAGTATGTAGATTATCTTCAGGTGATGGATTCTGATGGATTTTATACGTTTTATATTTTCTGAAGTTTTTACACAAAGGAAAACAATTTTTTTTGATCACAGGGTTTTCAGAAAATACTACAGGGTGAAGTCAGTCCACGGCCTCAGGGGGGCAAGCCCAGCTCTGCACAGGAAAGCACCCATAAGGAGTGGCGTGCACTGAGCCCTTACCCACACCCAGCCCTCCCGCCCCAGCACTGGCACCTGCACAGCGGGTCAGCGACGCAGAGGCTCTGCAGCTCCAGGCAGTTGGGGGCCCCAGACGGCAGAGCGCAGCTGGGAGCAATGGTGTTGCGCCGGCGTTGCCCGCAGCCCTGGTCGGCCGGTGCGCAGGGGCACAACAGGAGGCCCTGAGCGTGGGGCTCCGAAGCCTTCTCGAAGAAGGCGCGGAGCTGATGGAGGCAGATGTGGCGCTGGCAGCGGGATCCCGAGCACGCTTCCCCATAGGCCTTGCGCAGCCGATCACACTTATCATTAAGAGTACATAGCATGGCAAACTTGAGGCAGAGGTCTGAGTCTGCGGGGATAAGGGCACCAAGTCACCAGTCCTCTCTGCAAACGTGCAGCCCAGTTTTGCTAGGAACCCCTGCAAACCTCGGATTTAACAAGGATGGTGGTGGGGGTAGGAGGAAAGGTAGGACTCCCTGGAATAAGTCCACTGCGAATCCTAGGCTTTCCCTCTACCCATAAACTATATCTGGTATTTGTGAGCTTCCCCCATCCTACTCCTCAGCTTTCCTACGTGTTAAAAAAATAATAATAAAATAAAATAAAATAAATAAAATAAAATAGGCCATATACATATCTTACACTCATTTACCTAGACTTGAAGTGGCCAGAAAGTTCAAATAACCAAAACCCTTTCCTCAATCCCATGGTGGATTGAAGTCTCATGGTGGAAATCATCATCTAGAGGCCCTACAACATTCTAAAGCACTTTCTGAACTGTCCAAAACATATGCAACTAAATTCTGCTGAGGATTTTTGTTTGGTTTTGCATCTATTCGGCCCATTTTTAATATTACCTGTCTGCTTTTAATGATTGATGCATGCATAAAAGTTCCCTGTGCTCTGAGGCTGGGGAAATTATGGTGATATTTTTATTGACAACATTCCAGCAGTCAGAACAATGGAGTAAATGGAACAGGTTATTCCCAGATTCCTTATAAGTAAGTGTTTATGCATAAATCTCTACACTTTTCTCTCAAAATACTAATTCCAATATACAGGACTAACTGTACAACAAAGCTCCTATCTTTCTCAAAAAATGAGTGTCTGTGTGTGTGTGCCTTTCCAATTAACACAAGAGCCTCACTTTCCAAAAAAAAAAAAAATGCATTTTAGTCCTTGCCAGACTGATGGCTCCCCACCCTGAGTAACCCCTGAGCAGTCACATTCTTTCTCACCATTTTCCCTGCCCAACACCTCACCCATCCCATTAAAATGGTATGAAAACAAGCAATTTCCTAGTCTTCAGGGACAAAAAGCTACTTTCCTGGCTGCCTCGAATGAGGGTAACTACTTTATTTCAGCATTTTTTTTTCTGGGACTGCTGCCACTCCATCAAACGCTTTGTAGAGACCCACCTTTTGGAACCAAGGAGCCCTAATGGCCTCCCTATTAACTATTTGTTGACATATAAGACCACAAATGCTCACAGCTCAGACTTCCACCCTGACACAATGCTTCTTTAGTTACGTGGCAGGCTAGAACTCTCTCCCAACACGCCCTCCATCTGGCTTGTGTTCCCCATCAGCCACCCTTCCTTCAGGGTCCAGGTCCATCCCTCATGTCCCAACCTCAGACTGCCCTCCACACCTGGTTTGAGCATGTTCAGTTTGCTGAGATTCATTTTCCAGGGTTTTCTGGTCACGGTGTCTTCATAGGGGGAGACATCCAGTTCATAGTCACCTAGAGACAAGGTGATAAGAATCCTGAGGACCAGATTGGAGGCTGGGAACAGGAGGGGCTGTGGGCTCCTTAAGGGGACATAATAGATCATAAAGTCACTGCATAGCTCATAGACACAGTAGGTACTCAATAAATGTTGGCTAATCTTGTTGGAAGAGAAGGATGAAAGAGTGCAAAGTGTCACCCAGTTTGCCTTTGAGAATGCATCTATAGGGAGGAAAAAATATGGATGAGGTCAAGCAAGTAGGAAAGGATGGTCTGGATATCTGGGAAGCCCTGAAAGCTCCCAAGGGGAAAGGCAAGAAGACAAGAGGATCTAGGGAGAAGTCTTGGGAAGTTCTGAAAGAGAACTGATTAGAATGAGGAGTGGAAAACAGGGAACAAAAAGGGTGGTAAATTGCATTACTGTTTCCAGCTATTTGCTAGCTACCCACCCTATGAGAAGATTATACACACACACCCCCACCTCAGTTGCCATGTGACTTTCAGGGCCCCTATGAGAGGAGTATACTTTCACACCCTACTATAAGGATTGCCTATGTGATTTGCTTTGGCTTGTGGATTGTGAGCTGAAGTGACATAAATCACATCTGAGCAGAAGCTTTAAGAACCATCACATGGTCTTGCTGCTGCTCTTTTCCCTCTAGCAGCCTGGATCATCAAATGAAGAAGACAGGTAGGGCAAAGACAAATCCCACTCAAGGAAGCCCACAGACGATGTGTAACATGAACAAAAATTAAATTTTTTTCTAGGAGGCCAGATATGTGGGGGTTGGTTGGTTATTACTGCAGCATAACCTGGCAAATTCTTATTAAAAATGTAATTGGTGGGGTTGTCTGGGTGGCTCAGTCGGTTAAGCACCTGACTCTTGATCTCAGCTCAGGTCTTGATCTCAGGGTCATGAGTGTAAGCCCCATGTTGGGTTCCACACTGGGCATGGAGCCTACTTAAAAAAATAAATTAAATAAAAATAAAAATTAAAAAATTTGAATTGGTATCTAGAAATGAGTGCTGCAGTAACAAAAAAAATCTAAGATCTGAGATCTAAAAATCTAAAATTTTATTGGCTTTGGGACTGGGCAGTGAGTGGATGTAAATAAGCTGTTCCTGAAGTATGAAAAATGGCGGTCCTCAATATGCAGTGGGAAAGCATTTGGGAAAACTGTTGCCTGCAATAACTTGGAAGGAAGATGTTATATTGAATGAGCTTGTGCTTTAAGGAAAAGAAGCTGAGAAGCAGAAGGTTACTAGTATGTCTTCTTTTTTTAATTTTTAAATGTTTATTTATTTTTGAGAGACAAGAGTGGGGGGGGGGGGCAGAGAGAGAGAAGGAGACAGAATTTGAAGTAGGTTCCAGGCTCCCAACTGTTGCAAGCTGTCAGCACAGAGCCCAATGTGGGGCACGAACTCACGAACTAAAAGATCATGACCTGAGCCCAAGTCAGGAGCTTAACTGACTGAGCCACCCAGGTGCCCCTTTACTAATATGTCTTGATTGCCATTGGCATGTTGCAAGGTACTACAAGAAAGTTAAGCTCAGAGAAGAATTGATCAGTTTGCAAATAGAGAGGAAAAAGAAAAGAAAAAATCCAGAAATTTCAGGTATATGGCTATCATGCCCTTTGTGGAGATCTCTCACTGATTAAGATGGTATCAATAAATCCTGCCAGTTATGCTCAGGGAAAAAAGACTAGGGTAGTGGCTCTCCCTCTGATAAGAGCAAGATACTTCTAATTAAGTCTAGAAAGAGATATATGTCTTGAAAAGAATTATAGGGAAGGCTACTGGCACCAGAGGTGACAGAAACCAAAGATATAAAAAAAGCAATTATGTTTTGAGAAAGTTGTACTGCTAAGAGCCACCAGCCAGGATTCAAATAGACTCTAATGGAGACTTAAAATGCCCCAACGTTTCTCAGGTAGGCAGCAAGCTGAGAATGCTGTTCACTCCTCAAAGAGGTGAGAGTCTCCAATATCCATCTCAGATATGGCCAAAGAAACCTGTCATGGGGAGGGGGCTGGGCCAAGAGCCCTGGAGAACAACAGATAAAGCAACTGTCCCAGGGAGCAAAAGCAGGGCCTTATTAAAGAGCAATTCCTACTCCCAGGGAAGATGGCCCTTAGACAACAATTTGTGCAGAGGACTTCAGAACAGCTATGAAGTAATGTCTGCTGTGTGCTTCTCATTCCTCCTCTTTCTGAGAGTGTTTGTGGTGGTTCTCCAGTCCCTGTTCCACTGATGTATACTGAGAATATGTTGGAAGCAGGCAGATGACTGGTCCTTTTTGTCCACAGTTAACTAGATCAAGGGGAGTCCTATCCACACCTGACAAAGAAATTATCACAAGATCCTAGTCGGGAAGCCTGCTATACTATTTGGATAGAACTCTTAGGTTGCCACACTTACTGCCATGTGATTTTCAGGGTCTCCTGTGGGAAGAGTATACTTCCCCTCACCAGGGATTCAGGCTTGGCCATGTGATCTGCTTTGTTTGTGGAATGTGAGTGTTAGTATTTTATGTAACATCTGAGTAGCTTTTAAAGGCATCATTTGCTTCTGCCATTACTCATTTCCCTCTGCCATGAGAAAAGAACATTCCAGATGGAGGCCGTACCTTCAGCCAGGATCCCAGAATGAAGAAGATACATGAAATAGTTAACACAGAACATGAGCAAGAATGAAAACTTTGTTTTACAAATCACTGTCTTGTTACTGCAGCACAGTCCAGTAAAAGCTGACTAATACAGAGAGGCGTCTCTGGAAAGAGTCAGAAGAAGCTCCTCTCTTTGGCTCTTCTAGTCCTTCTCTCTCACTATCTTCTGTCTGGTTAACGAGTATCCTTTCTGTTAAAGGCAGGACCAGGATGCTGTTTCCCACTCTCTCTGAACTTATGGATTACGTTGTATTTGGAATCTGTGTACGGGTTAAGACCATTTTCCTCCACCTTTTCTCCATACACTTCTGTCCCAGGAGCTCCCCAGGTTGGGCCACAGTCTGGTTCAGAGCTCTGCCAAGAGGCAGCTACATGTTGCCAGGTAGGAAAGGGGGAAGTAGGAAGAAGAGAGAGCAGCGCTGTGGGTGCCCAAAAGAATACTGCCAATTCCTCCCTCTACTTCTTGTAGATGTCAAGTGCAGAGCTTCATTACCATCCCAGCCAGAATCTACCATGCAGCCTATATCCTGTAGGATTAAACAACCACCCCACAAGAGCCATCTTCCTTAGCTTAGTCCACTCTATGAGGGGGGCCTCACCAAAGCTGCGGGCAAGGTGAATGGTCCAGTAAATGTCCAGGCAGGCAACTTGGTTCTTCATGCGTCGATGGCATGTGCAGCTCATCAGAGAGCTATTCCTGAGGTGCTTTGCTGCCTCCCTGCAGTCCTCAGGGACCAAAAGTTCCTGTGTGGGTGACGGGGTGCTTATACTAGAGGTGCAGGAATTCAGGTGGTGGTAGGCAGCACTGCAAACAGGATCAGCCTGGCACTTCCTCCTGGCCTGAATACAGCTGTTCACGAGCCAGCCCTCTATAGGGAGAGGGTCTGCTGTGGAGGAAGAGAGACCAGGTGAGGCTCACATAAGGTCAGAGTAGCTGCCTGGGAGTAACAAGTTGTGAGGTGGAGTAGAGGATTCAAGATGAAACCTTGGGCAGGAAAGTCTTGGGGTGGCTTAGAGGCCTTTAGGAATAAGTGGAGAGAAAAGCCCAGTAGGAGTAAAGAATCTGCAGCTGTCACAATCTGGACAGAATAGATGAGGCCCAAGAAGAGGTGGATTTGAAGAGAGGCTGCTCAGCCTCCTAAGAGAAGGAGGGGGACTGTTGTCCGAAGCTGAGCCTGATATGACCCTGCCAGGCACAGGGAAGAGGGCCCTTGGCAGAGCAATGCACAGGCAGGGCTAGTATAATAACCAGAGAGTTGACAATGTGCATAGGAGTGCTAAATGAGAGTCAGCGACAACTCTGAGGTTTCCATTAAAAGTCACTTTAAAATACCTTTACGGGGGAACTGTTTGGTGTTGGTGTTGGGGAACTTTTGCTGATTCTGTCACTCAATAATACCGATGTTGGTTTATAGGTCAGCCTTGTGGATCTTCCCTACATCCTAGGACTTAGCATCCTTGTCAAAAGGTAGCCATCATGCTGCCAGTTTTGCAAGGCAAAACATCTAAGAGTCATTTTTAATTCTTCTCTTTCCTTCATATCCTATGTTCAATCCAGTAAGTCCTGCCAACTCCACAATATATCAGGAACCTGTCCACCTCTCTCCACATCTATCACCACACCCTCAAACCACCATCAGCTCTTGTCTGAACTACTGCCAAGACTCCTTACTGGTCTCCTTGATTCCATCCTCCAAATTCATTCTCCCATACCATTCAGCCATACTTTTTTTTGTTTTGTTTTCCAGCTTTAGTGAAATTTAATGGACATAAAACATCGTGTAGGTTTTAGGTGGGCAACGTGATGATTCGATTTACATATATATTGTGAAGTGATCAAGACAATAAGATTAGTTAATATATCCTTTACCTTACATAACTAACATTTTGCTGTTGCAGCCAACTTTCTTTAAAAATTTTTTTAATGTTTATTTTATTTTTGAGAGAGTGAGAGAGCGAGCACACAAGCAGGGGAAGGGCAGAGAGAGAGGGAGACACAGAATCCGAAGCAGGCTCCAAGCTCTAAACTGTCAGCACAGAGCCTGACTTGGGACTTGAACTCATGAACCACGAGATCATGACCTGAGCCCAAGTTGGAGCTTAACTGACTGAGCCACCTACGCATCCGCAGCCATCTTTTTTAATGACCTTTTTTTTTTTTTTTACACGTTGGAAACCATTCCAATTGAGATAAAATTCATACAACATAAAATTAACCATCTTAAAGGGCATAATTAAGTGGCATTCAGTACATTCATAATGTTGTACAACAATCACTTCTATCTAATTCCAATATATTTTCATGACCCCAAAAGGAAACCCATACCCATTAAATAGTCACTCTCCCTTTTCCAACCTCTCTAGTCTCTGGCAACCACTAATCTGCTTTGTCTCTACAGATACCTATTCTAGATATTTTATGTAAATAGAATCATAAAATATGTAATATTTTGTATCTGGCTTCTTTCTTCTAACATATTGCTTTTTTTTTTAAGTTTATTTATTTTGAGAGAGAGCACATGCATGCATAAACAGGGAAGGGGCAGACAGATGGGAAGAGAGAGAATCTCAAGCAGGTTCAACCACAGTGAGGACCCTGATGTAGTGCTCGAACCCATAAACTGTGAAATCATGAGCTGAGCCAAAATCGAGAGTTGGATGCTTAACCAACTGAGTCACCCAGGTACCCCTAACATATTGATACACATTACAGCGTGTATCACTACTTCATTCTTTTTTATGGATGGGTAAGATTTCATTGTATGGATATCCCATATTTTATCAGTCCATCAGTTGGTGGACATTAGAGTTGTTTCCATGCTTTGGTTATTGTGAATAATGCTTCTGTGAACATCCATGTACAAGTATTTGCTTGAATTCCTGCATAAAATTCTTTTAGGTGTACACCTATGAGTGAAATTTCTGGGTCGTATGGTAATTCTATGTTTAACTTTGTGAAGAATCGCCAAATTGTTTTTCACAGTGGCTGCACCATTTTTCATTCCCATTAGCAATGTACAAAGGTACCAATTTGTCAATTCTTATTTTCCTTTTTTTTTTTCTTTAACCAGCCATCCTTATGGATGTGAGATAGTATATTACTGTGGTTTTCATTTGTATTTCCCTAATAACTAATGATGTTGAGCATATTTTCATGTGTTTGGTAGTCATTTGTATATCATGTTTGATAATAATTTTTTATTAAAGTACAACATACAGAAACATGTATTAATCAAAATGTACAGTACAATGAATTTTAAATTTAATACACTGTGTAACCAGACCTCAGATAAGGAACCAGCACATTACCAGTGCCCCAGATGCCCTCTGCCAGGCACCAACCCCTCTGAAAGAAACCAATGTCTTGATTTCTAACATTAGAGATTACTTTTGCCTGCTTTTCAATCACACAACATGTGCTTTTGGTGTCTTAGTTTCTTTTGCTCAATATTACCTTTATGAAGTTCACCCACTAAGTAAAGTTTACCCATTAAGTTGCAACTAGCTTGTTTTCCTTGCCGTATATCATTCCATTGTGTGAATATAATGTAATTCTAATGCCGATTGGCATTATATGGGAGCATCTCTTAAATATTGTAAATGAGATCATCTCATTACTCTGCTTAACTTCTTCCAACAACTCCAATGCACTTAGATTAGGGTCTAGTTTAGGGGTGCCTGGGTGGCTTAGCCGGTTAAGCGTCCAACTTGGGCTCAGGTCATGATCTCACAGCTCTTGAGTTTGAGCCCTGTGTCAGGCTCTGTGCTATCAGCTCAGAGCCTGGAGTTTGATTCCAATTCTGCATCTCCCTCTCTCTCTGCCGCTCCCTGGCTCCCACTCTGTCTCTCTCTCCTTCAAAAATAAATAAACATTAAAAAAAAGTTTAGATTAGGATCTAGTTTATATGCCCTGGTTTACAAACCAGGGCATATAAGACCTGTCCTTGTAAGACCTGGTCCCTGCTCACTTACCTAACCTTACCTTCCAGCTCTCTTCTCCTCTCCCACTTCCTTTCACCCACACTGGCCTTCCTTTTGTTGCCACTGAACAAGACAAGTCTGTGTCAACCTTAGCGTTTTTGCCCTAGCCTTTCTTTCTGCTTGGAATGCTCTTCTCCCTGATCTTCACATGGTTGGCCCTTTCTGGTAATTGAGTTCTCTGTCTAAATAGCATCGCAGAAAGGCCATCCCCAACCAACCAATGTGAAATAACCCCCTAGCTACTCTACTACATCATTACTCCAATTCTCTGCATAGTACTTATCATCACTTAATTTTTTTAACTTGATTTTTTATTATCTCCCCCTCTGGACTTCTACATCTATCTTATCACTACTCTGTTGCCAGTGCCTAGAACAGTGCTGGTTCCTTATGAGCTCCTATTATTTAAAAAATAACCAGGGTTAGGGTGCCTGGGTGGCTCAGTTGGTTAAGCACCAGACTTCAGCTTCAGCCGTAATGATCTCACGGCTCGTGGGTTTGAGCCCCGCGTTTGGCTCTGTGCTGACAGCTCAGAGCCTGGAGCCAGCTTTGGATTCTTTGTCTCCCTCTCTCTCTGCCCCTCCCCTGCTAGCGCTCTCTCTCTCTTTCTCAAAAATAAACGTTAAAAAAAAATTTTTTTTTAATAATAACCAGAGTCGCCTGGGTGGTTCAGTCAGTTAAGTGTCTGACTCTTGGTTTTGGCTCAGGTTATGATGTCACAGTTTCGTGAGTTCCAGCCCTATATCAGGCTCTGCACTGGTAGCACAGAGCCTGCTTGGGATTCTCTCTCTCCCTCGTTCTCTGCCCCTCCCCCACTAGTGCTGTCTCTGTTTCTTTTAAAATAAATAATGAATAAACTTAAAAAAGAAATAAACAAATAACAGGGGAATTTTGTGAGTCACCTCTGTAACTTCTCTGAGCTCCTTCCCTCTATTTAAAATCAAAGAGTACCAGAATGAGGAGGGGCATGAGTTTTGTTAGTCCAACTTTTTCTTTCAATCAAACAATAATTAAGTCAATTACTTATTAAAATGCAGATTTCTGACACCATCCCAGAACTACTGAATCAGAAGCTGTGGTGATAATGCCTGGGAATCTGAGTTTTAGCAAGTTCACTGGAAAATATGATGCATCCCAAAGTTTGAGAATTGGTCATATCCAATGCACAAAGGCAGGATCAGTAGTATTGATTTTACCTTTTGCTTCAGGCTCCAATATGCTTCAGCATGACATTGTTACTCTTTTTATTTACATTTTTGATATTTTGCTCCTCATGGATTTTGGGGGGGGGGGAAGCATTGATTTTGATTTTTAGTATATGTGCTGCTGAAGCAAGCATTGATTTTGATTTTTCTTGAGAGAGAGACGACACAAGTAAGCGAGAGGCAGAGGGAGATGGGGGAGAGAAAGAATCCCACAAGGGGCAGAGAGAGAGAGAGAGGGAGAGAGAGTGGGGCTCACCTGAACGGGGCTCGTGTTCACCCTATGTGGGACTTGAACTCACAAACCGTGAGATCATGACCTGAGCCAAAGTCAGATGCTTAACTGACTGAGGCACGCAGGTGCCCAAGTCAGCACTGATTTTTATTTTTTTATTTTTTTCCAACCAGAGTGGCTTGATTTTATTGCAGGGAAGCGAGGGAGAGGCTGGGCAAGTGAGGGTCTCTGTAGGAACCCCCATTGCTGAGTAGGACTGCCAGGCCCCAGGTCTGTCTGGAAGTCAGGAGAGGATCAGAGGCCTGTCCCCTTTGGTCCATCTTGGGCCCAGGGGTCCAGGCCCTCACTACTTGGGGTCAAAGAAGGGAACAGCTTTTCCTGTTTTTCCCACAGTCTCCAGCAGAAGGTCCATGCTGTGCTCAGAGTTGATGCAAACCTTCTTGTTGAACAGGTCAGTGTCAAACTCAACTTCTCCCACCTTGTTAAGCACCTGACTGACCTCATTAGAGCAGCCTTCACAGGTCATGTCCACAGAGAACTCGTGCGTCGGCATGACTGTGGATGTGATGGTGGCTGCAGCAGCAACGCCTCTGATTTTCATTAAAAAATTTTTTTTAACATTTATTTGTTTTTTGATAAATAAATTAAAAAAGCGAGAAAGATAGAGAATGAACAGGGGAGGCACAGAGAGGGACAGAGGATCTGAAGCAGGTTCTGTGCTCATAGCAAAGAGCCTGAAGCAGGGCTTGAACTTTGAACTCATGAACCATGATATCATGACCTGAGCCGAAATCAGACCCTTAACTGACTGGGCCACCCAGGTGCCCCTGATTTTGCATTAAAAAAAAAATACTGCATTAAGAAGCACCTGGCCAACTCAGTTGGTGGAGTATGAGACTCTTCTGATCTCAGAGTTGTGAGTTTAAGCCCCACATTCACTGTAGAAATTACTTAAAAGAATTTTTAAAATCTTAAAAAAATATATATTACATTAAAATATTCTTTATCTTGACTACTTTTTCAATGGCACCCCCTTCACTCACTCACCTTAGTCCCAGTTCTGCCTAGCACAATTTGCTTCACTTTCTGGGCCTTAGTTTCCCAAATGTAAGGTGAGGAATTTGGATTAAACCAGTGTTTCTCAATGGAGGGCTAGGGAAGATATAGGTTAGGCCCCTTACAGGAGTATATCAGAATTTCCAAAGGTAATGGGTGGCTCAAAAAAGTATATTTGATCGTTATATATGTGGAAGATGAAAAATACTTTTGAAATTTCAAAAACATATTTAGAGAAGGCATGAGAGATTTATCTTTACCAAAAGAGAAACATGGATTTGGATGGTTTAAGAAGGGGAAGGGAAGGAAAAATAAGACAACAGAGAGAGAGGCAAACCATAAGAGATCCTTAAAGACAGAGAACAAACTAAGGGTTGCTGGAGGGGTGTGGGAGGGTGGGGATGGGTGAATGGGTGATGGGCATTGAGGAGAGCACTTGCTGGGATGAGCACTGGGTGTTACATGTTAGTGATGAATCAGTAAATTCTACTCCTGAAACCATTATTACACTATATATTAACTAATTTGGATTTAAATAAAACTAAAACAACAAATGAAAAATACTCACAAATTTTAAATAAAACGAAGTAAACAGTTTGAGAAATGTTATATTTAAGATGTTACTGCTGGTACGTACTCAATAAGTGCTTGCTGAAAGAAATGTAGCAAGTCCACGTCTCACTGCTTAAACTGGACTAAATATTGAGTCAGAACAATTTTCAAAAGTAAACCTCCAAGTTCAGAGCTGACAGTTCAGAGTCTGAACAATGGTGGATTTAGGGGCAATTGCACCTCAACAAAAGAAGGTAGGGCCACCCTTCTTCTAACAAAAGAAGGTAGGGACAATGTTGAAGTTCATCATAACAGGGTAGAACTTGTTATACTTAATTGGTTGATGGGGAAAGTGTTTAAGGTTTCCGACTGATGTTAGGCATACCGTAAGGTTTCAGCCATACCGTTAGGGTTACTGAAATTTTCTGGGCAGTAAAACCAGATTGGTAATAACTTGCTACCCTGATTTACTGATGGAGTCAATCTGGATAGACCAGTCCTTTCCCTCCTTCCTTCCATATCTGTCTTGCAGCCGAGGCTCCACATATATAGTATTTCATTTCTGCAGTGACTACTTTGTGAGCCGAAGTGACGGGTCCATGTATGGTCTCTGCCTCCACTGAGGCTCAGGGCAGGAGCCCCACAATGAGATTTCCATGCACCCATCCCACTCCCAAAGGTCACAGGCATATTCCCTGTGATCTTGGATCCAAGGCTACCCTTTTCTGGGGGAATGGCATAGTTCTAAAACCAGGCCCTGAACTATATATTCCACAAGATACTTATTGTGTATTTATAATAGAGCAATGCACTGTGCTGAGCCATCTTCCCCAACAGTGAGTTTTCTGCTGTAATTAAAATAATGAAAGTATGTTCTAAAAGGATGGAGGGGGTGGCAGTGAGAAATATTCTCAAATAATGATGTTAGAAGTTCTGGCAGCAGTTTATAACCCTAATTTGTAACAAGTCAGTTTTAACAAAAAACTTCTTTCTTCACGCGTACCTACTCCACTTCCCCAGTCCTTAAAGAGAGTGGAAGGGTTGAAGCCCATGTGCAGCAAATGGCATCCCAGCCTGATTCTCCTCACCTCCTAGAGATGCTGTTGTGGAAGTGGCCTGGCTGCTACTGTTCTGTGTCTGTGTAGACGCACCTCAAAAGAGGAAAGTGGGGGAATGGGGAGTAGGGGAACAAGGATATGCTTGGGTATCCTGGCCATTACTGGCATTCAATCTACAACAGTTCAAAAACTGTACTAGGCATGGAAGGTAGCCCCTTCCCGGCACCCAGGGCTTCCTTCCACGTACACAGGGCCACCTGGGACGGCGGTAGTGCGGTGTCTGAGCCCCCTCTGGACAACTGTGACCAATGCCCCCCACCCCCACCCCCACCCCGTGCGTTCCTCTCCTCTCCCCTTAATGCCCTGGCCGTAGCGGCTCCGCGTACGCACAGACGACACTCACCGGCTCCAAGCGGCAGCGGTAGCAGCAGCAGCAGGAATAAGGGCGCCAGTGGTCGCGGGTTAGGAGGACAAACCATGGCTCTGTCCGCACGCCGGCCGTCGGCTCCGGAGACGCTATGCCTGCACCCAGCGCCGTGCTCCCCTAGCTCCTCGAGCTGAGGTTCTGCGAGCCGGGCTCCTCGACCGCCAGCCACTGCCGCCTCCCGCCCTTCCTCGCGCGCGGTGCCGACACTCTCCCACCGGAGTTCTGGGCGCCGCCCTCCAACTCCGAAGCGCGCGGACGAACCGCGTCGCTTCTACTCTATCGGGAAGAAGGCGGGAGTGGGGGCGAAAAGGGCATGCGCCCGGCTTGTGCGTGCCAGAGGGTTCTCTACCCGAGCCGGCCCACCTGCCGTCCGTTGCCCACTTCGCTTAGAGTAGAAATTATGCCCAAGACAATTGTGGCAGCTGTAGCTGGAGACTCGCCATATCAAGAGATCAAGTATTTATCAAAAAAAAAAAAAAAAAAAAAAAAGCACCATTTCTCACTTTCTGGACTCCGCACCCCACCCCTTCCAAGAAAACTTGAACAAACAGCACCAGGGCACTTCTAGGTCCCCCCCCCCCCCCCGCTTAGAATTTGCACATCTTTGCCTCCATTTCCCCCTTGTAAGTATCTTCAAGGGTAAGGTCGGGCTGTTATCATTAACCCCATGATTCTGCAAAGATGGGTCCCAGACAGGTGAAATGGCTGTGCTGAGGACAGTCCTGCGGCCAGATTCCAGGACTTTTGCCAGACTAGCCTCCTCCAAAATTCAACCCCTTCAGTGTCATTAGGGAGGGTGGAAGGATTAAACCCTCCTCAGATTAGAGGTTTCCCTGGAGATAGATAAGACAGGATCCCTGAAGAAGGTGTTAGACCATTTAGCAGCCTCCTAATTTTCAGATCGATGTTTCTGAAAGCAACCTACTCTATCAAGAATAAACAGTGAGGTAGAAACACAGCTGTGCCAAGAGCCCAGGATTTCTACCCACAAGGGTAAGGTTATTTGTCGAGCCTAGGGTTGATTCCCACCTGCTCCCAGGATAAACAGAGGCACAATGACTTGGAAGAATAACTAAGCAGTGCTTAGAAAGAGAAAGAAGAAGATAATGAAAGGAAGTGGAGGGTTTTGTCTCCTAACCCTGCAGCCCAAGCCCTCTCCTCACTTCTACGGAGGCCTGGCAGAGGGCCAGGAGGAGGGTATCAAGAAATGCAGTATAAACCTCTGAGATTTATTGGCTGCTGCTTCTGAATATGGCCATCCTGCTGTGGCCTCTGGGGGGCATTTGCCGATGTAATCAGCCCAGAAAGAGAGTAATTCCAGCCAGGGGTGTAAATCACCCTTCACAAAGCTAGGAGAGAGACATGTGGCCCTAGATAAGGAAGAAGAGATGTGGCCTCTTGTGCCCTTTCCTCCCTTCCCCTGCCCAAGGGGAGCTGGTTCCTGAGCTGTAATGCACTTTAAATGGAGTTTGTGCTTCATTTTAATCTCTATCTGCCCTGCCAGTCTTCCAGGAGAGCTGTGAAAGTGAACTTCTGGCTACTCAGCTTTTCTACAGGGCCTGTTTTCCCCCAAAGCCACACTACCTCCCTGTACCTTCTCCTCCAGTGAGGTTAGAAAGCTGTACTGGGGACCGATATCCCCTTTCCACTCCACTCTGGCAATAGTTTCAAAATGGGATCTACAAAGAGTAACAATTTCAGATGGTTGGAATGCTAGAAAAGGGCTGAGACTGATGAAATAACAGAGTTGTTGCTGGGGGGGGGGGGGTGCCAAGGGGTGTTGCCTCTGCTCTCCCCCTCCTTCAGCAACCAAGCCCAATCAAGTTTGGGTAGGAAGACAGGCTGGGAAAAGGCATTTCCTCAGGAGGCCCACTCTAAGTGTCTACTCAGTGCCATCCCCATGGAATGGACCAGGAAGGCAGGAACAGGGTCAAACTGCTAGGCTGAGAGCAATCCTAATTCCATATGTAATAGGCCGGCCTTTTTGTGAGAATAATGAGATGCCTGGAGCATCTTTCTGCCTGGGCACTGGAGTGGAGAGTCTGACATCACTGGACCTTTAATGATGATTGGTAACCAAAGCTAGGGGAGAGATGAGGAAGCCTCTGCAAATAAATTTGACTCCAACACTTATATTGACAGCTTTTCCAGCACACCCTCTGCCCACCAACCATGTCCCCTGTGACTGCCAACACCTGCTAGATAAGCAGCATTGCCTTTGGGAACCTTGTAGATAATGACAAATGAGGCAGTCTTTTCTATAAAGATGATGTTATTCAACTGTCATTCAATTCAATAATGTCTTTTGAGACTGATTATGGGTTCAAATTTGTACCGGGTGCAAAAATGATTAAGAGACAAAACTTGCCCTACAAGGCTTTGCAATCCACTGATTGGGCTCAACAGTCTGAAAACCTTGCATCTTACTCCACTTCATTTGTAATCTTGGTTTCTGCCTTCTATCAGGCCCTCTCTCACTGGTAAGCTTTAAATCCTGCTGCTACCCTCACCTGGGATATTAACAGTGTGGTGAATAGTTAAGAACACAAGCTTTATAGACCTTCTGGGTTCAACACATGCTGGATGACCTTGGGCACAGCACTTAATTTTTCTGGGCTTCAGTTTCTTCATCTGTAAAATAACCTATTTCATACAACAGTTGTGAGGATTATACAACTATATATTGAGTAAAGACTTTAGCATAGTGCCTATCCAGAGCAAGCACTGAATAAATGGTATCATTCCAGGTGGCATGCAGAAGTTAATTTTTCTGTGACCTTAGCCAGCCCCCACCACCAGATTTGTAGCTTTGGAGCTGAATGCTACAGTACTTCTTCTCTTTGCCAGAGTGCTTATAGGGAAGGGAAAAAAGGAAATCATTTTCTACATTGTCAGTCTCTCTTTTTTTAATGTTTATTTATTTATTTACAGAGCACACACCCACGAGCAGGGGAAGGAAAGAGAAAGAGAATCCCAAGCAGACTCCATGTTCAGTGCAGAACCCAACATGGGGTTCAAACCCATGAATCTCAAGATCATGACCTAAGCTGAAATCGAGAGTCAGATGCTTAAATGACTGAGCCACCCAGGCGCCCCTACCCTGTCAGTCTCTTGAGGACAAGGGCAGTTTGTGAGATCAAGCCCTGCGGTTGGATTCTGTACTGACAGCACCGAGCCTGCTTGGGATTCTCTCTCTTTGCCCCTACCTGGGGCATACACACACATGCACTCTCTCTCAAGATAAATAAATAAACTTCAAAAGAAAAGGTTTAAAAAATAAAATAAAATAGGGATGCCTGGATGGTTCAGTCGGCTAAGTGTTAGATTTCAGCTCAGGTGATGATCTCGAGGTTTCTGAGTTTGAGCCCTGCATTGGGCTCTCTGCTGTCAGCATGGAACCCGCTTCAGATCCTTTGTCTCCCTCTCCCTCTGTCCTTCCACTGCTCTCTCTTTAAAATAAACATTTCAAAAATAAATAATAAAAACAAAAGGAATTGGTGTTTCCTTAACATTTGCATGAAGTGGATGGGGAAAGAGAATCTTCCATACCTCCTCCTCACTGTAGAAGTGAGGAGAAGGGAAGTCATATTGTTCTTTGTTGAGGATTTGGTAATGGCAAACCCATTCAGAGTATGGACACTGGAGCCATATTGCCTGGGTTCAAATCCAGATTCCACCATTCATTCATTACCTATGTGAACTTTTTTTTTTAATTTTTTTTTTTAACTTTAGAGAGAGAGAAAGCACAAGTGGGGGAGAGGGGCAGGCAGAGAGAGAGAGAGAATCTTAAGTAGGCTCCATGCTCAGCAGAGGCTAACTGGGATCATGACCTGAGCCAAAATCAAGAGTCATTTGCTTAACCAACTGAACCACCCAGGTTGCCCATTAGCTGTGTAATTTTTTAAAAGTTACTGAATCCCTCTGTTTCTTACTTTCTTTATCTGTAAAATGTGCCTAATAATAAGTACCTGCCTCACAGGAGTGTTGTGAAAATTAAACTAGTTGATACATATGAGTTCATAAAAAGTCTTGCATATAATAAGCACCCGAAAAATGTTAACTACTGTTATTATTCCTGAAAATAACATAAATCAAATCACATGGTACCTATGAGGTGGGAGGATATTACAAGAAATTATACAGGAAAATGGTGCCTTTTAGGCAAATACAATTTTTCATAAAGTAGGTAACTAATTAAGCCCTAGTTTTTGTTTTGAAACTCAGAATTTCCACTTAATTAAGATTACTGAAAGCGCTGCTATAAACATTTATAGCAGCGCTTTCAGTAATAGCCAAATTATGGAAAGAGCCTAAATGTCCATCACTAATGGATAAAGAAGATGTGGTTTATATATACAGTGGAATACTATTTGACAATGAGAAAGAATGAAATCCTGCCATTTGCAACAACGTGGATAGAACTGGAGGATATTATGCTGAGTGAAATAAGTCAGTCAGAGAAAGACAGATACCATGTTTTCACTCATATGTGGATCCTGAGAAACTTAACAGAACACCATGGGGGAGGGAAGGGGAAAAATAGTTACAGAGGGAGAGGGAGGCAAACCATAAGAGACTCAAATACAGAGAGCAAACAGAGGGTGGATGGGGGTGGTGGTGTGGGGGAGAGGGGAAAATGGGTGATGGGCACTTCTTGGGATGAGCACTGGGTGTTGTATGTAAGCGATGAATCATGGGAATCTACCCCCAAAATCAAGAGCACACTGTATATACACTATATGTTGCCCAATTTGACAATAAATTATGTTAAAAAATAATACTAATAAAATAAAATGGGACTGGAAAAAAAAGTTACTGAAATGTGAACATGAGCACCAGTCTCTTCCCAGGTGGGGGCTTGGTTCTACTTTTCTGGGGAAAATGATCAGGAAATGACCCACTAGGTTAGGCAATAAGTCAGGGGACTCCCTCCTCATACTTGGAAGTGGAGGTACTTCAAACATTTTCCTCCTCCCGCTACTAGGAGTACCTGTTTGGCAGGCGTAAGGATGTGGGAGTGGGACAGAGAAGCAGCATCTTCCCCTCAGCCTTCTCCACCTAATACAGCAACAGCTCTTCTCTCCTTTCCCCTCAGCCCTCTGAGCACTGAGCTCAAGGGCTCAGGGAGAAGGCCAGAGAGGTAGCTTCCTTTTGCGCAGAGAGGCAAGTGCAAGCAGCGGAGGCTGCGGACTCCAGAAGCTGCCTTAAAGGATACAGCAGCGCCCTCTGCTGGGAAGCACAACCGCCGCACTCCAAGAGAAGCACACTAGCGAACCTTGCAAACATCAATCCAGCTACTGCCCTTCTTCCCTCCCACTTACTTAAAAAAAGTCTCTTGGCCCCAGAACCTGGGAAGATGTCACTTTTGTCTCTATTCTATCTCAGCCAGGCTTCAGAGCCCTTTGTCCTTTTCCAGTCCTGGGCTAGCACTCCTACCAGGTTAATGCAGAATGACAATGATCAGTGGTAATTCTACCACCACCCCCAGGCCATAGTGCTGTATCTCACTATGAAGACGAAAGCCTGGTTACATTAAAGAACTCTAAGAACAGAAAGCCTGGGATAGTGCTGGAAAATAGTTTAAAAGGTCTTCCTTAAGTCTAACTGCTCCTGCTTACTACTTTTGTATCCTTTTATTCCTATGTTCAGATAGCACAGATATCTATTTTCAACTCTCCAAAGTCCTAAACTTATCTCTGTGAGATGTGAAATGAAGTGGAGAAAAGACTGTGGGAAATGAGAAAAGTCAAAATTCCACTGTAGACAAGGAATCTTTTTGAGCCCAACTCAGAACTATAACCTGCCTTAGACATGCCAATCATCTTGGTTCTCTGAGCCTAGTTATCACAGCATGCTGAGTATGGGGCACACTTTTAGGTAACTCATACCTTGGAATGGTCTAGGAAAGGATAGCCAGGATATTGCTGGAGAATGCAGTTTAAAAGGTTTTCCTTAATTCCAGAGCAGTGGTTCTCAAGGCATGGTATGCATCAGAATCACCTGAAAGGGAAATTTCAAAACCCAGAATTCTGAGCCCTAACTCAGAAGTTTTGTTTTAGTTAACTGTGTGATGCCTGAAAATTTACATTTCAAAGAAGTTCAGATGATGCTTACAGTTCAGGGCCCAAACTTTGAGAACCACTGGTCTAGAGAAAAGCACCTTGCCCTCAGCTATAAATCAAGATGGTTACACCTTTGTTTAAAGGAGTCTAATTTGGTGATCTCTTCCTTATAAAGACCTTCTAGGAGTAGACTGAGCTCACAATCAAATCTCTAATTTTGTAGTGTTTATTTTCCCATTTAAGAAAAAGAGAGAGAGGGAAACAAAGAAGCAAAGTACAGAGAAAGAAGATGCCCAACTCCCTTGCACAGACCCAGGGAGAGAAAGAGCTGGCTGGCTTGTAAGAAGACATTTAATTGGGAAGAGAATGTAACCACTTCCTGAAGCAACACAAATCTCCATCCAACCCAAAGCTACAGCCTTCTAAAGCCAGCTCCGGGACTTAGTCAACAGCCAGCAGTTTTGCTAAAACCAACCCCCAGGCCTAGAATTTCATTATCTTGGCAGCCTGTTGGTTTGCAGCCATCTTTTAACAATGTTGGGTTTTGCCACATTCAACATGGCTCTTTCTGTTCAGGGTTTCTACAGTGTCTTTGGGTGACTTGTAAGCAGCAAACCACTGATCCATTGTCATGGGCTCACATCCTTCACCAGTAAGGCAATCTGTTCCTGCAGCTGCCGCTCCCCTTCCCATGCTTTGCTCTGGCTTCGACACCTCAGCAGCTCAGCCTTGTGGTCTTGGTGATGCATAGGGCAGTAGCTCTGTGGTTCACACAGTTCCTGAAAGGTAGGGGACAAAGTAAGGGATACTCCAGTTTCCAGAACTCTGCCTACTAACTATAATGGAGATGCTGATAGTAGTAGCTAAGAAGAGCAGCAGTTTCTTCTCGGAGGGCTTTGCAGGCCCTGGAAGTTTAATGCTAAAGTTGGCTCCCCCAAGTCTGAGCTCTCCTGTTGCCCACGTGCCCCGTTCTTTACCGTATATTCTGGAAAGAAGTCTCTGTAGCCCCCTTTAAGGATATATAGCTCTGGATAGTACAATGCAGGATACTGGTTCAGAGCCCTGTCCTCTTCTCTGAGAGAGCGGCACCTTTAGAGAAAACCCAGAGGTGGGTGGGGTGAAAAGAAACAAGGTCAGGATTCTGTGGACCATTTGCTGGGGAGGGGAACAAAGAATAGACTATGGGTAACCCCAAAGGACTTCCAGATCTCACTGTTTTTGCAACACAAGGTTCAAGTAGTCACTCTTTCTCCTTTCCTTTGTTGGTATCTCATTCCCAATCCTTTTTCCTTCACTACTCCAAACTTTAAAAAAAAAAAAAATGTTTTTAAAAAAAAATTTTTTTTTTTTTTAACGTTTATTTATTTTTGAGACAGAGAGAGACAGAGCATGAATGAGGAGGGTCACAGAGAGAAGGAGACACAATCTGAAACAGGCTCCAGGCTCTGAGCTGTCAGCACAGAGCCCGAAGTGGGGCTCGAACCCACGGACCGTGAGATCGTGACCTGAGCCGAAGTCGGACGCTTAACTGACTGAGCCACCCAGGCGCCCCAAAAAATGTTTTTTTTTAAGTTTATTTATTTTGATGGTTGGGGAGAGACAGAGAAAGAGGGCGAGAGAATCCCAAGCAGGTCCCACGCTGTCAGTGGGGAGCCTGATGCAGGGCTCCAACCCACAAACCGTGAGATCATGACCTGAGACGAAACCAAGAGTCAGATGCGTAAGTGACTGAGCCACCCAGGCACCCCTCTGCTCCAAACTTTTAAATTGTAGAAACCTTTCCTTCCATTTCTCTAACCTTTAAGCTGCAATGGAAAATATGCATTCTTCATTCATTCATTCATTCATTCATTCCAGTCTCTGTCTGAACTGGTCTGGGAAGGCTCCCTGGTTTTAAGTCCCAATTCAAGGTCCATTTCCAACATCTGCCCATGTAGACACTCACATTCGGGGACCCCTTTCTGAGGAGAATTCACAGTGGAACACGATGATTATTCTTTTCTGGGTGTCCAGAGGCATGACAGGCTTCTTCAGAAAGAAGTCATATAGTTCTTCCTGACTGTACAAATTTAAGGCTCCCTGTAGAAGAATTTTGGTAAGTACTGTATTTCCTTAAGCACCTCTGGACAGTTACAACACTTAGAAATAACTGGGATACCATCTTGGGATATCTGGGCAAAGAAGTCTAGACTATAAGCACTTTTGGGGCATAGATCTAATTATATCTCTGGGTCTATCCCCAAGGTCTGGCATAGAGCTTGGTATGTAGTAGGTATTCAATAAATGTTTGTAGAACTGACCCTCCAACCCCTAACATGTAGGAATCGTTATGAGGAATGTCTGTGAGTATCTGCAAAGTGCTTCTCAATTCTTGCATTAATATTTTAATTTGAAGTAGGAGCCCTTGGCTCCAACAAAATAGGGGGAGATCGGTCTAGGAGGAAAAGGGAAAGTAAATTGCTCGACGTACACAGAATTAGAATAGAAATGAGGACTTGCAGCCTTATCCAAATGTATAACCTCTGCCCTGGTTCTGGAGTTCATAGGGCTTTTATCCATAGACTCTGCTCAATAAAGAGGTACCTCCAGCCCCTCCCAACTAATGTCCCCTATGTAACCTCACCTGGATGTGTCCTCCCTGGTACTCATATGGATAGCGGCAATCGATGATATAAAACTTCTCAATCAGACTCTGGAACTTCCCTGACAGTAAGGCAGCCACCTGCACAGAAACAATGATTAAACACTCTGCTCCCAGTCACTCCAAGGGAGAGAACAGCCCTTCACACAGTTCGTCATTTGTACTCCCATTAGTCACCTAGGATTCTACTGTATGCCCGTCCTCCAAAGGCCCCCTATATTTTGAAATGGAGCAATGGTTGCATCCCTACCCTCCATTCAAGAGGATAAAATAGGAAATGGTCTTTTTGGAACACCGAAGTAGCTAGTATTGCCAAGACACCAGAGAAAATCGTATTCAAGCCACTCATTTGGAGGCAGGCATGGCTGCACTGAGCCTCTCAGAAGACACCCAAGGACTTCTGCAGTGGTACAGGTAGCAGGTAGCAATTCCGACTTTGCAGGAAGAAATGGGAAATGGTTCCCCATGCTCCATCATAAAGGAAGAAAGCAAATCTTTCAGGAAAGGATAAGGAAGGAAAAGGTCGACATCCTTAAGCTACTTGTAAGAGTGTAAATTGGTTCAACCTTTCTGGAGTGAATTTTGTAAATGTAAGTGTAATTACACTTTGACTCAGTAATTTCTATTCCAACATCTTTAGTGAACAGAAAAGTACACAAAGATGTGGGACAACAATATTCATCCCTGCTTTCATTATTTTAGGTTATCAAAATATTACAAATAACTTAAGTATTCAATAATGGGGTTTGGTTAAATTATACATGCCAATATAACAGAATATTATATAGTCATTGAAAGGATAATATAGATTTTTTTTATTGATGTAGAAACATATTTACAATGTCTTGCTAAGCTAACTTCAACATGTATAGAAGCTAACATGTTCATTATGATTCTATTTTTATCAAATATGTTCCAGAATAAAATGTGGAAGGCCATAAGGAAAATATTACTAGTGGTTATCTCCAGTGATGAGATTATGGGTAGGGTGACCAAATAACTATTGCACAAACTAGGACACTTTTAAGAGTGAAAGAGAACACTATAAATAATTACCCCACGCTGAAAGGTGTCAATGGGATTGTAACCTCTAAACCAGGATATAAATTTGCCTCAACTGAGTGATTTTGACTTTCTTCCTGCCCTCCCTTCCTTTATTGTTTTCTCTCTTTCATAACAATTTTATATCACTGGCTTAATTAAAAATAAAGGCAACAGAATGGGATAAACGGGACTCCTTTAACACAGCTTCAGTTGAATGAGGTGCCTATGTGAGTGAACACAATGAAAGAAATATAATGGAAGTGGGATTTTAGGGACAGAACAGACCAGATGGTAGCTTATGTAACCAGTTACCATCTCCAGAAATCTGCTTACTGTTTCTGGGTTGATGTACTTCAGATCTTGGTGTCTCCCTGACACGGTTGGCAGCACACACACCTAGAAATACCCAAGAGCTGAAATAACAACAAATTTTCTATACCCCAATTTGAGATTAAAGACCACAAATTGTCCTCCTTTCCAACTGACCTTAAAACCCCAGATGCCTTCAAAACAATCAAGAGTCTCTATAACTTGCATATGTAGCAATCCATTTCTAAGAAGTGATTCTAAGGAACTAATCAAGGATGTGCACAAAATTTTAGATTTAGCTATAAATATGTCCACCTTGGTATAGTTCAAAAGGAAAACTTGTAAAAGTAAATATGCTACAAGAACAGCTTTATCAAGAAATTATGGGCAGGAATGCCTGGCTGGCTCAGTTGGTAAAGCACGTGACTCTTGATCTCAGAGTTGTGAGTTCAAGCCCCACAGTGGGTGTGGAGATTACTTACAAATAAAAAAGTAAAAAAATAAAAATCTTTTAAATAATTATGGGAAGCCAAAAAGAAAAAGAAAGAAAGAAAGAGAAAGAAAGAAAGAAAGAAAGAAAGAAAGAAAAAAGAAATACTGTACTATTAAAAATTATGAAATGATGTTGGGGTGCCTGAATGTCAGTTAAGCATCTGACTCTTGATTTTGGCTCAGGTCATAATCTCCTGGTTCATGGGTTTAAGCCCCATGTTGGGCTCTGCGCTGACAGTGCAGAGCCTGCTCGGGATTCTCTCTTTCCCTCTCTTTCTGCCCCTTCCCCGCTCTCACCCTCTCTCTCGAAAGAAAGAAAGAAAGAAAAAAGAAAGAAAGAAAGAAAGTTTTTAAAATTATGAAATGATGAAGCAGAACTGTTTATTGACATGAAAAGATGTTCTTGATACATTAAATGAGGAAGAAAAAAAAACCCAGTAGATCACAAAACAGTATAAATCATTTTTTGTGAAAAAACAAAAAAACCCAAAAATATGTATTTTGTGTATGTAAAATATGCATGTGTGTTTGTGAAAATACATAGAAAAAAGTCTGGAGGAATATATACCAAGATGTTCATAAGATTTGAGGTATATTGCATTTTCTACTTTTCCTGTAATGACCAAGTATTATTTATATAATTTTAAAAGATTTTTTTTAATGTTTTATTTTATTTTTGTGAGAGAGACACACAGAGTGTGAGAGGGTCACACAGAGTGTGAGAAGGTCACACAGAGTGTGAGAGCGTCAGAGGGAGAAGGAGACACAGAATCCGAAGCAGGCTCCAGGCTCTAAGCTGTCAGCACAGTGTGTGATGCGGGGCTCGAACTCAAAAACGGTGAGATCAGACCTGAGCCAAAGTCAGACGCTCAACTGACTGAGCCACTCAGGCACCCTAAAAGATATTTTTAAAAAGAAAAAAGTAAAAAACCTCACACTTCCCCACTGCTTAGGATTTTCCCAGAATTAATAAAAAGTACTTTTTCACTGGAAAGGCTTGGGGTCTAGATCTACCGTGATAGCACCTTCAGTTTATCAAATAGTAGTTGGTGAGGATACATGATTATACCTAGTGTCCTCTGCAAGCAACAACAACAAAAAAAAGAAGACACAAATCCAAAATGACTAAATGAAATATAGGATGAGCATAATCAAACTCACCTTGGAGAAATCACCAATCAGAGACCCCTGGTTAGACTCTTCCTCCAGCATCTGAGTGATATTAATGTCACAGAGAGAGACTGCTTTCTTTAGACCTAAGCCCTGAAGATGACAAGATTTCCCCCACCCCAATTCCTCATGTTAAAAGTTTAAAAACCAGGGGAGAGAAGGAGTGGAGACTTATTAAAAATATGCACACCTTTTGATCTAATAATTGTTTGTTTTCCTAGGGAAATAAAAATACGCACAAAGATTTGTCTGTAAAAATGGATATCCCAGCAAGGTTATAATAGAGAAAGATTATTAATAAATAACAGGGTCTTGTTTAAACAAATCATATTCTACACATTATATATTACTATTATGCAATAACAAGTATGTTGTAGGGGCACCTGGGTGGCTCAGGGAGTTAAGTGTCTGACTTTGGCTAGGGTCACGATCTCATGGTTTGTGGGTTCAGGCCCCAAACATTGGGCTCTGTGCTGACGGCTCAGAGACTGAAGCCTGCTTTGGATTCCATTTCTTTCTCTCTCTCTCTCTGCTCCTCTCCTGCTCATGCTCTGTCTCTCTCTTTCTCAAAAATAAATAAACATTAAAAAAAAGTATGTTGTAGATTAATTTCATTGACATGAAAATAAGTTCATGATATCCTTAAAAAAATGAGAAAACATGTACTTTTGTAATACCACTTTATAAAAGAAAACAAAAAACTGCATCAAAAAAAGAATCTGGAAGAACATACACCAGCTAACAATAATTATCTCTGGCCTATGGGATTATGGACATTTCACAACAGCTTCTTTTTTTCTTTTTTTTTTAATGTTTTTTCATTTTTGAGAGACAGCGACGGAGTACGAGTCAAGGAGGGACAGAGAGAGAGAAAGGGAGACAGAAAATCTGAAGCAGGCTCCAGGCTCTGAGCTGTCAGCGCAGAGCCTGACGCAGGGCTTGAACTCAGGAACCGCAAGATCGTGACCCAAGATGAAGTTGGATGCTCAACTGACTGAGACACCCAGGCGCCCCTCACAACAGCTTGTTTATGTGAAACTTATGTACTATAAAACAGCCAAATGTATTTAGATTTTTTTATAAAGGAGAGGTAGGAAATGAGGGCTAAGCTTTTCAAAAGTTGCATGCCACCAAACAGTGTGTTCCATGATGCTATTTCTGTCAGAATGCAGTTAAAACAGCAGTAAATATCCTTACCATTCAAGGTTCCCTTGTATCCTCTCAGATCTTAAAAGGGAAAGTTGGGAAGACAGTATGCCAACATCATTTCCAAAAGTATAATATAAAAAATATTTACTGTTAAATATTTTATACATGGATGCAGATGTAGAAAAGACAGAACAAAGAGATAAAAAGCAAAAGTAATTAAAAAGAAGATATACTAAAGCAATCCTCATAACAAAAAAGCAGAAAAGACAAGAAAGAGCATTAAACAGATTCTCATCTTGAAAAGTTCTTACCTTTCTGAATTCTTTGTTGTGAGAACAATACTCCTGTTTTACTTTATCTGCTATGGGATTGTCCTTGAATTTTACCACCTGATTCAGTCTTGGCCTGTTCAGAGTCTCTGGCAGTGAAGGCGAGCGATACAAGGAGCTTCTATTCCGAGATGCCTGTATGGGAATATCACCCCCCGTCCCCCGCCATGTTCTTACTCCTCTAAGTGTGTCTGCAGGCCAGCAGCATGAATATTCCGGGGAGCTTGTTAGAAATGAAGAATCCTAGATATTGGACCCCAGACTGAATTAAAATCTGCACTTTAGCAAGTTGCCCAGGTGATTTCTAGCAACCCTAAAGTTTGATAGGCAAAACCTTAGGTAAGCAACCACTCTTCCCCTCCTATTAACATCTTTCTCCTCAGACTGCATGATGTTTCATCTCCCCCAGATATATTAACTCTAAGCCAAACCAAATTCACCACGTGACCATCTTATACACACCAATTCTTGTAAGAGAAAGCAAGTACAAACTCAATTCCTCCAGTCAAGGGAAAAAACAAACAAATGAACCTAATCCCACAATTTCTCTATAGGATCTTAAGACTCTGACAATCAACATTTAAGGACCCAAACAAAATAGAGGATGACAAACCAAAAAGGTCAGTCTGGGTAAAAAAAAATACTAGGCAGCAAGAGTATGTGTCACTTTTTTGGGTAGTAGTTTCTTAGAGGGACAGAGAAAAAATACCACTCAGCTTTCTTATAAAGGAGGTTGTTAGTGGGAAAGAAAAATAGCAAAATAAGCATCCTGCAAGGGAAACAGGAACACTAGAATCTAATATCAAGATTACTATTATAGGATTGATATTATGAAGACTATCAGGGGAAAAATGGATTAAATACGATGAAGAACTAGCCTTGGAGTTACTGGCCCAGACTAAAGTGTAACAGGATGGACTACTGTCTCCTTGAAAGCCATGATTTGGGTATTATAACTACAGGCAGAGGGATATATTAAATGACCTCTGATAACAACTTTCAACTTATCTAAGATTCTTTAAAAGAAATGTTTTTAAATAATCTCGACACCCAACATGAGGCTCGAACTCACAACACAGAGATCAAGAGTCCCATGTTCTAGTGACTGAGTCAGCCAGGTACCCCTCAACTAATCCAAGATTCTTATCTTCTGTTCCCATATACCTTCTATCTCTTGCCTAGATAAAAGCCAAAAGTTTCTACTTTATACTCTCACCTCACTAACTGCTATGGATTGATTGAGAAGTGAGCTAGATAATAAGAGAGCTATAACTAGAAGACAAGTTGATGGTCAATGGTTTCTGGGAGAATAAAAAAAGAACATCAAAATTTTACTTTATAGTAACTATATCTATTACAGTGTTTGTCACATCGATGGTCCCATCTAAGGAAAACTCCACTGTTCATGGTACCAGCTGAAGGTACAGTTCACATTTTATATACCAATATTTTACACAGACCTTTTCCCTTGGATCCATGCCAGTCAACTCCCTACCTCCCCACAACCCTGTCCAGAGCCACTGACAGGCCCATATTGCTGGTTCAACACACCCATTTAGTAGCCTAGAATATGTAAAAATAATCTGGGCCAATTAGGTTCTCTCTCCTGGGAGTCTAACTTAGAAAATGGCAAAATAATTAGGCAGCAACAGAAGCCAAAGCTTAAAAGGAAGAAGTCAAGAGATACAGTCAAGGCCATGAGGCCAATGATGAATGCATGGATGAACCGAAGGTATAGTGGCAGAGAGATGTAGTAAAGGAATGAGGAACAGGCTACCCAGACTTCTTGACCCACTATTCTTCATATAATTTCAATTTTGCCCTGAGAAGAAGGCAGGAGAAAGCCAGATAGGAATTTCAAATTTGATGGCCTTAGTGCAGTCTTTGTTTCTTTTAACCATAAGAACCTTCCTAGAACATACCAAATTATTAGGCTAACGGCTCATTTTAAAGAGTTTGGAATTAATGAGCTACTAAGGGAAATGTATCCATTTTTTAATATTATATCTAAGAAACCTTTACCTAACCCATGGTCACAGAAATTTTCTCCCATGTTTTTTTCTTCAGATGTTTTATAGTTTCAGATTTTACATTTAGGTCTATGATTTGTTTTGTGCTAATTTCTATATACGGCATGAGGTATGGATTGAGGTTTTTGTTTTTCATATAGATTTTCAATTGCTCCAGCACAATTTGTTGAAAAGACCATGTTTTATCCATTTAATTCCTTTTGTATCTTGGTCTAATTATCAACTGGCCATATATGCATGGGTCTATTTCTTGAATCTCTATTCTCTTGCATTGATGCTTTAGGTTTCTAGTAGGTATTATGGTGATAATGAAGGTGATAAACATCTTTTTGTGTTTTGTATAATCCAAAGGCAAGAACCCAGAAATAAATGACAGCAGAAAACTACTTTAACAAACAGAAATAGCCACTACTTTTCTAACAGATTCTTTTCAACACATTTATATTAAAACAAAAGGCAATTTACTGCAAAGAGCATACCTGCTTGGTCATGAAGACATGATGATACTTTAGCTTTGTCTTGCTAGTCAAAATTTCCCAGTTCTCAGAAGCAGCAGTGGGGAGAACCAAGGACCAGCTGGCTTAGATGGCACTCAATATCTGCCAACTAGTGATTTTCCTTCTTTAAGGAATCAATAAATACTTTCAATATTTGGGAGTTTTAAGCATTGAAAAGGCCAGGAAGAAGAAAAGGAAACTTGCTAAGCTCGAGTCTACCTGCAGATTTTATAAAAAGATCTAATTGAATAATTATTATTTTGTAAACTGAGAAGGCATCACCATTTCCTCATGGCCTGCAAACTCTTCTATACAAATAGACTTGGCTTCTGGTCTTGTCAAAGTTATCAGCAATCTTCATATCACTGTATCTTTAGACATATATCTTTCTGAACTTCATAGTAGCTTCCATGGAGTTGGCTACTGCCTTCTTCCTTGGCTTCAAGACACCTTCTAGTTTAGATTAGGGCTGGTACAGGCAATCCCTAAACTATAGAACCATGATGCTTCTACCTCTCTGTTGCTCCTTCTCAGTCCTCTTTGTTGGGCCTCTTCACTACCAAACCTCTAACAGATGTTGGACGAGGGTTAGGTCCTGGCCCTTTTATATCTCCTCACTTTGGCCTTATGTGATTTTTTTTTTTTCTATCTGTGAATTCAAATTTTCTGTTTATACTGATGACTCTCAAATATCTATTTCAAATCAAGACTTCTGCTCTTACTTCCAGATTTCCATATCCACATACTGCCTTGGCAGTTTCTGAGTACCTACTACGTGTCATAGCAGTGAATAAGGGAGTGGAAGAGACAAAGAAATATGTGCTTTTAAATTCTATAAGTAAAAAATAAGAAGAATAAAAAGATAGGGAATATATTTGGGTTGGAAAGCTTGTCAGGAAAGGCTTTTCTGATGGTTAACACATGTAGGGAAATGAGACTGAATTGAGGAAAAAAAATCCTCTGTTACCTATGGGAAGAATGTTCCAGGCTGAAACAACAATGCAAAGGCCCTGTAAGAATAGCAAGGCCAGTAATGCCCACATTTAGTATGGTACCATTTTTAGAAAGTTCAAAAACTAATTGAAGCAATACTATGAACCAACTAAACCTAACAGACATTACAGAACACTGTACCCAACAACTAAACATGCATTCTTCTCAAATACACATGAAATATTCTCCAGGACAGATCATGCACTAGGTCATAAGACAAGACTCAATAAATATTAAAAGACTGAAATTATACAAAGTATGTTTTCTGACCACAATGGATTAATCAGAAATGAGTAACAGAAAAAAAATCTGGGAAATTCACAAATTAGGTGGAAATTAAACAACACACTCCAAAATAAACATTGGGTCAAAGAAGATCTCAAGAGAAATTAGAAAATACTTTTGGATGAATAAAAATGAAGACACAACATACCAAAATTTAGTTAAGGATACAGCTAAAGTAGTGCTTAGGTGAAACTTTACAGTTATAAAGGCCTGTAACAGAAAAAAAGGAATGATCTCAAGACAATGACCTAACCTTCCATCAAAAAGGAAACTAAATCCAAACCAAGCAGAAGCAAGGAAATAAAGATTAGAACAAAAACTTAATGAAGTAAAGAACAGAAAAAACAACAGAAACGAAAGTTGATTTTTTGAAAAGATCAACAAAATTGATAAACTTTTACCTAGATTGACCAAGAAAAAAAAAGAGAAAAGACTCAAATTACTAAAATTAGGAATGAAAGAATGGACAGTACTAGCAATTATAGTAAAAAAGATTATACGGGGATACTATGAACAACTACATACCAATGAATGAGAAAACTTAGATTAAATGGGCAAATTCCTAAAAAGACAAAAACTACTGAAACTAACTCAAGAAGGAATAGAAAATCTGACTAGACCTACAAAAAGTAAAAATTGAATTAGTAATTTTAAAACTTCCCACAAAGAAAAGCCCAGGTCCCGATGGCTTCACTGGTGAATTTGGCCTAACATTAAAAAAACAAAAAACAAAAAACTCCAATTCTACACACACTCTTCCAGAAAACTGAAAAAGAGTGAATTCTTTCCAAATGATGACATTACACTGATACCAATATTACAGACATTACAGGGAAAACAAAACAGTAAAGATCAGAATCTGTCATGAATTCTTTCCAAATGATGACATTACACTGATACCAATATTACAGACATTACAGGGAAAACAAAACAGTAAAGATCAGAATCTGTCATGAGCATGGACTCAAAAATTCTCAGTAAAATTTCAGTAAATCAAATCCAACAACATGTAAAAAGGATAATACATCATGACTAAGTAAGGATATCACCTGCATGAGAGGTTGTTTAACATTCTAAGATCAATGTAATTAACCATATTAATAAGTTAAAAAAAACTCCTAAGATCATCTCAATAGATGCAGAAAAAACATTTGACAGAATATTTTCTCTTCCTGCTAAAATCTCTCAGCAAACTAAGAATAGAAAGGAACTTCCTCAGCCTAATAAAGGGCATCTTAAGAAACCCATAACTAACAATACTCAACAGAGAAAAACTGGATGCTTTTCCCGTAAGACCAGGTACAAGGCAAAGTGTTCTCAACAATTTCTAAGATTACAAAGGAATCCTGATACCAAAAAAATTGTGAAGTCTTCATCTAGGAGCAAGGGGCAAATGATAATACAGGAAGGAAAAAGAGAGAGCAGATTACTGCAGAAACAGTCAAGAGGAGATGCTTCCATGTGACTCAGGTTTTTGCAAAATCTTTACAATGGCCTAGAAGGCCCTATGTGACCTGTCCTTCTTACTACCTACACTCTGTCCCACTGCGCACCTGCGAACTTTGCTCCAGCCATACTGGCTTCTTGGTGTTCCACAGAGATGCCAAGCACATTCCCACTTCAAAAGCATTGCACTTGCTTTTCCTTCTGCCTAGAAAAACTCATCCCTCCTGATACCTGTTTGTTTGGTACCCTCACCTGCTTCAGATGTCTGCTAAAACATCACTCTCAGAGAGGTCTTTTCTAATCTATGAAACCTATCAAAAATATCAACTCCCACTCTACTCTAGCCCAATCCAGGTACTCCCTATTCTCTTTACCCTGCATTTTTACCACAGTCTTTAACCATCTGTCATATTATAAATGTATTTATTTATTTATCTGTTTCCTCCTGACTAGAATGTAAACTCCATGAGAGCACAGACTTTGCTGAGTTGTGTTCACTATTGTATCCCCAGTGTTACCAAATGAGTGAATTAATCAATCAACAGGTGCAAGTGCAGAGGGGGAGGTAGCTTCAGATAGGGGAAGGGACACTTCATGCAGGATGACAAGAGGGATGGTAAATTATATGGGTATGATTGCTTCTGTTTTCCCTTTGAAACGGAAACACTTCAAACTTGTTTTTTTAATGTTTATTTTTGAGAGAGAATGTGTGAGACAGCACACGGGTGTCATGGGGGGGCATGCAAAGGGAGAGAAGGGGAGAGAGGATCTGAAGTGGGCTCTGTGCTGACAGTAAAGACCCCAACACAGGGCTCGAAATCACCAACCGTGAGATCATGACCTGAGCCAAAGTCAGATGCTTAAGTGACTGAGCCTCCCAGGAGCCCCCAAAACACTTCAAATTTAACATGTCTAAATCATCCTTGATCCTTTCCTTCCTTCACAGCCTATATGCAACCCACCAAGTCCTGTCTACTCTGTATCCAAAATAGCTTTTGAATTTATCCATTTGTCTCTGTAGCCACCACCGTAGTCCAGGCTACTACCAACTTTCCCTGAAGCTACTGAAATAGCTTCCTGTCCTACTTGTACCTGCTTTCATTTCTTTTCCCACCTCCTTCCAACTCTTAATCCTCTCTAATCCATTATTCATCAAGCAACAGGGCAGTCTTCATAAAATAAACCACATCATATTATTCCTCTGCTTAATATCCCCCAATAGCTTGCCAATGCACTAAGAATAAAATCCACACACTTACCATAGCCCTAAGGCCCTGTATTGTCTGTCTCTTGCTTACCTGCTATCCCACTTCAGGCAAATGTCACCCTCTTTCACACTGGCTTCTCAATTCCTTGCACACACCAACATCTATTCAACCTTGGGAACTTTGCACCTACAATATGCTCCTCATGGAATGCTCCTGTCTCTAGTCAGGTCATGTATGGTTCCTGCACAACTAGAGTGACCAACTCATTCAAATCTGTCTATGATTTTCCCACTTCTGGCACTGAAAGGCCCAGGTTGTAGGAGCCTCCTCAATGGCAGGCAAACTGGGACAGTTTATCAATATGTTCTCGACTAAATATCTCCTACTCAAGGAGGCCTTTCCTATTTATTCCCATTAAAAGGTTCCCTTCAATTAGTGTTTATTTCAGTCCCCATTTCGTTACCTTCTTTACACTTGAACAATTGCAATAATTAAATCATTTTGTCTGTTATGGCAGTCATTTGCAATTTGGCTAAAATTGGAGGTTTGGTAAAATCTCAAATTAGATGGGAGGCAGTCCTGCATCCTGATAAGAAGGCTGAAGGGGGACAGGTATTCCTTTTTCCATTCTTTTATAGTCAACCGGATATTCCTGACTGCATTTTGAAACTTAAGGAATAACACAAAAAAAGCAAAGGGTTGGTTGAGACTTTTTCTTATGGTTGCAGCATCACAGTTGAGAATATAGTGGGTGGCAGCAAATGTCCCTGAGCAAGAGTCTAGCATCAGGTGGGATTACATCATGGGGCAGGGGGTTCAGTAATGGTGACATTAAGTGTCCAGGCAGCTGGTGGTAATGTCCTGAGAACAATGACCCCATAGCAGCACTGTGGCCAGGCCTTACCTTGTTTTCCAGCCTTCCTAGCAATTCTGAGCTCCTCAATACCCTCCAGAAAAATCCCTTTTCTGCCTATGGTAAGTAGTAATCAGTTTCTTTTAATTGCAACCAAGAATTCTAACTAGAACATGTATTACCCTGACAAACGTGTGTTTGTTGTTGATATCCCTTTGACAAGAATACGAACTCCAAGAGACCATAAACCTAGTATGTATTGTTTATTATTGTATCACCAGTGACTAACATGGTATCTGACACTTAATAGGTACTCAATAAATATTTTTTAAATGAATGAATCAAAAATCACTGAGGTTACACAAATCTCCTTATTCTATCAGGTATCTATTTCCATTTAGCATCAAGAATGTAAACCCCAAACAAAAATCCCTATGCCTTTTCTATTCTAAAACCTACTGCTATGCATATTCTTATATAGTGTGCCCTCAACTGAAAATGATGTTATATGAGTCACAATACATTAAAATGAGCACTTAAAGGGAATTATTTTTTAAAGACAAAATAAATATCTCACAGCCATATGCTACTCTTCCATGTAAATAAACATACTCTCCAGAGTATTTCCTAGGGTCCGTCTATTTTAAATCCATTCTTCCATACTGTCTATATTATACAATTCACAATGATGTTTCAAAGGCAAGAAAAATTTCTGTTATGTTCATTGTACTTATTTCATAAAAGCAGATTAAACCCATTAGATAAATTTTCAACAAAATTGAAAACAAAAAATTTTCTCTTTAATCAACATTAAATATAATTCCCTAAGTTAATACTAGTTGAGATTTGACTATTTTAGCTACATTTTGCAAACATGAAGACTAACATATATTTCTAAGAGCACCACCAAATGTTCACTCTATATTGCTCTTTGTTTTTCTCCAGAAGGCCTAGGAACCTTTCCCCATGCTAACTATGCCTAAACTTGCTGTTTTTCCACAGATCTACCCTCCATTACCAGTTAGCCCTCAATAATGTTTGTTTCAGGAAGGTGAACATCAATTCTCTCAATACCCACCCTGTCTCTTTCAGATTATATCTTGGTTCTGCTGTTTTCCTACAAACCAATGACATTCGCTTGGAAGCTTTGTTAAGACTGCTGGGCCCCACCCTTACAGTTTTTTGATTCAAAGTTTCTGGGAAAGGGCCCCAAAATTTGCACTGCTAAGAAATTCCTACCTGACACTGATGCTACTGCTCCAGGGACCATATGTTTAGAAGATTCTAGATCTGCACTACCCATTATAGTAACACTAGCCACACATGGTTGTCTGCATTAATTAAAACTCAACAAAATTATGGGGCACCTGGGTGGCTTGGTCGGTTAAGTGTCTGACTTCAGCTCAGGTCATGATCTCACAGTTCGTGAGTTCGGGTCCCGCGTGGGGCTCTGTGATGACAGCTCGGAGCCTACAGCCTGCTTCGGATTCTGTGTCTCCCTCTCTCTCTGCCCCTAACCTACTCACATTCTGTCTCTGTCTCTCTCAAAAATAAACATTTAAAAAAAAATTTTTTTTAAACTCAACAAAATTAAAAATTCAGTGTCTCAGTTGCACTAGCCACATTTTAAGTGCTCAAAACGCACATAGGGCTACTGTATTGGACAGATATAAAGCATTTCCATCATCTCAGGAAGTTTTACAGAACAGCAGTGTTCTAGATAATTGATTCACCATCCTCCTGAACACTTCAATCCATTCAAACTGTGCCTATTCAACCTTACCAACCCTACTCAAAAAGCAAATGTCATTACTACATGTTCCTGGGACAACTTTCACCTTCCAGGTATCTTCATAAAAGACACCAAATACTGCTAGAAACACCAGCTCAGGAGTCAGGCAGATCTCACCTTAAATCCTGACACTGCCAATGGCTAATTTTGTGACCTTGGGTAAGAGCCTTTATCCCATGGCCAGATGTTCTCCTCCTAAGATAAGACTAAAGAAAGAACAAAAGGGAGAGAAGAAAGAAAATAAAGGGGCATCACACTCATATTTCAGGACTGACATGAAAATTAAATGCAATGACGGATATAAACTGTTCAGCACACAGTGCCCAGTACACTCTAAGTAGTCAATAAATGGGACCTACTATTATTACCTGGCTCTCATTTTTCTTTTCCAGTCTAGTCTCTGTTACACCAACAACACTAAAATCCCTATTTCTTCTCTCCTGAAACTCACAGTGTTCTGAAAACTGAAAACCCTTTGGACAGTGACTTCACAACTCCTCAATAGTTGCAGCAAGCTTCTCCTGCACTCCACATTAGCCTCTTGACAAAGAGGGACCAAAACAAAACAAAACAACAACAACAACAAAAAAGACAAAGCAAAAAGAAAAAGATCTGCAACTATCCTCTATTACTCTACTACCAAGAATTCAAACTTGGCATGCTCTCAAACTGACTAAACTTTCCCCTAGTTCTCAAAGCTTTCTAAACCAGGCACTTCTTGCTCCTCAGCAACTTTCAACCACATTACTGTTTTTACTTTACTGAGTCTACTCAGTGAGACATTTGGCTCCTTATCCAGGTTTTGATTCATCATCTTCTACTTCTCTGCTACCTTCACCATCACCTAGACTAACTCAACCCCTTTTTCATCTGCCATTAGCAACCTACAACCCTCTCTTAATCATCTCTGGAGTTCCAAAGTCCCCAGTCTTGCTTCTAGGCAACAGCACATTATGCCATGTAGGTCTATCATATAAAACAGCACAAATATCATTTTATTAGCCTTTTAATAATTCCCTTCTGTGGTTTCCGAAAGTTGATTATAACCTTCTCTAAATTCTTCATGACTGTCACGTAACACTCTCCACTGAGTCATGAGATTACTGCAACTTTCACTTCGCTAAGGACATCAAGGCTATTGAGCATCCCTTCTCCATCAATCTTTATAATTCCACATATTTTGGCCCTTACACTATAGTAATTAAGCACTCATACTACACTACAATAATTAAACATTAGTAATTGAGCAAGTATTGTTCTAACTGCTTTATGTACAATTAACTCATTTAATCATCACAACAACCCGAAGAAATAGTTACCCAAACTTTTTCTTTTTTATAGATTAAGAAACTAAAGCATAGGGAAATCATATAACTGTACCCGTATTGTTAAAGAATCAAGCTATGGAACCCAGAAAGTCTGGATCCAAAGTCTGTCACTTTCTAGACCAATATGTTCCACTAACTCCCACACTCTTGACTTTTCCCTATAATCCCAGATAATCTCAGATAATCTCAAAGTTGCTCTTCAATAGTGATCAGATAGGGTTAGCCTCAGCTATTACAGGTTGTTGTTTTTTTTTTAAGAACATATTCAGGTATAATTTGTGGAATAAAAAATATTTAAAATGATTTACTACAAAGCTACAGTAATCAAAACTATGGTACTGCTATAAAGATACACATATGGACCAATAGAATGGAATAGAGTCCAGAAATAAATCATCATGCATATGGTCGAATGATTTTTGACAAGGGAACCAAGACCATTCAACAAGGAAAAGACAGTCTTTTCAACAAATGGTGCTGGGATAACTGAATATTCACATGCAAAAGAATGAAATTGGACCCTTACCTATCACTACACACAAAAATTAAATCAAAATGGACCAAGACCCAAATTTAAGAGCTATGGAGCACCTGGGTGTCTTAGTTGGTTAAGCTTCCAACTCTTGATTTCTTTTTTTTTTTTAATTTTTTTTAACGTTTATTTATTTATTTATTTATTTATTTATTTTAATTTTTTTTAACGTTTATTTATTTTTGAGACAGAGAGAGGCAGAGCATGAACAGGGGAGGGGCAGAGAGAGAGGGAGACACAGAATCTGAAACAGGCTCCAGGCTCTGAGCAGTCAGCACAGAGCCCGACGCGGGGCTCGAACTCACAGACCGCGAGATCATGACCTGAGCCGAAGTCGGACGCTTAACCGACCGAGCCACCCAGGCGCCCCTAACGTTTATTTATTTTTGAGACAGGGAGAGACAGAGCATGAACAGGGGAGGGTCAGAGAGAGGGAGACACAGAATCGGAAGCAGGCTCCAGGCTCTGAGCTGTCAGCACAGAGTCGGACGTGGGGCTCGAACTCATGGACCGCGAGATCATGACCTGAGCCGAAGTCGGCCGCTTAACCGACTGAGCCACCCATGCGCCCCTCCAACTCTTGATTTCAGCTCAGGTCATGACCTCATGGTTCCTGGGTTTGAGCCCTACATCAGGCTCTGTGCTGACAGTACGGAAGCTGCTTAGGAGCAGAAAGCAATATACTGGCTCAGTATATGGCCAGTAAGCCACAGGCTTCAGGTATGCCTCCCATTGATATGAGGAGGATAAAAGACAAAAGGATATATTGTAAAATACCTGAAAAATCATGCTAGGTATGTTCCATCCATTACTATTATCCTGGAGCCATCATTTACACCAAGTTACATTGATGGTGAGGTACTCAAACTACTAACTGGAACCTTCTCACCCAGCAGTAATAAGAATCCCATAGTTACCTGATATCCTATCAGGTAGCCCTTAGAGTTTAGAGATCATGTCTTCTTGATTTCTGCAGACCTACTACTTAGTAAGTGGCTGAAACCCAGTATATACACAACATTGTTAATTCAAGAATGAAGGAATATGGAAAATGCAAAGATACTGGGGAGCATTTTACCTTGATCTCTTTTTGATCTTCCAGAGAAAACTCCATCAATTCATTTGAAATCTCCTCTGCCTGGTGTTCTTCTAGTTCTGAATTTTTATCCAATTTTCGAAGTGTAGTAATGGGACTGCCCAGATATTTCATTTCTCCTTCCACCAACTTTCCATTGTCCTGTCAATTATATTGACAATATTAAAAACTATTCAGAACCCTTACGTTATACTATATACAAAAATTAACTCAAAATGAAGCAAAGATTTGAAAGCTAGAATTATAAAACTCTTACAAGAAAACAGTGGGAAATGTTCATGACATTGGATTTGGCAATGATTTTGTGAATATGACAGAAGCATAGGCAATAAAAGAAAAAATGGACAAATTGGACTTAACAAAATTAAAAACTTTTGTGCATCAAAAATACCACCAAGAAAGTAAAAAGACAACCCATCAAATGGGAGAAAATATCGACAAATCATACATTTGATGAGGTATTAATATCCAGAATATATATATAAAAACTCATATAGCTCAACACCAAAAAACCAAATAGAATGAAAAAAGGTGTAGCTGCCATGGATAACAGTATGGCAGCTTCCCTCCAAATTGAATATAGAATTATCTTATAATCCACCAATTCCATTTCTGGGTATATACCCTCAAAAAATGACAGCAAGGATTTGAACAGGTATTTCTACATCAATGTTCATAGCAGCATTATTTGCAATAATCAAAGGTGAAAACAACCTGGGCACCTGGGTGGCTCAATTGGTTAAGTGTCCAACTCTTGATTTTGGCTCACATCATGATCTCATGGTTTATGACTTTGAGCCCAACATCAGACTCTGTGCTGGCATCACAGAACCTACTTGGGATTCTCTGTCTCCCTATCTCTCTGCCCCTCCCCTGCTCTCTCTCTGAAAACAAAGAAACAAGCAAACATTAAAAATAAATAAATAAAGCTTTAAAAAAAAGAAGAAGACTACCCAGTAATTTACCAGGCTCCAAGTCTTCCTCTTCTCCAAGAAATCAAATATCCGAAACACGGTCAACTTAATCTACTTAGGATGTGCTGTGTTAAAATGATTTTTCCCTAAGATTGAGATTAGACCCCAAATCCCTGGAATATCTTGAACCCACTGTCTATTAAAAGCAAGTGAATGCCTGGGTAACTTAAGACTCCAGTATCTAAATGGACAAAGGCACAATCATTTACTAGCAAAATGTGCATAGCTAATATTCACATGAAATCACTACTAATTGTTTTTAACATAAAACATTTATCAATCTAACTGGCAGTTAAAAAAATAAACATTTATCAAAAGAGCTATTGATTATTCATGAATTATGTAAATTCATAACTTTTTTTGAAAGGAATCTGGAAATATGTATCACAAATCTTAAAAATATATCGGGGCGCCTGGGTGGCGCAGTCGGTTAAGCGTCCGACTTCAGCCAGGTCACGATCTCGCGGTCCGTGAGTTCGAGCCCCGCGTCAGGCTCTGGGCTGATGGCTCGGAGCCTGGAGCCTGTTTCCGATTCTGTCTCCCTCTCTCTCTGCCCCTCTCCTGTTCATGCTCTGTCTCTCTCTGTCCCAAAAATAAATAAAAAACGTTGAAAAAAAATATATATATATATATCTTTTAGCCTAGTAGTTATAATTCTTGGTACTAATCCTAAAGAAAAAATTTTGAAATGTAGGCAAAGATTTATGCTCAAGACCTTACATTTGTAAAAGCAAAATTGGGACCACTAAGTGTCCAAAAATAGGGAACTATGTAAATTGTGGTCCATTTGTTAGGGTAAAAGCATCCAACAAAGAATAATGTTTACTAGAAGTTTCAATATTAACTTAAAAAAAGCAGGATATAAAGTTATATATATGGGGCACCTGTGTGGCTCAGTTAAGCATCTGACTCTTGATTTCAGCTCAGGTAATAATCTCACAGTTCGTCAGATAGAGCCCCACATCATGTTCTGCACTGTCAGATAATCTTGGGGTTCTCTCTCTCCCTCTCTCTCTGCCCCTCCCCCAACTCTCTCAAAAATAAATAAACTTAAAAAAAAAGGAATCTCTTTAAAAAAATGTTATACATATGTAATTAATATGACTTCAACTCTAAAATTATATACATAGTTAAAAGACTATAAAAAAATGAGGTAAAATGTTAATAGTTTTTCTCTATGAGGTAACTATTTTCTTTTTTATATTCCCTATTATATATATATATATATACACACATATATATTTTTTTAAGTTTATTTATTTATTTTGAGAGAGAGAGAGAGAGAACACAAGCCAAAGAGGAACAGAGAGAGAAGGACAGAGAGAGGATCCCAAGCAAGCTTTGTACTGTTAGCAGAGTCTGGTGCAGATCTTGAACTCACAAACCGTGAGATCATGACCTGAGCTGAAATCAAGAGTTGGACGCATAACTGACTGAGCCACCCAGGAACCCCTATATTTCCTATATTTTTAAACCATTTTCACAATGGGCACATAGTACTTTTAAAATTAGGGTGGGAGGAATCACATATATAATAAAATAGAAAAAATTAAAAAAAACACCTTTTTTAACACTTATTTATTTTTGAGAAGGGAGGGGAAGGGCAGAGAGAGGAGACAGAGGATCCAAAGCAGGCTCTGCGGGGACAGCAGAGAGCCCAATAAGGGGCTTGAACTCACCAACCACAAGATCATGACTTAAGCTGAAGTCAGATGCTTAACTGACTGAGCCACCCAGGGGACTCCAAAATAGAACAACTTTAAAGGCCTAAGAATTTTTTTTAATGTTTTTTTGCTTTGTTTTGTTTTGTTTTCATATTTGAGAGAGAGAGAGACAAAGAGCGAGTAGGGGAGGGGCAGAAAGACAGGGACAGATTCCAAAGCAGGCTCCAGGCTCCGAGCTGTCAGCACAGAGCCAGACGCGGAGGTCCAACTCACAAACTGTGAAATCATGACGTGAGTGGAAGTCGGAAGCTTAACCACTTAACCGACTGAACCACCCAGGCGCCCCCTAAAGGCCTAAGAATTTTCTAACAAATAAAAACGTCAGAGGATGTCTCTTACTTTTCCCAGAGTTCCTTCTCCAACCACTTTTCTCACCTAAGCCAGCTTAGAAAAATTGAAAGGGTTGTAATGCAGATCTGCCATCCTATAATCCACAACACCTCAGCAGACCCTTGATGAAGATGTTCAGTGACTCACCAGTAGAGAAAGGGGAGACATGTAAAGCTCCCCTGGTGTCTTTTGAAACTTCAGGCTCCTGGATGCCCACCACTCGGAGGACTTCAAAGTGTTATTCTTCTGCATAAGAAAAATTACATTGGCTGGAGGAAGACAAGTGTCAGCAAGCCCTGCCAAAAACATTTCATCAGGTGAAGCCATGAATAACCCTCACAAAACACATTAAGTATAATCAAGGTTGATCCTATATCCTGACAATACAAATTATGGTTTGGATTTGATGTATGATATGTAGATTTGCTTTGGAGGATACTGATTTTATGGTCACAAGCCAAAGGAAGGGAGGAAAAGGGGAGCCTGGATAGGGAGGGGATGGTGAGATTTCCAAAAAGTGATTACAAGGACAGTGTCAAATCAAGAATAAGCTGATTAAAACAGCCAAAAGCATGGGTATAACTTAGTCAATGTGAGAAAAGAAGAACAGCAGCTACCTTTTATAGATACTGACCTGGGGGAAAGGATGACGGGCAGGGGAAAGAAAAAGATGGCTAGAAAACACAATTCAGGGCACCTGGGTGGCTCATATAGTTAAGGGTCCAACTCTTGATTGTGGCTGGGGTCATGATCTCCTTCCTGGTCATGGGATCGAGCCTTGTATCTGGCTTGGTGCAGAGGCTGGACTCTGCTTGGGATTCTCTCTCTCTCCCTCTCTGCTCCTCTCCTACTTGTACTCTTTCGCGCATGCGCTGTCTCTCAAAATAAATAAATACACATTAAAAAAAAAAACAAGAAAAGAGAATTCGTTGAAGGGATTAGTTAGAGAACGATCTTGGTGATTAGGTGGCTCTGTCGAGCCCAGTTTCAACTTAGAAATGACTGAAGGCCGGAGGATCAGACAAAAAGGCCCATGGCTTTCTCAGAACATGGGCTAAGAAGCTTGACTAAGGGAGAAATAAGAAGAAATTAAGTAAACCCATACATGAAGCCATGCACAGAGTATGTGAACAACTTATATACATTATCCGTTTAAAAAAATAGCCCTAAATTCCCAAACTACACTAATAGAGATTTTTGTCCTTAAACCAATCAACTGAACATGAGGAATAATGATGATCTGCTCTGGAAGACATGGAGCTAGGTGTCTGTTCTAGGGTCAAATCTTAAAGATAAAAAACAAACCATAAAGAATTTTTTTGCCTTATAGTGAAGCAGTTTGATTGTCTGCATACTGAGGGATAACAGTTCTGGGTCTCATAATGATACTGATGAGTTGCTCCCCTCACAGGGAGAAAAGTACTAATGTATCTGGGTTTCCATTTAACACTTACATTTTCTTTATTTGTGGGTGAGCTACATACTGCATCTTTCTTCCTGTTGCCACAGTCCAAAACATTTGGAGTGCTACAAAGCAGCTGTACCTACAAGAGAACATTTTCTGAGAACGTCCAGCATCCTTAAGCCACAGGTGAGGTGGAAAGCCTCTGCCTACCACCTGAGAAACAAACCCAAACCCAAGAAATAGATGTTACTCACTGGGCTGCATTTTGTAAAGTGCTGGTGATGATTCCTGAAGATCAAAAAAAGTGCCAGTCAGTAAACCCCAAATACTGTTTAGTTATTCCTCAATGGCTTGTGGCATCCCAACTTTTCCTTTTTTCCACTCTAGGAGCCCTATATCTAGTTGATATGTCTCCATACAATATGTAAAGTGCTCTCTGTGGCAAATATGAAGATGTTAAGTGACATCCTGGGGATAAGGCCCTCATAACCATATATATAGATATCCATTAAAGATGATGAGCTTGTCCTACATCTTATGTAGACCAAATTTACTAATTTTCCAGCATTGACTATTGGGAGCTAATACTTATTTTTTATGAATTATTATCCCTACTCCCAAGATTTTATCCAGTTTGCATGAGTTAGGATTTTTAAAGCAAGTCAAATAAACTACAAGCAATCTAAAGTGAAATTTTCACATGTATTATTAAAAACAGTGGAAGGGCAGGGCGCCTGGGTGGCTCAGTCAATTAAGTATCTGACTTCGGCTCAGGTCATGATCTCTTGGTTCATGAGTTCAAGCCCCGCATCAGGCTCTGTGCTGACAGCTCAGAGCCTGGAACCTGCTTTGGATTCTGTGTCTCCCTCTCTCTCTCTGTCCCTCCCCTGCTCACACTCTGTCTTTCTCTGTCTTGCAAAAATAAATAAAATGTTAAAAATTAAAAAAAAAACCAAAAAAAAAAACAGTGGAAGGGCGGTTGGTGGGCTCAGTCAGTTAAACGGTTAAACAACTGATTCTTGATCTCAGCTCAGGTCATGATCCCTTGGTTGGTGGGATCGAACCCCGTGTCAGGCTCTGCCCTGGCAGTGTGGAGCCTGCTTGTGATGCTCTCTCTTCTCTTTCTGCTCCTCCCCACTCTCACTCTCTCCCTCAAAAATAAACATTAAAAAAACTGTTAAAAAAAATAAAGTCTTAATAAATTAATTAATTCAAAACTAATTAATTATTTAAATCAATAATTAAAACTAATAGGTTTAATTAATTAATTAAAAAACAGTCATGGAATGCTCTCACTAGTGTCCTAAAGTAGCTCCTAATTCACCTAAACATAGAAGGATAAAGTTCTAAAAAGATTAAAAGAGTCAAATGGAAACCTTACAATAAGTTTAAGAAGTTAATGGGTTGAATTGAAATAACTTCATTCCTGGAGCATTCCCTGATTGAATATTTTAAGATGTCCAACAAAGAGTCCCCATGAATAACAATACTAAACATTACAAAATAGTTCATACGTGCTAAATTCCATCCTTACAAGAGCAGTTATGAAAAGTACTAGTATTATGTCTATTGTTATTTATTACAAATGAAGAAACTGAGGTCCAGTGAAGTTAAGAAAATCTTCAGAATCACAGTTGGTGAAATAGTAAGCCACTGGAATCCAGATGCTCTAACACTGCACTATTCACATGCAGGAAACAGCCTAGGCCTAAACGCAATATACCCTTTCCTTCATTTTTAAAGATAATACGGGTCGTATGGAATGGTTAAAATGAACTATTTAGATCTGAGCAACTTAAAAAATCTTTCCAGTGAGGGACTGAGGCTTTCAAGCTAACTTATACCCAAACTAAAAGGTTCTACATACTGCAGAGATTGCACAGGATAAAATTCCTGTGCCAGAGCTGAAAAGTCTTCAGCATGGGGTTCATTTAGCAAAAGAACTTACATCCCAGCTAAATGTATGTCCTGAGGTCCTTTAGATTCCAAGTGACCTGCAATCAAATGTGAAGAGTTAATCTTGTCCACACATCCTGTCTTTCCTTCTCATTTTTTTCATTGCCAGTAAGCCACATTAATTTCAAAAGCTGATGTTTTGAATGCATGGGCTCCTGATAGGTACCAATTTTATGGTACAAGGTACAAGTTCATGAAAACTTAAGAATTTATATATGTTACTTAAGAATTTATGCAGGAAATACTGCAGGACAATAACGAACAGAGATTTTTTTTCATGGGTAGGAAATAATGCTGATCACTCAGGAAATAGACCATTTATTCTGAAAATAGAACAAATACTAAAATGGCCGACTAGTGGGGTGCCTTGGTGGCTCAGTCAGTTAAGTGTCCAACTCTTGACTTAGGCCCAGGTCATGATCTCATGGTTTTTTAGTTTGAGCCTGAGTCAGGCTCTGCGCTGACAGTGTGGAGCCTGCTTGGGATTCTCTGTCTCCTTATCCCTCTGCCCCTCTCCTGCTTGCTCTCTATCTGTCTCAAAATAAATAAAAATAAACTTAAAAAAAAAAAGACCGACTAGTGGGGCACCTGCATGGCTCAGTCAGTTAAGTGTTGGACTTTGACTCAGCTCATGATCTCACAGTTTGTGGGTTTGAGTCCCACATCAGGCTCTCTTCTGTCAGCACAGGGCTTTCTTTGGATCCTCTGTCTCGCTCTCTCTCTCTGCCCTTTCCCGGCTGGTGAGTGCTCATTCTCTCTCCCTCTCAAAAATAAACAAACATTAAAAAAAATTATTGACTAGTAAAACATACTCCTTTTGGGCTCAGGCCCTACAAAACCACAAGAATTAGTTAACAAAGTATTTCTTTATGTTTCTTTGCCTTTGCTGAGATTATACTAGAGCATAAAACTTCCCATTTTAACTACTACTTTCATTCCCACATCAATCAGTTAACAAAATATTCCTTCTTGTCTAAATTTTTCAAATGCAAAATGACTCCTATTTATGTTATTACATTTCTCTTCTTGGCTTATCATTCTCAAAAATCCCTTAGGTACCCACAGAATTTCAACTTCAAGGATCTTTACCTCCTTTAAAAAAAATTTTTTTTTAATGTTTATTTATATTTGAGAGAGAGAGAGAGAGAGAGAGAGAGAGAGGGTCAGAGTGTGAGCAAGAGAGGGGCAGACAGAGAGGGAGACACAGAATCTAAAGCAAGATCCAGGCTCTGAGCTGCCAGCACAGAGCCCGATGTGGGGTTTGAACTCAAGAACCATGAGATCATGACCTGAGCCGAAGTCGGATGGGCTTAACTGACTGAGTTACCCAGGCGCCCCTCTACCTAATTTTACCACCTTCCATCTTTATCTGACTACCCTGTTCTCTCCCTTAAAAGTTGTTCTTTTCCTTGAGGCCTTTACCTCCCTTCTCCTTACCTGTTTCATCAAGGTCTGCAGAAGTGGTAAGCTGACTGGCAGACATCTCCCCACCACTGCTAAGATTGGAAAGATCAAGGCAACATTTTGGGGTTCCTCTGTTGAGACATAATAGTACAGCAAGATTCCCTTTAAGTTGTAATAACCTTGAAAGGCAAAGATCACATTATCCTCTTCATCTGAAACACCCCTCAGGAACCTTTTCTCTACTCCAATAATTTGCATCTCATTTCCTCCTCACCAACATATTGAGACAAGTAATTTTTTTTTAAATTGAGGACCAAACATTATTGGCTGAGGTGGGTCTTGACCCCACATCTTTTGCCCTATGCACTGTGGGTACATAGATTTGATTTCTCCCTGGAGTCTCTAGTACTTCTCAGGTCTATAACTCTCCAACTAGCCGAGGCATCAGAGCATGGTGTGACCAGAATTTAAAGTACAATAATAATAACACTAATATTAATACAAATAAAAATACCAACTCCTATAACACAATAGAATTTTCAAAGACTTTTCCCAGACATCACATCATTTAATTCTCACAAGATCCTAGTAAGATAGGAAGAGATTATTATTTCTATGTCACAGAAAAGAAGCCTGAGGGTCAAGAGTCACACTGTTACTGAAGGGCAGGGTTTAAAACTTAAACCCTGATCTTTGAGCCACAATAATTGTTTAAAAATGTTTTTTTAATATTTACTTATTTTTGAGAAAGAGAGAGAGGGGCAGAGAGAGAGGGAGACACAGAATGAGAAGCAGGCTCCAGGCTCTGAGCTGTCAGCACCCACAAACCTTGAGATCATGACCTGAGTCAAAGTCAGACACTTAACTGACTGAGCCACCCAAGTGCCTCCTCCCCACTTTTTTTTAAAATGTTTATTTATTTTTGAGAGAGAGAGAGAGAGAGTGTGGGGGAGGGATATGGACAGAGGGAGACACAGAATCTGAAGCAGGAGCCAAGATAATTTTTTAAAAACCCCAAGGCTGTGCCTGGGTGGCTCAGATGGTTAAGCCCCCAACTCTCACTTCATGATCTCACGGTTTGTGAGTTCCAGCCCTGCATGGGGCTCTGCACTGACATCACAGAGCCTGGTTGGGATTTTCTCTCTCTGCTCCTCCCCTGCTCATACTCTCTCTTTCTCTCTATCAAAATAAATAAATAAACTTTTACGATAAACAAACAAACAAACAAACAAATAAATAAATTGGGGCACCTGGGTGGCTCAGTCGGTTGAGCAACTAGCTTCAGGTCAGGTCATGATCTCAAAGCTCGTGAGTTCGAGCCCCACATCAGGCTTGCTACTATCAGCTTGTGCCGGCTTCAGATCTTCTGTCCCCCTCTCTCTCTGCCCTTCTCCCACTTGCTCACTCTCTCTCAAACATAAATAAACTTTTAAAAAAAAAATAAATAAAAATCCCAAGGCTATTTGGAAAAGCAAAGGAGATAAGGTGTAAAAGGTGGATTTACCCAGACAAAACACTTAGGTTTGCAGAATCGCCAAAGAGTTTGTTCACTGGAGTTCTAGGGAGATCTGGACAGGTGGTAAAGGAAGTGTCTCTCTCCAAGAGCAGGTTTAATATCTTCCTCTGACTGGACCTAAAACTGGGTCCTGAGCCAGCATGTACATCCTCTTCTGCAGATGAAATCAATTCTGCAGACATGGCCTCCTGAGAAAAAAAAAAAATAACACCTACCTAAGAGGTGAACATCATCTACATAGGTCCCTCACAGGCTGTCCAGTTTTCACAACCTCCTCCACCCTTCCCAGCAGCAGCCCAGTGGCTCAGTACTGGAGAAAGAACATCCCTAGGATCACAACTAGGCATGAAAGTTGAATCCCACTTGCCCCAAGCACCTTGACCTTTTTCTTGGAGCCGAACTTATCTAGAGGCAAACGCGGGACTTTTTTTTTTTTTTTTTTTTTTTTTAAGTAAGCTGTACACCTAAAGTGGGGCATGAACTCGCGAGAACAGTTCCACATTCCATTGACTAAGCCAGCCAGGCAACCCAAAACCAGGACTTCATTAAAAAAGGAATGAGGAGGGGCGCCTGGGTGGCTCAGTCGGTTAAGCGTCCGACTTCGGCTCAGGTCATGATCTCACGGTCTGTGAGTTCGAGCCCCGCGTCCGGCTCTGTGCTGACCCAGAGCCTGGAGCCTGTTTCAGATTCTGTGTCTCCCTCTCTCTCTGCCCCTCCCCTGTTCACACTCTGTCTCTCTCTGTCTCAAAAATAAATAAACGTTAAAAAAAAAAAAATTAAAAAAAAAAAAAAAAGGAATGAGGAGCGCCTGCATGCCTCAGTCCGTTAAGCTTGGGGCTCTTGATTTCAGCTCAGGCCATGATCTCATGATCTCACGGGGGTGAGATCGAGCCCCTCCAGGGCTCTGCCCTGGGCCTGGATCCTGCTTATGATTCTCCATCTCCCTCTGCCCTTCCCCCCCCCCCCCCCCCCCCCCCGCTCTCGAAGGAAAAAAGGGAGAAAGGGATGAAAGAGAGAGGCAGAGAGAGAGAGAGAGAGGAAAAAAGAAAGAAAGAAAAGAGAAGATAAAAGAAAAGAAAAGGCTTTCACTTATTCGGGGGCCACACAGCTAGTGACTACTGACAGGAAAGAATTCGGGTCTCCTAACTCGCGATAATGCTTATTAAATCCCCTGAAGTTCTGTTTGTAGAGCCCCCACTGGACCCTGGGGGACGCTGAGGTTTCCGTGATACCGGTGGAGAGGGTTCCCGGCTTACCTCAGATTGGAGCCAGAGATTCACCTTCAGGAAAAACAAAGGTGGGGAGTCAGTCACAAGCGAAGACTTGAGCAGAATTAAAGGAAATCTGACGAAAGGAGTCAATTAACCAGACTACGATTCCGCTTCTAGACTGGATAGGCCGAGAGGATCGAAGTTACAGCCACAGTGCAAGAATATCAACAGTCACAGGGCCTGGCTATTCAAACCTTCCGCCTCCCCAGTAAACCTATCCCATTCACCTCAAGACTGCGTCAGCCAATCTGCGCCCGCGCGCGCCCAGACTCTTTTGGCCAATCGTTTGGCTCTACATCACTAGGCGTGACCTTGCTTTGGAAGGAACACAATTTGCCCCGCCCCTCAGCCAGAGCAGGATGCCGATTGGTCAGGGTTCAGTAAACCGCTAGGTAAGCCCCGCCCCCCCCGGGTGCCTGGCACACCATTGGCTCTCCCTCTGGCCAATCTCCACACCCTTCCTGAGCACTCTATTCCCTTAGCCCCTCCAACCCCGGGAGATTTAAACTGGACTTCGGTAGCGAGTACTGCTCTTTAAGATAATACCTGGGGAGAGTTGTTTGGGTGACAGGGTGTTTTAAACTTTTCTTTCCCCTTGCTTCTTTCTTGTGTCGTTACTTGGGCCTTTTCATCTTCGTTTTTCTTGCCTTCCATTGGAGATGGAGCATTTGCCACCGGTATGGCAGATGTTGAGGCGAGACAGGTGTGTGTATTTATGCTGCATTTATGTATTGACCCCTTCCAATAGCTTTCATTGTTTCGAGTTCCTTTTAGAGCTCAGCATCTCTGAGACTCTAGGTTATGCAGGATAAAGGAAATTCCTTTTCAGGGAAAACAGGGGAATTAAATCATCTCTTGGTATAATCCTTATCACAGTCCAAAGGATCCCAAGCTTTGGCCGTTTATGGAAATTTGAACATTGATAGGTGATACTAAGAATTTATTCTTAATGTTGGGGATTTGAATAATCCTGCGGGAGTGGTGGTGGGTATAGATGGTGGGTGGTGGGTATAGACGAAACAAGATTTGCCATGAGTATTAAGCAATGGGTAACTGGGGGTACATTATATCACTACTGTCAAAGTTTAATCATCTGGGGATCTTGTTAAAATGCAGGTTCTGATTCAGTAGGTCTGGGTTGGGGTCCAAGATTCTGCATTTCTAACAAACTCCCAGCTGATGCTGATGCAGCTTGTCCTGAGACCATACTTTGAGTAGCAAAACATTATGGCATGCTCTTCTCTATTTTTGAAATTTTCTACACACAAAAAAAATGTTCAAAATAACTTGGAAGCTCTTTGAATGCAGGCTCTTTAAAATGATGAATCAATAAGTAGAGAGTGGGGCCTAGGAATTATCAAGGCGCTACTCATGCTGATGGTTTGCAAATCACATTCTGAGAAACAAATCAGCAATGCAACAGTTCAGCCACAAACACAACCTTTATCCGGTGTCCACATCTTGGTGGTGGTAGTTGCTAAGAAGTACAGCATAGTCAGCTGGGTTTTATCCTAATACCCTTTTCATATGGAGAATCTGCTTCCCCAGAAAGGAGGTATGTGAAGAGTCTTTGTTCTCTGGGATTGAGATGGTGAGTGTGGGAGTCAGCACAGAGCCCTGCCATGCTAGGTGAGTTTGAAAAACAGACTAGGGGTTAAGGGAGTGTGTGTGGGATGAGTTGGTTTTTAGTTTGAAAACCATAATCACACTTCATGGGACCATTGTATACTTCCCCTGCAGGTGGGAGGTAGAGACAGATGAAGTTGTTCTACAGCGGCGGCAAAAACAGATAGATTATGGCAAGCGCACACCTGGTTACCAGTGTTTCCTGCAGCAGGTCCCCAAGTGAGTGCAGTTGTGCGGGGTCACAACAAGCATGTCAGCTAAGTGGCTTTGGTTCAATGTAGGGTGATGGAAAGATATTAGAATATGAATGCTCTCACAAAGTCTCATCATTACTAAAACTAAGTCTCCTGAAATGTAGCCCCCTAAATAAATTTTCAAGACTTTTTTTTTTTTTCAAATGGAACAAATCCTACTTGGCCCATGAGACTTTCAAAAGTTCAATCCATGTTTGCTAATGAAGTTTTTCTTTCCAACCATTTTTACCTCATACCGCCAGCTGACTTCACTAATTACAACATACTTGCCTAATTACATGTAAGTTTCCATGCATACATGCAAACTAAATGTATAAAGAGGTAGTATGTATTTCAAAGGGATGTCAGATACTGTCTTTTATATCTGTCTTGACTTCTGAGGGAGTTGGAATATCTAAATTACCCTTGCCAGAAGAATATTAGGAATTTAGGAAGTTTGGTGCTTAATCCCAACTGAAGATTTATTTTTTCTATTGAATTGCGGGCATTGATCCTACCTGACTCTTAAGAAACCCCTAATGAGTCTCCTGATTCACTGTGATAAACTGACCTGTGCCCCTTCCCCCTGACCTGAGTCTGACACATATCTGTCATTGCCAGGGCAAAGCGACAGCCAGGACTTCACCCTCAAACACCAAATAAGAACAGGAGGTACAGCCGTCGCTCGTGGGATGCCCAAATCAGGCAGTGGAGAAGAGCTCTACATTCTTGGGACCCCCCCAGCCAGCCTCTGCAGGGCAGGGAGGCTGAGGGGTGAGTGCATTATTCTTGGTTTCTTGTTTGAGTGGTGGACTGAGCCCCACCTCTCCTTACTTTGCAGGGGTTTAGATTTTAATGGCTGAAAAGGGAGAGTCTGAATGAGGTGCATGTTCCTCTGACTCTGCTGCATTCCTAGGCAGGGGATGGAGCATCTCTTAGAGCCAATGGGTTCCACCCCTTTGGATGACCTTTTGGATGACTGGTTCCAGGCCCTGGAACCCTCACCGAATCTGGATGGAGACCAGAAGGGAGCCCAGGTAGTCTTCTATCCACCTATCTTCTACCTGTCTTCTAAATCCCACTGGTACACTGTTAGAGATGGAGTCTGGCCTATGAGGTGACAATTAGCATGGGGTTCAAGGTAGTAGTCCAAGAATGAAAGAAGGAAAATGGGGCAGCAAGAAAAAATAGGACATGAATAAAAAACTCTGAGAACTAAAGGTGGCAAAAGGAGATTTATTTTTTTTTTTAATTTTTTTTTTCAACGTTTTTTATTTATTTTTGGGACAGAGAGAGACAGAGCATGAACGGGGGAGGGGCAGAGAGAGAGAGGGAGACACAGGATCGGAAACAGGCTCCAGGCTCCGAGCCATCAGCCCAGAGCCTGACGCGGGGCTCGAACTCACGGACCGCGAGATCGTGACCTGGCTGAAGTCGGACGCTTAACCGACTGCGCCACCCAGGCGCCCCGGAAGGAGATTTAATTATAGTTAGTAATGGCAGGGAAGTTGGGCTGCACTGGGGGCTATCTTATACTTGATGAAAGGGGTATAATCTTCCTTGGAATTGAGGCCTGAAACCTGACATGGAGGATTTGGGTGTTTGTTTTTTTCAAGTGTCTCATTTTATAAATGTTTTGCATATGAGCCAATGCTAACTTCTTATTCTCAATCATTGAACTTTATTAAAGCATTGTTAATAATAAAAGGAGGATAATAAATAACAAAATTATAAAAGGATAATAAATAATAAAAAAAGGAGGATCATCAAGTGGTGAAGACCAAGGACTTTAAAGCATCAAGGACTGGTCTGTAATGTTACCTTTGCCTACCAGATGGGCAGTCACTTAATCTCTCCAATCATTTCATCTGTCAAATAGAGACATTTGCTCATTTCATGATTCTAAGCAAAAATGAGAATACTTTTTTAAAGTATGTAGCACGGTGTCTGGTACATAATAAGTGCTCCACAACAGTAATTACTGGAAACCATGTCTCCTATACTTCATGGCCTTGTTCCCTCTTTTGCCAAGGGGAAATGTGCAGGGCAAGGGAATATGCAGTGCATCTATCTTCCCTCCACCCCTATTTTCTTGATAAATCTCACTTTCTCTTCACTCTTCTTTTTCAGTTTGCAGACTTGGTGGCTCCTGCCTACTCCCTTCCCTGGCTCTGTGAGGAAGATCCCCACCACTGGTGCTACTTTGTAGCTGATCAGTTACATATCTGTCCTAGACTTGAGTGGGGCACCAAATATTTACAGAAAACAGACGTCTTTCAAGGGACTTGTTGCTAGGTTGTAATAGTGTAATAGTTGGAATAGTGAAGATTATTTGCATTACTGCTACTTCCCAATCGATTAAAAAAGAAATCTAAAACTGCTGTACAAAAAGATGGCAACACGAAGGCATTGTTTAAAGCCTCTTTTTCTTTTTGCCTTTCTTTCTAAACCTTTTTTGATAGCTGAGACTCAAATTTACATGAAAGTCAGGAAGCATTTAGCTGTTCCTCAGCCTCTTCCCTACTAACGTCTACATGCAGTCTTTTCGAAAAAAGACTTAAACTTTGGCTGAGGTGGGAGGTGGTGGTAGTGGTGGAGATTTAATAAAAAGGGTGGTATCCTGTTCCTAAAGAGGAAATATACGGACATGAACATCTTTTCTCCAGCTGCCTGTTTCCTCCCTCCCTGTCTTAAGTGGTCCAGCTGTAACCACCATACTCCTCCTTCCCTCCCCCCCAACCCACCCCCGCAAGCAACTGAACCGCCTATGATGTCATAATCACAACCCCATTACCTCATCCTGCTCGGGGGTGGGGGTGCGTAGAGGAAGGAAGAGTAGTGGACAGCCCTGGGCCCTCCGCAGCTTCACAAAGTGTTTTGGGTGAGGGCTAATTACAAAACCAATTTGGAACGGCCACGCAACCGTTGCAAGTCCTGGGTTTATAAGGTTCGAGGCGATCCGGCAGCTTGAAGAGGGGCTCCTGGGACTCGGAGCAGGCCCTAATCGACTCTTGGACTACATTTCCCAGAAGCCTTCACGCCGCGGACGGGTCCTCTGCTGGCGGAAGGGGGATTCCTTCTCCGAAGCAGCCCTAGAGGGCGGGACAGGAGAGCAGGTAAGAGGAACTTCGGCTAATTCTGTTACGCGGCTCAAATCGAGTAGAGGGCTGTACTTATGCCAGTGTTGGAATGGAGGGTGAGGGGGATGGCTTTGTTTACCTTCGTCCAACACGGCCTCCCCCGCGGGTTTCGAGATGTGCCGCCAACTGGGTCCGTCCACCTTCTGCGGTATTTTGGAGGGGGTGACTCGATGGTGAGGAAATCACCTTCATCCCTAAATCAAAGAACCTGTCTCATTCCCGACAGTACTTTCCAAAATAGACTTTGGGAGAGAAACGGCGCAAGGCTCGAGCCTCCGCGGGCGGTTCAGGAGGATTCCGCGAACCAGAGTGATCTCCCTACTCTCCTTAGGGGCCCTTTGGTTCGCGCCGGCGCCTTTTAAGGGCACCGTGGGGCGAACGGAGCGCTCAGAGCTGCTCCGGCCGCGGCCCTGGGAGCTGGAGGAGCCGCGGTAGGTGGCGAGGGCAGGTGGCGCTGGGCCCTCGGGGCGGGCACCTCGGCCGTCCCTCCCTCCCTCCTTCCCTCTTTCCCTTCCCCCAGCCCGGCCGCGAGCGCCGCACGGCCTCTCTGGACGCCTCCGCGGGGAGAGCACGGGACCCGGTGGGGGAGGGGTTGGCGGAGTGCTAAGTCCCAGACCCTCTTCATCCCTAGCGTCCTGAGTTCGCTTCCCGCGGCCAGGTGATGGAAGCTGATATGGGAGGAGGCGAACGACAGCCCCCCTGAGCGAGCCCTTGTGCCCCCCTAGGGGCCAGCGGACGCCCCATGCCCCACCCCGCAGGGACAGGCAGGGCAACCGAGGGAGAGGTTGAAGACTGGAGGGGGGCCTAGCCTTTTGCTTCTTCATCGGGGTGGGGGGAGGGGTGCTCCCCACTTGTCACCCCTATCCCCGCCAGAGCCATATGGAAGAAGGAACAGTCAGATCCTCACTTAAATGTTCATGCACCTCCCTGCCTTCCTCATGTTTTTCTTCAGTCTCCCCCAGAGGTGTGGGCCTGGGACCTGGGGGTGGGGTGGGGGGGAAGGTCCCCAGGGGATTTGTGACTCTCTTACCCCTTGGCCTGACTAGATCCTAGGTTCTTCAGTTTTCATCACAACCTCAGCATCCCTGAAACCCGAATGTCAGGGGTTACTGCCATCCAATAAGAGATGGGATGGGGGTCCAGTCTTTATGTTAGGGGGCTGATGGTGGAAGGAACGCCTGGATTGAGAGTTGGGCCTGGTGGGGTCGTGGGGAGGGCCTAGCGGCCTGCTGCTCTGTGAAGGGCTGAGCCCTGTGCCAGTTGTTAAGCTGAGAAGTTTTAACTTGTTTAGTGAAGGTTCAGGGCTGTTTTTGCCCCTCAGATAAACAAAATGGAAGGGGAAGGAAGGCGGCAAGAGAGGGTTTCTTACACTTTTTTCTATGCCTGCCTGAGAAAGAGGAGGCCCCTCGCGGAGCTGGTTTGCCTTCTTTTGTGTCCTGGTTTGATTCCTTATGGCTTCCGTTCTGTTCCCCCTCTCAGGCTGGCCTGTTTTAGGAAACTCAGGCTGAGAGTATCAGTTGCGTGGTGGTAGTTGCATTGTTCCAATTACCGCCGTGTGTGGCCACATCCCAACAATTAAAATGCAGAAAAACACAAAATCACTCTCTTCACTTGATCCCAGAGAGGGCTGGGAGTTTGCTGTTTGGCCAAATGCCTCATGAAAAGCTTGAAAGAGTTTGCTTCACTCCCTGCTCTTCATGGCTGGTCAGTCTGAGGCCTGTGATCTGTGGGGTAAAAGCCTTCAGTTAGGTTCCCTCTCTAGTTGATCTTTTGGGGGCAGAGTTAAGAAACCAAGAGTAGAAAAGAAGCTTTAGCTTTTCCCCCAAGAACATAGAAGCTGCTGAAGGGAGCTCTCGGGAAGCTGGAACTTCGTTCAGGGTGGTGATAATTATGCGTGAAAATGATAGTTATTTGTAATGATGATTGACTTCTCCCAGACCTTTCTTCCAAAAAAACTCCACATACATCCACATGTATTTCTTTGCTTTTCCTTACCTACCTCTCTCTGAGGTGGGGATGGGGTCAAGATGACTCCCTCTTTTTTTTTGCAAAAGTAGAAAGTGATCTGCCTCCAAGGTCACAGAAGAGCCGTTTTGGGCTTCCCTAGGTGTGCAGATGAGGAAAGGTGGCGTCCAGCCAAATAGATAAACCCAATTGCCTTCTTCAGCTTAATATCATCACTTGTGGCATTCTTAGCCTGTGTAGAGCAACAAACAGGAGGGTTTGAGAAACAGCAGTCTTTGTGGAGTCTTGATTTGTACAGGCTAGATTGTATGCTTTTTACATTTTGGTATTTCATGTTATATGGTACCTGTGACAGGTTAAGACATATTTATTGTGCCCATTTTATATACAAGTTAACTAAGGCCAAGAAAAGTCAAGTGACTTCCCAGAACTGTCACAGCAAATTGGAGCAAGGTTTAGATTTCTTGAATGTTTGTTTTATCTACTAGAGAATGCTATATACACCCTCTGATGAGCTGTCTGCCTGCTGGTCATTTCTGGGAATAGGCAGAACCATATGGAAATACTAGGTTAACCTCCTCTCCTCCATTGAGCAAGGCCCCTCAGGCAATTGTGTAGGCTGGAAGCCTGTTCTTTGATAGAATTAGTTTGCTTCTAGTGAAATTGACCATGAGAAGGAGTCTCAGTTAATTGTATCCATGGTCTTGAGTCAGATCAGGCTAAAAACTTAGTTGAATGAAGTCATACAGTTGTTAACATCTATAGAGTTGAAATGTAAGTGGAATAATCCTGGTTCCATTTCTGTCTTCTTAGCTTTGTAAGAGAATGTATACAGTATCTGTTAGAAAACAATATAACACGATATACATTCAGGCTAAGGGAGAACATGAAACCTTGTTCACTCTGATTGGTCTAAAGGAAAAAGTCATTCCTACAACCAGTGCTCCACCCTGTTCCCTATTACTATTTGTGTGGTTTAGGAAAAATGTATCTCTCTGTTTCTGATTAGAGGATAAAAGAAAATATTGGGGTAATCAGGATGGAAGTAACCATTTGGGTGTTGTCTCTCACTTGAGCTGTTTTTTAAGCGGTACCGGTAGTCTGGGTAGACAGAACAGAGCATGAACCAGGTTAGGAGTGGCAAATAGGTTTCAACTTGCTTGCTAACTCCAGTTAATTTTACTGGTTAACTGGAGTGCCACGTTCAGAATGTTTCTGAGGCTGTGTTTAGGCTTAGCAGGAAAGAGCTGTGATCAATTAATGATGTCTGCCAGAGGCCTGGCATAGGGATGCTGTGGTATGTGTGCCATGCATTTTCCACCTGTGGGCCAGGTACATCTCTAATATCACTTGGGGCTGGTCCCTCTGTAATTGGCAGACTCAGCAGGCATGACTGGAGAGGGGAGTCCCAATGGTGCTAGAATGGTGCTGCAGTGGCAGAAGACGGCTCACGAGTGAGGTCTGGAAGAACAACAGGGAAGACATCCATCATTTGCTCCAAAGTGTGCAAGTCATATCCTGGGGAGAATCATGATAACCCTGATCACTGAGCAGCTACAGAAGCAGACTCTGGATGAGCTGAAATGCACACGCTTCAGCATCAGTCTGGTAAAAGACCAGTCTTCCTGCTTCTCTACCATCCCCTCCCCCTTTTTTCTGAGGCTGTTTGTTGCTACTACTTTACCCATGTCCTGTGCCGTATGAGTCATGGTACTTGTACTGGAAGAGCCTACTACAGGCTCAAAACCCAGCCCAAAAGGAAGGGGGCAGGTATTTTTCCACTGATAGAGAAGGGACACCAAAACTTGGGTGGAGAAGGGTATGAGATGTTGGAAGATGTGGATTATTTTACTCACTAACTTTGGGAAGACAACAAGAAGAGAACATTTAGGAGTCCCTAACATCTCTATAGCCCATGAATTACAGGGGTAAGCTGAAAAGGGCTTCCTGGAAATATGTGTCCTGAGCCTGAATCATGATGGATATCCTCTCTCTCTCTTAGCCTCTGCCTGATCATGCAGACATCTCCAACTGTGGGAACCCTTTCCAACTTGTGTCTGGTAAGGCTTTGTATGTGTGTCTGTGTGTATCTACACCTTTCTTTCATTGGTTTCCAGTGACCAGGGCTAGCTAGTCTGTCTCCACAACTTTCTTGCCAGGGTCACCTGCTGAGATTCACACTTCTCTCCATTTTCCTGCACCTGCATGGAGGTTATTTGTTTAGTTTGCTCTTATTCTAGCCTTGACAGGACTTTTATAATCTGATTTTTTTTTTATTTTTTTTATTTTTTTATTTTTTTATTTTTATTTTTTTTTTTTAAATGTTTTTATTTATTTTTGAGACAGAGAGAGACAGAGCATGAGCAGGGAAGGGGCAGAGAGAGAGGGAGACACAGAATCGGAAACAGGCTCCAGGCTCCGAGCCATAAGCCCAGAGCCTGACGCGGGGCTCGAACTCACGGACCGCGAGATCGTGACCTGGCCGAAGTCGGACGCTTAACCGACTGCGCCACCCAGGCGCCCCTGATTTTTTTTTTAAATAGGTAATACATTCATGTGGTTCAAAAAATTTAAAGGGGCACTTGGGTGGCTCAGTCGGTTAAGTGTTCCACTCTTGATTTCAGCTCAGGTCATGATCTCAGGGTCGTGCCCCTCATTGGAGCTCGCTTAAGATCCTCTCTCTCCTACTCCCTCTGCCCTTCTCCCACACACACTAAAAAAAAAAAATTTTTTTAATCTTTATTTATTTTTGAGAGAGACAGAGTGTGAGCTGGGGAGGAACAGAGAGAGAGGGAGACACAGAATCCGAAGCAGGCTCCAGGCTCTGAGCTGTCAGCACAAAGCCCAACGCGGGGCTCGAACTCATGAACCACGAGGTCATGACCTGAGCCGAAGTCGGACACTCAACCGACTGAGCCATCCGGGCACCCCTCAAAAAAAATTTTTGTGGGGGCACCTGGGTGGTGCAGTCGGTTGAGCGTCCGACTTCAGCCAGGTCACGATCTCGCGGTCCGTGAGTTCGAGCCCCGCGTCAGGCTCTGGGCTGAGTTCGAGCCCCGCGTCAGGCTCTGGGCTGATGGCTCGGAGCCTGGAGCCTGTTTCCGATTCTGTGTCTCCCTCTCTCTCTGCCCCTCCCCCGTTCATGCTCTGTCTCTCTCTGTCCCAAAAATAAATAAAAAAACGTTGAAAAAAAAATTTTTGTGAATAACAAATATATTGAAAAAAGTCTCCCTTCTCCATCTAGCTCCCGCCACCTCCCCAAAAGCAGCTCGTGTTATTACTTTGTCTATCCAACTAGAGTTTCTTTATACAAATAGAAGCAAATATAAATGTGTACTTTTTATTCCTGCAAAAGGTTGCATACTATATATATTATTTGGCACTTTTAATTTTTTTAGTTAACTACACTCTAGCTAGATCTTTTGGTATCAGTGTGTTAATTGGAGCATTTCTTTGTGGGTGGCTAGACAACAAAGGAACATGAATAGTCTTAGGGTTTCCTAAGCCTGGGTTCCATCATCAAAGGCCTTCCCCACTCTGTTTGCCCTCTCTAGGAATAAAAATGATCTCTTACCTGCTCGATTGCCTCTTAATCCTTGGCAGCCCTAACTCTTGTCTGGGTGCTGGTGACATGTAGGAAGGAGAAAGATTAAAGAAGAGCATGGGCCTGCTTTTTACAACCTGGGGCTGGTAGGTATGGAAGCAGAGTAAGGCTAGGTGGAGTGAAGTATGAGCAGGGCACACATGCTTTTTTTTCTCTTGACTGTGCCTTTGAGAGGGAGTGATACGCAGTATTTGAGACTATTTTTAATTTTAGGTGGTTCCTCATAATGGAGGCAGTATAGTCTAGTGGTAAGAGACCTAGCCTTAGCATCACACAGACCTGGATTTGAATCCTCCTTTGATCATTTCATTCCTACATGACCTAGGACAGGTTACTGGACTTCTCTCATCTGTGAAATGGGGATAATAGTACCTACCTCCTGAGGTTTGGGGAAACCTCACATAAAGTGCTCATTATATTTTGTGGCATATAGTAAGCTCTTAAAAATATATTAGCTTTCATTAATACTATTTTTATTATGAATGCTTTCCAGAAGGTGCTTCCTGGAGGGGCCTGCCCCACTGTTCCTGTGCTGAGTTCCAGGACAGCCTCAACCTCAGCTACCACCCCTCGGGCTTGAGCCTGCACCTCAGACCACCTAGCCCGGGAAGTTCCCCACAGGAGCAGCCCCTCTCCCAAGTCCTAAGCCCTGAGCCCCCAGATCCAGAGAAGCTTCCTGTGCCCCCTGCCCCTCCATCCAAGAGGCACTGCCGCTCACTCTCAGTGCCCGTGGACCTGTCTCGCTGGCAGCCGGTGTGGCGGCCCGCCCCCTCCAAGCTGTGGACTCCCATCAAGCACCGGGGCAGTGGTGGAGGGGGTGGGCCGCAGGTGCCTCACCAGAGCCCCCCAAAGCGGGTCTCCAGCCTCAGGTTCCTCCAAGCTCCCAGTGCCTCTTCTCAATGTGCCCCGGCCCACAGACCCTACAGTCCCCCTTTCTTCAGCCTGGCTCTGGCCCAAGATTCCTCTCGACCCTGTGCCACCTCCCCCCAGAGTGTCTCCTGGGAGAGTGATGCTGAGTCCCTGTCACCTTGCCCACCCCAGCGTCGCTTCTCCTTGTCACCTAGCCTGGGCCCGCAGGCAAGCCGCTTCTTGCCCTCTGCCCGGAGCTCCCCTGCATCCTCCCCAGAGTTGCCCTGGCGACCTCGAGGCCTCCGCAATCTTCCCCGAAGCCGCTCACAACCCTGTGATCTGGATGCTCGCAAAGCTGGAGTCAAACGGCGCCATGAGGAGGACCCCCGGCGGCTGCGGCCTTCTTTAGACTTTGACAAGATGAATCAGGTGGGACCAGCAGGACTAGGGAAACTTGGTTGGGAGGAGGGAGACTCTGTTCCATTTTTACTTCGAAGTGTCCCCTAGTTCCATGCACTCCTGACAGGTTCTTTTCTGTCTGAGCTTCTGCTAGTGTGATTCACCATCCTAGTTGTCCGGGACTGTACCTACTTTAGGACTCAGTGTCCCATGTCGTGTGTAACTCCTTGGGCCTGGAGGTTCTAGAGAAATTGAGGGCAGACCCATGGTAAATCTTCCAATAGGGATTCCTGATTGTTCTGCTAAAGGTGCTTTCCCTCCTCTTCTGAGGATGCATAAGCCTCAAAAGTCACATCATCAGTGCCCTACCCTTTCTTGACCTCTAGACTGATTTTGCCACTCTCCGTCAGTGCTTCCGCTGGGTGTGTGAGGGCTTCAGCAAAACGGGTTGCTGCCTTATTCATCTGTTCAGCAAATGAATTTTGACTTCCCAGTGTGAGTGCAGCTATTATATGCACTTGTCCACTTTTTTCACACTCTTCCTACTAGTCCATTGGGTCACAAACCCCTTTGAGAATTTACTTATTCAGAGTCATTCCTCCAACCAGTCAGCAAATGTTACTGAATACCTGCTATGTACTGGGCTGTGACTAGGCACTTGCAATATTGTTGTGAGACACCCAGATAAGATTCTTGCCCACATGAAGCTTGTAAGTGAGCTCTTAATCTTGAACCCAACAGAAACTATGGGCTCTTTGCTCAAAGAACTGTGCCTGCATACTAAATTTTCTAAATGTTACCAGGGAGTTCACCCACGTCATGCCTAGGACTCATACCTGTAGGGGTAACCAAGAGGGATACTTTGAAATATAGCTTGGACCAGGGTTCTGTGGGAGTTGATATCTTTCTGCATTCTTAACTTTGTTGTTTGTTTGACAGAAACCATACTCAGGAGGTCTCTGTCTCCAAGAAACAGCCCGGGAAGGCAGCAGCATCTCTCCACCGTGGTTCATGGCCTGTAGCCCCCCACCCCTCTCTGCTTCCTGCAGCCCCATTGGGGGTTCCTCCCAGGTGCTCAGTGAAAGCGAAGAGGAGGAGGAGGGGGCCGTGCGGTGGGGGCGGCAGGCACTGAGAAAGCGGACACTGTGCCAGCAGGACTTTGGGGACCTGGACTTGAATCTAATTGAGGAGAACTAAAACTGAGAGGCTACTTCCTGGGGCCACACAGACTGATTCTCTATGGCTACTAACAAGTGTCAAGGCCCCAAGGCCAGGGGCCGAGCCTGGGAATGGGGGTGAGTGGAGGGCTCCGACTCAGGGCAGCCGGAAATCTTCTCGCTCCAGGAAGCTCGACCATGCCAACAGACTGGCCGGGACAAGATAAACGGAGCTGGTGGCGGGAGGGACAGCCCCAGAGCAGACCCTTCCCATGGCGGCCCTGAGTGTGAGTATCCCTGCCACCGAAAAAGCAATGGGCAGGGAAGGAAGGGGTCTGCTGACCCCAGCTCGGGGAATTTCACTAGCCCCTTTGCTTCAAAGGGCACTTGTGTCTTAGAATTTGGCCAGGGTGGGGGGTTCATTCAGCCTCCTTGGAGAAATTGTGTGAGAGTGTGCGCGTGCGTGGGAGTGTACTTGGGGAAAGGTGTGTTTGCGTAGCCTTAGGGAAGGAAGGCAGTTGCTCCATAACAGCAGAGCATCATGATACCCCCAGGATCTTGAGTTTGCACGGGATAGCAGGCTTATTCAAGGAGTCAAGAGGAGGGCACCAAGTTTTTCTTTTTTCTAAGTAGCTTGGTTTCAGAGCTGATAATCCATAAGCACTGTTGGCTCTGCAAAGGACTCTCTTTTGGGGGATGGCAGGGTCTTTTAAGTGCTGTGACCTTGGCTAATGGTCTTTGTCTTAGACCCGTCGCCTTCCCTAGTTAGGTCTAATATTAGGGCTGGAGAGGGCTCTCTATGTTGATTCTGAGCTGGCCTTTTTTTCTTATCAGATTGTCTAGGCTATGTACAACCTGCCTCTTTCTCTAAGTAGATGTAAGCACCTGTGGACAACTGAGGCATGGTTGGATGGCTCCATTTTTCTCTTTCCCTCTCTACTGATGGGATTTTTTCCCCTCACATTCTGAGCTTCGAGGGTCAAGAACAAGGAGGAAAGGCCCTGTGTTGGCCCTCATCATCTAAGGCCAACCTGCAGCAGAAGTGGCATTCAGTCCCCAGTAAGCATGGGTAAGCTCGTTCCAGCACTATCTTTTGGAAACAGACTATAGGGAAACCTGTTGTCATTAGATCCAGGTCTAACCTCTTTTCAGACCTGCTTGACAAAGAGGAAGGGGATGTCAGCATTTACTAGTTTGCTTGTCTTCCATTCCTGCCTAGAAATGTTTATTTGCCTCTAATTGGACCTGAGAGACCTCAGGGAGGTTGGGGCTCACTAAGGGGTTGGCTGAGGTTGTGTAAAGCAAAGGCTGTGAGAAGCAGCTGGGAATTTGTTGTTGTTGTTGGATTGAATTTCCTTTTTTTGTTTCTCGCCCATAACTTAAGCCAGGGCAGCAGGTCCCAGTGGCTGCAGGGATGGGTTTAACGACTGTAGGACCCTTGGTAGGGCTGGCACCAGTGAAGATATACTGAAGCAGCTGCCAAATAGCTTGTTAGGCTTTGTCCGGCGGCTTTGGTTAGACCCTGCACGACTGAATTGGACCTGCCCTTCTTGTTTATTGGAGGAAGGGCATTCTCTTGGATTTCCAGGGTGTCTTAGGACCCAGTTCCTCATGGTAAGGGGAGAAGACCAAAGTCCACATGGTTTCTTCCTCATGGGATTGAACCTGTCATTTTCTTGGTTTCCCACATGTCACATAGGAACATCACTGACGCTGCAGCCCTCTCACCTCCACTCCAGGGGAGGTGGCCATTTCTTCTTGAGGCTCTGGCCCTCAAAGGTTCTACCCTTCCAGGGCTCTTCCCCTTCTCCTGCTAGTTACCATGTATTACCAGTGAGCTACCAAGTCTGTAGGGGCCTGAGAAAGGCTCTCTGGAGAATCCAGGGAAACTGTGAGCCCAGTAGTTGCCCATCCTTGGTTTCATCCCTCCCTTGGCTCTTCTTCTTTAGGCCATAATTTCCCTGGTGCCAGCTTCTTTTCCTCCTGGGGCATCCTTATGCCTGGGCTCTCTGCTGCATATTGGCTATGCCAGCTTCCAATAGGCCACTAGCAAGACCAGTGGTGTCTCTGTAAGCCCTAAGCTCAAGAAGTGAGGGCAGTGATTCTGCCTCTATCCTGGCTTCCCCAAAGCCCCAGGGTGCCATCCTTAGGGGAGAAGGTCTACAGATAATCATATTTGAATTCTATTACATTAAGATCTGGAAAGTTAAATTAGTTGAAACTGTCATCTTGCTTCCCAATCCGAGCACCCATGACCCTGGGACAAGCCTTTTCAAGAAGTGGTTCATTTTGCTTTACACAGTAGATCTGTTCCAAAAGTTCTGTATAAGCCAAATGCTATTTTGCAATGCATTTGGACTGCCGACCATTAAAAAGCAGCCTGTGTGATTGCTTCTTTTGTAAAGCAAGCAACCTCCCTCTACTTTAGCTGTTTTGACTATTTGGATTTTCACATATTGGGCTTACCCAGAGTGGAGCACACCTATACAGGGCTGTGGTTGACGCTGGGTAGACATCTGCATCTGTGTTGTGTGTGTGGTGTGGCTGACCAGTAGGTGAGTATTCCTGCGTGTGTGAGTGAAGCCACTCCCAGGCTGGTGCTCTCCTCCTGTGCCCGGTGACTGCCCAGTGGCAGCTCCAGCTGCCCTTCACTCCCACCTGCTGCCAAAGTCCCTGTGCTAATGGGATTACAAATACAAAAAGTGGAAAATTTTTTCGTAAACTTTGTTTTATATTAAAAAAATCCATAAGTCTGTGTGTGTTAAACATGAGGTCCTGCCTCTGTGGCTGTGTTTGAAAAAATAAAGTTTTATTAGAATAATTCATTTTCCCAAGCAATCTTGTGTACTACAGTGTCTTCTTCCCTTCTCCACAAAGAAAAGCAAGGAGGAAGCAGGGAGAAGGCCATCTAACTCTAACAGTCCCTTGCTCTAAAACGTGGCTGGGCCTTCGCCCCTCGAGGGCAGTATCTGGTCCTAGGCCTTTTGCAGCCACAGCATTAATATCCTGTGGCCCAGCTTGTGATAAGGCCTTGGTTATTTTTGGCAGTCTGATTGGTCTTTGTTTCCCTGATAGTGGTAACTATCTCCTCTACCCTGTGGTCAGTCTTCCAATAAGTTGAAGTCAAGTACTAATACATTCTAGCTCCCTGAGAAATGCTTGATAGTCCAGTCAGGAACTTGTCTAGACTGATTTGTAGTCTTTAGGAAGTGGGAAGAAAGCAGTTTGAGAGACTTGACCAGGAATCTTTTTCTTTTTTAAGAGTTTTTACATCTTATGCCCTGGAGAGATGGAGGTTTTAGTCTTGAGAATTCAGATTCCAAAGACCTAGGCAATTACTCCATTCTAAAAATAATGCTTTTGGAAAATTATCCTAACAGCAGAGCTTCTCTTTTGCCCCAGAAGTTGGTATTTTCCATAATGATTTAGTTTGGGATGTTCATGTGCTCAGGGAAGGTGTGTGGCTCACTCTCTTTAGACATTTCTATTCCACCCTTTTCCCTGTGTTAGCATTCTTGCAGTTTGGGTAAAATGTAGTTGCTTAGAGATCCAGGCAGGAGCCTCTGTCCCTAAGGAGTAGCCTTTCTTTACCAGTTGTGGTGCTGACTTGCCAGGCAGCAAGAAGAGTCAAGTTGCTTAGCCTCCGTCCCAGTTTCCTGCTTCAGATTTGTGGCACTCATCATTGAATACCAATGAAGTGTGCAAGAGGACAGGATTGGCTTGATAACCTGGAGCAGGAACCTTTGAGGGGATGAAAATACACTCCATAAATAGTGAGGGTTGTCACCTGCCCCAGAAACCAAGAAGAGGCTTTGAGGAGGGTGGGGCTTTGGCATGTGGTTAAAGAAGTCTCAGTATTATAAGTTTTTTCCTTACTTAACACTGCTGCTGTTTCCTTTCACCTACCGTTTGAGCAAGGGTCAAGTTTGAGCATCTCAAATGACTTTTTTTTCTTTCCTGTTCATTTGTTGTTGTTGTTGTTGTTGTTGTTAGATTTTTCTGTTTATTTTCTGTGAAGCGAAGTGTGATTTCATTTTCTCTTCCTGAAGTCCTATTAGTATAAGGAAGAACTCCATGAGAACACAAGGGGTCTGTTCAGTGTTGTGTCCCCGGCATGTTGAAAAGTTAATAGCACATGAAAAGTGCCTACTATGTTTGTTGAATGAATTTCTCATCTTTGCCTTCCCATCCCTGAGCTTAGGCATATTTCTGTCTCCGGTGCTGTGAGAATCCAGCTTTAGACACTGGGGCTTTAATTAGAGCTCCTTATGGGAGAAAGTCTCAACAGTGAATTTTGGTAGGAATCCTGCAAAGCAGGTAGGTCTTAGGGATTCACCCTGGTTCTATTACCAACTACAATTTGTGGGCCATGTGCTTTAAGAGGTGTCTTTTGGCCCAGGAAAGCATTCTGATTCAGGACTCAGGTTGGCTTATGGGAGGTGGAGGTTCTAAGGAATAGGAAGAGAAAAAGTCCAAGGAAATGTTTCCTTGGCGTTCCACAAGGTTAGTTCTAGAATGACTTCCTCTAGTGGTTTTGTACTTTTAGAAAAGTCAGTAGTTGCTCCCCGATCCCCAGTGCAGACCCCAACCTTTGCAAGGAAAGTATGTCTAGGGTAAAGAAAAGATATAGTCAGGAGATAACTGGGTAAGCACTTAAGTCTTAGAACCAGCTACTGCTCTTTCTGTCTGTAGAGCAGATCATTGAAAGAAATGGCCGCTTTGAGGGTAACAATCCATGATTTCTGGTTTGTATCTACTTCCATATGTACTCAGTCTGCATCTATAAAGCTATAGAACCCGTGCTAGTCTCTGATATTACCAATGTTAATGGATTTTTTTAATGTTTATTTTTGAGTGTGTGTATTTGAGAGTGTGTGCAAGCAGGGGAGGGGCAGAGAAAGAGAGGAAGACAGAATCCGAAGCAGGCTCCAGGCTTCAAGCTGTCAGTCAGAGCCTGACGCAGGGCTCAAACTCACCAGCTGTGAGATCATGACCTGAGCCAAAGTCGAATGCTTAACAGGCTGAGCCACCCAGGTACCCCACCATTGTTCATGTTTTAATGATTGAGGTTTCCCAGTGCCTGGTGTGAATGACAATCTAGGCAAAAAATTCGGTATCTCCCCTTCTCTACAATCCCTTTTCTAACAGGAACTATCAATCTCCCACACCTGTATTAAATGAATTGAGATAGGAGTGGTTGGGGTTGTTTTTTTTTTTTTGGCCCCCAACGCCACTACTTCCATGGTAAGATGAAGTGCTGTTGAGCCAAAGAGAATCTCTTTATTGCTGATCTCTTTCCAATTCCCCTAAAAGTTGAATTGAGAAACACCTGTACTGAATAACATTGGCAGACTTGGAAAGGGAAGAAGTTCCATTGGTTTAAGTAAAAATACTAAGATGTTGGAAACACATTGGCCTTCACCCAGTGTAAAGAGTGGTAGTACAACATCCAGTGGATGTAACACATTGGTCAATGGAAAGGAACCTATGAAGTACTAGTAGTATAGAATAGGATGGTACCATGTTATGGGCCAGTGAGAAGACAATGTGTCCCAGGGACCAGTGGGGAGAGTTTTCTAAAAGATAATGACAGGACTGATAGGGCATATTTTCAGGATAGGAAATGAATAGTTATTGCGGTGCTAACTGCTGAGCTCAAAACGCTACCTCTAGGTACCTTGCCCCTCAAGCCCCCTACCCCAGTAAAAGTCTTGGGTGTCCGAGGCGGGTAAGCTACAGCCTTCTCACATATGGGACCCCCCAGAAGGAAGGTTGGGACCAGGATGGTACCAAGGAAGACTGAAGGGCCCGCCCACTTCCCTACCCCCGCCTAAACTGCAATTCCCCTCCCTGCCGCAGGGGGCACTGCAGGCCCGGGGGAGGTTGGGGCGGAGCGCTGCGAGGGGCCCGGAGCTGCCGTCCCGCTCCAGAGCGCGGGGGGGCGCTGTGCGGGGCCCGGGCTGCGGCTCCGCTCCCGGCCACGGGGGGCGCTGCGCGGCGCCGGTGGTTGGTGGTGGCTGTTGGGGGGGGGGGGGGGGGGGAGCCGCGGCCGCGGGTGGTGCGGAGGGAGGCCTTGCGGGCGGATCGGGCGCTCAGCGGCAGAGGTGGTGGGAGGCGGCGGGTGGGAGCGCGGGTCTGGCCGGCCCTGGCGATGGCGGACGCGGCGGCCTCCCCGGTGGGCAAGCGGCTGCTGCTTCTGTTCGCGGATACCGCGGCCTCGTCCTCGGCCTCGGTCCCCGCGGCGGCGGCGGCGGCGGGTGGAGATCCGGGGCCTGCGCTGCGCACTCGGGCCTGGCGGGCCGGCACAGTGCGGGCTATGAGCGGGGCGGTGCCCCAGGACCTAGCGGTGAGTGGCGGCCGAGGCAGGCACTTGAGGCCGGGGCTGCGGGGCCTGCGGGCGGCCTCCCCGGGGGCCTTTGTGAGGGGGCGGTGGGGTGGGGGTGACCCAGTTCCTCGCCCCCAGATCTCCTCAGCGCCCCCCACCGGCTCCTCGGCACCCCGAGCTCTGGCCGGCATGGCTTCCGCGTCGGGGTGCGCGCCCCGGTTTCCCCCGGGGGGCAGCCAGGGCGCCAAGAGCTGCTGCCTCCACCCGACAGGCCCCGCCTCCTCAGCGACCCCTTTCTCAGCGTCCCCCCCACACCCCCAAAACACGCCTTGCGAGCAGGCTCCCGAACCCTGGGCTCCTGGGCCCCTCAGAGTTCGGCTGGTGCTGTCGCTGCTCCCTGAAAGACGCGGACCTGTAGTTCGCAGCCTCCCTGGAAATCTGCACCCTGTTCCCTTCCTCCCGGGAGCCCCGAGTGGGGCGGGAATGTGGGCAATTGTGGGAGGCACAGAGGCTGCAGTTGGAGCTGCTCGGGGCTTTTTTATCAGGCAGTTACTTCCTCCTTGTCTGAGCCGGGCTTGGCCTGGCGGTCTCCAGAAAGGCCAGCTCTCAGGACTCTTCAGGCTCCCTTTCTCTTTGAGCTTCTGGGTGACAGGAGCTGCGGTTGTGGCTGTTTTTGATAAGTTTGAGATCTGTCTTAGGAGCGGAATGGGGCTGCTAGGTGGTGCTTTTTTGCTCCCAGCTCGGCTACTTCCTCAACCCTGGGAGAGGTTTTGTTTTGAAACTTTGTGTTGGAGCTTGGGCGTTTTTGAATACTTGGCCTTGGTGTATTTCGTGATTGAAGTTATTCAGTAAAATAGAACTTAACTAGCATTTGGGACCTTGTGTTATTTTTGTTAATGTGGCGGCACAATATTGTCTTTGAGCTTTGGCAAGCCTCTTTAGTTCCTCATTCTGATAGCAGCCCTAGCTTCTCTGTTAAGACTATGAAAATAGGGAGATTCTTTTGGAATGTAATAGACAGAAGGTAAATTTTCGTGATGAACTTGCTTCTGCAGATATTTTATTTGCTGTAAGTGGGAATGATTTCCTGAGATTTGATGTTAATATTGTAGGCTTCTGATACTCATTTTTCTACCTATTGATTAGTGGTGTTAGGCTTTTTTTTTTTTCTTTTTTTTTTTTCTTTTCCTCTGATATGCAGGCTTTATGGGTTGTCTAGCTTGCGGCTGGCTTAGCCTTTCCTTCTGCTACTTGAGTTCACATTCTTTGATCTTTCTCCATGCTAAATAAGAAAAGGCTGTTTGGGCATTTATGTGGCTTCAGTGGGGCGAATTTATAAAAAGCTACCAGGAATATAAAGGGATGAGGGTGATGCTTAAGGAGGGGATTTGGTTGTAAAATACTCTGTGCTTTCTTTAAAAGATTGCTTTCTAGGTTGGGATGGGGGAGAGGTGTCTATCTCAGATCCAAAAATTTACTCCCATAAATGAAAAACATAATTAGGATCCACTATTATATGCATACTTCGACCTAAGGCCTAGTCTGCCCTAGCTTTTCAGTTAGAATTTTATATTCTAGTTGTTTCCTCCATCAGATGAATTGCTAATGAGCTCTGCACCTGAAATGGCTACCCATTCACTTTGTTGTTTGCTGAGCTCCCTAAGGACAGAGGTTTTTGAAGCTCACTGAAATGCTGGACACCTACTAAGCTAAATACTGAATAATTTTACCACTGGGCTCATGAAGTGGTTTCCCAAACCAAGTAAAAAGTTGCAGTGATTCTTGGAAATTAAAGTTAAGGGTACATTAGAAGTGTGTTGGGGTCTCATGGAGCTGTGTGCATACAGAAGCAAAGGCAGATTTAGTTTTGAGAATAAACTTAAGCTTGTATGTATATTAAGGGACATAGGTGAGAAAACTACCACAACAAAACTCACAGCCTTTAGAATTTTTCACCAGTTTGCGAAATTGCTCAAGAATTACAGTAGCTATGTTGAGGTTCTGTTAATGACAATGACTAGCCTAGGATGAGAACTGGACATTTGTTTTTCTTTTTCATTAAAGAGATTTCCTTTGGACCCTAGACATGTGGGCCTTTCCAATTTGCACCACACACCGTAGTAAACACAACCGTCTTCCAATCAAAAGTGTTCTTCCTGTACTCACGGGTGGAGTTTTCAAGCAGCTGGCCTGTGATTGGGCAGATTTTCATTCAGTTAGTTTAAGATGTTTTCAGGCATGCTTGGTTTTGAGCATTGCATAGCAGGGCGCCCCCTGTTAAGGATGAGTAATTGAGGGTTGGATGAATGAGTTTTTGAAGTGATTGAAAACACTTTTCAGTTTTAGGCTCCATTAATGGTCTCTTTCTAAATATTATTTGATCCTGAAATCTTTAAAAATGTAGTCCTGCCCCTTTTAATGAACCCTTTTCTGGAAAACAATACCAAAGCCATGTACTTCCTTAAGATGAAATATGAAAATAGAAAAGTCAGGATCCTGTTGATTGGGAGTTTGGTTGGTAAAGGTTTGCTAGAGGGCATTTTCATCTTCAAAGCTATGCTGACAAATAACTACTGAGAATTTTAGATGTAATAGGACAACAGCTTTTTACCACTACCCCCCCCCCATGGAGTAGTAGCTTTATTTGTATTTCAAAATAGGCCTGTCCTGTTATGTTGAAAAAAAAAAAAAATGTGTTGCTGCAAGATTAGTTTAATGGGTTTCTATGCATTTATTTCTGATTCTTCTAACTGTCCTCTTTGTGTTCCCAATCATTACTGGTCCGGATAAGTTGCAGAGACCTTGGGACCTTCATATATGTAGGTGTGGTAGTTAAACACACAGACCAAAAAAAAAAAAACAAAAAAAAACAAACATGGGTTTTCCTTTTTTTATTAAAAGGCAAAACTTCTATTTTGTGTAATGTCTAATAACCAAAAGAATACACAGGAAAAGCCAACAGTATCTTTCACAGGCTTCCACTTTGCAAAAAAAAGGCTTTGCTTGTCTTTTTTAATTTTTTTAAGTAAAAAAGCCCAGCTTGGGGCTTGAACTCACAACCCTGAGACCAAGCAAGGGTCACATGCTTTGTTGACTGAGCCAGCCAGGCACCCCATTATCTTTCTTAATACTGGTACAAAAAATATAAAAACATTCATCTGTATACAAAAGGTTGCTTTTATTAGAGAATAGTATCATACTGCAGCCTTCCCCTCCCCCCCTTTTTTGTAAGGACTTTTTTTTTTTTTTTTTAAGATTTTGTTTTTAAGTCATCTCTTTACCCAGTATGGGGCTCAAACTTAGAACCCCAGGATCAAGAGTTGCATGCTCTATGGACTGAGCCAGCCAGGCACCCCTCCCCTTTTTTCCATTTACCATTATACCATGGACATCAATACCTATAAATCTTACTCATCCTTTTAGATAACTACATGATATTTCATAGAACGGATATACCATCATTTGTTTAATCATTCCTCCTTATCCTGGATGTTCCAGTTAGTTATATTTTTGGCACTACAAATAATGCTGTGCTTAATAAACTTGTACACATATCTTGTGTAATCATGGTTTTGTTTCTTTAGTTTAGACACCTAGGAGTGGGTTAGGAATTCTAGGAAGTACATGAATCTTCGGTTGTATTAGATAATACCAGGTAGTTTTCCAGTAAGATGATAGCATTTCTCATGCCCACCAGCAGTGCATACATGCAATGCTGGTTTCCACCTTTCCCATCACTCGTGTCATCAGTCTGTCTTTTTTGGGAATCTGATGGGTGAAAAATAATACCTAGCAGTTTCATGACTACTGGTCTTTTTCTATCTTTATTGGCCTTTTATATTTTTAATGAGTTATATACCTATCTTTTGTCCATTTAAAAAAAAAATAGGAGTCTTTTCACTCTGTACAAGTTCTGTGCATTTTAAGGATATTAACCCCTTTATCCCTCAGGTGTGTTACAATTATTTTCTCTCGTTTGTCTTTGAACTTTATGAGTTGTTTTGCCATACAGAAAAACAAGATGTTTACATCATTAAATTTCTTACACTTTTCTTAATGGTTTCTTTACTTGCTTGGGGATAGCTCCTTGCCCTTGAATCTATGTAAATGTTATTTAATGTTTCTGTATTTTTACCTTTAGATCTTTGGTCTGCCTGGAATATTTTTGTAAGTGGCATGTGCGGTGGGGGATCTAACTTGCTTCCTACTGAGTAATCAGTTGTGGTAGCACCAGTTTTATTAAATAAACTATCCTTTTCTTGCTGTTTGTTAGAATTAAATGATTCTTTTAGTAGCCAATGATTTGTTTTGAATGTGTATCTTAGCTATCGCAGCTATCCAGAATTTGCAAGAGGAGTAGAAGCATATCTGCTTTACTGTTTTTATCCCTTAATCTTTCATCTTTATCTGGCAGAAAGGCGGACTCTAAAGTACTCCTTTCCTTTGATTCCAGATAATGTAATAATTGTAGCAGTGTCCAGGCTAGTACCATGTTTCTTCTATCTGGGAGTCTTCCAAGAGGAATGAAAACTTATCTGTATCTGCCTTATTTTTTTACGTCCTCCAACCTTTCTTCCTTGTCTCAGGTTAGGTGGACTTTAAAATACCTCTTGGGGCGCCTGGGTGGCGCAGTCGGTTAAGCGTCCGACTTCAGCCAGGTCACGATCTCGCGGTCCGTGAGTTCGAGCCCCGCGTCAGGCTCTGGGCTGATGGCTCGGAGCCTGGAGCCTGTTTCCGATTCTGTGTCTCCCTCTCTCTCTGCCCCTCCCCCGTTCATGCTCTGTCTCTCTCTGTCCCAAAAATAAATAAAAACGTTGAAAAAAAAAAATTAAAAAAAATAAAATAAAATAAAATACCTCTCTACTTTGTTCCTAGATAATGATTATAATCAGGTCTAGGACAGTACTCTGTTTCCAGGGCACAATCTCCACCTATGTTCACACAAACGTAGAACTCAGCCCTAATTGAAATGGGAGTTAATGATTATCCTTAAGTGTCCTTTACTTATAATTCCAGGAGTTTAATAAAAATCTGCCTGGTACATGATACACTGTTTATTAAAATAAATAGAATATGTTTTGTGGATCAGTGTACTGTTTACAGAACTGTAAATAAAAGTGAGATTATACAAAAGAATATGTAGTGTTTAAGTGTGAGCCCCTCTAATGTTTTTCATCTTAATTCTCTTAGAGCAGGAGGTCTATTTTTGAACATTAAGCCATCCTTGAGTTTTTCAGGCACTCAAGTGCTTCATATAATTCATTTAAAAAAAAAAGTTTGTCTTATTGTGTGTGTATAATTGTTAGTAGTTCTATCTTAATTTGCATTCTGTTGAGTTTAGAGCTGTGCAGTATGTCCACCAGTGATCACATACTCTGGCCATTTTGTCCATCCAGCATCCTCTCCCTTTAGTGCACAAATATTTCCTCTTAATTACCATTTATTTCTAAGAGTTGCTTCACTAATTCCCCACCTGCCAGGGGCTCAGTCCCTCCTTTAGTACTCGCTTGCCTACTTTTTATCTCCGACTTGTTATGGTTGATTCACTTGCCCCACTTCCCTTCTTGTAAATGGTGGGTAAGTTACGTGGCCTTTTCTGTTGTTAGTGATTTTCTCAACAGCTGGAGTTGATTCCTGTAGGGTTTGCTTCCACAAGGCCTGCGGGACTGACACCTGTTGCAGCTTCTCAGTTTTTCCACTGCCTTTGACAGGTTGGTGGTTTTTAAGCCCTCCCGACCCCACTATCCCGACTGCCAAAGTGTGTTTTACCCTTGTTCTGTAGGTGGATAAAACCTACCTGATGTTCAAGTAGTGACTCATATATATGACCTCTCTCAGTTTTGCAAGGGTAAAAACTCCACTTGTGTGTGTGTGTGTGTGTGTGTGTGTTTAGGGGTAATCAGGCTCTGGGGAAGTGATTCTCACTAACCACACTCTCTGGAGACTGATTTGTAAATTCGCATATAAGGTTATTAATTTACAGTAGGAGATACACCTATCCAGAGATCTGCACAGAGCCTCTTCCTGGTCTACTCACGAGACCAAATTATAGATACGAAGGACCCTTGGTGTGCAAAGAATCTTATGAGGGAAATTGGGTGTTGCCAAAAGGATGTTTATAGCAAGCAGCCCTGATTCAGTGATCCTCCACTTTCTTAGTATTTTTTGGCTTTTATTGCTTTGGTTCCCCTTTCCTCTTTGCTTTTAATATTAACCATCAAAATCCTATAAAGAGAAAGTTTGTCCATTCTAGGTTCTACCACCTCTATAAAGCCTTTCTGAATCCCCAACATGTTATTTTTTTTCTTTGCTGTTGTAGCACTTTGTGATATACCTCTTTTGGAATATTAATCACATTTTTCTTCTTATAGATATATAACAAGATATATAGCTTATTTCCTCTACTAAATGTAAGTTCCATCAAGAACAGAATGTGAATTTTTCTGTTAGTATTTTTAAGAGGCCTTTTCTGACTACCATATCTTAAAAAGTAGACTAGGGGCACCTGGGTGGCACAGTCGGTTAAGCATCTGACTCTTGATGTTGGCTTAGGTCATGATCTCATGAATCATGGGTTTGCCCCGTATCAGGCTCTGCACTGATGTTGCAGAGCCTGCTTGGGATTCTGTCTACTTCTCTCTGACCCTCCCCTGCTTGTGCTCTCTCTCTCTCTCAAAATAAACTTAAATTTTTTTTTTTAAGTAGACTATGTAGAAGCCAGTATTAGATTGTTAACTTTCATTTCTGATTTCTTACGGAATTTCTGCTCTGTGGCCTCCTGTTTTAAGGTGTTTATAATTGATCTTTAACTTTTTCCTGTTTATATATATATATATATATATATATATATATTTTTTTAACGTTTATTTATTATTGAGAGACAGAGCATGAGCATGAGCATGGGAGGGGCAGAGAGAGGAGGAGCATAGAATCCGAAGCAGGCTCCAGTCTCTGAGCTATCCTCACAGAACCCGACGCAGGGCTTGAACTCACAAATCGAGAGATTATGACCTGAGCCGAAGTTGGACACTTAACCTACTGAGCCACCCAAGCGCCCCTGTTTATATATTTTTATGGATATGGACTCACTACTAATTTTTTTGTCTTGAGATTATTGGAATCTTATTGGAGACCCCAATCCAAGGCCCATTGTCCACCTGACTTGTCACATTAGAAGCTTTAGATGTTTTATTTTTGTGGTTTTGTGGTAATGCATGCCTGTAATACAAAATGAAATTAATTTGATAATAATTTTAAAAGTCATCCCTGTATTCACAACCAATTAGAAACAGCTGTTCATATTTTGATACATATTCATCTAATCTCTTTTTAGAATTGTCAGAAGTTGAATTCGTACTGTATTTTCAGTTTTGTGTTTTGCTATTTTACTTAATGTAGCACTTTTCCTGTATTACTGAAAACTTTTGTATATGGGTAATTTTAATTTTCTTGGGGCTTTATTTTCCACAGGTAACATGTATTGCTCTCGTAAGTGAAAGGAAAACAATAAAAGCTCTTTAAGAAAAATTTTATAATTTTTATTCTGGATAAATTATTTAACTGTTCCTCTTTCATTGAATATTGAAATTGTTTAAGATTTTAGACTTTATCAATAATGCTGTGTGAGCATTTTTGTGAATAAAGCCTTCCCTCTGTTTAAGGTTATTTCCTAGAATTATTGCTAGGAGTGGTTATTATGAAGACCCAGAGTATGCACATATTTAAGATTCTTGATAATATGTTTTCTTGTTTTTAAATCATACCAATTTATAATCTGACCAGTAGTGTGAGTTTCTTAAGGAGTGCATGTTTTTCAGAAGCCCCAAATCTGCTAGACATTTTATGCTTTCATTTCATTTAATCCTTAGACAATCCTTTGAGGTACTTACTGTCCCTATTTATAGGCAAAGGAAATGAGGCTCAAAGAGGCTAAAGTGTCTTGCCCTGGGCTACACAGCTAAGAAATAAGGAAGTTGAGATGCAAATTCAGTTCTTTATGATGCTAGAGCCCCTAAAAACACTATATATTTGTATGCTTGAGGTTTTTTTTAGGCTATCCTTATGATACTCAAGTACTTAACATTTCATATATTGCAGATGTTAGAAATTGGGGTGGGGGTTGATGAGGTTAATTGTTAGAAAGCTATCTCTTGAGAAAAAATAGAAAGCTATCTCTTGATCAGATGAACCATATAGAAAAAAATTGTTTTATATTTGAAAACAGCCATCTTCTAGACGTGCATCATTCCCCATCTTGGCTGTCAAGATATCCCACAGTTTTGTAAAATAATTTCTTTAAAAAAATTTTTTTAAGTTTATTTTTCACAGAGAGAAGAAAGAGACAGAGCATGGAGGGTGGGGGGGGGGGGGGGGGGCAGAGAGAGGGAGACACAGAATCCGAATCAGGCTCCAGGCTCTGTCTGAGCTGTCAGCACAGAGCCTGATGGGGGCTGAAACTCATGGACCGTGAGATCATGACCTTAGGTTGGACGCTCAACCTACTGAGCCACTCAGGCACACCTGTAAAATCATTTTTAATAGACTTTACATTTTGTTTAGAATCATTTAAAAAATAAAATTCAGCTGGTAAATTTTACAGATCTTCTTGGCTTTATTCAACAATGCCTGAATCAACAGCATCCCTTCGAGCTGATAGAAAGGAGCTCCAGAGAGCTGTGCAAAATGAAAGACTTTAATAGGCAGAAGGAGGTGGCACAAGGTGGTTATTCTAGCAAAGAGCTGATTGTTTCAGACAAGGTTACCTTCCTTTGGGGGAGAGCAGGGGTCCATCAGGCAGATTACCTCTCTAGTGCTGACCAGGTAATTCCAGATTTACTGGTTTAAGATTCCCTTCCTAGGAGAAGTTAAGTTGTGGTTTGATGACTTGCGCTTAGCACAAGTGACTCCATTTTGGGCTTGTGCCTTTTTTAATGGTATGTATGTAGGTAGTAAAATTGGAAAACTTAGGGACTTCGGGAGTTGAGTTAATCTTCCATTTCTCTTACTCTCAGCCATCATCATCTGTTATTTTTATCTTTGTAGTTTCTCAAATACACTTTGTTTTCCATTCATATCTTTTTGGATTAAGCCTTTTTCATCTTTTTACTGGATTATCATGACTTTGTAATTGGTCCCCCTGCCTCCAGTTTCTTCTCTCTGTAATTAATCTTCCACCCTGCTACCAAAGTTAATTCTTTCCTTTTTAAAAAGTGTTAATTATTTAAGCATTATATGAATATAGATTTTGTTTTGTTTTTAAAAAAGCATTTACTGATTAAGGCAAAAATGCTATTATCCCCTCTGTCCCAATCCTCCTATTCTCTCACATACACACCCTAAAATCTGCAACCAGCTTCTTTTGCATACAACACATCTTGGAGATCTTTCCATGGTAGTCTTCTAGATGTATCTCATTTTTTAAAACTTCTCGATATTTTTCTATAGTATGAATAAAGTGTTTTGCCATTCATCTAATTATAAAATACTTTGTAATTTCTATTTTGATTTTCTATTTAAATTGAGCATTGAGAAGTTTTCCCCCAGATGATATTATCTTTATAAAACATTGTACCATGTCTTCCCCCTCCCCATTTAAAACTATCAGTGGCTCCCTCAAGGCCTATATCAGGGAACATAAACCCACTTGTGTCCAAGGTACCAGGTGTATGAAAACAGCTAGATGACAGACTAGAGAATATAGTGGGTTGGCAACTGGAGAGTGCAGATACTGCCTACAGATGTTCAATGCACATTAAAAACAAATCAACAAAAAAACCACTCTGCTGGCCAAATATGATACCTTTGCCACCAGGTTTCAGTGCATCATGCATTAACATGCCAATCAGAGCCCTTACAGCTTACTTACTAACAGCTGCCACTGCTGCCTGGAACACTCAATCAGCTTTTATGTTTCTCTTCCTTTGCACCTGCCAGAAAGTCTTTCTCTGCCAGAAGGCAACTTGTCCTTTTAGACCCAGCTTGTATACTACTATCCCTTCTGTGAAACCATTCTAGTTTCTCAAGGCAGATATGTTTTCTAGCCTAACATAACATGTTTGTTATTGCCCTTATTACACAGCTCTGTAATCATTTTTATACCTCTGTGTTGACTCTTTTGGGGTGTGAGTCCCTCCTGCCAATTGCTACCATTATTCACCTTGATATTCTTGGTCAGTAAATGCTCTATATATACATAAGAGATGTTCTATTTTTGGTGAGCATGACTGAATGAATAACTTTATTAATTATAGTAAGAGTAGCCTTAGGCAGAACCAGAACTCAAGCTGATATTAACACAATAAACATGAAAGCTTATATTACTCGGGTTACTAGTTAGTATCTGATGTTATCAAACTTAGGAGAACTTAATTGATTTTATTAAAGAATTTCTTTGGTTTTAATGTCACTAAAATAAATGTAAGTCACATATATACCATAAAAGGAATTTTGAAATGAAAGCAAGAGTTTTACTACTATCTCTCCTTAACTCATGAAATATTTTACATCTACTGCTTGGATTCTAGCTATAGCATGTGTGGTTCTATTTGCTATTTTTATTCTAATAGTAGAAATTTTTAAAAGACTTTTTAAATAATCAACTCAAACTGTTTTAGTCTTGTTCTATTCAGATTATCAGCCTGTCTTGGTCATCTGTGACTCAGTTCAACCACAGCCATTGATTTTTTGTTAGTTTATATACCTTCCTCCTCTTCTCTGGTCTTGCCACTACCATTTTAAGAGTTCATGTTGTAGGTACTTTGATCTGAAATTATTGTTTACCTTATATGTTCTCCTTTGTTCCATTACCTAAGCTAGGAAGTAAAGCACAGTGCTAGGGCCAGAAATAAGCCTTAGTGTTCAGAGAACGTGCTTACATATATCCACATCCCATATTGCTCTTAAAACAGATTCATATTGGAGCTCCTGGGTCGCTCAACCAATTCAGTATCTGACTCTTAGTTTTGGCTCAGGTCTTGATCTTGCAGTTTGTGAATTCAAGCCCCTCATCCAGCTCCATGCTGACAGTGCAGAGTCTGCTTGGGATTCTCTCTCTCTCTCCCTCTCTCTGTCTGCTCCACCCCTGCTCGTGCTCTCTCTCTCAAAGTAAAGAAATAAACTTAAAAAAAAAATAGCAAACATTCATACTGTTAGCCTTGAACTGTAGCTTGACCCCAGAATGTGTAGCACTGTTGTTGTTGTCAAAGTAAACACTTCATTCCATATATGTCCTTTGCTGGGTGGGTTGAAAGTTTATTTCCTTTAAGTTGGGTGAAATCTGGTTTTTCAGTAATTGAACTTTTCCCTGATGTTTTCAGGTAAGTGATGATAGGATTCCTGAATATTAACTTTTTGAGTGTTGAAGTTCTTTTGTAAAAGCAATAAAAATTGTTATAGCTATAGTACAATGACTTCTTTTGGTATTGTATTTGTGTATTGCTATAACTTAGAATTTTGTGACTCGCCTTTGATTTTTAAAGTGGTTTCAGCATGGCACCTTGCCATCAGTCACCATGGAGCCTCAGCCTCTGGTTTTCTGAGTGATGCCTGGTAGCGTACTCAGGGTCAGACTCAGCCAGGGCATTTAATACTCCATGCTGCTTTTCATGCTGTGCAAGGTCTTGTCTGTCCTCCAGCCATCTCCTCCTCTTGATATCAGTTATGTAATGGTATCACTCTGGTTCAAAATCCAAGTCATTTTAAAATTTTCCTTTATCCTTTTATCCAGCCATTCATCAAGCTTGATGATTCTTAACAACCACAAGTCACTTTTCTTCCTAGTCTCACTGCTCTCACTCTAGGTCATGTAAGAATACTCCCTATAACCTTCCCCCAACTCCAGTCTGTCTGTATCCACTGGTTAGTAGCTGAATTTCCTTAAAACCAACTACTCTGTTCATATCTTGACCTCACTTATAAACCCTTTAATGACACTTGTGTGCATGCACACGTATACACACCCCTCCCATTGGCAGCTAGATGAAGCCTCAATTTTTTTATCCCAGTATTCAAGGTTTGCCACATTGACTTTGTTTTTTTTTAAGCCTCATCTCTCACTCCTTCCCCCACAGTCTGCTTATATAGCTCCTGGCCATCCTAGAACTTAAGTGGACTTTTTGGCGGGGGGGGGGGGGGGGGGGGGGGGGGGGTTAGGGGACTCAGCCCATATCAGTCCCCTCTGCACCCTTAAAGTGATCTCTCCTGCCTCTGAACATCCCCTGTACTTGATTTTTTTACTTTATTTCTCCTTATTTTATGGCATATTATGCTTTTGAATCCATTACTTTATTTGAACTTCACAACCAATCTATGAGATAAGCAAGACAAGTGTGTCTTATCACAGGGGAGAAAACCAAAACTTGAGGAGGGAAGAGTGACTTGTCGAAGTTTTGGGGTTAATAGAGTAGACCTCAGGGTGCCTGTGTGGCTCAGTTGGTTGAGCGTCCAACTTCAGCTCAGGTTATGATCTCGCGGTTCGTGGGTTCGAGCCCTGTGTTGGGCTCTGTGCTGACAGCTCAGAGCCTGGAGCCTACTTCAACTGGTGTGTCTCCCTCTCTCTCTGCCCCTCCCCTGCTCGCTCTCTCTCTCTCTCTCTCTCAAAAATAAATAAACATTGGGGCGCCTGGGTGGCGCAGTCGGTTAAGCGTCCGACTTCAGCCAGGTCACGATCTCGCAGTCTGTGAGTTCGAGCCCCGCGTCAGGCTCTGGGCTGATGGCTCGGAGCCTGGAGCCTGTTTCCGATTCTGTGTCTCCCTCTCTCTCTGCCCCTCCCCCGTTCATGCTCTGTCTCTCTCTGTCCCAAAAATAAATAAAAAATTGAAAAAAAATTAAAAATAAATAAATAAACATTAAAAAAATTTTTTTTAAATTTTTTTTAAACATTTATTTATTTTTTAGACAGAGAGAGACAGAGCATGAATGGGGGAGGGTCAGAGAGAGAGGGAGACACAGAATCTGAAACAGGCTCCAGGCTCTGAGCCGTCAGCACAGAGTCCGACATGGGGCTCGAACTCACAGACCGCGAGATCATGACCTGAGCGAAGTCGGCCGCTTAACCGACTGAGCCACCCAGGTGCCCCATCATTAAAAAAAAAATTTTTTTTAATAGTGTGGAGCTGGTACTCAAATTCAAGTCTCCTGGAACATAAGCCCCAACCTGTGTTTATTATGCTGCTACTACCTTTCTTGGTGCCTGAGTCTGCACATAAGTATAAGTTTGATTATCTCTTTCCAATGGTCTGCAAGTTATTTGAAGTTGTGTCTTATTCCCTTGGAACATTTATGTATATATAAGTGAGCCCATTCATGTATTAAATATATTGCAATTCATTGTTCTCCTCTTTCTCAGTAAAAATTGTGCTTCTCGTTTCTGAACCTTGTTTCCCCACTGTGTGTGTGTGGGTGGGTATATATATGTGTGTTTAATCAGAAGTGAAGCTTGGTATATTACAATAATAAAACTGGAGCTTTATATAGTGGATTTGATTTCTGGGATAACTTTTCAGCAACGCACTTCACATTCACAAGTATGCATTGACTGTGAAGAGATTAAGCCTAACACTAGGCTACTGCACAGTGCTTTCACACTTTGTGAATATAAGTATCCTAGATTTTCATTTAATTTTACCTTTAATTTTTATGTTGAATAGATGAGAACATGTATACCATGAAAGGCTGATATGAACTCAGTAACAATTTTAATGGATTTGAATTTTATTCATTGTATCATCTACACATATTTTAAAAATAACAGTACATACATGTACTGGAAGCTTCGTGTGAGAAATTTCTTATTGTGCCAAGAGGTTGGAAAAGCGTTGCTTCCCTGAGTAATTACTTTGTTTTCCTTTTAGCTCCTTTCCTCCGTGGGAGGAGCTCCTGGCTCCTCCAGTTGGTAGAGCATGTAAGTTCAAGCCCCATGTTGGGTGTAGAGTTTAATTAAAAAACAACAACAACAACAACAAAAAACCAGGCACCTGGGTGGTTCAGTCTGTTCAGCATCCAACTTTGGCTCAGGTTATGACCTCGCAGTTCATGAGTTCAGATCCGGGGTCAGGCTCTGTGCTGACAGCTGAGTTTGGAGCCTTCTTGGGATTCTGTGTCTCCCTCTCTCTCTCTGCCCCTCCCCTGCTTACACTCTATCTTCTTCTCTCTCGATTTTAAATAAATAAACATTACCAAAAAATTTAAAAAAAAAAGATGCTGACAGTGGAAACTATGCAACTAACCTCCTCATTTTCAAATTGGCCTTTAGGAAGCTCAGAGGCACATGTATCACTCGGTCATACAGCTGTATAGATCCTCGTGGCCAGCTTAAGTTTTCCCTTTTACACTTTCATAGTAACTTCTTGTTGTAGTTTGCTTGGCCTTGATTTTTTTTTTTTTTTTTCATTTGTATTTTGTCATTTTATTGCATGTGTTTCTCAAAAACCAACTAAAATTCTATGAAAATGAAGGGGCTATGAATAAAATAGTCTTTCTATCACCAGCTATAATTTAAGTCCTGGGTGTTTCTATGCTAACTATTGATACCTGTATGCATATGTCTTGGTCTTTATGCTGCATGTGAAACATACTCAGAAGTCAGAATTTATATAGAAAAGCCAAACCTAAGCATACTAGTTATTAGAAAAATGTAGTTTTGGGGTACCTGTGTGGCTCAGTCAGTTAAGTGGCTGTCTTTGGCTCAGTTCATGACCTCACAGTTCAGGAGTTCAAGCCCTAAACTGGGCTCTCTGCTGTTAGCATGAAGCCCACTTCGGATCCTCTGTGTCACTCTTTCTGCCTCTTCCCTCCTCCTGCGGGTGTACTCTCTCTCTCTGTCTCTTTCAAAAATAAGTATTTTTTAAAAAGTGAAATTAAAAAAAAAAAAGAAAAATGTGGTTTAGGGGTGCCTGGGTGGCTCAGTAGGTTGAGCGTCCGACTCTTGATTTTGGCTCAGGTCATGATTCCTGGGATGTGGTATCAAGCCCTGCGTCAGGCTCCACACTCAGTGTGGAGCTGTCTCCCTCTGCCCCTCTCCCCCTCTCGCACTGTCTCTGTCTCTCTAAGGTAAAATAAAATGAAATAAAAGAAAAATGAAGTTTTGTTTAATCTGAATCACTTTTTAAAACTTTCTGCACTGTCTATGTAACTATATCTCAAAAAGTAGAGTATCTCTGCTGGGAGGAAGCGAAGTATTGTTGATGTTGACAGCATGCCTCTTCTAACAGGTATGAGATCACTCCTGGCAGGAGCAGTTAAAAAATCCACATGCAGAACTGGGAAGGAACCTTTTTTTTTTGGTGTTCATCCTTTGAATTTTATATCATGTTGATATATCACCTATTCAAAAAAATTCCTCAAAGAAGTTCACTCGGGTGCCTGGGTGGTTCAGTTGAGAATCCGACTTCTGTTCAGGTCATGATTTCAAGGTTTGTAAGTTCAAGCCTTGCATCAAGGTCACTGCTGTCAGTACAGAGCCTGCTTTGGACCTCTGTCCCCCTCTTTCTACCCCTCCCCTGCTTGCACGCTCTCAAAAAAAAAATAAACATTTAAAAAAAATTTCTGTCATATTCAGTACAAGTGTAAAGAATTTCTCTCTAACCTGTTAGACTATGAGCTCCTTAAGACCAGGAAATGTGTGGGGCGCCTGGGTGGCTTGGTCGGTTAAGCGTCCGACTTCAGCTCAGGTCATGATCTCACGGTCCGTGAGTTCAAGCCCCGCGTCGGGCTCTGTGCTGACAGCTCAGAGCCTGGAGCCTGTTTCAGATTCTGTGTCTCCCTCTCTCTCTGCCCCTCCCCTGTTCATGCTCTCTCTCTCTGTCTCAAAAATAAATAAACGTTAAAAAAAATTTTTTTTAATAAATAAATTTAAAAAAAGACCAGGAAATGTGCTAGATTTCTCTATTTCTGAACCTAGCATGGTGTCTCATACATAGTAGGCCCCTAGCTGGTGTGCATAGATGTAAATTGGAAACCAAGAGTTACAAATTTCAATAGGATAACAGCTAAAAATTGCTAACTGTGGATGTGCCCCGTTAACTCTGTTACCCTTTTCAGAGTGAAGCTGAGATCAGCTTCCTTGCTCTGAAATAAGATGGATTTTTATTGAAATTCATCAAAAGGACTTAAAAACAAATTAGAATTTTTCCTAGTCACAGTTTATGTCTGTTTATATATTATAATGTGGGATTTTTCCAAATGTGACCTCCAAACTCCTTTTTATCTCTTTTTGCAGATCTTTGTAGAATTTGATGGCTGTAACTGGAAGCAGCACTCCTGGGTTAAAGTTCATGCTGAAGAAGTTATTGTGCTTCTGCTGGAAGGGTCTCTGGTGTGGGCACCCCGGAAGGACCCAGTCCTTGTCCAGGGTACTCGAGTCTCAATTGCACAGTGGCCAGCCCTGGTGAGTGACTTACTGCCTACGAACATATTTGAGCTTTACTCCTGTACTATAACTGTAACTATGGTATTTATCCAATAGCTGAACTCCTGGGGCGCCTGGGTGGCTACTCAGTTAGGTGTCTGACTTCATCTCAGGTCACGATTTCACGGTCTGTGGGTTCAAGCCCCACGTCGGGCTCTGTGCTGACAGGTCAGACTGGCCTGGAGCCTGCTTCAGATTCTCTTTCCCTCTCTCTCTGCCCCTCCCCTGCTCGTGCTCTGTAGATCTCTCAAGGATAATAAATATTTTTTTAAAAAATAGCTGAACTCTTTAGAGTTCCCAAAGCATGTATATTCCTAACATACTTTTATTCTGATGCTACTGAAGCAGAAAGTGGGAGATCTTTTCAACTGTGTCTTCTGAACTTGTTTTGTGTTTTTGAAATATAATTAACATACAGTGTTTATATTAGGTTTAGGTGCACAGTATAATGATTCAACAATTCTATTCATTACTCAGTGCTCATAGTGATAAATATTTCTGAAGTTTGACAAAATAATGCCATAAATTTAATCCTCTTTATTTCACTCATGGCCCCACCCATCTCCCCTCTGGCATCCACCAGTTCTCTGTATTAAAGAGTGTGGGGTTTTTGTCTCTTTCTTTGTTCATTTATTTTGTTTCTTACATTCCACAAATGTGGAGTGCCTGAGTAGCTCAATCGATTTAAGCATCCAGCTCTTGATTTCAGCTCAGGTCATGATCTCACTGGTCAGGAGATCAAGCCCTGTGCTGGACTCTGCCCTGATAGTGTGGAGCCTGCTTGGGATCCTCTCTCTCCCTTTCTCCCTGCCCCTACCCATCTTGGCACGCTCGCATGTGTGCTCTCTCTCTCACTCTTTTCCAAATAAATTAACAGTTAAAAAAAAATCCACATATATGTGAAATCATATGGCATTTGTTTTTCTGTGACTTATTTCACTTAGCATTATACCCTCTGAGTCCATTCATGCTGTTGCATATGGCAAGATCTCATTCTTTTTTTTTTTTATGAATGAATAATATTTCTGTGTGTGTGTGTGTGTGTGTGTGTGTGTGTGTGTGTTCTTTATTCAGTTATGGATAGACCTTTGAATTGCTTCCATGTCTTGCCTGTTGTAAGTAATGCTGCAGGAAACATAGGGGTGCATGTATCTTTTTAAATTTGTGTTTTTGTTTTCTTTGGGTAAACACCTAGTTGTGGAATTCTTGGATCATATGGTAATTCTACTTTTAATTTTTTGAAGACCTTCCATACTATTTGCCATTAGTGTAAATGGTTACACTAATTTACCTTCCCACCAACAGTGCAGGAGAGTTTTTGTTCTCCACCTCCAACCCAACACTTTTTGATACTCTCCATTCAGACAGATAGATGTGAGGTGGTATCTTGTGGTTTTGATGTACATTCACCTGATGATTCGTGGTGTTGAGCATCTTTTTATGCACCTGTTGGCCATTTACATGTCTTCTCTGGAAAAGTGTCTGTTCAGGTCCTCTGCCCATTTTTAACTGGATTATTTGGACAGTTGTTGGTGTTACATATATTAACCCCTTATCAAGTATATCATTCTCTATGTATCTTCTCCCATACGGTAGGTTGCCATGTCATTTTTTGGGTGGTTTACTTTGCTGTGCAAAAGCTTTTTATTTTGATGTAATCCCAATAGTTTATTTTTGCTTTTGTTTCCCTTGCTGAGATGTATTGAGAAAAATGTTTGTATGACCAATGTCTACAAAATACTGCCTTGTTTTTCTTTTAGGAGTTTTATGGTTCCAGGTCTTACCTTTAGATGTTTATTTTTGTATATGTTGTAAGAGAGGGGTCCAGTTTCATTCTTTTGCATGTAGCTGTCCAGTTTTCCCGGCACCATTTGTTGAAGAGACTGTCTTTTTGTCATTGTATAGTCTTGTGTCCTGTCTCAGAGATTAATTGATCATATAAGCTATAAGCATGGGTTTGTTTCTGGGCTCTTTATTCTGTTCTGTTGATCTCTATGTCTTTTTTTGTGCCAGTACTATATTCGATAATATTTGATACTTTTATTTCTAAAGAATTTTTTCACCTTAGTGTTTTCTCATATAAGGTTGTGAAACAATGTTTGTAATCCTTAAAGCCTTTTCTTTCCATAAGAACTCTTATTTTTTTTCCCAGCCTTACTGAGGTAAAATTGACATATAACATTGTGCAAGTTTGTAACAATATAATAATTTGATATATATTGTGAAATGATTACCACAATAAAGTTAGTTAACATATCCACTGTTCACAGAGTTAACATTTTGTGTGTATGTGGTAAGAACTTTTAAGATTTAGTTTCTGGGGTGCCTGGGTGGCTCAGTCAGTTGAGCATCTGACTCTTGTTTTTGGCTCAGGTCCTGTTCTCATAGTTTGTGAGTTTGAGCCCTGCAATGGACTCTGTGCTGACATCATGGAGCCTGCTTGGGATTCTCCCTCTCTCTCTGACCGCCCCCCCCCCATTTGCATTCTCTGTCTCTCTCAAAATAAACTTAAAAAAAAAGAAAGAAAAGATTTACTTTCTTAGCAACTTTTAAGTATATGTTATTGTTTTTTTAATGTTTAATTATGTTTAATTAATAACATTTAATTATTTCTTTTTGAGAGGGGGAGGACCTAGCCAACGTAGCTGCTCAGGTGCCCCACATCATTGTTAACTATAGTCACCATGCTGTATGTTAGAACCCCAGAACTTATAACTGAAGTTTGTACCTTTTGACCACATTCACCACATTTCACATTCCCCACTGCCCACACCCATAGGAACTATAGATCTACTCTAGGTGTTCTTTTTTTTTTTCACACGTAAGTGAAATCATACAGTATTTCATTTGCATATGTGACTTATTTCACTTAGTTTAATGCCCTCAGGTTTTATCCATGTTGTAAATGGCAGGATTTCCTCCTCTTTTTTTTTTTTTAATTTTTTTTTTTTTTAATGTTTATTTATCTTTGAGAGAGAGAGAAAGACAGAGAGCATGTGGGGGAGGGACAAAGAGAGTGGGAGACACAGAATCTGAAGCAGGCTCCAGGCTCTGAGCTGTCAGCACAGATCCCTACATGGGGCTCTAACTCACAAACCATGAGATCATGACCCAAGCCGAAGTCAGACGTCCAACCAATTGAGCCAGCCAGGCACCCCAGATTTCCTCCTTTTTTATGACTGAATAATATTTCTGTGTGTGTGTGTGTGTGTGTGCGCGCGCGCGTGCGTGCGTGCGCGCGTGCACGTGCATGCACATACACCTCACATCATTCCCTGTATCCGTCCATCACTGGAGGCTTAGGTTGTTTCCATATCTTAGCTGTTGTGAATAACACTGCAGTGAATGTGGGTGTGCAGATAATCCTTTGAAATGGTGATTTCATTTTCTTCAGATACATACTCAGAAGTGGGATTGCTGCATCATATGGTAGTTCCGCTCTTAATTTTTTGAGGAGCCTCCACACTGTTTTCTATGATGGCTGCACCAATTTATAGTCCCACCAACTGCACAAGGGTTTGCTTTTCTCTGCATCCTTGCCAGCCCTTATTTTATTGACTTTGATGATATGTCTTCTAACAGGTGTGAAGTGATGGCTTCTTGTGGTATTGATTTGCATTTCCCTAATAATTAGTGTTGTTCACCCCTTTTTATATACCTATTGGCCGTTTGTATATTTTCTTAGGAAAAATGTCTATTTAGGGTGATTTGCCCATTTTTAAAGTCAGATTATTTGGTCTTTTGCTTTTGAGTTGTATGAGTTCCTTATATATGTATTTGGATATTAACCTCTTGTGTGATACATGATTTGCAAATATTTTCTCTCATTCCTTACGTTGCCTTTTCATTTTGCTGATCATTTTTTTGCTATGCATAAACTTTTTAGTTTGTTATAGCCCACTTATTTATTTTTGCTTTTGTTGTTTGTGCTTTATTATTGTTATTATTAAGTTTTGTTTTCTGAAGTTTGACAAAATAATGCCATAAATTTAATTCTGAGAGTATCCTTTTGTTTCTATCCTGTTAGCAAAGTAAAGGCATAAATGGCTACATTTAAAAAAAACCTACCTCTATGGCTAACCAGATCAAATAAATATTATTCAAAGCAAATTTTCTACTTAATTGATTATATGTAACATCATTTACTATACTCTCCTTTTTCATTTTTTTTTTTTTCCAGTTTATTCATTTTTGAAAGAGAGAGCGTGAGTTGGGGAGGGACAGAGAGAGGGAGACACAGAATCTAAAGCAGGCTCTAGGCTCTGAGCTGTCAGCACAGGGCCCGACTCAGGGCACGAACCATGAGATCATGACCTGAGCCAAAGTTGGACACTTAACCGATGTAGCCACCCAGGCACCCCCTTTTTTGTTTGTTTTTAAGTCCATTTCCAATTGAACTTTTGGAAGAAGCTCAAATGGACATGGGCCCCGGGTGACTTTTATAGGCTATTCATTTATGAGACAGCAATATGAATTCACCTATGAGCATTTATACCAGTGATTATTTTACATATCTCCCAAAGATTTTAGGAGTTCTAGAGACGATAATGTTGTAAGTCTTTATTTTGGGAATTTACTGTAATTTAGCCCTCTTGAAGCCTGGCAAGATTAGTCAGATCCCTAGAGGGAATTGGGAATTTCTTATTCTTTGTGTCCTTTTCAGCTGTAAATAGGAGTATTGGGCTGAGTTTCTGCTCTAGTTTGCTTCCTATGATTATTTGTGGGGTAGATGATGGGTTGGGAATGTTTTATGCTTTAGTTTATATGTATTTACTGGGGTGAAAGATATATTAATGATGGATACTGTCTCTGAAGTTAGAGATGTGGATGAATTGTTACCTATTTTCTTTTCCAAGTTCTAATCAATTTCTTGTCATTTCTGTTTCACAGACTTTCACTCCCCTAGTAGATAAACTTGGTTTGGGTTCTGTGGTTCCAGTTGAATACCTTTTGGATCGAGAGCTTCGTTTCCTGTCAGATGCTAATGGATTGCATCTGTTTCAGGTACTTAATACTTCCTCTAGTCCTAAACTTATTTCCCTCCTTGCTAATTTGTTTGTTGATTATAAATATGTTTCCCCTTTTCTTTTAGTATTGAAACAAGTGCTTCCATTAATTCCCTGTGCATTTTAAAGCTTTTCTGCTACCTTGAAAGTCCATTCAGTGGCTGAGACTTGTTTCCTCTTCAGCACACCCCACCCTACCTTGAAACCACTTAAGACTTATGACCACAATTCTTTTTATTATTATTATTTTTTTTTAATGTTTTCATTTTATTTCTTAGAGAGAGAGAGAGTGCATGCGAGCAAGCAGGGGAGGGGCAGAGAGGGATAGATACAGAATCTGAAGCAGGCTCTAGGCTCTGAGCTGTCAACATAGAGCCTGACATGGGGCTCAAACTCATGAACTGTGAGATCATGACCTGAGCCAAAGTTGGATGCTTAACTGATTGAGCCACCCAGGTGCCCCAAAGACCACAATTCTAAGGGTCTCCTCAGAAGGTGGTTTCACAGAGGTGGCTGCTTGTATAACTTGAGGGAGTCTATACTTAGGTCAGTGGCAGAGAGGCTGGGAGTTGGGGCTTATTCCAAGCAGCATTAAATATTAAAGAGCTTAGGCGTATCTCTACTTAGAAAGAAAAGGGGTAAAATTAGTAGTTTAAACAAACTAGCATCTGAGTTAGAGTTTGAAAATTTTTGGATGGTAATATTTATTTCTCACTTGTAAGATTTATTGTCTGAAGGCTAAAAATTAGGAAACTTCTAAGTTTTGCTGTCTTATTGAGGCAGCCAAGAACAGTATTTCCTTAACTGTGTTGTGGGAAATATTAGTGATGATTTCTTTGTTGATATGTCTTCCTTTCTCTTTCGGCTTCACTCCCTCTCACCACCCTTACTTTATTCATCTTTGCAATCTTAGTGTTTATATGAGTAGGCACTCAGTAAATGTTGAATAAATATCAACATATACCAAAAGATTTACATGGAATAAAATATTTTGTGGTCATATATGTGTGAGAAACCTAAACAAATTTTTTTTTACATGTCTTGTCAGAGCCTTTCATCTGCTACAACATATAGAAAGATAGAGTATATAGTATTTCCTATAATTAAATGATCCGAGCATCATTTTTTGCAGAACATCTCATGAGACTAGGGTTCTACGGAACATTCTTTGGTGGGGCGCCTGGGTGGCTCACTTGGCTGAGCATCTGACTCTTGATTTTGGCTCAGATCATGATCTCACAGTTTTGTGAGTTTGAGCCACATCTGGCTCTGTGCTAGCAGCGCGGGGCCTGCGTGGGATTCTCTTTCTCCCTCTACCCCTGCTCACGCTCTCTTTCTTTCTTTCCCTTAAAATAAATTTAAAAAAACAAACAAAAACAAAACAAACAAAAAAAAAAAACATTCTTTGGCACTGCAGTATAGAGCTCCTCAAGTGTATGATTTTCTCACCTGGTTAGATATTGCTATTTATTTTAATATTCGGTTGTTTTCTTTGTTTGTCTTTACCAGATGGGAACAGATAGCCAAAACCAGATTCTTTTGGAACATGCTGCACTGAGAGAAACAGTTAATGCTTTGATCAGTGACCAGAAGCTACAAGAGATATTCAGTCGAGGTAAGAACAAGCAGTCTTCTGTCCTTGAATCCTGAATCAGGTATGTGGTCAGTGTTGAAGTGATAGTATGGGAAAGACACCATGCAACTCTAAACATTTGTGTTTCTTCTTGTGGGTAGAGTCCAGAGTATTTCCAGTTAGCAAGATCTCTAGAATAGATGGGAAAAATAGAATCTCGCTCAGACCCCAGTTACCTCTTTAAATACATTTCATAATATCCAGTTTTGTTGTGAGTTTTGTTTTGTTTTGTTTTGTTTTCCATTTCCTAAATAGTTACCAAGGACAAATCTTGTACTAAACACAATGTTAAGGAACTAGAGCTAGAAAACCTCTGCCCTTATTGAGCTCAGTGTCTGTGAGATTCCTAATGACTAAAAAGACCAGTAACATAAATCACAACCTAGAGTGCAAGGTACATGTTCATAAAAGAAGGTATCCACAGACTCATTCACATTAACAACATGTTATTTTTTTAAGAATTAAAACAAAAGAATCCTTAGCTGTTTCCAGTTCAGATACAGATTTTGCCCAAAAGTCTACGTAAAGAATATTTATCCTTCCCTTAGTGTTGCACATCTACTCCTCTTTTTTTCTGAGCCTCTTGAAAATAATGATTTTCAGTGAAACAGGGTCCTTGGTTCTCTTTGTCAAACTGTATCTGAATGGGTAAAAGTAGGAAAACTGGCTTATTTGGAGAAGGAGAGTATCAGCATAAAGTGATGTTTAATGGTCAAGGAAAGATATGAAGGAGGAAAGAATGTGAGAAAAACTTGATAGAAGAAAACTGGACAGAATGAGAAGTGAATATGTATGTGGATACATAGAGAAACATTGAGGAAGCTTCATTATAGTTGTGAGAGATAATAATAATTTAAAATAAGTGATGACTTAACTATATAGTCTCAAATGTATGAGATAATGCAGAGGAGAGAAACTGTCCTTCTTGGAGGGCAAATGAAATTGCAGGTTAACATTACCTGCTGATAAAGTAATATCTTTAGAACTTTGTTTTCCTAGGAAGGCAGGTGCTATGTTTGTTCAGACTATTACTAGTGCAGAGGCTGGAGACTTCATAAATGGAACTCTCCACCTATTGCTATTGAAAGTCAGCAGAGTACAGATGGTTATCTAACATTCCTATGGTCACATGACAAAATAGTATGTTCAACTTACTGACCTCCCTTTTTTGTTGTTTTTAATTTTTTATTTATTTTGAGAGCAAGAAAGAGCGCGCCAGGCAAGGAGGGGCAGAGTGGGAGAGGGAGAGAGGGAGAGGGAGAGGGAGAGGGAGAGGGAGAGGGAGAGGGAGAGGGAGAGGGAGAGAGAGAGAGAGAGAGAGAGAGAATCCCAAGCAGGCTCTGCACTGTTAGGGCAGAGCTGGACTTGGGGCTCGATCCCACGAACTGTGAGATCATGACCTGAACTGAAATGAAAAGTTGGACACTCAACCAACTGGGCCACGCAGGCGCCCCACTGACCTCCCATTTTTTTTATATGTGTATATCAGATGAGATACGTCTGATAAATTTTCTTACTACCTGTAGTTTTTGTTTGTAAGTTTTGTCTTCCTTCTATTCCTTCTAGAATTGGAAGTTTCAGATAGGGTGAAATCAGATTTGGAATGCTACAGAATCTCCACATAGAATTTACAAAGATCATGAGGAAAAATTATTTTGTTTTTAAGTGGCTTAATAACCATTTTATTCAGCTCTATACAAGAGAACTGAAAGTGCTAAATATTTACACCAAAGTTTTCTTTCTGCTTTTAGAAAGAACCATGAATTATAACTTTGCCAAACATTTTCAGTACTGACTGATCTCTCCTGTAGGTCCCTACAGTGTTCAAGGTCACAGGGTCAAAGTATACCAGCCAGAGGGGGAAGAAAGTTGGCTCTGTGGTGTTGTAAGCCATCAAGACTCCATCACCCGTCTTATGGAAGTGTCTGTAACTGAGGTGAGGTTTGGGGTTATTTCCTTTACGATTCATCCATCCTCTTACAGAGGGTGGTGTAGAGAAAGGGAGCATTTAGCTATATGTAAGAAGACTTAGGTTCTGTCTCCAGCTCTTTCACTTAATGACTGTATGATCTTGAGAAAGGCTATTCAACTTTCTTAACCTCTTTGCTCTCATTTGTAAATTAAGAGATAATTAGGTAATCCCCCAGCCCCACCTCAGCACTGTTTTGGGAACTGGGATAGTAGATCTGAACGTGCTTTGCACTCTGTAAAACAGTGTAAAAATGTGAAGTAGAATTATCATTATTTTATCATATCCATAAAGGTTAGTAGTTTAAAATCTAGTCAGTTAACATTTGCTTCTGTAATGCTTATGCCACTCCCCTTTGAACAGTGAACAGTATCTAGAGCGACCTGGAGAATTGTCTCAGAAAAACAATAGATGAATGGTTTTTTTTAACTTATTTTTGAGAGAGAGAGAGAAAGAGAGAGTGAGGGAGGGGCAGAGAGCGAGAGGGAGACATAGAATCTGAAGCAGGTTCTAGGCTCTGAGCTGTCAGCACAGCCCAACGTGGGGCTTGAACTCTTGAACTGCAAGATCATGACCTGAGCTGAAGTTGGATAGGCTTGACTGACTGAGCCACCCAGGTGCCCCTAGATGAGTGTTTTGAGGCAAACATAAATGTATTTATCTTTGAATTGGTTTCAGAGTTGTTCTTAACCACATATAATGTAAGCATAAATGATTTTACTTAATTTTTTACTGAGTTTTCAAAAAAATTACTAATTAATCTTCATTTTAAAATTTCAAAAATACACATATATAAAGTATATATTGGAAGCCACCCCTTCCCTCAGGCAAATATCACTCCCCTCAGTGGTAACCACCATTAACAGTTTGGTATGTATTTTTTATATTCTTCCAAATATCTTCTGTGTGTATGTGTAATATTTGTATGTTATCTATTTATGTGATATATATATGAACCATACTTTATTAACAAATGGAATTATACCATACATATAGTTCTTTACCTTTTTTACATAACTGTAAATTATCAGTATCTTTCTTGTAAATATACATAGAAATTTGCCTTATCTACTGAATGGGTATGTCATAACTAATTTAATCTAAAATTGGTGGACATTTACATAATTGCCATTATTTTCAGTAATACAAATAATGCTGCAGTGAATATCCTTAAATAGGTATCATTGTGTACTGCCACACATTGTTTATTGGAATAAGTTTTTACATATATAATTTCTAGATCATAGGATATGCACATTAAATCTGACAATGTCTGTCAAATTGGCTGCTCCCTAATGCTTTTATTCTTTATTAGTAGAGTGATTCCTTTAATGACTTGATTCTGTAGGTTTTTACTTTGATATGTACAGAATAGGAAGATTTTAGAGATGTAGAATTTGAAATTAACGTCTCTAAAAGAGACACTTGGTCATTGAATTCAATTCTTTCATTCATGTAACAAATATTTGAATGCTTACTGTATTCTAGACCTTGTTTTGGATGTTGTTATTCTGGCAGTGAATGAGATTGCGGGGATTCCTGGTTTCATGGAGCTTTCATTCTATTGGGGGAGTAGAAATAGATAATTACATGGATTAAAAAAATACATAATTATATCTTTGGACAGGGCTTAAATCTTTTTCCTCCCCTTTTTCATATTTTCTGCTATCCTTCTCCTACTCTAGAGTGGTGAGATCAAGTCCGTAGATCCCAGACTGATCCATGTGATGCTGATGGATAATTCAACTACTCAGAGCGAGGTACAGTAATCAACTGAGTCTCTGAGACTCATGAGCTTTCTTTATCTTATTATGCAGATTCCTCATGTGTGTATTATCCATGGATGCCCTTTGGGTCTCCATTCTGGCCACTGTACATTTCTTGCTCTCACCACAGTCTTATCTACTTAAGGGAAATACCGTCTCAAGCAGGAGTTGTAGTCTAAGAAAACCCTTTTAATCATGACTGTGTTGCCTAGCCTTTTTAAAATCCATGGCCTAACAATTTCTTTTTACAGTCATTCAGGACAGATATATTTGAAAGATACACTAGACAGTTAAAGCTGTAATAAGCAGTAGTAATATTTATAACCCATCGAGTAATAAGAAATGGAGAAGATGCATCCTCTTTTTCTTTTCATTAGGTGGTAGTGAGCTCCAAGAAGTCTGAAATTTTGTACTCCAAGAAAACTCAAATCAAACAGGTGCCTAGTTCAGTGCTCAGCACACAGTGGATTACTCCATAATTACTGTGAACCAGGCCAACTCTTGGTTCATTCAGAATTATCATAACCCAAATAAAGATACATAATAAATCAGTACCTAAATCAATCAGGAATCCTGTTTGAATTTCCTTCAGTAAGACATTGAGTATGACAGCCATCTATCCACATATTCCTGACAGTCTCTTAGCATCTCTGTAATATTGCTGTCTTGGCCACTCCTCTGCTAAGTAAGTATACATTTCTTCACATTTATCCAGTCATTCTTGACTTGATATAACAAGATCAAATTAGGAAAAGAAGAATCAGGGTTGAATTCAATATCTTTTCACTACATGTTATATTGCCACAAGTAGGATATGCCTTTTGACTATAAACATGACTGAAAACACTTTTTACTTTGAGGGTGTGTTGGGCCCCTTTCTTATTCCCTTCCTTATTTCATTCATTCATTAACTACTACTTACATGCCAGCCACTATTCAGCTGGTCAGATATAGCTGGAGAGTACTAGTCTCAGTGTCTTATGCCATCTACTCACATGTGAGGAGCTCACTGTAAGTAGGACATACATATAATTTCAGGGAAGTTGCTGTGAGCCAAGATCAGCAACTTGGCTGGATGTGTTGGATAGAAGATCTGTGGTTTCCACAGCAGACTACCAACAGTATGGGAGGAACAGGAGTAAATCTTGGGTTTGGTTAAGAGCAGTAGAAGGAAATTAAGGAGAAAAGATGCAAATGAAGGCAGCAAAAAAGAGAGAGAATACAAAAGCTAGAACTGGCAAGATGAAATATAAAATTTGAAAAAGTTACAGTTATAACTATAGTAATGGTTACAATAAAAATATAGATCTGCTCAAAGATTCTATAAATATTCAAGAGCATTAAGAGTAGTTTAATGAAGTTGGTAAATATTAATGGCTAAATAACTACATATCACTAGCTTATTACCAGCCCAACACATGTTATTTGAGTAAAACTATCTGAAAGTTAACTGAATAAAGCTAAAAAAAAAAAAATTGCTTCATGGTGGGATACCAATCTAAGAATGTTCTAGACATAAGTTCTTGCTGCACAAAGATTGTTTGAGAGAATGGTACTGTGTTCCTAGCCCCTTTCCCCATGCTCTTGTCGGGAGAGGAGTTTATTCAGAGATAGGAATCATGTCTCCTAATCTACCTTTTAAGGTTGTTAGGCCTCTCAAATAAGACATAAGTAAGATTTCATAAAATGGGCTGAAATTATTGGAAAAGCTGCGGGATTTGGCTGTATGGTCTGTGGTAGCCTCCCTTTTTTGCTTTCCTGTGTCTAATACTTTGAAATAAGTTCTGGAAATTGTTTGAGTATTTATAGTGTCCACAAGAGCAATCCACGCTTGTCTTTGTTGGGCTCACTTTTCCTTTGGTCACAGACTCACCACTGTTAGTCGTCTTATTGCTAAGTTGTCCCCAGTTTTTTAGTGACTTCTGGATAGAGGAGATTTTTATATTTCAATACTTGAAATGCGATTGTCAGGCAAACAAGGAGAAAAATATGAAAGAAAGCAGATTTTTTTTTCATCAAGGGGCAATTGAGCTCCCAGCCTAGCAATAGCAGTCTTGTTTTATAAAAGAAATTCCACAAATTTTTAAAGCCCTCGAAAAAGTACATTTGAGGAAGCATTTTATTTAAGGGGAGGGTTTGCCAAGTGAGTGAACTTGTAGTAACTCTTATCTTGAATATGTGTGTAAAATGAGTCACAGGAAGATTGGAGCTTTCTGACTAAGGGGATGTCTTAGAGCTGGCATTGGAATGTAGCAATCTGCCTGCTTTCATTGTCTGCTTCTAGAGATGGGAAAGAGCTAATGGTTTATGGTTTTCACAGGATGGAAGGTTCCTTGTAATAAATCTTTTTTGAATTTTGTTTTGTAGGGGGGTACGTTAAAAGCAGTAAAATCTTCCAAAGGAAAGAAGAAGAGAGAGAGCATAGAGGGGAAAGATGGCCGGAGGAGGAAAAGTGCTTCGGACTCTGGGTGTGACCCTGCATCAAAGAAATTAAAAGGAGACAGGGGTGAAGTAGACAGTAATGGGAGCGATGGAGGTGAGGCGAGCCGAGGGCCCTGGAAAGGAGGGAATGCCAGTGGAGAGCCAGGGCTGGATCAGAGAGCCAAGCAGCCACCGACTACATTTGTCCCCCAGATTAACCGCAACATTCGCTTTGCCACTTACACCAAAGAAAACGGCAGGACTCTGGTGGTACAGGATGAGCCTGTAGGTGGGGACACACCTGTACCTTTCACTCCATATTCTACAGCCACAGGTCAGACACCTTTGGCCCCAGAGGTGGGTGGAGCCGAAAACAAAGAGGCAGGAAAAACACTGGAACAAGTTGGCCAGGGCATGGTGGCTTCAGCAGCTGTGGTCACTACCGCCAGCTCCACCCCAACCACGGTGAGGATCTCAGACACTGGCCTTGCAGCAGGGACTGGGCCGGAAAAACAGAAAGGCAGCCGGTTACAGGCCCCAGGAGAGGTGAGTTGTTTCAGGGGCAGATGTGCAAGATTTGGGTTCATTCTTTTACCCTACTTTATTGTTAACACATTAAGAAGCATCTAAAATGCCACAGGAAAGGAAGTATTTCTGACATGTGCTTAAATTGTGCTCTGAACAGTCCTTTACTGCTCATTGGGCAAATGTGTATATTTTCATAACTTTATCAGCTATTAAAAGTCACCCGAACAATTGCACTAATCAAAAACTGATGATAAAACCCAATTTAATGAGATATTAAAGTAGATCTGATGGGGAATCTTTTTAATTCAATTATCTATTTAGTTCACACAGTGGTTGAGCCTCTACCAGGCCTATGAGAGACAAGGTTAATGAATTACAGTGTTGGTAACAGTGAACACTATAATTAAGGCTATGTGAGAGCGACTATTACCATCCCCTGTTTTTAGTTCATCATTTTCTATGATATTTTCCTTTGAGGCTGGGCTTCTTTCCATGGTTTGATATAGCTATAAAAGCGTTTTGGTTTTTTTTCTTTTCTTTTCTGACTTAATCTTTTTAAGCCTTACTGGAAAATTTGATGGAATTAATCACAGTAGTATCCAACTTCCTATGTTTTTTATCTGATTTGCATGTATTGTTGCTGAAATGGAACTTCTGTTAAATAAAAGTTAACATTGGGGCACCTGGGTAGCTCATTCGGTTAAACGTCCCACTATTAATCTCAGCTCAGGTCTTGATCTCAGGGTTGTGAGTTCAGGCCCCACATTGGGCTCCACACTGGGCATGAAACCTACTTAAAAACAGATAGATGGATGGATAGATAGATAGATAGATAAACTTCTAAAAAAATACAAGTTAAATTTGAAACAATATCAAAATCATTTCTCACAGTCTTGACTCTTGTACACCACAGAATGATTTATGATGCTAGTCATTTTCTTTCAAGCTGGCTGTTTCTTCAAGCTGGAATATGAAATACAAAAAGTACTAAATGATTTAATTATGTATAAGAAACTACTGTGTGCTAAGTACTGTATATTATAGACAAGGAATTGAAATCCCTATTTGAAGGAGCTCACATCTTAAGATGGAATCATTATAGGCATAACAATGCCAGATAAAACATGGCATATACATTTCATCTGAGTTCGTTCCCTCCTAGCAAATGTGATTTGTGAATCCCTAGTGTGCAAGGATGGGCAGGGAGGTGAAATGTCCAGGCAGAAGAGAAGGTTTGTAAATGCAGATTTCATACTGATAAATGGTTTGTCCTTTGTTAGTTGACCAGCATTCCCAAGAGAAGTAGGTGAGGATCTTAAGTGAATTTCCACCGTGTATGTCATTATATTGCTCAAACTAATTAAAATCCACTCCATGCCGAAGGCTGTGTAGATGTAAAGGGGGTTACAAAGTAGACCAAATTTTATATGCTGGGAGATCCACTGAATGCTATTATTCTTGGGGTAGCAAAGCTGATTAGAAGAAATGTGGATTCAAAGGGCATTTCTTTTCCAAATAGATTGGAGAAGTTTCTGTGACTGTATCAGTGATTTTGGTAATGTGTCAGCCTAGGTATTCTCCTGGGATATGATTTAGAAGTACAGAAAAGGATGTTTCATTATGGTATCACATCTAAATTAGGGACATAGCCCCCAGGAAATTTCTTGCCCTAAAAATTAAGTTGAAATCAATTTGTCATCACTTTCTTATAAGAAGAGGATTTAGAATTTAATCATGTGAAGGAAAATGAAAGACCATCCAAATTATTTTGCATTCATGTGTATATTTATTTTCAAAGGGTAACTTTAGTAGTGAAACCTAAGCTACCCATGCTGGATCCTTGGAGTCATGCAGGTGTCAAGGCTTCTGGCCAAATTCTGCTTAATGAAACAACAGACAATTCTTAGGGCTGTGTCTTTCTTGTCTCTTCTTTTTAGTAGTTGATTAGTGGGAAGGAAAAGAAAAAGTATAATGGGGTTACTGGCTGGCTCAGTTGGTAGTAGAACATGTGACTCTTTTTTTTTTTTTTTTTTTCAACGTTTTTTATTTATTTTTGAGACAGAGAGAGACAGAGCATGAACGGGGGAGGGGCAGAGAGAGAGGGAGACACAGAATCGGAAACAGGCTCCAGGCTCTGAGCCATCAGCCCAGAGCCTGACGCGGGGCTCGAACTCACGGACCGCGAGATCGTGACCTGGCTGAAGTCGGACGCTTAACCGACTGCGCCACCCAGGCGCCCCAGAACATGTGACTCTTGATCTCCGGTTCATGAGTTTGACTAAGTAGAGTTTACCTTAAAGAAAATAAATAAATAAATAAATAAATAAATAAATAAATAAATAATAAACAACTTTAAGTTTTTAACTCTAAAATGCCCTGAAGCAGCCTCTGTAGCAAATGTCAACTGGAGGCAAGCCATAGGTGGCATGCCTGGTTCTCATGCCTCTGTGCCATCCTCAAGGAAAGTCCTAATGTAGGCTCTTCTTGCATATTTAATGAGTACCTTAAGTAAATTAACACCTGTTTTTGAACAATAGACCTTTCATTTATCTGGGATAATTTTTTTTTAATGTGGAAAAGTAATAACCATTAGATTTACCATTTTAACCATTTAAAGTGTTCTAATACTGTAGTATTTAGTACATCCACAATGTTACACAAGAATCACCACTTTCTAGTGGTGATTTTCATCACCCCAGAAGGAAACCCCATATCCATTAAGCACTCCTAGAATAATTTTTACTTGCCATGTTTTAAAATGAATGTTTAATGGTATCCTACTACTACTACCTGAAGGTTGATTTTAAATGTTCAAACCCACCTGTGGATGAATGTTTCCCTCTTTGCATAATATGTATGAAAGTGATCCTCCCCTTCTTTATGCACACACCTTTTATTTACATGAAGAAGTTAACATTAACAAGGTGAAAGAAAGGAAAATTTTTTTTCATTCTCCAATTTGTTAGGCTGAATGCTTTTGTTTGGTGGGTGTATCAGTATCTACACTTTTCTTGTCTGGAGGCTTGTTAGATCCTAATGATAACAGAAGGGTTCAGTAATGAGTGCTTTGTAATTCAACATCTTTTTTTTTTAACATCTTTTATTTTGAGAGAGAGTGAGTGAGCACGAATGAGGAAGGGGCAGAGAGAGAAGGAGACACAGAATCTGAAGCAGACTCCAGACTCCTGAGCTGTCAGCACAGTCTAACGTGGGGCTCGAACCCACGGACCGTGAGATCCTGACCTGAGCTGAAGTCGGGCACTTAACCGACTGAGTCACCCAGATGCCCTGATAATTTAACACCTTTAGGTCTAACTTTAATTGAAGTAGATACTCAACTTTTAGATTGATTTGGACGCATACATAAATGGCCAAATTCTAAAAGGGTCCATCTTGGGGAGTTTCAGACTAAGAAAGAGAATATTTTTCCTTGTTATGGGGCAGAAGTCACTTTTGTAAAATGGGCAGTTAGTTTAAATAAATCGAAACTTTGACAGTAGCTAAGATCATTGAGGGAGATTAATATAACAGGGTCACTAGGTACATTTCAGAGTAAAAGCTAGTATCTGTCTGTTCAGGAATCCTTTTCTCCAATTCCTGGTAGAATCTTCATTTCCAAGTAGAAACTGAGAATCCTACACAGCCTCCTAGTACTGTGACAGCCAGTTGGCTAACAGTCAAGGGAGTGGCAGGGTGAGTGACATCCTGCTGTCTCTAGCTCACCTTGTTAAAGATGCCCTCTGTGTGGTCTGTGGCAGGTGTCATCTCTAACACTGGTAAAATCTAGTTATAAGAGCAGTTTTCATGGAATTGTAGGGGAGAAAAGTTGATTTGACCCACAAGAAATGTTGGCCTAGGCCCAAGAAAGAGGTGGTAAGGTTGTCAAGATAAACTAGAATTACTAATTCAGGCTATCTTCTTTTCAGAATTCAAGAAGTACTGTTCTGGCCTCTTCTGGATTTGGAGCATCTCTCCCAAGTTCATCACAACCTTTGACTTTTGGAAGTGGAAGGAGCCAGTCCAATGGGGTTCTAGCCACAGAGAATAAACCTTTGGGTTTCTCTTTTGGCTGTAGCTCTGCACCAGAGTCTCAGAAAGACTCTGATCTCTCCAAAAACTTGTTTTTTCAATGCATGTCCCAAACTTTACCCACCAGTAACTACTTCACTACCGTTTCAGAGAGTTTGGCTGATGATTCCTCCAGTCGAGACTCATTCAAACAAAGCCTTGAGAGCCTGTGTAAAGGCAGATCGGCTCTTGGAGCAGACACTAAATCAGGCTCTAAAGCTGGCAGCTCTGTGGACCGGAAGGTGCCTGCAGAGTCCATGCCCACCCTCACGCCAGCCTTCCCACGGAGCCTCCTAAACGCCCGCACCCCAGAGAGTCATGAAAATCTATTTTTACAACCCCCTAAACTATCCCGAGAAGAGCCCTCTAACCCTTTCCTAGCATTTGTGGAGAAAGTTGAACATAGCCCTTTCAGCAGCTTTGCATCTCAGGCGTCAGGTAGCTCTTCCTCTGCTACCACTGTCACCTCTAAGGCAGCACCCAGCTGGCCCGAGGCTCACTCTTCTACAGATTCGGCATCTTTAGCAAAGAAGAAAACCCTCTTCATCACAACTGACTCCTCCAAACTGGTGTCTGGTGTTCTGGGCTCAACTCTTACCACCGGGGGTCCGAGCCTCTCTGCCATGGGGAATGGCCGCTCCAGTTCACCCACCAGCAGCCTCACCCAACCCATTGAGATGCCTACTCTCTCCTCCAGCCCCACAGAGGAGAGGCCAACTGTGGGGCCTGGGCAACAGGACAATCCCCTCCTCAAAACCTTTAGTAACGTCTTTGGCAGGCACTCAGGCAGCTTTCTGTCCTCCCCAGCAGATTTTTCACAGGAGAACAAAGCTCCTTTTGAAGCTGTGAAAAGGTTCTCACTGGATGAGCGAAGCTTGGCTTGCAGACAGGACTCAGACTCCAGTACCAACAGTGACCTATCAGATTTGAGCGACTCTGAGGAGCAGCTGCAGGCCAAGACTGGCCTGAAGGGGATTCCAGAGCACCTGATGGGGAAGCTGGGCCCCAATGGGGAGCGCAGTGCTGAGCTATTACTGGGCAAAGGCAAAGGGAAGCAGGCCCCAAAGGGCCGGCCACGGACCGCCCCCCTGAAAGGTGATCTTGCTGGGCTTATTCATGGGCTTGGCTCTGGCACTGGCTTCGAATGCCTATTGTGGTCTTGGGCAGCAGAAGCCCTTTCTTTGATGGAAAGTTCTGTAATCACATAGAATAACATGGCCAAAAGGGCCTATTAGAGGCCCCTCATCAGACCTGTTGGTTCAGGGCAGGATTGCATCTAAACCCCAACACTGTAAGAGGGATATCTACCTGTATAATGAGGACAGAGAAAGGGAAGACCCCTGATACTCCTTTCAGTCAAGAGTTCTTTCCCGGTGTTTTTCTCATCCCTTTCTCCTTCTCTTTGGCCCATCCTCTTTAATTTACTTTAGAGGAATTACTGAGTACTGGACTCTGTTCTCACATAGCAGCCTTTCATAGACTTAATTAGGCAAAAAGAATCACCCCTCAAATTTACTTCTCTCTGTTACATATATCAGGTTTTAACACCTCTTCCAAAAGCCATTAACTCCTATGCCATGAGCTTCTAGCCCAGGAATGTGTAAGGGCAAGCGTCCATTACTATTGTCATTAGGAATTGGTACCATGGGGGCCCAACAGTCTGTGATTAATAGAATAGTCGTATCCTGAAAGTCTAGAGGCAAGTGGCTACCTTCTGCCTTCTTGGGTTTTCCTCACCCATACCAGAGTTGTTTCCTTATAATGGGGCAATGCCCACAAATTCTCCATGGTCCTTAGCTTCCTTTTGAAGCCTCTTGGCTCCCTCCCTTTCTGTCACGGCTGGACATGATGCACACAAGCCCAGCCATGGCAAGGAGCAATGACCCAGGCCAGGACAAGAATTCATCCCCAAGAGGATTATGTTATTGGGTCTCATTAATACCAATCATGACCAACCGTTTCTCCTTCCCTTGCCACAGTTGGCCAATCAGTGCTAAAAGATGTGAGCAAGGTGAAGAAGCTGAAGCAGTCTGGAGAGCCCTTCCTTCAGGATGGGTCATGCATCAATGTAGCTCCTCACCTGCACAAGTGTCGGGAATGCCGCCTGGAGCGGTATCGGAAGTTTAAAGAACAGGAGCAAGATGATTCCACTGTGGCCTGCCGCTTCTTTCACTTCCGGAGGTACCCAAACCTGCCTGTCTCCTTCCCACTTTCCATTAGTGATATACAACTCCCACTCTCTGAATCTGTAAGCATATGTCCAGTCTATTCCTTGTTTTCCTTAACCTGTTTGCTCTTGAGTCTTTGCTGAGGCTCTATCCATAGTAGCCATTCGGTTTGGATTGTGAAGTGACTTGTGGCTTTGTCCTTAGGGAACTGAATAGCTCAGCCACTGGCCCCTGAACTACGTTGAGTCATTCCTAATTAGGATTCCATTTGAAACCAGTGGTAGAAGCAGAGGATGCTATTTTGTATTATGGATGTGTCTGACCCTTTATTCCTCTACAGTGCTAGAGTAACTTGAGTCTCAGGGAGAAAGGCAAGTAAGATGAGGAGATATGTGAAGTGTCTTTGAAATAGATATAACTGATGAAAATCCTGGGAGTATCCCTGCTTTTACCAAACAGCAGATAGTCACTTTTTTCTGCTTGATAAACTTAGAAAAAGAATTTCCTCTAAACAATCTTCCAAGAATTCTTAATTTTTAAGAAACAGAAATCCAAATGATTTATCCACATAGTGTAGCTTCACTTATTCTGCAAATGTTTACTGAACACATACTCTGTGCCAGCCATCGTTGTAGGCATTGAGGATTAAACACTGTATAAAACCATAAAAATCTAGCCCTTAAGAGGTTTGCTGAGGAGGCAGACAATAAATAAGGAAAAGAGATTAAATGTATGGCATGTTAGCTGTTAATAACTGAGAAAAATAAGGACAGGAAAGAGGATTGAACTGTGGGGACGTTAGAAAGCCTACAGTTTAGTGGGGGGTTTTTGTTTTTGTTTTTTTGAGAGAGAGCATGTGCATGTGAGCGAGGGAGAGGCAGAGGGAGTGGGGCACAGAGAATCCAAAGCAGGCCATGTGCTGATAGCAGTGAGCCCAACGCGGGGCTCGAACTCACAAACCACAAGATCCCGACCTGAGCCAAAGTCAGACACTGCACTCACCGAACCACCCAGGCGCCCCTAGAGAGGCTATAGTTTAAATAGGATGACTTGAGAAGATAAGTAAGACTTGAGTAAAGACATGAAGGAGGTGAGGGAGTGGACCATACATGTCTCTGAGAGACAAGTTTTCCGGGTAGAGGGCACAAGGGCAACTGTCCTGAGGTTGGAATATTCCTGGTGTGTTTGTGGACCTAGGGTGGCTAAAATACAGAATGGGGGCAGGGGAATTGAGGTCACAAAATTAATGATGAGTCCATATTTTAAAGGACTAATCTAAGGGCCTTGGCTTTTGTGCTGAATAAGAAGTCATTGGAGGTTTTGAGTTGATGAGTGACGCTGAGGAATGTTTTAAAGGATCACTGTGACTACCTTACTGAGGATAGATTATATTGAGGCAAAGGCAGGAGCACAGAGAAATTAGGAGGCTGTTGGAATTATCCAGGTGAGAATGACAGTAGCTTAGTGATGGAAGTGATGAGTCCAGTTGGATTAAGGATATATTTTGAAGGTAGAACTCACAGGATTTTCTGACTGATCAGATGTAGAGCATGAAAGAAGAAATGGATTCTACAGCTTTTGACCTGAAAACTGGAAAAATGGGACTGCAATTTACTGATAAGGAGATTCCTTAGGGAAAAGCGGGTTTGGGGAAGAAAATGGGAACTTTTAATTTGGGCATGTAAAATTTGAGATGCCTATTAGATTTCTAGATTGAGGGGCACCTGGGTGGCTCTGTCGGTTGAATGTCCAACTTTTGATTTTGGCTCAGGTCATGAAATCAGGGTTTGTGGGTTAGGGCCCCACATTAGGCTCCATGCTGACAGGGCAGAGCCTGCTTGGGATTCTCTCTCTCTCCCTCTCTCTCCCTCTCTCTCTGCCCCTCCTCTGAATTAACTAACTCTCTCTCTCTCTCTCTCTCTCTCTCTCAAAAATAAATGAATAAACTTAAAAAAAAAAAAAGATTTCTAGATGGAGATGTTGAAAGGGCAGCTGGAAACTCAACTCTAGAGTTGAGGGGAGAAGTCCAGGCAGATAAAAATTTCGATGTCATCAGGTATTTAAGCCTAATTGAGATCACTGAAGGAGTCCAAATGTAGACAAAGAAGAGAAGCATTCCTAGGACCGAGTCCTGGAGTTCTCCCACATTGACAGATGGGAAAGATGAGGAGGAGCTAGTAAAGGCAGCTAAGAAAGAACAGCCAGTAAGGTATCCTGGAAGGCAAGTGAAGAAAGTATTTCCAGGAAGGAATAATGAACTCTGTCAAATACTGGGGATTGGGTCAAGTCAGATGAGAACGGAAAGTGACCGTTAGATTTAATGAGGGGTAATGACCTTATCAAAAAACAGTTTTGGTATGTTGGTGAGGGAAAGCCTGATTGGAGTGGAGTAAGAAAATGAAAGGGAAGAGGAGCTGGTAACAATCAGTATAGACAACTCGGTCAAGAAACATTGCTCTTACAAGCAGATAAATGGAGGGGGGTGTGGGATCGAGAGGATTTTTGAGATAGAAAATTCTTAGAGAATTTTTGAGATAGTTCAAATACAAGAATGATTCAGTAGAGAGGAAGATAGATGATGTAGAAGAAAGAATATGTGGAGGGCTGCCTACGTGAGAGGATGTAGAGGATGTAGAGCATAGGTGGAGAGATTGGTCTTCGCTGGGATCCTAGTTCATTCCTAGCAGCAGCACGTCAGATGGAACATGGGCCCAGTTGCAGGAAGGCATGGTAGTATGGTGTTGGGAACTTGGGGGACATCTCTTCTGACTTCTTGTATTTTCTCCATGGAATACATAACAAGGTCCTCATGAGAGAATTATATTGGAGGTTAGAAAAGAAAAGAGAAGCTACGAAACAGGCATCTAGGAGAGGGCATGCACCAGGAAACTGTTGTAACTGGAAGGCAACATGAAGGGCTCAGCTGACATAGTTAGACGTGAATTTCAAATGTGACAATGAGCATGGCTATTTTCCTCTGGTCACGTTCAGTGGTGTGGGTGCACACCACTCAGGTGGATAGAGAAACTGAAAGATGTTTCTTGACACAGCTTTTTAAAGAACCCAGACATATTAAGTGTTAATAATAAACCTTTCTACTATTGCAGAGAATGTATACTGTGTTGGTCAAATAGGGTGAAAATTCGTTTTTATTTTTATTTTTTTGTTTTTTTATTTTTTGAAAATTAGTTTTTAAACAAAATTTGGGGGCACCTGGCTGGCTCAGTTGGATAAGCGTCTGACTCTGGCTCAGGTCATGATCTCATGGTTGGTGAGTTCAAGCCCCACATCGGGCTCTGTGCTGACAGCTCGGAGCCTGGAACCTGCTTCAGATTCTGTGTCTCCCTCCGTCTCTGCTCCTCCCCCGCTACACTCTGACTCTCTCTGTCTCAAAAATAAATAAACATTAAAAAAAATAGATAAATAAAATTTGGAGGGGTGCCTGTGTGGCTCAGCCAGTTAAGCATCTGACTCTTGATGTTGGCTCAGGTCATGATCTCACAGCTCATGAGATCAAGCCTCACGTTAGGCTCTGTGCTCACGGCGTGGAGCCTCCTTGGGATTCTTTTTTCTCCCTATCTCTGCCCGTATCTATCCCTCTAACATTCTTTGTTTCTCAGAATAAATGAATAAACTTAAAAAAAATTTTTTTTCCTTTTATTTATTTATTTATTTATTTATTTATTTTTTTTACGTTTATTTATTTTTGAGACAGAGAGAGACAGGGCATGAATGGGGGAGGGTCAGAGAGAGAGAAGGAGACACAGAATCTGAAACAGGCTCCAGGCTCTGAGCGGTCAACACAGAGCCCAACGTGGGGCTTGAACTCACGAACCGCAAGATCATGACCTGAGCCGATGTCGGACGCTTAACCGACTGAGCCACCCAGGTGCCCCTTTTTTTTTCCTTTTTAAATATGTCTACACCCAATGTGGGGATGGAACTCATAAACCCAAGATCAAGAGTCACATGCTTTTCTGACTGAGCTAGCCAGGTGCCCCACTAGGGTGAAAATTCTTAATGCACTCTAATGCCTTTTAAGGCTCATTTAATTTTTGTAGATCCTAGGCTTTTAGGTGTGTTTTAGTTTGCATGGCTGCTGTTTACCATGTATTTGATTATCTGCCTTCCTATCTCAGGTTGATCTTCACTCGAAAGGGAGTACTCCGTGTGGAGGGGTTTCTGAGTCCCCAGCAGAGTGACCCTGATGCCATGAACCTGTGGATTCCCTCTTCCTCCCTTGCAGAAGGAATAGACCTAGAAACCTCAAAATACATCCTGGCCAATGTTGGGGACCAGTTCTGCCAGCTCGTGATGTCAGAGAAAGAGGCCATGATGATGGTGGAGCCACATCGTAAGACACCCACTTCCTTGTCTTCCAGGCACTTCTATTTGGGAACTTGTATTTTCTGTTACGTCACAGGAGTAGAAAGAGTGACAAATGGCATTCTCTGTGGACAAATTAAGACTGATAAGACTTCTCTTTGTAGCAAACTAAGGAGCTGAGGCTCTAACTATATCCAGCAGACATTATTCCTTCCTTGATCCCTGTCTGGGTTTGGGTCACTCTAAATACTTTGAGTTTGCTTTGAACCTATTTGTATTAGTAAGTGATATTATATGGTTTGTGAGTAGATGAAGTGCTAGCGGGTACGATGTTTCATACCTAGAACCCGCTGTTATTCAGACACTGATGATGTTTCCATATCTGTGAGATACTGTACCCTATTTCTACACCAAGGAAAATTCTCCCAAGACATTATACCCTACATTTCAAGTGAAGAATCCTCTTATTTCAGACTCCCCCACATTGACATTTTTACAGTATCTTTAAATAACAACACGTGGCATTTATATCGTTGACACTTGTTTAGAAATATTAACAATTCCATCTATTTTGTTTCTCTTACATTTATAGAAACACCAGCTTCTTGCATCTTTGAGTTTGATTGCTGGACAAAACAGTTTGAGGAGCAGTCAGTGGATCTGTAGTCTTTTACTGTTATTCAGGATGATCAATGCCAACAATATCCCTCTTCCTCTTTCCACCAGAGAAAGTGGCATGGAAGCGAGCAGTGCGTGGTGTGCGGGAGATGTGTGATGTATGTGAAACAACTCTCTTCAACATCCACTGGGTTTGTCGCAAATGTGGATTTGGGGTCTGCCTTGACTGTTACAGGCTCAGAAAAAGCCGTCCGCGCAGTGGTGAGCAAATATTGTCCTGTTCAATTCTAAAGGTAACCTGTCATTGGAGGTATGGGACTTGAAGCAAGAATGGGTTTGTGCCCCCATTTTAGCTGCTTAGCTTCACTCATTTTTGTTGCATTATGAGGCGTTATGGTTGCCAATATTCCAGCCTAACTGGGAAGGCTAAAACAATCCAAGGAAAGTTATTCTTCATCTTCCCTTGTGTGTTTTTTTTTTAACAGCATCTTTATTGAGATATAATTCACATGCCATAAAATTCACCCTTTGAAAGTGTACAATTCAAAAGTTTCTAGTATATTCTCAAGGTTGTACAACCATTTCCACTATCAAATTTCACTTTTGTCTTTCCAAAAAAAAATGTAACCCGTAGCACTAACTCCCTATTTTTCTCCCTCTCCTCAACCCTTGGTAACCATTAATCTTCTTACTGTCTCATCTCTCCCTGTTCTGTACATGTCATATAAATGGAATCATACGATATTTGGCCTCCTGTGACTTGACTTCTTTCACTTTAGCATACTGTTTTAAAGCTTCATCCATGTGATAGCATGTATCATTAACTCATTCTTTTGTGTTGCCAAATAATATTCCATTGTATGGGTGTATTATATTTTGTCTATCCATTCATTAGTCAGTGGACATGTAGGTTGTGTCTGTTTTGAGCTATTATGAAAAGTACCACTATGAACATTTGTGTACAGGTTTTTGTGTGAACATAGGTTTCATTTCTTTTGAGTATATACTTAATGGATTTTATGTGTTATATGGCAGTCCTATGTTTTTAATTCTTTCAGAAACTGCCAAGTTGTATTCCATAGTAGCTACATCATTTTATAATCCCACTAGCAATGCACAAGGCTTCCAGTTTTTCCACGTCTTTGCCAATGCTTATTATTGTCTGCCTTTTAGGTTATAGCCATCACAGTGGCTATGAAGTAGTCCCTGTTTCATTGTGTGATTCTGATTTGCATTTCCCTGATGACTAATGGTGTTGACCATCTTTTCATGTGCTTGTTGGCTGTATTCATCTTTGGAAAAAGGCTATTCAAATCTTGTGCTTCCTTTTTTCCTTGCTTTATCTTACTACTTGCCCCTTAACCTCATCCTTCCCTCTTCAGAGATATTGTGCAACCATTGGAACATGGTGGTTTAGAGGTATGCAACTGGGATTTGAATCCTACTTCCACATCTTTTATACCACCTGTGGTATCTTGGGCTATTTTCTTAATCCCTCAGAGCTTCAGTTTCCTTATCTATAAAACAAAGATAATATGAGTATTTCTCTCACAGCATTGTTGTGAGGATTAAATGAGATCATGTACTTGAAATGGTTAGCACAGGGCCTGACATCCACTAGGTACTATGTGTTATGTAGCTGTTAGATCTTCCACTTCTGCCCACGAAAGATTAACTTCTACAGGAATTGCCCTCCTGCCATAAACAATAAGAAAACCAGACTAAATATATGAAATCATGGATTTAGACATTGGACAGCAGGCAGCATGAGTCTGTCTCTTAAGAGAAGGGAAGAAACAAGGCACATCCTACAATTGCTCCCGTTTACTGCCCGCAGGCAGTTTCCAGGCTGTAGTAGAGGGAAAAGCAACTACACCAGTTTGACAGTCTCACTGAGCTGAAACAGAGATAAGAGTCTGAGAAGAGTGAGGCAGAGTGCTGAAGACGTTAGAGCTGCAGAGAGATCACCTCAGTTTTTGGCTCTGTAGTGATCTGCACACACATGAGGTGAAACTCCTTAAGGCCCAAAAAGGAACTTTCAGAAAGCAATTGACTGAATAATTTCCAGAACTTACCATTTGTATCGCCACAAGCCAGACTGGAAAGACTCTGGATAAGAGTGCACAAGGGTCACGTTTTAGCAGTGGGACTAATGTAGTCCCAGAATAATGGCTGCTGTGGAGATGCCATAACAAAGTGTAAAGCAAGCCTTGGAGGGATCAAACTGATCTGCAGGTTACTTAACTATGCACCAGACTAAAATCAAACATTCTTTAAAGGATTACACCAAAATCCAGTACTCTGAAACATTAAAGTCACAAAGCTCTGCATTCAATCAGGAAAAATCAGGGTATGAGTAATAATCAGCTAAATGGCTGGCTCATTCGGTAGAGCCAAGGTCTTGAGTTTGAGCCCCCCAATGAGGATAGAGTTTACTTAAAAAAAAAAAAAAAAAAAAAAAAAAAGCATAATCAGGTGTGAGTCTCTTAAGTAAATGGTGCTGAGAAAACTAGACAGCTACATGCAAAGGAATGAAACTGGACTACCCTCTTACCCCATACACAAAAATAAACTCAAAATGGATTAAAGAATTAAATGTGAGACCCAAAACCATAAAACACCTGTAAGAAAACACTGGCAGTAATCTCTTGGGCACTGGCCATAGCAACATTTTTCTGGATATGTCTCCTCAGGCAAGGAAAACAAAAGAAAAATAAATGAAAGCTTTTGCACAGCGAAGGAAACCACCAACAAAACAAAAAGGCAACCTTCTGAATGGGAAAAGATATTTGATATTTGCAAATGATATATCCAATAAAGAGTTAATATCCAAAACTAGAATACTTACACAACTCAACACCAAAAAAAAAAAAAAAAAACCTAAAACTGCCCGATTAAAAAGTGGGCAGAGGACCTGCATAGACATTTTTTCAAAGAAGACCTACAGATGGCCAAAAGATACATGAAGACACGCTGCACATCACTCTCATCAGGTAAATGCACATAAAAACTACAATGAGATACCACCTCACACCTGTCAGAATGACTAGTATCAAAAAGACAAGAAATGACAAGTGTTGGGGAGGGTGTGGAAATAAAAGGAACGGTTGTGCATTGTTGGTGGCAATGTAAATCTGTGTAGCCACTGTGGAAACAGTGTGGAAGTCTCTCAAAAAATAAAATACAGAAATGCAATCCAGTAATTCCACTACTGGGTAATTACCCAAAGAAGATGGAAACACTAATTCAAAAAGATATATGCACCCCTATGTTTACTGCACTGTTATTTACAACAGGCAAGATATAGAAGTAGCCTAAGTGTGTATATACATATATACACCTACATATACATTATGGAATATTACTTGGCCATAAAAAACTATGACATCTTGCCACTTGCAGCAACAGAGATGGACATACAGGGTATTACACTAAGTGAAATAAAGATACCATATTTTTCACTTACATGTGGAATCTAAAAAACAAAACAGGGGTGCCTCTCTGGCTCAGTCACTAGAGCATGCATGTCTTGATCCTGGGAACATGAGTTCACGCTCCACGTTGGGCATAGAAACCACTTTAAAAAAATAGGGGTGCCTGGGTGGCTCAGTCGGTTAAGCATCCAGCTTTTGCTCAGGTCATGATCTCATGGTTTGTGAGTTCAAGCCCCACATTGGGCTCTCTGCTGTCAGTGCAGAGCCCGCTTCACTTCCTCTCTCTCCCTCTCTCTCTGCTCCTCCCCTACTCTTGCTTTCTCTCTCAAAAATGAAACTTTAAAAAAAATAAAAATTAATTTAAAAAAAAAACAAGACAAACTCATAAATGCAGAAAACAAACTAGTGATTGCCAGAAGGGAGGCAATGGGGGTGGGGCGAGTGAAATACGTATCAGGGATTAAGCAGTACAAACTTCCAATGATAAATAAGTCAAAAGGATGGAAAGTATGGCACAGAGAATATAGTCAATAATATTGTAATGACATGTATGGTGACATATGGCAACTACATTTATTATAGTGAGCATTGCATAATGTATAGAATTGTCAAATCACTGTGTTGTACACCAGAACTACTTTAGTATGTTAACAGTACATGTCAACTATACTTTAGTGATAAAGTTTTGTTAAATAAAAGAATAATCAAGTATGCAAAAAAAGAATGTGACCAATAATCTGGGGGAAAGAAACATTCAATAGAAACACATCCAGAAATGACAGTGATGATAGAATTACTGTAAAAAGGCCTTAAAGCAGCTATTATAAATCATATGAATATATTTAAAGACATAAAGGAAAGAGCACCTGGGTAGCTCAGTCATTGAGCATCCGACTCTTGATTTCAGCTGGTTGAACATCCGACTCGATTTCGGCTCAATTCATCATCTCACGGTAGTGAGATCAAACCCCACGTTGGGCTCCACACTGGGCATGGATTTTCCCCCTCCCTCTGCCCCTTCCTCACTCAAGCACATGCTCACTCGCTCTCCCTCTCCCTCCCTGTCTCTCTCTCTCTCTCAAAAAATAAAAATAAATACATAAAGGGAAATATGAGAGAAATAGAAAATACATAAAAGACCCAAATAAATGGTCTAGAGATTAAAAAATCCCCCAAAAATTATACTAGGTGGGATTAATGGCAAATTAGATACTGCACAAGAAGCTGAATTTAAAGATGTAACAATAGAAACTATCCAAAACTAAGCACAAAGAGAAGAAAGACTTAAATTTATAAGTTAAAGAGTGCCTTGTTTATATATAGGAAATATCAGGCAGAAATGGTCAGAGAGCAGATACAAAAAAATACCTGAAAAATTCCAAAAATTTTCCAAATTTGATGAAAAGCTATAAAACCACAAATCAACAATAAATCTCAAATAGAAGAAGCATGGGCACATGGGTGGCTCAGTTGGTTAAACATCCAACTTTGGCCCAGGTCATGATCTCATAGTTTGTGTGTTTGAGCCTCTTGTCGGGCTCTGCTGACAGCTCAGAGCCTGGAGCCTGCTTCCGATTCTGTGTCTCCCTCTTTCTGTGTCCCTCCCCTGCTTGCACTCTGTCTCTCTTTCTCAAAAATAAACATTTTTTTAAATTAAAAGAAAACCACACCAAAGTACATCATTACCCACCTTACTGAAAAGCAATAAGGAGAAAATCTGAAAATCACAAGAGGGAAAAAAAGTACTTTATATATACAAACTAACAAAGATAAGAATGACAGCCAAGTTGTCAGAAACGCTCTTCCACTGAAGACAACGGAACAGCATCTTAAAGTGCTGAAAACCAATTATTAACCTAAAATTCATACCTAGTGAGAATATCTTCAAAAACGAGAGTGAAATAGTCTTTCAGACAAAGAAAAGCTGGTAGAATTCATCACCAGCAGATTCACAGTGCAAAAGCAGGGGAAAAAAAGATACAGTAAGGGAATTTGGATTTACACAAAGGAATGAAGAACATCTGTGGGTAAATATGTGAGTACATATAAAAGACTTTTTCTTATTTTTAAACTTTTTAAAAGATAATTGTTTAAAGCAAAAGTAACAAAGTAATTTGGGGCTTATAATGTGTAAAATTAGGGGTGCCTGGGTGGCTCAGTTGGTTAAACGTCCAACTTCGGCTCAGGTCATGATCTCATGATTTGTGGGTTCAAGCCCTGCATTGGGCTCTTTGCTGATAGCTCAGAGCCTGGAGCCTGCTTTGGATTCTGTCTGTCTGTCTTTCTGTCTGTCTGTCTTGTCTGTCTCTCTCTCTCTGCCCCTCCCCTGCTTGCACTCTGTCTCCCTCAAAAATAAACATTAAAAATTTTTTTTAAATGTGTAAAATTAAAATATGTAATAGCACAAAGGAAGGGGAAATGGAAGAATATAAGAATCTTACACAGTATGTGAAGAGTGGTATACTATTTGAAGACAGACTGTGGTAAGCTAGAGATACTCCACCCCAAGAACAAACAGTAGCAAATAAAGAGGTGTATATAGCCAGTCAGCCAAAAGTGGAGACAAAGGCAAATCATACAAAAGCAGTTAATTCAAAAGAAGAAGGAAAATGAAACAGTATATACAATACAGATCTGTAGTATATCTTGCATTCAGTTTTCTTGGGGTGGGTAGTATAATTACCAAAAAAAAAAAAAAAATGTCTATAAAGGTCTTGGGAGGGAAGTGATAAAGAAATAAGGGTCGAAAAACACTGAACCTAGGTATAGATAGGAACATCTTACATAATGCAAAAGACTGAATATTTCTCCTTAAGATCAGGAGCAAACAAAAATACCTGTTTTCACAGCTTCTATTCAGCACTGAGCCGGAGTTACTAGTCCGCATGAGAAATAAAAGACAAAGAAAAGCATAATGCCATCCCTCCCGCAAAACGCATATACTGGAATGAAGTAAAAAAAAATTTTAAGATTTATTTATTTTTGAAAGAGAGACAGCAAGTGAGGGAGAGAAGGATGGGACAGAAGATTCAAAGCAGACTCTACACTGACAGGAGCAAGCCTGATGCAGGGCTCGAACTCATGAGCCGTGAGATCATGACCTGAGCCAAAGTCAGCCATTTAACCAACTGAGCCACCCAGGTGCCCCAAGTAAAATGTGTTTTATTCTCAGGTGACATGATCATCTATATAGAAAACCCCAAGGAGGGCTCCTGCCTGGCTTGGTCGGAAAAGCATATGACTCTTGATCTGGGGCCATGGGTTTGTGCCCCACGTTGGGTGGGGCGCCTGGGTGGCTCAGTCAGTTAACTCTCTGAATCTTGCTTTCAGCTCGGTTCATGGAATTGAGCTCAAAGAGCTGCGCTGAGCTCTTTGCTGAGAGCATGGAGCCTGCTTGGGATTCTCTCTGCCTCTCCCCTGCTTGCACTCCCTCTCTCTCTCTCTCTCTCAAATAAACTTAAAAAAAAACTTAAAAAAGAAAACCCCAAGTAATCTACAAAAAAAGCTACAAGAACTAATAAGTGAGTTTAAGCAAGATTACTGGACAAACTGAACAAAAATTAATTATATTTCTATATGCTGTCAATGAGCAACTAGAAATTGAATTTTTAAATTAATATCATTTATAGTAACATCAAAAAACCATGAAGTGCTTAAGGATAAATTCAATTAATAGGTAAGAAACACATGGGGTGCCTTGGTGGCTCAGTTGATTGAGCATCCGTCTCTTGATTTCGGCTCAGGTCATGATCCCAGGGTTGTGGGATGGAGCCCAATGTTAGGCTCCATGTTCAGCATGGAGCCTGCCTAAAATTCTCTTTCTGTCCCCCACTCACACTGTCTCTCTCAAAAAATAAATTTAAGGGTGCCTAGGTGGCTCAGTTGGTTGAGGGTCTGACTTCAGTTTGGGTCATGATCTCATGGTTCATGAGTTCAAGCACCACGTTGGGCTCTCTGCTGTCAGCACAGAACCTGTTTTGGATCTTCTGTCCCTCTTTCTCTCTCTCTCTCTCTCTCTCTGTCTCTCTCTCTGCCCCTCCTCTGCTTGCATGTTCTCTCTCAAAAATAAACTTAAAAAAAAAAAAGACCAGAATAACGAAAACAATTTTGAAAAAGAAGGCATTTGGAGGATTTATACTATTTCATTTTAAGACTATACAGCTACAGGAATTTAAGGCACTGTGGTAATACAACAGCAGAGATGTACACACATATATAGTCGGCTGATTAGGTAATGAAGGTGCCAAGATAATTCAGTTGGGAAGAGATAGTTCAACAAACGGTACTGGGATAATTGTGTATCTGTACTAAATAAAGTGAGCTTTATTTGTTTATTTTTTAGTGTTTATTTTTGAGACAGATAATGAGTGGGGGAGGGGCACAGAGAGAGGGAGATGCAGAATCTGAAGCAGGCTCCAGACTCTGAGCTGTCAGCACAGAGCCTGACGTGGGGCTCAAACTCATGAACCGTGAGATCATGACCTGAGCCAAAGTCGGATGGACACATAACTGACTGAGCCACCCAGGCGCCCCAAATGAGCTTTATTTTTACCCACACAATATATCAAAAGTAAATTGTAGGCCTAACCATAAAAAGCTATAACTACAAAATTTCTAGAAAAAAAATAGGAGAAAATCTTTGTGTCCTTGAGTTGGATAACTACTTGTATGGACACAAAAAGCAAAAGAAGAATTGTTATCAAATTTGAAATATTTTGTTCCTCAAACAACACTTTGAGTAAATGAAAAGACAAGCCACAGATTGGGAGAAAAGATTTGCTGATTCCCTATTTGTTAAAGGACTTGAATCTACCATAAAGAGCTCTCACAACTCAGTAAGAAGACAACAACCTGATTTTTAAGTGAGCAAAAGATTTGAACAGATACTTTATCAAAGAAGATAGATCAATGGAAAATAAATGCATTAAAAAAATTACCACTACTCATTTGGAAAAGGAAAAAATAAAACCGTAACGAGAAACCCCTCTACCCACTTAGAAGACTACAATTTTAGAAACTGACAGTACCTGGTGTTTCCAAGAATGTGGAGGAACTAGAACCCTTAACAGTTGCTGGTAGGAATGGAAATTGGTACCATCCTTTTGGAAAACGGTATGACCATGTCTTATAAGTTTAAACATAAATTTTCCATATGACCCAGCATCCCACTTCTACATGTTTATGAGAGAAATGAAAATGTGTCCACACATGGGGCACCTGGGTGGCTCAGTTAGTTGAGCGTCCGACTGCAGCTCAGGTCATGATCTCACAGCTTGTGAGTTTGAGCCCAGAGTTGGGCTCTGTTGCTGACAGCCCCGAGCCTGGAACCTGCTTCGGATTCTGTGTCTCCCTCTGTGTCTCTCTCTCTCTCTGTCTCTCTCTCTCTCTGTCTCTCTCTCTCTCTCTCCCCCACGCTCATGCTTTCTCTCTGTCTGTCCATCTCATAAGTAAACATCAGGGGCACCTGGGTGGCTCTCTTGGTTAGGCGTCTGACTTCGGCTCAGGTCACAGTTTCACGGTTCATGGGTTTGAGCCCTGCGTCAGGCTCTTTGCTGATGGCTCTGAGCCTGGAGCCTTCTTTGGATTCTGTGTGCCCATCTCTCTCTGCCCCTCCCCACTTGTGCTCTGTGTCTCTCTCAAAAATAAACACATAAAATAAACATTTTTTAAAAATGAGAAAAGAAAATATGTCCACACAAAAGATTGTACTTGGATGTTAATAGTAGTTTTATTCATAATAGCCCCAAATTGGAAATAATCCAACTGTTCACCAGCTGGTAAATGGGTAATAAAAATGTATATCCATACCACAGTATAGTATTCAGCCATGAAAGGAAATGAATTGCCAATACATGAACAATATGGATGAATCTCCAATCATGCTAAATGAAATAAATCCAACACAAATGACTATATACTGTATGCTTCCAGTTATATGAAATTCTAGAAAAAGCAAAAATGTTAGTATTAGGAAGTTGACCACTGGTGACCAGGGGTTAAGAAAAGGCTAATGACTTTAAGCAAAGGGCTCGAAGGAACTTTAGGAAGGAAGATGGAAATGTTCTATGTTATGATTGTGGTAGTGCTTATGCAGCTGTATACATTCATGAAAATTCATGGGAGTGTACACTAAATTGTTGGATTTTTTGTATGTAGATACAATAAATAACAGTAAATCAGTGAAGTCGATTTTTTTAAGTTAGATACTATCTTCTTTGGCTGAAGAAAAAAATGGCCTTTAGGATCTGAAACTCTGACTCACTAAGAGGGATACATCTTATGACCCTAGTAATATAAATAAAGTCGTTTCATTTCTGTTTCAGAGACAGAGGAGATGGGTGATGAAGAAGTTTTCTCCTGGTTGAAGTGTGCAAAGGGGCAGTCCCATGAACCAGAGAATCTCATGCCTACACAGATTATCCCTGGCACAGGTAAGGAAGTTCTTTTTTTTTTTTTTAAGTTTATTTCTTTTGAGAGAGAGAAAGAGTATGCAAGCAGGAGAGGGGCAGAGAGAGAGAGAATCCCAAGCAGGCTCTGCACTGCCAGTGCAGAGCCCAACTTGGGGCTTGATCCTATGAACTGTGAGATCCTGACCTGAGTGGAAATCAAGAGTTAGATGCTTAAATGACTGAGCTGCCCAGGCACCCAAAGGAGTTCTTTTTTAAATTTGATGAAAGAGTGGCTCCTGGCTGACTCAGTCAGAGGAGCATGTGGCTGTCGATCTTGGTGTCATGAGTTCGAGCCTCACATTGGGTATTGAGATTACTTGAATAAAAAAAACTTAAAAAATAAATAAGTAAATAAATAGGGGCACCTGGTTGGCTCACTCAGTTAAGTGTCTCACTCTTGGTTTAAGCTCAGGTCCTGATTTCTGGGGTTTGTGGGATCAAGCTGCGCATCCGGCTTTGCTCTGACAGCAGGAAGCTTGCTTGAGATTTTCTCTCTCCTTCTCTCTCTGTTCCTCTCCCACTTGCATACTCTATCTCAGAATAAATAAACCTTAAAAAATATTTTTAAGCAAAGAAAAAAAAAATACGTAAATTTGGTGGAAAAAAAGTTTTTTATTTAGTTGAGGTTTAATTCATACATCATAAGATCTGGTAAAATGGTTTTATCTCAGCCTGATTTTTGTTAAGCTTCCCCAGATTTTTCTGAGTATTTGAATCTTCAGATATGTGTTAGATTCTATGCAGCCATTGCACACACTATGCCTCACCTTTCAGGTTAGAGAAGTTGGTTACTTTTCTACATAACATTTTACATTCCTGTGGTTGGCAGGACCAGAATAGAAAAAAGTCCCACATGCTTCCAGAAAGACCTTTGTTTTTAGGCTTGTAAAAATCCAGCTGAAGGTAAGCAAACCTTTTGAATCCATGAAGGCAGCCTATGAATGGTCATGTTTATGTCACTATTGAAATCATTATTTCAATGATTCCTCCAAAAAGTGTGTTTTCACCTTCCATACTTACAATAACACACATTGAAGATGGTCAATCTACTGCCTATATTCTCCTCCAGTGTGGCAGAGGGCACTCGTTGGATCCTTTATACCCCAGCGCTTCCAAGCAGAGGGGCTCCTTCAGGGCACTGGTAGGATGCTTGCTCCCTACTGATCTAAGCATTGGTTAAATGTTCACGTTAAGTTTACATTGGTCTGCTTTTTCCCCACTTTTCCTTTTTTTTTTTTTTTTTTTTTAGATATAAGTTAAAGTATATAAATCTCACGTGTACAATTTAAAATGTTTACATGGTCGAGAAGCCTGGGTGACTCAGTGGGTTGAGCGTCTGACTTCAGCTCAGGTCATGATCTCATGGTTCGTGAGTTCGGGCCCTGCATCAGGCTCTGTGCTGACAGCTCAGAGCCTAGAGCTTGCTTTGGATTCTGTGTTTCCCTCTCTCTCTGCCCCTCCCCCACTCACGCTCTGTCTCGTTCTGTCAAAAATAAAGAAAACTAATAAAAAAAAATTAAAATGTTTTACATGCTCTTGAACAGAAGGGAATCTACCCCCTAGAGTTTCTCCTGCAAGACACCTTAATATTTACTGTAACAGGGAGAGAGTGTAACTTGTTAAGAGTACACAGAACTTTAGGCTAGTTATACTTGGGTTAAAGTATTAGTACTTCCATTTACCAACTATATGTATTTGAGAAATGATGTTCTCTGAGTATCAGTTTCATCATCAAAAATTGAGAGTATGGGGTGCTTGGCTGGTTCATTTGGTGGAGTATGAGACTCTTGATTTTGGGGTTGTGCGTTCAAGTCCCACATTGGGTGTAGAAATTATTTAAAAACTAAAATCCTTAGGGGCACATGTCTAGCTCAGTTGGTAGCATATGGCACTCCTTATTTTTATTTTTTTAATGTTTATTTAAATGTTTATTTATTTAATGTTTATTTAATGTTTAATGTTTATTTTTGAGAGATGGAGACAGAGCATGAGCAGGGAAGGGACAGAGAGAGAGGGAGACATAGAATCTAAAGCAGGCTCCAGGCTCTGAGCTGTCAGCACAGAGCCCAATGCAGGCTCGAACTCACAAATGGTGAGATCATGACCTGAAGTCTGACGCTGAATTGACAGAGCCACCCTGGTGCCCCGCACATGGACCTCTTAATCTCAGGTTTGTGAGTTCAAGCCCCATGTTGGGTGTGGAGCCTGCTTAAAAAATGAACTTAAAAAAATAGTCCTTTTTTTTTTTTTTTTTTAAGTTTGTTTATTTCGAGAGAAAATGGGAGAGGGGCAGAGAGAGAGAGAGAGAGAGAGAGAGAAAGAATCCCAAGCAGGCTCCACAGTCAGCACCAGAGCCAGACTCGGGGCTCCATCCCATAAACTGTGAGATTACAACCTGAGCCAAAATCAAGAGTCAGATGCTTAACCGACTGAGTCACATAGGTGCCCTAATAAATAATATCTTTAAAAAAATGTTGAGGGTAATAGCTGCCACCTCATTGAAATGTGGGTAAGGATTGAGGAAGATAATGTAAATGAGATCGCTAGCACAATATCTGGCACATAAAACATTCTGAGGCTTCTGTTGCTCTCTTTCTCCCAGCTCTTTACAATATTGGAGACATGGTACATGCTGCCCGGGGCAAGTGGGGAATAAAAGCAAACTGCCCTTGTATTAGTCGGCAAAACAAATCTGTGTTGAGACCTGCTGTCACCAATGGGATGTCACAGGTAAAGTGGTATGTGTGGGTATGAATGAGAGAAACTTCTCTTCTTAGTACCAGGAAATGCCCCATTTTCACCTGTGTTGTCCTAGGCTACTGTAGGATTCCTGAGGAATTAGGGGATGGAGAAGCCTATCTAGAGAGAACCCCCAAAAAGTTACTCAAGGGATTTTAATTCCCTCCAGCTGGTATGAGTTTCTCTTTATTTGTCTTTAAAACCAACTCAGGCTGGGTTGATAAGTAGCACAATGAGATTCTTTTCATCTTGTCAAGATTTATACCTCAGGGTCCTTGTATGGGTGAAGAGTATAGAAAAGGTTAACAGGAAGGCAGTCCAATATGTGTGCATGGTCCCTGTCCTTGTCATGTTAGGTACTGAGGACAGAAATATGAAGATTGGCCTGCTGAGCTGGGATCATTCTACTCTGAAAACAATCCCAAGCCTCCAGAGAGGCAGTGGTTTGCTCATTGCTCTATCAGAGGTGGAGGTCATTCCGGTTTGATGGTAACTGTTTTGAACAAGAGGCCGTTTTAAACACACACGCACGCGCGCGCACACACACACACACACACACACAGCTAACTTGCTTATATTTGGAGTGCTTTCCAGGAACACTACTAATTCATGGTCTGTAGGAGGTACAGGAATTAAGGCTGAGGGATCTCAAGATATATTTTCAATAGAGTTGACATATTAGAGCAAATCATGTGGAAAATTCAGTAATAGAATAGTAAACATTTATGGAACATTGATATATGCCAAACACTCTACTAAGCTCTTTGCATATACTATCTCATTTAATCCTCAGAACAGCTTTATGAGGTCACATTTTAATCATCGGTTTACCATTGCAGAAACTGAGCCTCAGGCATGCTAAATAAATATATTTTAATATTTTAAAATAAATTGTATTATTTATTTTTATGTTCACTGATCTTTTCACAGAACCAAGCATAGTTTCTGTCATGTTGTAGGACTCCTTAAATATGTGTTAAATTAATCAATGAATGAAATAGTTTATGAGACAGTTTCAGGTTGTTTTCCCAGACTTTTTTAGTGTCAGTAGCCCTTGCTATGTGTTTGGTTTTTTTTTTCCTACACAAGAACAGCACTCTAACCATGTTGGCCTTCTGTGCTTTAGCTCCCTAGCATAAACCCTAGTGCCTCTTCTGGAAATGAAACCACTTTCTCAGGCGGAGGAGGAACTGCAGCAGTAACAACATCAGAGACTGACCATGTTCCCAAAGCTGACAGCACTGACATCAGATCTGATGAGTCTCTGAAAGCAGATAGTTCGACTTCAAATAGCAATAGTGAGCTAAAAACCATCAGGCCCCCTTGCCCTGACACAGCCCCCCCCTCATCTGCCCTGCACTGGTTGGCGGATTTAGCAACTCAGAAGGCTAAAGAAGAAACAAAAGGTGAGATTCTCGAACACAAGCCTCTGCCCTGCCTTTGGGTGGAACCTGGACTTATTCCCGGATTCTTCAAACTCACACATGACCATCCACGTTTATGAAACATGATGCTTGCTTTTTCTGGGTAATCACATAAAATGAGGGAATTGCTTTCAATATTTTTGCAGAAGTGGAGCTTTTTTAAAAAAGACATATGCCTGGGTACCTGAGTGGCTCAGTTGGTAGAGCATCCGATTCTTGATCTCAGGGTGATGAGTTCAAGCCCCACATTGGGCGTGGAGTCTACTTTTAAGAAATAAAACATAAGGGGCGCCTGGGTGGCGCAGTCGGTTAAGCGTCCGACTTCAGCCAGGTCACGATCTCGCGGTCCGTGAGTTCGAGCCCCGCGTCAGACTCTGGGCTGATGGCTCGGAGCCTGGAGCCTGTTTCCGATTCTGTGTCTCCCTCTCTCTCTGCCCCTCCCCCATTCATGCTCTGTCTCTCTCTGTCCCAAAAATAAATAAAAAACGTTGAAAAAAAAAAATTAAAAAAAAAATAAATAAATAAATAAAAATTAAAAAAAGAAATAAAACATAAAACTTCAAAAGAAAAGGCACATGCCTGGGCTGTACCCCAGACCTCTTTAGTCAGAATTGATAGGAGATTTTTATTAACCTTCCAGTTGGTTCTGTTATGCAGCCAGGGTTGATTTTCCATGGGCCCAAGAGTTGCCTGGGGAATTATTATAAATAGAGATTCCTGGGCCCCACCAGAACTATTAAATGACATTCTCTTAGAGTACAAACAGGAATCTCCATTTTTAGTAAACACTCCAGGTGATTCCAGTACAAGTATTCTGAAGACCCCCTTGCAGAAACACTATGTTAGAAAGTGAGGGAGATGAAAGATGGATTGGAACAAAAGGAAATTTGAAATCCAGATCTGGTAAAGGAAGGAAGAAGTAGGAGAGCTTCTCCTTGGCCGTGATCCTGCTATAGTCATAACCTTGTCAAGGTTGGCCTGGACAAACTGTGTGTAGTTTGTGGACCAGGGCAGGGGAAAGTCCTCATCCCCTTTTGGCTCATTTTTAGGAGTCATTTGCTTGCTGGGTATTACTTGTCATGCCTAATGCTATTCCTGGTTATGTCCTTACAGAAGCAGGGTCCCTGAGGTCGGTGCTCAGTAAAGAGTCTCATTCACCCTTTGGGCTGGACTCGTTCAACTCCACTGCAAAGGTCTCTCCATTGACTCCAAAGCTTTTTAACAGTCTGTTACTGGGTCCCACTGCCTCCAACAACAAAACCGAAGGCTCTAGCCTTCGAGACCTCCTTCACTCCGGACCCGGAAAGCTTCCTCAAGCCCCCTTGGACACAGGCATACCCTTCCCCCCGGTCTTCTCTACATCCTCAGCAGTAAGTGTCCTTTCTACAACTCTAGCCTTTGCTGCTTTTCCAAGGAAGAGCCATCAGAGATCTGATAACTGGATTAGAGTATATATGGGTAACTTGTGTTATCTGTGTTGTCTGTCCAACTGACAAGTTACTTACATTGCGTTTGGGAAATGTTTGAGATCCGTTTAAATAGTGAACCTTGGGGCGCCTGGGTGGCTCAGTCGGTTAAGTGTCCAACTTCAGCTCAGGTCACGATCTCAGGGTCCGTGAGTTCGAGCCCCGCGTCGGGCTCTGGGCTGGTGGCTCAGAGCCTGGAGCCTGCTTCTGATTCTCTGTCTCCCCCTCTCTCTGCCCCTCCCCCGTTCATGCTGTGTCTCTCTCTGTCTCAAAAATAAATAAACGTTAAAGAAAATTGTTTAATAAATAAATAGTGAACCTTTTGTGCCATGTTAAGAAGTCAATAGGGGCACCTGAGTGGCTTGGTCGGTTAAGCGTCCGACTTCGGCTCAGGTCATGATCTCGCGGTCCGTGAGTTCGAGCCCCACATCGGGCTCTGCTGACAGCTCAGAGCCTGGAGCCTGTTTCAGATTCTGTGTCTCCCTCTCTCTCTGCCCCTCCCCTGTTCATGCTCTGTCTCTCTCTGTCTCAAAAATAAATAAACGTTAAAAAAAATTTTTTTTTTTTTAAAAGAAGTCAATAGAAATTGAGACATTGAAATTTTCAGTCAGCAGGAATCACTATTTTCTTGACAATAACAGGCATTATTATTTTTTTTAACCTAGACAGTACATTCATACTGCCTTTTCTTGGGTATCTGTAATAGACACCTAAACCTAACACATCTAAGACCATATGCCTGATCTTCTGCGTATAAGCCTCCTTCTCCTGTAGTTTCCTCTCTTGGTCATGAGCATCTGCATTCTTCCAGTTGCTTGGCCAAAAATCTTGGAGTCATTTGGGACTCCCCTCTCTCACATTTCCTATCTAATCTGCCAGCACATCCTTTTAGTCTGATCTTTAAAATGTATGCAGGAGCACCTCAGTGGCTCAGCCATTTGAGTGTCCAGCTCTCAATATCAGCTCAGGTCGTGATCCCAGGGTCATGGAATCGAGCCCTGTATCAGACTCTGTGCTGAGCATGGAACCTGCTTAAGATTTTCTCTCTTTCCTTTTGCCCCTCTCGCTCTCTCTCTCTGTCTCTCTCAAATAAAAAATAACATGTATTCAGAGTCCACCCATTTCTCATTAGCTCCACCACTTCCTCTCTGGTCTGAGCCAACATCCTCTCTTGCCTGCATGTTTGCAGTAAACTTCTTACAGGTCTCCTTTATTTCTTCCCTTTTCCACTCTATAGTCTATTGTCAACACAGCAGCTTGAGTGGTTCTTTTTAAATATGAGTGGTTTCATTGACATGATTTTTGTTAGCTCTGCTGAAAATCCTTCAAGGGCTTCCTATTTCTCTGATAATATAAACAGAATCCTTTCAGTGGACAATAATGCTCTAGCTTTATCTGTGCAAGACTTCTTCCTTGCACTTCTCTGACTTCACCCACCACTTTCCTTGTTCACTCTGCTCTGACCACACCCACCTTCTTACTGACCGTGACCAGGCAAGAATCCCTCTTCAGAGCCTTTGCGCTTACCCTTTTCTTCCACTTGGAACTCTCTTTGCCATGTAACTATATGCTTGCTTCATCATTAATTTCATCTCCTCCCTTCCGAAATGTCACGTCCTGTAAGCCTTCTTAAACCACCCTTTGTAAAATCCATCACAGCTCCATCCTCCATATCTATTTTCTCTGCACTTACTATTTTTTCCATAGCATTCATTACCATGATTGATTTGTTGTCTGTTTTCCCTTTCCTTAAAAGATTTTTGACTGTTTTATTCACTGCTGTATCACTAGTGCCACAGTGTTTGATACATAGTAGGTATTCGGTAAGCATTTACTGAATGAATGAATTCACAAGATAAAAATTTAAATGATGTAGTGAAAAGTCTCCTTCCCATCATCATCTCCCAGCCACCTGTTTTCTTTTCTGCAGGTCAGTCATTGTATGGTTTTTTTCCTCCTTTTTTTACTCAGATGCTCTACACCTTGCTTTTCTGTTTTCACTGTGTATTGTCTTAGAGATCATTTCAAGCAAGTACATAAATATATTTCTCATTCTATTTTATAATTAGTGGCTAAAATTCAGTGAGCTGTGGATGGTTGAGCCATGTACGATGTGGGTTATTTGTTTCTTTTGCATTAGTGACTTGAAAAAATTACTTTTGGCTCTCTTTTATATGTACTTGCTCTGACCTTCAGTTCTCCTTTTTCTTTTTTGATTTTCCCAGGAAGTTCTATGATTACATGTACTTTGTACAGATAATAATTAGTGATACTTCAGACTTAGGAATACTTCAGGCTTTTTATAAAAGCCCTCTCAGTTCTGTGACATTAGGTATGTCACTTTGATTTTTGAGCCTGGTGATTTCATCACCTGGAACGTGTGAGAGATTCTCAGTGGGGTGATAAGCAAGGGAAGAATTGAACATTAGGAGACTACTTTCAGAATATTTAGTTCCTTTTGAATACTTTCATTTACCACTTTTTTGGGGTATACTCCCTGGTTAAAAAACAAACAAACAAACAAACAAAAAACCACTGCCTTGGCACCTGGGTGGCTCCGTTGTTAAGTGTCCAACTTTGACCCAGGTCATGATCTCACAATTCGTGAGTTCAAGCCCCGCGTCGGGCTCTGTGCTGACAGCTCAGAGCCTGGAGCCTGCTTTGGATTCTGTGTCTCCGTCTCTCTCTACCCCTGCCCCGCTTGCACTCTGACCCCCTCTCTCTCTCAAAAATAAAAATAAACATTAAAAGAAATAAAAAACACTGCCTTGGGGCGCCTGGGTGGCTCAGTCGGTTAAGCGTCCGACTTCAGCTCAGGTCACGATCTCGCGGTCCGCGAGTTCGAGCCCCGCGTCGGGCTCTGGGCTGATGGCTCAGAGCCTGGAGCCTGCTTCCGATTCTGTGTCTCCCTCTCTCTGCCCCTCCCCCGTTCATGCTGTGTCTCTCTCTGTCTCAAAAATAAATAAACGTTAAAAAAAATTTTTTTTTAATTAAAATAAAAAACACTGCCTTGATAAGTCACTTTATTACTTAGTTGAAGTATCCTTGGGCATGCTAGCCAGAAAAAAATTTATAAGCCTCAAAGTAAATAATCTTTTTCACTCAGTTAAAGCATTTTGTGATCCTTGTGGTCCACATGCAAATCCTTAATACAAGGCTGGATGGTAAAGACATTTCTTAGGTCTCTAGGCTCTTGAGGCAGATGGGATCTTTGCATACTTTTCTTGCATAAATGTAAAGCACAGTATAAAAGATGGAAATTTAAGATACTGACTTCATAAACCCCCATTCAATTACAAAAAGTATCTCAGAAAAAAAAAAAAAGTATCTCAGAAACGTTTGTGAAACTTAATCAGGTAAGTCAGAACTCCTTCTTGTGAGTACAGTTGTGAGACAGTTTTTTGAATGCTCTTCTCATGGTGCCTCATTCATACTTACCTGATAGAATTGTATTTGGCAGGGAGTGAAGAACAAGGCCAGCCTACCCAACTTCCTTGACCACATCATTGCCTCAGTGGTAGAAAATAAGAAAACCTCAGATGCTGCAAAGCGGGCCTGTAACTTGACTGATACCCAAAAGGAAGTGAAGGAGATGGTGATGGGGTTGAATGTGCTGGACCCCCATACATCCCACTCCTGGCTCTGTGATGGCCGACTTCTGTGTCTTCATGACCCCAGCAACAAAAACAATTGGAAGATCTTCCGGGAATGTTGGAAGCAAGGCCAGGTAAGTAAGGATAAGTAGCTACCAGGACCAGCTGGCTGCTTGCCCACCACAACTACAACAATAGTTTCAATTCTGTCTGGGAGATTTTTTGACAGGGAGATTGAGACATAGTAAGTTCACCGAAAACTTCCTTGCTACTTCGATTTTACTTGGATTTTAAAAAATCAGAAGATTCCTAAAAATATATTGTGGTTCCTTCTATTTCTAAGCTTTATAGGTCTGTGGTCTGAAAAGGGTAGTTGAAATTTCTGGGAAGTGGTGATCTGGCATTAATGACACTTTTAGAGGAAAATCCTTAAGTGTGATAGGGGTAAGGTGAAGGTGGGTAGAAATGGGTAGTACAAAAAAAAAAAAAAAAAAAGAAAGAAATGGGTAGTACTTTTCTAGGTAAATGTTCCAAGGCTGCACAAATTTGGATGATAGTGTGATAACACTTCCTAATTTTTATACTTTAGCAGGTGCTTGAAAAACGGGGAGGTTATGGAATTGTCTGGATAGTTCTTCATTCTCACTGTGAGGAAGTATTCTCAAAGTTGCATTAGTCAGCTTTTTGTCCTCTCACCTCAAAATAGTGGTAGATACCAGAGCAACAGAAGTAATTTCTGTAGCATGCCTCCCAGCATGAAACTCAAAAATTATAATGGAGAAGTGGTTTCCATTTCCTGCACCTGACATGTTGAAACCTATAGATTCTGAAGCTGGGACAGAACAGTAAATCATCATGAAGAAGAGGTTGTCCTCAGGAAACCTATCCTGTCCTTGAGCTCTGAGCTAAAAAGTATTTCCTAAATCGTTCTGATTGGCATATTTTGTTTCCGCAGCCAGTGTTGGTTTCAGGGGTACATAAAAAGCTCAAGTCTGAACTCTGGAAGCCAGAAGCCTTTAGCCAGGAATTTGGAGACCAAGATGTGGACTTAGTGAACTGCAGGAACTGTGCTATAATTTCCGATGTGAAAGTTCGGGATTTCTGGGATGGCTTTGAGATCATATGCAGTAAGTAGTTTTGATGAAGGCAGACTGGAAAGGAAGTCCAGCTCTGCCCTTGGACACAAATCATACCCCCTTGGCGGGGGGACAGTCTGTCTTGGTGCCAACCAAGCTAGCTCTCCTGGCAATCATTGGCTCCCAGAGCACACCTGGGCTTAAGCACCTTCTCCCATGGGTTGTGTGGAGCACTTTCACTCTTGAGGCTGGAATTCTTTTGAGATGGAAAAATATAGCATGTGTTAACTAAAGCAGTGGGCGAGGAAAACAAAGCTCACCTAGTCCATTAGGACGGGTTATAAGTGTGAAAATAAGTTAGTCTCCTAAAACTTGCAGTCTTTGGAAAACCAGGCAGCAGCCAAACAAGCAGATTGTGGGAGTGCTGTCTGTCTTTCAGAGCGATTAAGATCAGAAGATGGGCAGCCTATGGTGCTTAAACTCAAGGACTGGCCTCCTGGGGAAGATTTTCGAGACATGATGCCCACAAGGTTAGTGAACTACAGTAGGTCATCTTGAGACCCTGTGCCTTGCTGAAGCATCACAAAGTAATGATAGAAAAGTGGACTTTGCCTCTTTGCTTTTTTCCCTCTTAACAAGCTAAGTCATCTTTCCTGATCTTCTGTAGGTTTGAAGATCTGATGGAGAATCTTCCTCTGCCAGAGTACACCAAACGAGATGGCAGGCTCAATCTGGCTTCTAGGCTACCCAGCTACTTTGTAAGACCCGATCTGGGCCCCAAGATGTACAATGCCTACGGTATGAAGCCAAAGTCGTAATTGCCCTTTTGGGATACTACTGTTCCCCATTTCACCTATAGAGGGAGATATTTAGTCAGGGTCCTGTGTAGAGCTAATAGAGCACAAAGTGACAGGTGCTAAAGAATTTAACAGTAGCCATATGGTTTGAGGTTTGTTTGTTTGTTAAGATTTTTTTTATTTTTAAGTAATCTTTATACCCATTATGGGGCTTGAACTTACAACCCTGAGATCAAGAGTCACATGCTCTACCAACTGAGCCAGGCACAGGCCCCAGGGTGGATTTAAATGCTATGGCTTTTGTCATACTGATTTGTATCACATCTATACTTTGTATATCTACAATAATTAGAAAGTTTCCTCTCAAACATTCTGTGCAAGAAGACATGATTCTTAGTTTTTAAGAGCCTTGATAAAATAACAGTGAAGAAGACAGAGTTCCATACCACCCAGCAAGCTCTTTGTGAAGTCACAATAAGGCCGTAAATCACTGTGAAAGCCAATTCTCATTTGTATGTCAGTAATGCACATATCTGTTTTTCTTTTAAAGGAAAGATTGTTGGGGTGCCTGGGTGACTCAGTCAGTTTAGCATCCAACTTCAGCTCACATCATGATCTCACAGTTCATGAGTTCAAGCCCTGCATTAGGCTCGCTGCTTTCACTGCAGAGCCTGCTTCAAATCCTCTGTTCTGCCCCTCTCCTGCTCATTCTATCTCAGAAAGAAACATTAAAAAAAAAAAAAAAAAATAGAGTGTTGTAGGGAGTGGAATTGGTTCAGTGAATGGCCAAAACTATAGTGTCAACCGAACTAGAAATCAATCTTAAAACACTAGAAAAGAGATGAGAGTGATTTTTTTTTAATAAACAGATATACTTCACTCTCCCTGTTACCCATTTAAGAACATCTTAGAGTATGTTCTCACTTGTAGAGTTGGTATGGATTTTTCACAATATTGCCCTTTCACCCTGCATATCCTCCTTTTCCCTCAGGCTTAATAACCGCAGAAGATAGAAGAGTTGGCACAACAAACCTTCATTTAGATGTATCTGATGCAGTCAATGTGATGGTGTATGTTGGGATCCCCATCGGGGAGGGTGCTCATGATGAAGGTACTATTTCTATATACCCACTACTTCAGGATGGTGAGGCTCAACGTCAGGAGTAGAATCGGGTGTCTTTCTCCTCAGGGCCTATGCATAGTAGGTGCCCAGTAGATGTTGCTAAGTGAAAGGAGGTTTTAGGAAAGAAGAGTGGTACTTGTGTATCTCTGACCACAGTCATTCTCTTTCTGGGAATGCTCCCTTTTCCACTGAGTATAGAGCATCAGAAATAGGAGCAAAGAAGGAAGGGTAGTCTGGCTCACTTGCCATCAGCCAGATCAGTTTATCAGATGATAAAGCCAGCTTATTTGCGCAGAACGAAAGCATCAAAGTGATATTTTGCTGCATTTTTACTCCCTGCCATCTCAGTATAAAATTAATATGTGTTAATTATGGACATTTTAGAAAATGTACAAAATGTTAAAGAAATACGTAATTCAAAATCTCACAGTTCAGGGATTATTGGTGTCATTATTTTGGATATTTGCTGCCACACATTTGCTTTTAATGCGATACACCTGCAGATCCTTCCGTTAGTTGTCCTTTAGAGGATCATAATAGACAAGCATTAGAAGTCTACCCTCTTAACTTGCCAGAGAAGCTTTATGTTTCATGGCCTTATATCCGTAGAACCCTAGAGTTTATAAAGAGGTCTTGAAAAAGTACATGGAGTCTGTCTACTTACAGCAGGAAATAACCTGCATGTTGAACATAAGATGTGGCTAAACAGTTTGAGCAAGAAATATGTTTTAAAAGACTACTCTCCCTCCAAAAAAATGCAGAGTCTCTATTAAGGAAGATTTAGGGTTGCTCTTACTGTGTGTAGAAAGCTTAGGCAAATATGAGTTTTGATTCTTTGATTCTACCTTACATTGCTTCAGAGAGATGGAGAATAGTAGAGACTAAGCTTGTTTGAATTGAACATTTTGCTTTACTCAGAAGAAGTGAAATGACTGGAAAAGTAATTTTGCTCTTTTCAGAGGTACTCAAGACAATTGATGAGGGAGATGCTGATGAGGTGACAAAGCAGAGGATTCATGATGGAAAGGAGAAGCCTGGTGCTTTGTGGCACATCTATGCAGCCAAGGATGCGGAAAAGATCCGGGAATTGCTACGAAAGGTATGCACCCAAGTAGGCTATCCACTCACGGATGAAGGGTCTGGGGGTGATGAGACCACCTGTTTAGGTTTCTCGTGTGGGGTTTCTTGGCTTTTAAGACCTGTACTTTTGGGACGGCTGGGAGGCTCAGTTAAGTGTCTGACTTTGGCTCACGGTTTGTGAGTTCGAGTCCCATGTCTGGCTCTGTGCTGACAGCTTGGAGCCTGGAGCCTGCTTCGGATTCTGTGTCTCCCTCTCTCTCTGCCTCCCCTGCTCATTCTCTGTCTCTCTCTGTCTCTCAAAAATAAATAAATGTTAAAAAAAAAAAAAAAATTAAAGACAGGTACTTTTCGTCCAAATGCCCTGAAGGCCTGAATCCACACCTGGAGGGTGTTGAATAGAATAAAGCAGAAGACTTTGGCCCCACTAGGGACATTGCTGCAGGAAGTTGGGTTTATGCTATAATTTTTACGCATTGATTTTTCCATCTTTGGGTTTGGTTATGGCTTCAGGTTGGAGAAGAGCAAGGCCAAGAGAATCCCCCTGATCATGACCCAATCCATGACCAAAGTTGGTACCTGGACCAGACCCTCCGTAAGCGACTCTATGAGGAGTATGGTGTGCAAGGCTGGGCCATCGTTCAGTTCCTGGGAGATGCTGTCTTCATACCTGCTGGAGCCCCACACCAGGTGGGTTCCACTGGATTCCATCGGCTTCCTACTAATCTGGCAATAGATACATATAAATGGCTGCATTAGGCTGACTGTTCTTAAACTGCAACTTCTTTTTTGCTCTTTAAGTTTCTTCAGTGTAATTCTCAATGCACGTTTGAAAATTTTTAAATAAGGGAGAAAGTTAAAGTCCCAACTCAGCTACCTGTGCCATGCCCCTTTTCCATCCCCTCACCCGGCTTTCTCCAGAAGTAGCTTGTGGTTAACAGTTTGGTGTATATTTTTCCAGATCCTCTTCTGTGAGAATACTAACATTTTCATTTATAAATATATACTTGGAATTTTTCTGCTTTTGTTTTTATGACAATGGAATATCATAAGCATTTCTCAAGTTTGGGGGGTTTTGTCTTCTTTTTAAAACTATATCATGGATATTTTCCATATATTGCTGAACATCTCAGGGCTCTTTTCCCTCTGAACTTTTCCTCTCCCAGGTGCACAATCTATACAGTTGCATAAAAGTAGCAGAAGACTTTGTATCTCCAGAACATGTAAAGCACTGTTTCCGCCTGACGCAGGAATTCAGGCATCTCTCTAACACTCATACAAACCATGAGGATAAACTGCAGGTAAATAACTCCTCCTTCACCCCCACTCTCTCTCCTTATCTCCTGCTTGCCTACATACATAGGATGAGCATTCTGCTTTCTGAGGGTATTCTATGGGAGGTATTACTGGAGAGATGATCCTCTTCCACAGAGTATTTAATGAGTCCTCTTCCGATTTGCTTTTAGAGGATACACATCTATTAACCTAGTCATTTCTGCTATCATCTTCTATTTCTCTGCCCCTGGGAGATAAAGTATTTCAATGTTAATAACTGACTAGACTGACTTTTCCCAGTTAGATGGCGAAAGCACTGTGGCAGAGTGTTCCAAGCATGTTTCCAAGAAGGGCATTTCCCCAGAGCTGCTTCTCACAGCATGTTTCTGTGCAGGCTCCATTCCTTAATGCCCTGCTAGGTACTGCAATCCATATCCCTAAGAATTGTTGGGTGCTTTAGTAGCATTAAAAAAAAGAAGAAGAAGGAAGCAAGATTTCCCAGGCAGGACTTCAGCAATCTGAATATAGTCTCCCAGCCTCCCGCAGGTAGATTCAGACATCTTCAACCCTGAGTCTCCTCATTTTTGCTGTTCCTTTTTAAAAATTAAGAACATTTCAGGCTGCCTGGGTGGCTCAGTCGGTTAAGCATCTAACTCTTGATTTTGACTCAGGTCTTGATCTGTGGGTTTGTGTTCCGAGCCCTGCCTCCAGCTCTATGCTGACAGCGCAGAGCCTACTTTGGATTCGGTCTCCCTCTCTCTCTGCCCCTCCTGCTTACACTCACTCTCTCTCTCTCAAAAATAAATAAACTTAAAAAAATTTTTTGAACGTTTCAACCTTAAAGTTCTTATTACAAAGTACAATCACATTGATAGATAACATTGATATTATAGATATAATGCAAATATGCAGACATATGTATTTTCAGATCTCAGCTCCATTAGGTCTCTACTTATAATATGTCACCTCCAACATTCTCAATCCTCTGTCACTGCTCTATTTTTGTCTGTAGTATTTTTTATTGTCTAACATACTATGTATTTTTTCTGTTTGTTTGTATCCCTACTAGAATATAAGCTATTTAAGCTCCATGAAGGCAGGAATTTTACTCCTTTATTCACTGCTTTTCCCTAGCATGATATCTGATACATACTAGGTACTCAGTAAAAATATTTGTTGAATTAGGGGTGCCTGGGTGGCTCAGTCGGTTAGGCATCCGACTTGGGCTCAGGCCATATTCTCACGGTTTGTGAGTTTGAGCCCCATGTCGGGCTCTGTGCTGACAGCTCGGAGCCTGGAGCCTGCTTCAGATTCTGTGTCTCCCTCTCTCTCCCTGTCCCTCCCCTGCTCACACTCTGTCTCTCAATAATAAATAAACATTAAAAAAAATAAATAAATAAAATATTTGTTTAATTAATACAAAAATTATTTTTTTTTAACGTTTATTCATTTTTTGAGAGTCAGAGAGAGAGGTTAACACAGAATCTTAAAGAAGGCTCCAGCCTCTGAGCTGTCAGCACAGACCCCGAGGCAGGGCCTGAACCCACAAACCGTGAGATCATGACCTGAGCCGAAGTCGGAGGCCTAACTGATTGAACCACCTAGGCGCCCCAATACAAAAGTTTTTTAAATAAAAAATAGCAAAAGGGAGCTTATGTGCCCATCCTTCACCTTAAGAAATAAAGCATCCTATACATACTTATTATACAACATACACATATAGAACAACTACATTATTGAAGCTTCCATATACCCTTCCCCATTCTGTCTCTTTATTTCCCTCCCCAGAAATAGTCACTATCTTGGTTTAAAACTGTCTTTAGCCTGTTCACTTAATTTTAGTAACTCTAACTATTCCTTCCTGCTTCACGTGTAATATGTGTTCTTCTTAGACAAAATAGAAAATATTTTTTCTCAGTTTCTCATCTGTAAAAATGGGGATGATAATAACAGAACAGACCTCAGGGGCACCTGGGTGGCTCAGTTGGTTGAGCGTCTGACTTTGGCTCGGGTCATGATCTCATGGTTCATGAGCTCGAGCCCTACGTCGGGCTCTGTGCTGACAGCTCGGAGCCTGGAGCCTGCTTCACATTCTATGTCTCCCTCTCTCTCTGCCCCATCCCCACTCATGCTCTGTCTCTCTCTGTCTTAAAAATAAATAAAACATTAAAAAAAATTTTTTTTTAAAGAATAGACCTAATAAGACTGTGGTAAGGATTAAGTGAAAGTCCACATAAAAAGCTTAGCAATAGGGCACCTGGGTGACTCAGTCAGTTAAGCGTCGGACTTCAGCTCAGGTCATGATCATGTGGTCCATGAGTTCAAGCCCCACGTCAGGCTCTGTGCTGACAACTCAGAGCCTGGAGCCTGCTTCGGATTCTGTGTGTCCCTATCTCTGCTCCTCTCCCACTCACACTCTGTCTCTCTCTGAAAAATAAACAAACATTTTAAAAAATTAAGCAACAAAAACAAAAAACTTAGCAATAGTGTGCCCAGCATGTACTAAGTACATAGATGATGGTGATTATATAGCCTTTCAAATGATTTCATCATTCTTTTTTGAATATAGACCTTCTATCCTCTGTGATTTGTAAATCATCTATGGGATTGATTTGGGAAGTATGCAGTCCTCGTTGAAGGATTTCCTCACTCACTAGTAGGCTTTATAGGTTGTTTAAAATATATATCTTCATTTGAGAATATAATATGAGGCCACCATGAACTGACTGTGCCGATTGCTCTCTCCAGGTGAAGAACATCATTTATCACGCAGTGAAAGATGCTGTCGGCACCCTCAAGGCTCATGAATCCAAACTGGCAAGATCTTAGGCATGGAGAAATTGTTAACTCCCCTGTGAAGCAGGTCTTTCACTCACAACACATACAGGGAACGGCAGGGTTCTCTGCTGGAGCAGAGGCCCTTCACCGGGAGCCTGTGTGGTCAGTATTACAAACTCTCCAGCCACTCTTTTCTACGCTGCCTCAACACTGAAGGTTGACCCAGGAAAGTCACACTGTTCACACACACAGTTTCAGACTCCAAGCCAAGGGTGCCACATACCCATCCTGTGGTCTTTGGGACTCTGAATTGCCTGAACATTGCTGGGCTTTCCTGCACATTCTCGTGACTTGAGATTCATGGAAACCGGGAATGTGGGCACACCTTTCTTTTCTTTGTTCTCTCGTGCCTAGTTAAGTGGGAATGTGTTTGGAGGTAGGGGGAATCACATAACTGGTACAAGTAGGGGCTAATTGCTTAAACACACCTGGTGGAAGCCTGACAGTGTCTCTGCACGTGACCTCTGACACAGACCATCCCAGGAGACGGGGTGAAGCCATTCCCCACAATCTCTCTCGTGAACACTGGAGTCTTGCAGGACCCAGGGAGAACCCACTGCTTTTCCCAGGAGGCTCCAGGATTAGGAAACGTGTGTATTTAGTGAAAAATAGGTTTGTAGTGAAATAGTTACTATTTCATGAAAGTAGATATTTTTAGAATTTTTGAAATACCACAGTTGTTTTCCTGGATTATGAGGAAAGGCACATTACATTTAGTCTTCCTTTCGATAAAAATCTTTGAAGAATTATGATTTTTAGAAATCACCTGCCCATTATAGCACAAAATCAGCCAAAGCAGAATTGAAAAGAATTGGCTTTTTAGGATTCTTTTAGTTTCTTCCCTTCCCATATCAGTCCTATCTTGAGGGAACAGCCATCTGAGAAAGAACTTTGTCATGTCTGAGCTGTGGTGTGTTTTACCGATACACACACTGGTGTCGCAGGAACCATTTTCACATATTACCAGCGTTCCCTTGGGACTCCTCTTAAATTTCCGAATGCAAAGGAAAGTTTGATTTCCTACATGAGTCTGTTTGGTTTTTTGGGTTTTTTGTCCAAAAATGTTTTCAGCAAAACTTTCCAACTCTGTGGAGTTTTATTAAGAATTTATTTGAAAACGATGGAATTCATTAGCCCATAGATACATTGGAAAATGTATCTATCTTCTTTCCAGCTGTACTGTAGTGCCCTGCAGGCTTGTTTATATGTTCACAATTACCTTTTTTTTTTTTTAATAAAAGTCATTTACTGTAGAATACTTTTAATTTCACTTTCTGTATTTTAATTTTGTTGAAGGGCTGATTGGGATTTCCATGTTCTTATTAAAAATCTAACAAATCTGTTTGGAGTGGACTAAATTCTTCTGTGCCGGCCATTTTAAAAAGCAAAGGCAGGTTGAGGGCGGGGTTGGAGGTGGCGAATGGTTCATTTTCTGACCTTCATTACATTGCTGCATCCGATTACCCTTTACTTCCTGAATTTGTGCCCATTTGAGAGAGGAAAGTGCCAGGTCATTGTGGTTTGTGGGTTTGGGGGGTGAAGGGAAAAGAGTGGCAGAAAAGATGGGTTTTCCATTGTTGATGCTATGTGAATGGAGTGGGAAAGATGAGGTCTTTAACCTTCCTAGAGCAGCTGGGGGTAAGCGCAGTGGGGGACAGCCTGAGCAAGGTTTTGGGTGATCAGTGATGAGGTTCCTCAAAGCAGGAGGCCCAGCTGCCCACATATGAAACATGTGGCCCTAGGTCCACCTCAGTTGGTGGGAAAAGACCCAAATGGATTTTTTGTTTATAAATCAGCAATTAAAGTAGCTTGAGGAGTAAGGACAGACTACATTCCAATTAGAAAAGGCCTTTTGAAGAGGAAGTTGTAAAGAATAGCAAGAGGGGTCATTGGAGGCTGCTTCTCCAGACTCTGTTGGAAAACATCTTCCAAAGTGTTTGAGCCTGGAAATACAATTATCAGGATGGAAATAGACCATTGTGTGGTTCAAGGATACTGAGTTTGAATAGGACCATAACTGAAATACAGAGCTCTGAACGTGTCCTTTCAGGCTGGATGGGCATGGGTCGAGGCTGTGGTCACCAGAAGACTCACACCTCCACTTAAAGAATGCAGAAGCTTTGAAATGGGACAGGAAAGGAAAGCAATGGGGAGAAAGGGGGTTGCAGAGGTTGGAGCTTTGTTGCTTTGGTGAAAATCAGGAGGCGGGCTAGCCTACATTCTGGATATAAATGTCTTCAGAATTAGGGCATACACTGCTGCCAGCATTTGCTGATGGGGGTGGAACTGGAGGCCCTAGATCCATCTCTAACCCAGACGCCATGCCTCCCTACCCCTTTGTTTAAAGAGGGTCTACCCCTGGGTATTCACCTTGAGAGCCTGGGCTCTGTCCCTGCAAAGCTTAGCAAGCGACAACGTAAAAAAGCACATCAGAGTGGGGGACGGGTCCTCCAACAGGATTGATTGGTAGTGGCCACGAAGGGGTGAGGTGGACAGGTGTAGCTATAGCTATACCTTTGACTTGAGAAGTTCTTGGGTCGGTGTCTACAGGGCCTGTAATGGAGGAAGACAGGTTGCTAGTCAGCAGTTAGGAGAAGTGGCCTGATTAAAATAGACTTCATGGGTTCATACCTTAGCATGACTTAGTGGTTTTGTGACCTTGGCAAATTATTGAACTTCCCTAAGCTTCCCATTTCCTTATCTTCAAAATGAGGATAATTATAACCTCTGCCTTATGAAATGAGGATTCAGTGAAATAATGCATGTGAAGCTCTTAGCTCAGAGGCTGGCACAGTAAGCACTCAATAAGTCCTAGCTAGTATTCCTGGGGGAATGTTTAAACCTTTCAGCCTGATGTGGGCAAGGCAGGAGGAGGGCTAGGACGTCAGGATGGAACCTGAAGACCTGTAAGGACCTCAAGCCACGGCTTGGAATCCAAGGAAGACGAACAAGCGATTAGACGAAGGCAGGGCGGTGAGGGTCAAAGGCGCATGCCCGGTGATAGCAGGTGCAGGGGGGCGCGCCGCCGCCGCCGCCGCCGCCGCCGCCGGCGGGCCTCCCCTTTAAGAGCCGCCCCCGCCCACGGCCCGCCGCTGCGGCAGGGACCTCCCCTTTAACCGCGGCTGCTCGGCACTTCGCGGCCCCCGCGGCGGCTGCTGCTGCGGCTGCTGCTGCTATTGCGGCTCTTGCTGCCGCCGCCGCTCGACCTCCAGCACCTGCATCCTCCGCTCGGGCCGGGTCCCCGCCCCGCGCCCCGCCCGGCCCCGCCATGGTGTCCTGGATCATCTCTCGCCTGGTGGTGTGAGTGCGGCGGTGGCGGGGCGCGGCCGGCAGGGAGGGGGATGGGGAATGGGAATTGGGGGCTGAGGGGTGTTGAAGCCCAGCATGGACCGTTCCGTGGCTTCATACAACAGAGTCCCCTAAAGGAACATCGTTCCTATTTGGGGTTCCCAGAGACAAGACATGGAAGAGTAGGACCCAGGACCTGAGAGGGGAACATTAGAAGAGCATAGTAAGCCTGGCTTCCCACCCCTTTTATTTTCAATTTTCGGTGTTCCTTCATCCTAGGGCTGGGCAGCATGGCTTGATTTATGAAGGGGAGGCAGCATGTCCCCTCCCCCACCTAGCAGATCTGGGCTGAAGGAGCAACTCAGACCTGGGCCGTCATCTTCATGCGGGGAGAGGGCTAATGGAAGAGCGGGGAGCCAGACAGGGCCTCATCATTCCATTGCTTAGGGCCGTAGTTAGCAGCCTTGGCCTCCTCTCTCTTCCACTATCAGGACTCTAGAGATGAGGGCATAAGCTCTGAAGGCCCCCCAGGGAGGACATCTGGGTGTTGGGAAGCAGAGATGCTTGGAGGACAAAGTGTGGGAGGTAACCGGGAGGGGATATGTGTGCTCAGCCTGGATTTGTGAAAGCCACAGAGGGGAGGGCCTTAGGTGGCCTTCATTCCAGGCTGCCAGCTACATTGTGGAGCTCTGTCCCTGCTCCTCCCCCAGGCTCCAGGAGGGAAGCCTGCTCCCACACCCCACACTTTGTCCTTGAGGACTCCACCCCCGACCCCTTCTCCACAGGTCGGTTTGAAAGTATCTTGCCTGTAAAAGGCAGGTCCCTGGGAGAACAGGCAATACCCACACATGGTCAGGGGGCTGGGCCCAGCAGGGGCTTTGCTTGGGCCTCAGCCAACCCCTACCCTGGCTCAGGACCCTGCCCCAGGACCCTGCCCCTCAGCCTCTACCGCGGGGGACTGACACCCCAGAATTCCCTCCCCCTGCCTTCTTCCCATTCAGTGCTGTTATGTGCTTGTATTCTGGCTCCCTGTCACTGGAGTCTCCCTCCTTCCTCTCCCCCATCCCACCCCAGAGGTTATCCACAGGCGTCATACCTCCCTGTGCCCTTCAGAGTGGCTGTTTCTCTCTTGCCTGGATGAGCTCCCTGGGGAGCATCAGTCTTCTCCTTCCCTCACCTGTGTCCTATATATGGTCTCTCTAATGGGATCACTACCAGGTTGTACTCCAGCTAGGGCCTCGAGCCCAGGACCCTCCCCTGAGCTTGGTCCAAGTGTACTTATGGGGGAATAAACCTTTTGCCCCTCTTAGGGCCTCCTGCCCCTGTGCCCTCTATGCCCCAGGTCCCCAGAGGCACAGAGGTGCCTCTGATTGCCACATAGAGTGCCCTGTTACGTGGTGTCTGGTTCCCCTACAGACCTGGCCCTAAGCAGCCTGGCTCAGAACTAGAGGTAGAAGGTAAGGGCAGACAGGTATGAATGAGCACAGTATCTGGAGAAGGGAGACACCCTGTTGCAGTGACCAGACCCCCACTCCCCACAATACGGATAACCAGTGATCATGGGTGAAGATACCACATTGGACCCTCTGGCCTCTGGGTCTTTCTTTACCTAAGGGGCTGGAGAAAAACTGAAAAACAGAGAGGCGAGAGACATCACCTTCACTGGCTGGGGACCTCCAAGCTTGTCACCTGAGGCTTAATGGCTTTGACTGTAACCACTGGCCTGAGTTCATCAGTCCAGTTGATGTGGCACTCTGGAGTTCTGTCCTTCTCCCCTTACCTACCCAGGGACTGACTGATGCAGAGCTGGGAGGGAGAGGCCACTGCTCTTGGCCGAGGGGACCAGTAACCATGCCTGCCTCCCTAGGCTCATCTTTGGCACCTTGTACCCAGCCTATTCTTCCTACAAGGCCGTGAAGACAAAAAACGTGAAGGAATATGTGAGTTTATGACCCTTTAATCTCCTACCCACCCCACGTGGCAAAGATAGGCCAGTGGATCACAATACAGACAGTAGTGACTTTGTGCCAGTGCTTCAGCACTAATGAGACCTTACTTCAAGGAAGTTCCTTTGTGTTCCCTTTCCCCTGTGGTGTGATCCACAGGCAAAGTTGAGGTCCCGAGTGTCCCTTCCCCACAACACCTCCAGCATAGTTGGCAAGAGAGATGGGGTCCTGGGTGTTCCCTCAAGGCCCCAGCTAATACTGCTCTCTGTACCTTCAGGTGAAATGGATGATGTACTGGATCGTCTTTGCCTTCTTCACCACGGCTGAGACACTCACGGATATTGTGCTTTCCTGGTGAGGTCCAGCATCCCCAACCTGCATCTCAGGGTCCAGAGTTTAGACTCTCTACCCCCACCAGCCCAACAGAAGATTGAGACCCAGGGTAGAGTCCTCCCACAGTTCCATGGGGTCCTGGATGTCCACTCTCCCCCCGTGCAGGCCTGGCTTAATCAGTAGAATAAGAGACCCAACCCCCACATTTCTACCTGATGATAGCCAAAGCACCATAATAGAATTCAGGAAACCTGCTTCTGCCAGACATCCTGTATGACTTTGGGCAGGTTTCAGCTTCCTAGGTCTCAGTTTCCTTATTTGTAAACTAGGCATATGATTCAATCTTATAGACATTCAGTGCTAGTATTTCAAAGCACTACTAGACTATGTTGTGAACCCTTGAAGGACAGAGAATGTCTTAATCACCTATATGTATGTTCACAGCAGGAGCTCAAAAAATGTGTACTGAGTGAGCAGATACCTCTTGGAAGAGAGTACTAACAAAGCACAGAACACTAAATCAAGAGAGAAGAGAGTTTTATGGAGAGGTAGAGAACAAAAGATGATTGCATTGGCTTGCAAGGGCCAATGACCTTTGAGAAAAATAGTTTTAGCAGAAGTTGAGTAGGGTTAGATTAGGAAAGAATAGTGGGTTAAAAATTGTGAGGACAGTGAGCATAGATGCTTCTTTTTTTTTTAAGTTTATTTATATTTATTTTTGAGAGAGAGAGAACCAGCAGGGGAGGGGGAGAGAGGGGGGGGTCAGAGGATCTGAAGCAGGTGCTGTACTGAGAACAGAGAGCCCGATGTGGGGCTCAAACTCACAAACTGCAAGGTCATGACCTGAACCAAAGTCAGACACTTAACTGACTGAGCCACCCAGGAGCCCCTAGCATAGATGCTTCTTGCCACAAACAAAGGAAAGTGCTTTGTGAGGATGTCGGAAACATGAAGGAGTCTGGCCTGAGGAGAAGGAGCCAGGGAATGGACACCAATCCTTAAAAGTAAGAGGCAGCAAAGAATGGGATCCAGAGCACAGCTGGAAAAGCTTCAGTCTTCCTTGTGGGAGGAAGGGCAGGAAGAGAAGGGGGTGAGGACCCAGGAGTGGACCTGGGAGGTTAGGAAGCTCACCTTTGTGTTGGCCCTGGGATAGACAAGCAGGAGTGTTCTATCAGAGTGAGAGGCCTGGGACTCCCAAAAGAAAAATGTGCAGAGAGCCACTGCAAGGGGAATTCTGCTGGAGGCACTTACCATCCCCCTTGGAATCTCAGCTATGCCTCCCATTTTCCTTGAGATTAGAAATGCCAAGGGGCACCTGGGTGGCTCAGTCAGTTAAGCATCTGACTCTTGATTTGGGCTCAGGTCATGATCTTGTGGTTCTTAAGTTCTAGCCTCTCATCAGACTCTGTACTGACAGCCTGGAGCCTGCTTGGGATTCTCTCTCTCTCTCTCTCTCTCTCTCTCTCTCTCTCTCTCTCCCTCTATCTCTGCCCCTCCCCTGCTCACACTCTCTCTCTCGGTTTCTCTCAAAATAAATAAATAAACTTAAACAATTAAAAAAAAGAAGGAAAGAAAGAAGGAAATGCCCAGTCTCCTGAGCCACATGGGAACCCCAGTGCACTAAGGGGTGGGGAACCAGGCAAGGTCTTGCAGGGGATCAGCTCACCTCCTGACTCCCTATCCCAGGCTCTGCCACTTGCCTCTGTCCCACCCACAGGTTCCCCTTCTACTTTGAGCTCAAGATCGCCTTTGTGATATGGCTGCTGTCCCCTTATACCAAGGGCTCCAGCGTGCTCTACCGCAAGTTCGTGCACCCGACACTGTCCAACAAGGAGAAGGTTTGCCTCCACTCTCAGCTGACTTCCTAGCCTGCCCCAGGCCATGGCAGCCCAGTGTCTGCAGCCACGTCCATTCCTGGCTCTCCTTGTGGGCACCCAGAACCTGAAGTGATCTGGCAGGGCCCTGGCCTCCTGGAGCAGGCAGTGCCTTTGTCTGGGTGTGAACAGGGGCAGGGAATGGCCTAGCCAGCAGGGACCACCCCTCACCTCCTACTCCTTCCCCTCCCACCTCTCAGGAAATCGACGAGTACATCACACAGGCCCGAGACAAGAGCTATGAGACCATGATGAGAGTGGGCAAGAGAGGCCTGAACCTGGCTGCCAATGCTGCAGTCACCGCTGCTGCCAAGGTGAGATGGGGGCAGACCAGGCTCCCAGGGCCCCACCTTGCTCATTTCATCCCCCTGGCCAAGCCTCTTTGCATCTAACCTGTCCTTGGTGCTGTGATGGTTTGGGGCTTGTGCAACTCAGGGTTGTAGGCCTGGTTCTAACACCTTCCAGCCAAGTGACTTCAACTCTCTGAGCCAGTTTCCTCAACTGTCCAAAGGGAAATGATGGGCCTTTCAGTGCTGCCAAAGGACTGGGTGAGGATAGTGTGAGGAAAGCACTGAGCTCAGTGGCTGCCCGTGCTCTATAGTGACCTCTATCTCCACCCCGCCCCTTCCTCCGGTTCTCCCGGTGCGTGGTGGTGACCCTAGGGCCAGGGGGTGCTATCAGAGAAGCTCCGAAGCTTCAGCATGCAGGACCTGACCCTGATCCGGGACGAGGATGCACTGCCCCTGCAGGGGCCTGACAGCCGTCTCCGACCCAATCCTGGCAGCCTCCTGGATACCATTGAGGACTTAGGTACAGGCAGGGCCCAGGACTGGGCAGAGGGAGGGGGGACCTCAAGGGCATGGAGGCCAGGTAGGAGAGCCACCAGACCTCTGTTCTCCTTTCTTCCCCCAAACCAGGAGATGACCCTACCCTGAATTTAAGATCTAGCACAAACCAGGCAGATCCCCGGACAGAGACCTCTGAAGATGATATGGGAGACAAGGCCCCTAAGAGGGTCAAACCTGTCAAAAAAGTGCCCAAAGCTGAGGTGAGAGCCCAGGCCAGAGCAGGGGGAAATGGGGAGGGGGTGTGACCCCAGGCTGAACCTCTAACTTCTTCTCTCCTTCCCACAGCCACTGGCTTCCAAGACACTGAAGACCCGGCCCAAGAAGAAGACCTCTGGTGGGGGTGACTTGGCTTGAGGTTCTGACCCCCTGGAGGCTGCACACTGTGCCAGTAACCCACACGCCTCCGGCCCCAGGGCCCCTCAGATGGCTGTTTCTGGTGCCTGCCCAGTGACCACTCCTCTGGAAGGGCTTGGAAAAGGGGAGGGAGGCCCTGCTATGGGGGTGGAGGGTAGAGGCTGGAGGAGTTACTGAAGACTGAGCCCCCCAAGGAGGCGGGGGCTCCTTAGAGCCCAAACTGCTATTCTCCCTGCTCCAGTCCTGCTCCCACCCACCCAGTGCCTTGCTGAAGACCATGGCCATCCCCTTTTCTGAGGTCCTAATATGCCCCCACTGCTCTCTCCGGGCTGGGGGAGCAGTCACAGCCCAGACTGACCAGAGATGGGCCTGAAGGCACCTGGGAGACAGGGAGGGAGAGGGGAAGGCTTCAGAGAACTTGTGGCACAGGCCACAGATGTGAATGGAGGACAGGGGCTTAGCATGTGCTTAAATGACCAGGATGATGAGGCCAGAGCTGCAGCTGGGGGCATTGGATAGGGCTGTGTGCTACATGTCCCCACTAAAAAGAAGTGGGGTCCTAGGGGTGTGAGTGTGTGTGTGTGTGTGTGTGTGTGTGTGTGTATCTTTCTAGGTCTAGGGCTGGGGAGGTTTTGAGTAAAGGACTTTCCTGCCAGCAGTGACCATCCCCCACCCTAAGCCCCACAGCTAGCTGGCCCTTCCCTGCTTTCAGCCCTCCCTCCTACTCTCAGAGCCTCAGAGGAGCTCAGCCCAAGAGAGGATGAGGCTCTGAAGGCCTCTTATCTCCTCCTCTGCCCTTGATACCCTTTTGCTTCCTCCCATTCCTGCCCTGCCCCTAGGCTGGGCTCCTCTACCCCTCAGGGCCCATTGTAGAGGGCCCTGCTGAGCCAGCTCCTTTCCTCCTCACCTGGGGGCCCATCTTCCTTTTCTCCAGACTCCTTTTCCTGTGCCAAGCAAACTGAGCCCATGTAAGCAGGCAGACCCTTATTAGCCCAGCCTTTGCCCCACACTCTACCCCAGCTTCTGCCGTGGCTTCAGGAGGAATGTGTGAAGAAGAAAAGAAATATTGGAGCCAAAGTGCTTCCAATTCTATGAAAAGAGGGTGCCCATTGGACCTTTGGCACTGGATGAGCCAATAAACCAAATTCTGGCACCTCATGTATTTCGGCCTCTGTACTTTGTTCTTGCTCCTCCAGTCCCCAGGTGGGAAGGACCTCAAGTAAAAAGCAGGGCTCAGCTACAGGAGGAAGGGGGGACAAGGTCAGAATGTGAGACCCAAGAGCTCTGATCTCCAAGATAAGAGATAGGTTTGAGCTGGTCCATCTGGGAAAATGGTTTGGAGGTTCAAGATACAGCCAGAGGAGTAGGAGGGATCATGACTTATGAAGGCCTAGGGGTCTCCAACTGTCAAGGTTGTCTTGTCCCTTGGAATTCTGCCCAGAGACCTCCATCCCCAGTGGACCTCCTGGTACCTTATGGAAAGTGTCAGTATAAGCTCTGAGGATAAAGACCCCCATGAGTGTCCCAGGGAAGAGGGAATAGGATTTCGGGGTTGCTGGGCAAGGAACTGGTTGGCCATGCTGCTTAGAAAGGCTTAAGAATGTTGGAGGAGGGCTGAGAGGGAGAGACTCTGAAAGGAGGAGACAGGCTGAGGGAAGAGGTAGAGATGGGGAACCAGCCTCACAGTGCATGTCTGAGCCTGGGGACAGAGAAGGATGACAGGACACCAAGGACTGGAGACAAAGAGATAGTCCCTGTGGCCCCAGGAGGAAAGGCTTGAGCCCTGGGCTGCTTGGCTAGGTTGGAGGAGACAAGGAAGGAGGCTGCAGGGCATGGGGTCTGAGTCCTTGGGAGGTAGAAGACCACCAGGGGCCAAGGGGAACAACTGGCTGGGGATAAGCCCTGCAAGGCGGTGCCCAAGAGAATGGAAAGGATGGCAGAGGAGCAGAGGCAGCATGGGAAGAGAAAAACAAAGGGAAAGAGTGGAGAGGGAGGGGGGAGAGAGCAAGGCAGGGAGGAGGAAGGGAGAAGGAAGGGGAGAAACAGTAGTGCAGCTTTGTAGAAGGAAAATGAAGGAAGCAGAGCATGGGGTGTGGCATAGGGTGTGTGGGGACCTAGCCCCAGGCTCGGGACCCCACAGTTGGCAAAATGCCCCTACAGCAGACTTCCCTCTCCCTTCCCCGGCATCACAGAGGTATGTCCTCTCCAGCCTCACACTCAGGCCAAAGTGGCCAAGAACTTCCTGAACTGAGGTCATGGTGGAGGTGGAGTGTGAAATGCCCTTTTCATCTTCTCTGGAATCCTCCAGTCAACAGCCCTCTGAAGGTCATTCTTTTCACCACTGGCCTCTGAGCAAATTGGTCCCTTCCTCTAGAAAGGAGAGGATGCGTCAGGATAGGATTCAGGGAGAGACTCCTTTGTTCTAGAAAGATCTCGAGAGAGTAAGATGCTGCAGTCTCATGCTAGCAGCTACCATATGGCCAGAAAACCAGGTTAGGCCCTCCCTAACCTAAATCCCATTTGCTGCATAACACACAAATATGAACGCGTGTGCATGGATGCACACAGATACATGCTTGCACCCACAGTGACCACTTGCTAAGAAGGTCACTGACAGATTCCCCACTGCCAGGCTCTCCATGCACATCTGGGTTTCTCTGTGTCAACAGGAACATGCTCAGATTTCCAAGCTCCTTGGTCCGTTGCCGTGGAAACAGTCTCCTAGAACTCGGCACAGGGCCTGGCCCCTGTGGTGCAGGGGAGGAGAAGAAAGATGGAGGGTGACAAGAAGATGGAGGGATCAGCTTCTTGGAGGGGCAGGCAGGACACATTTGGGTCTAGGTGACATCTTGCCATTTCATTCCTTAGGACCACTTTCTCTCTCCCCTCCTCCTCAGTAGACCTCTAGGCCAGGGGAGTGGGGAAGAGATGTCACAAGACAGGTGTATGGTTAAAACTATGTGGAGAATTCTTGTTCACTCCCTGGGTCCCCAGTGAGCATTGAGAGATATTAGCTTTTGAGTGGGAGCTAAGGTCTAGCCCTCTGTCCCACCGTGCTGGGGGACACTGGACAGCCCTCCAGGCCTGAGGTCCCTGGATAGAATGTCCTCATGGCTGGAGCTGCTTCAGCTGGCTCCCCCTCTCTTTCTTGTGTGTGTCCCACACCCAAAGAACCTGCTTAAAATGGGATTTCCAGGCTGTGATGTCAGAGGAAAGCCAGCAGCTCCAGCCTGTGCCAGTTCTTCCTTGATCAACAGAGCTGAGCCCAGTCTTGCTCAGCCTGGAGGAAAGGGGGTTGGCAGAGGAGGGAGTGGATCCAAGGGCTCTAGGCCATGGACACTGTATCAGTGGCATCCATGATAATAGGGAGAGACTGTAATAGGAAGAGGCAGGCCGAAGCCACTGCTGGCTTCCCCACTGCCTTAAATTTCAGCCATTTCGTGATCATTTCCCTCCCAAATTCCTCTAGTTTTTCCCTCTCTGAGCTGAGATAGGCCTGTCTGGTGGAGGAGGGCACTTTAGTATTAGAGCCATTTGGGTTCTGCCTGACAACTTGTCCCATATCTGGGCTGGAGGCAGGGATGGGTAGGAGGGATACCAGCAAGGAGGGGGGAAAAAGCCCACTAGGTGGCGCAGCTCACTCCCAGTGTGGGATTCCCAGCCCTTGAAGGGGAGAATCTTTTCCTGCTGTCAGTCAGCCTTATGGTCTGGTGAGCAGGGTGTCTCATGCCCCACTCGCTGGAGTTGTAGGTTCATGAAGAAAACATTCTTGCAGGTGCATGGAACAACTATGGATTTTCAAGCAATTACTTCCTAAACCCAGATTGTGTACCACCCCCTGCACACTCCCCAGGAGAACGTCAGGCCCAAAGGGCAGGTACTCCCTTTTGGTGAGAATCAGGCACTGTCCTAGAAGCAGGGAAGGTGACAAGCTGACTCTGGGAGGGTCCTGCAGCCCAAGGGACCCAACATGAGTTTCTGAAATGACATCAACAAGGCCACTGGAGCTAATTTCGAGGTCAGGTGAGGAGAGGAACCCAACAGGTGGCAAGGGGTGGGGAACTTGGGAGAGGCAGGCTAGGCCCAGAGGGATGGCAGCTCGCCTGACTGCAGGACTCTTCTGGATATTATTTCCCTGATGGCCATAGTGACAGTCCCAGGCCAGGCCCAAGTGTTTGTGTTTCCTGTCCCTTCCCTTATTTTATCTGATCCACTATGAGATTTAAAAAGGAGAAAAAAAGACCCTAATTTCCAAATTCTGGAATCCCAAGGTACTTCTACAAGAGCCAAGGTTGGGCCTCCTTAGTAACCTACCTTTCCCTGACCTCCTTCCCAAACTGACCCCACCAGCCCTGCATCCCTAATGAATTACCCTCTCCTTTTGTCCCAGCCAGATGAGTGATCAATAAATAATGCTGCCTGAAATATTGATGGTGAGTTTTACACTAGCATCCCTTAGCTGTGCCTGTCATTGGGGAATTTGAGAGCTGACAGAGAAATGCATGGCCACCAGAGAGCTCTTTTCTATCTCTGCCAAGAGGGGGTCTTTCTTTGCCAAGATTTCAACCTGTTCCCATCTCAGCCAGAATCATGACTCATTCCCATCAAGTAAGATGAGGACTCAGCCAGCAACCTCCAACCTGGGAAGAGTCAGGTAAGCTAAACAAAGCAGAGACCCTTCCTGATACTTTTGTCTCAAGACAAAGAGATCCCATTTCCTCTGTTCCATGTCCATCTTGGACCTTCCAGGTCCAGCTCTCTGAGCAGGATCTCAGAAGGAGAACTGCAGGTTCCCTGTCCCCCAGGTTGACTGTTTAAAGCATGAACAGAAGGACTCACATGCTCCCAGACTTCTCTGGTCCAAGTCACTGTCATCTAGTTTTGTTCTCCCTGGAAGAAGGGTAGGGGAGAGGAGGAGCAGGTAGAAACTCTTGAGCCCTGTTGAGCCTGACTCACCCGATGCCAGGGCCCTCCTTGGCAGAAGCTAGGCACACTCAGATCTTTGCATGCACAATGCCCTCGGCCTAGGCACTCTAGTTCTGCTCCACTTGGTCAGCTGCTGCATACACTTCAAGTCTCAGTTTAGAAGTGACGTCCCTGCCCCATCCTATCCCGGTCCCTGTGGCATTCTGCTCTTCCTCCCCAACACCTCCCCCTGTTTGGTCATTGCCTGTTTCCCCACCAGACTGAAAGCCAGGGCATAGGCAGTGAGTGGGTCTACCTGGTGCACCACGGTTTCCCCAGCATCTAGCAGGGGTCCGGGCACACAACAAGCACTCGGCACATTTTTGCGGAATGTTCTAATGATGTCCTGTAGTGCTTTTCCACTCCTGAAAAAAACATCAACCTTCAAACTTCACCGTCTCTCTTGACTGAGCTGTTTGCCTGCACCGGAGGATGGGTGTCTGCACTAAACAGCAGCAGCCCAGATCAGCCTCCCTTGCTCTCACTTCTCCTGCATGTGTTCATGCTCATTTGCTCTCCTTTCTCTCTCACACACACAGATGGGAGTCAGCTTTCCAGCCACATTCAGTTCTCACTTTAATTCAAAAGCTAAATTGGGAAGAAGAGCAGCTTCACACTCCTAATTTAGCCTGGGAGAGAAAAAGGGAGACAGCCTGGATTTGCCAGGGAAAGGAGAAAGTTGGGTGTGGGGTGGGGAATGGTGGCAAACATACCCATAGCCTAAGGGAAGACAATGAAACTCTTACCACCCAGCTCCTAAAAATAAACCATCTACAGCTATGACCCCAGAGTGACCCTTATTAAGCCTCTTTCCCATACAAGTGCAGCCATTCCGGGCATTCCCCCAGTCTAGGGGTAGGATTAAGGGAGGCAGAGATTGTGGTTATTAAAACTATGAAAAGAGGGAGATGCTGCTGCTTTGGTCACTGGTAGTACAAAATCAGGAAGTCCTTCTTAAATCTAACTTTAATCCCTCTTTTGATAGCTGAAGTGGATGATGAATAAAAACAGTCTGCAGGTACTTGCCCACTAATATTCATAGCAGTGTTATTCACGAGAGTGAAAAGGTGGGAACAGTGGCGCCTGGCTGTCTCAGGCGGTTAAGCATCCAGCTCTTCATTTCAGCTCAGGTCATGATCTCATGGGTCATGAGTTTGAGCCCCACGTTGGGCTCCATGCTGGCAGTTTGGAGCCTGTTTGGTATTCTTTCTCTCTCTCCTTCTCTCTCTGCCACTCCTGTGCTCATGAAAAACAAATAAATAAACTTAAAACAAAACAAAACAAGAGGTGGAAATGGTCTAAATGTCCATCAACAGATGAAGGATTAAACAGAATGTGGTATATACATACAATGGAATATTATTCAGCCTTAGGAAGGAATGAAGTTATGACACATGCTGCAACATGGACAAAGCTCAAAAACATTATGCAAAGTGAGATAAGGCAGTCAAAAAAGGGCAAATATTATGATTCCACTTACATGTAGTACCTAGAATAGACAAATTCATCAAGACAGAAACTATAATAGAGGTTACTAGGCAGTGGTGTGAGGGAGCAGGATGGGTACAGAGTTTCTCTTCAGGAAGATGAAAAAGTTCTGGAGATGGATGAAAGTGATGGTTGCACAACATTGTGAGTGTACTTAATGTCAGTGAATTGTACACTTTAAAAAAATGGTTAAACTGGTGGGATGCCTAGCCAGCTTGGTTGGCGGAGCCTGCGCCTCTTTATCTCCGAGTCCTGAGTTCAAGCCCCACGTTGGGCATAGAGTTTAGGTTTCAAAAAATGATTAAAATGGTAAATATTATGGTATGTATATTTTATAAATGTCTTTATTTTATTTTATTTTATTTTATTTTATTTTATTTTGAGAGAGAGACAGCACAAGCAGGGGAGGGGCAGAGAGAGAGGGAGAAAGAGAATCCCAAGCAGGCTCTGAGCTGTCAGCATAAAGCCTGATGACACAGGGCTTGATCCCACGAACCATGAGATCATGACCTGAGCTGAAAACTCAGGTCAGACTTAAGAGTCGGACACTTAACCGACTGAGCCACTCAAGTACCCCTATGGCGTATATATTTTACTGCAATACATTTTTTAAGAAGGCACTGAGTCCAATGTTGGCTTGAAGACTGTCACCCTGCCATGATGACTCTCTGAGGCATGACCAGAGGGAAACTGAGTCCTAGAAGTTCAAAAGACCCCTCCCCTTACTCACAGGGACAGAAATGCTGCTTCTGCCTGGAGTACAGAGAAGAACCCTCTGGGGTATTCCTAAGGATAGGAGCTAACTCTGCCTACCTCTTATCTCTTCTTATCAGTATGATAATCTGGAGGGAAGTTCTTCTTCCTGGCTCTGGATTCCAGCATCCTCTTCAGTCACTTCTTTTGACTTTGCCCTAAACAGGGTTCTTATATGGGTGTAGTAGATAAGGGGATGGTTAGAGAAGGGAAAAAGAGAAGACCCTTCCATCCAGCCTCTCCCACTTCCCTGTGGCCACTGTACCAAGGAAAAGGGATGTATGCACCTTTGGGCTGAGCTGCCTGTCAGTAAATTTGGGTGTCAAATTTTCTTGCTCTCTGTGTCTGACTGGGTGGCACCTGAAGGGAGTGTGTGATAGCTGGTACTGATGCATCCAGACCTCACCCTCTCTCCTAGATGACTACATGATTTCCTGCCTGGTCTCCCCACCAGCACTCCCCACCCAGCCTCCTGCAAAATGGCCAGTTGGCTCCCCAACTGCCTGGGAAGCACTTCGGTGGGTAGGAGATGATTAGGGGTTCCACAGTCACTAAGCTTCCCCTATGATAGCACATTTCACACTGTTGTGATTGCCTGTTTATCTGTCTGTCTCCCACACCCAGACTACAAACTGCAAAAGAGGAGTCACCTTTTTACTTCTTTTTGTATCTTTAATACCTAGAGGAGCAGATGTTTGATAAGTAACTGTTGAAATGGTCTGTTCACATGTCTGTCTGCCCTACTCGACTTGACTCAAGAATCCCTGGAGGGTGGGGGTGCCTGGGTGGCTCAGTTGGTTAAGCATCCAACTTTGATTCAGGTCGTGATCTCAAGGTCTGAGTTCAAGCCCCATGTCATGCTCTGCGCCGACAGATCAGAGGCTGGAGCCTGCTTCAGATTCTGTGTCTCCCTCTCTCTCTCTGCCCCTCCCCTGCTCATTCTCTCTCTCTCTCTCTCAAAAATAATAAATAAATGTTAAAATGTTTAAAATAAATAAATAAATAAATAAATAAATACAAATAAAGAATCCCTAGGGGTGAAAGCTTTGTCCAGTTCATTCTGGAACCCCAGAGAACATGTTGTTCTTGGTATGACTTTGGTTTCAGCCAGAGGTTCTGAAGCCAGACTATCTGGATTGGAATCCTGGCTCCCCCATTGCTCAGCTTTCTGACCTTAATCAAGTCACCTGCCCTCTCTGAGCCCCCTTCCTCATCAATGACATGGGGGTGAGAATAGTACCTACTTCATGAGGTATTGTGAATACAAATGTCTGTCAAATGTTTAGCACAGAGCCTGTCACATTGTAAATGTGTCTTATGGGTGAGGTGGGGGTAGAGAATGCAGCTAGATGTTAAGAAGAATAAAAAAAAACAAGCACCCACAGCTCATGGCTGCATCCTGGTATTTTGGGGTAGGGGGTGAGGCCAGTGCCACAGTGACACAACCCCAGGGGCTGCCTGTCCCCTACTTCCCTCCCCCTCCCACCAGGTCTACAGAGTCCAAGCTCACCCACCATGAAGCTGAGCACCCCCGGCGCTGGGCTGGGCGGCGGTGAGGGGCCAGAAATAACCGCCGTTGCTATTCCTGCTTTTCTAGGCTGGATGGGAACACTGCCTCTCTCATCTAAAGGCTGCTCCAGACTTCCTGCACATCAGTGGGCTCTTATGTAACGCTCCCCTCCCTCTGCCTGCCCAACACGCTTCCAGAGATTTCTGCAGCCAGCTTTGCTGCACACTCAGCAGAGGGGTGAGGAGAGCAAAGAATCCACCACCGGCCAAATTGTCCTGTAAGTCCAGGGTCTTGACAGCCCCAAGCCTGGGAGAGGATCCACACAGCACAGGGCAGAGAGACTGATGTCCAAGGACAGCAGCCTCTTTCTGCATCTGCAGGTTACTCTGAGGCAGAAAGGACCAGGAGAGCCCTATCTGAGTGTTCACCCTCTCCCTCTGCCCAAAACAGATGCTCTGTGCCAAATTATTATGCTTTAGTGTCTCCACTTTAGACCTAACCTGTGTCTGGCACACAACCCATCAGCCAGACTCTGAGGATGGCAACACAGACCCCAGCTCTCTCAGGCAGATCCCCTAATCTTGGCCAAATCCTCCATGTCCCTTTCCTGAAGCTCCTAGAACCCACCCCGAGCATGCCAGGTACCCTCTTCAGAGCCAGGGGCCCCTGTGCCTCAGGCCTCAGCATCACTCTCCATGAGCCCTTCTTAGAACTTGCCCCTCTCTGGGCACCTGTCAGTTAAACATCTGGCCCTTGGTTTTAGCTCAGGTCGTGATCGCAACATTCTCGGGATTGAGCCCTGACAGCATGGAGTCTGCTTGGGATCTCTCTCCCCATCTCTTTCTGCCCCTCCTACGCTCTCTCTTAAAATAAATAAACATTTAAAAAAACATTAAAAAAAAAAAAAGAACATGCCCTTCTCCACCTGGCTTAGGAGTCAGGGTTTTCCTCTGGCACCCGGTTTCCCCACCTGTAACTGGAGCAAAATACAATGGCTTCACACTCCAACACCTCAAGGGGATTTTCTCTTTCATCTCCCCTGGTCATTCTTCATGTCTCCATTTCTCCTCTTCTGTCAGTGCACTTTCTGTCCCCTCATTCGACCCCCCACCAGATCTGGCCTCTCCAGAGGTTTCTCCTCACCTCTCACAACCCTTCCTTCACAGGGTGGGAGTAGAGCTGTACCCAGACCTATTGAAGGCCAGGCCCTCCATATTTCCGGCAGAACCCATCAGGCATCGGAAAGTGTGACAGGCACCCCAGACGGAACTGAAGGGAGAGTCACTTCCTGAGCCCCAGGCTGGCCACAGCAGTGGCAAACCACGATCTGAGCAGCACATGTGGGTGCTGACGTAGTCGGGGTTGAGGAGGAGGAAGTGGCAGTGGAAAATGGGGCTTGTTTTCCTCTGACAGATGCTGGGTGCTCAACAATGGGTCAAGTTTCTGAGACATAGTGATTCCCACTGGCTTTTGCTTGGAGCCCCAGATGCCCTGGGCAAGCTCAGTTCTGCTCTCACCTCTGTTCCCTACTCCTCTCCTGCTTGCAAGGAAAGTCGGAGTGTAGACGGCAGCCCAGACCTGCACCCCTTCCAAGAGCTTCTCACCTTTTCCAGGGCTTCTGGCACCAGTCACCCAGGATGCAAGGTGTGAGAGTCCCACACTCATCCCTAATGCTCCTGGAAACCCTGTAGATCCCAGGTCAGGGTGCAAGAGTGACTCTGAGTCTTGTTTACCCCCAGTTTCATTTCCATTAGAACCCAGGCTGGTTGTCAGGTTTGTTGGTCACAAGTTAGGTAGGTGCTCAAAAGCCCACCTGAGATTTGGCTCCTTGGGAGGGGTCAGTTCTTTTCACTCTGTCTCCTCCTCACCTTCCAGTCCTCCCCCAGCCCCCACCCATGAGAGCAACCAGGGGTGTGCCATTGCCCAGAAGACAGAAGAGAATGGGGATAACCTAGATGCTTCCAGCTGTATTGCTGAGAAGGCAGGCCCAGAGCATAACTCTATCCAGGGAGAAGACTCTCAGACCCTCCTTCTCACTGGTTTCCCAGTCAGAGAGAGGGCTAAGGTCTGTGCAGTGTGTAGGGGCTTTGAGCCCGCTCCTCTCAGTGCTCTTCAGGGGCGTATACCATGAAGGCAGAGCAGGGTAGAAAATGATACCTCCTCCTCTGTATGAGCTATAGAGGGCAGAATAAGGGAGAAGAGGGTGGAGGGGTACAGTTGAGCCCTAAACATTCTCACTGCCCATACCTTAGCTTGAGGCCCTAGACTGATCGCAGCCTTTCCCTCCTGAGGCCTTTGCACAGCTGTCCCCTTTGCCTGGAATGCCCTCCCCACCACACTCCTCTATGCACAGTTGGTTTCCTCTCATCCTTTATGTCTCTGCATAAATGTCACCTCTTCTGAGATGCTTCCCTCACCTCTCTAGTATGTTTTACTTACCATAATCTGAAATCATCCTTTTTATTTACATAGTTGTTTACTTGTGTCACTGAATAGCAGTTTCCAAGAGGGCATAACTCCATCTGCTTTCTTCATTGCAGAATCCCCAAGACTTAGAATTGTTTCTGATACAAGCAAGGGCCAATAAACCTTTTAAAAAATAAATCAATGTGTTTTTTTGTAAATGAATGTTTTACTCAGCCTTACCTCCTGCTATGTCCCAATTGAAACCCTCTCTACTCTAACGCTTTAAAAAAAAATATTTATTTATTAATTAAAGTTTATTTATTTATTTTTAGAGAGACAGAGACAGGGTGAGTGGGGGAGGGTCTGAGAGAGAGGGAGAAAGAGAATCCCAAGCAGGCTCCATGCTGCCAGCACAGAGCCCAACGTGGGGCTCAAACTCATGAAACTGTGAGATTATGACCTTAGCCAAAACCAAGAGTCAGATGCTTTACCAATTGAGCCACCCAGGTGCCCCTGAATGTTTATTTGTGTGTGTGTGTGTGTGAGAGAGAGAGAGGGGGGGGGGAAAGCCAGAGAGGGGCAGAGAGAGAGGGAAACAGAGGATCTGAAGCTGACAGCAGAGAGCACAATACAGGGCTCAAACTCACCAACCATGTGATGGTGTCCTGAGCCAAAGTCAGACACTTAACCAACTGAACCACCCAGGTGCCCCTTAGCTCATTTTTTCCAGGCAGATCACACAAGGACTGTTCTGGCCAACCTCCCCCCAACCCTGGTCTGAAAGTGCTTCACTTCCTCACCACAACGTTTGGTTCTTCTCATGTTCGCTCTCCTCTAAAATCTTTTTATCATCTTTGTCCCCTTCCCTGGAATCTCTGCCTCCTCTTATCTTCTGTGTTCTTCAGCACAACTGACATTTGGAGGCTAACAGGGCTGCTTCCTATTCTTAATTCTCTTGCAACATGGAATCCAGTCTTCTTTTACCTAACTGTAAGCTTCTTAGAGGCCGGGGTGTATGCCATAGGCCTTCCTAATCCTTGCCCACAGAAAGTCCTCAGAAAAGTTCTTTGTTGTCATGGAAAATGGGTGTATTAATCAGAAACTGCTGGATTGTGAGTAACAGAAACTGAAAGGAGCCTATTTTATTAAATCAAAAAGAAATGCATTGGCCTGCATAACTAAAAACCTCAGGCTGTATCCAAAGACTTACTCTCTGTATGTAGAAGCCTTCTATGTTTTCCTCTGCATTGGCTTCATTTTCAGGTAGGCTTTCCAGTCCTCATGGCAAGATGGCCTCCAGGCTTACATTCCATTGGCTTAGTACCATCAGAGAGAGAATTGCCCTTTTTCAAGAGTTCCAGAAAAAATCCCAGAAGTGCTTTTCATTAGCCTTGTTTGGGTCATGTGCCCATCCTAACTCAGTTGCTCTGGCTAGGGACATGGAATGGTCCTAGGATGGAGCATTCTAGATGGATGGCCAGGTGTGGGTGACATACCCACTCCTAGGTCTAGAACAGGGTTGTCTTCCTCCAACCACATGGACTGGAGTGGTTCCCCAAAAGAAACCGTTGTCTGGGGAACAATTATGAAAAGAGAGGGGAATTGATGTTACATAAGCAAAACAAAAGATATAGACTATAAGGATTTCCATTGCCCAGCTTCAGTGAGGATCTGAAGATAACTTAGGTCAACTTCCACATGAGAATCATAGGGGAATTGGTTTGTTCTGGCTGTGCTCTTGGGATCTGGGCAGCTCCCCAGGGACAGAAGGAGGATCCTAAGATGAGGAATCCACTCAGTTCAGTTCTGGCACTCACAAGGTCAGAAAAATTATGACTCAGTAGGTCTAAGGTAAAACTTCTTCTTCTTTTTTTTTCCAGAGCTCCAGAAGTGATTCTGTCACACACACAAGGTTGTAAAATTCTGTTCTAGGAAGTGATGTTTTACTTCAGCAAGAAAGATTCAGATTAGCTCTTCAGGACAATGTCCCCTGTGTTAGAATTGGAATGTTTCTCCCTTTCTGCACAGTTTTTCAGAAAAGGATCACTGGAGTTTGCTTGGAGGCTGAAGACGGGTGGGTGAATTGTGGGTGACCCTGTGGGTCAAAAGCCCCTGAAAATAACAATAGTCACTGTTTATTGAATGGTAATTCCAAGGCAGGAACTGTGCTTTGGGACTTCAGTGATGTCAGTCCATGTAAGCTTCAATTTTTCACAACAATTCTTCCATGTGGGTATCATTAACATTAGCTCTATTTTACAGTTGAAGAAAGTGAGATACAAAAAGCCTGGCCAAGATACCCAACCTGGGAATGGCATTCAGACACAAGGCCATCTGACCCTGACTGGCAGGAGGCCTCAGAGGAGGTACATCACTCATGGCCCTAATGGACAACACGGTTAGGCATTAGGAGTGGGCCTCTCACCACGCCCTAGCCATTTGGGTTGGGGAGCTCAGACTTAGAGCACACAGGTTCATTGCTAGATTCCTTAAATAGATTTTTATAAGAAAATGTGTGTGTGTGTGCCTGTGTGTGTGTTGGCATGCGTGTGTGCGTGTGTAGAGGATAGAGAAGGATGAAGCCCAAAAGTTATTGCCCCTCCCATTTAAACCCCAGGACTCTGACCTGTTTGGGTTCACAAGGACCCCAGTCCTACCCCCGTCCGTCCCTGTGTCCTCAGCACCCTCCTTCCACAAATATTTTGTGCTTTCTTTTTAAATTCAGAAAAACAGCACCTCCCTGGATTGAGAGCTAGAGCAGGAGCCTTCCCCTCTCGGAATCCCTGTTTTCTTGGGGTGCGCATTTAAATGCGGGGGTAGGGATGGGACCGAAAGGGCTTCCCCATTCGCGTCCTGCTCCTGGAAGACCTGCGGGAATCGTTCCCGCCTACCCACCCCCGCCCTCCCGCCCTTAGGCTGGCTCCGGGAGGGAAGTGTTATCCCGCCTGGAGTCTGGGCGCCTCGGCGGTGGCGGCTCCCCAGGGACTGCAGGGAGAACCCAGGCTGCGGCGCCTGCTCAGTTCGCGCTCACTGCGTCTAAGGCTCCCCCGGCCTGGCTACGCGCCCAGCACAGGAGCAGGGAGGGGGAACCCGAAGCCGGCGGAAGAGCCCACTCGGCCCGGGGCCCGGGGAACTGAGCTGGAGAGGGGACCTCCAGGGGGCAGCACCAGGCCGCTAAGCAGGTCCTCTCGGTGCCAGCCTAGGGGTCCCCAGACAGCCCATAGGGAAGCCTCCTTTTCAGATTGCCGCATTGCCCGCCCATCTCCATTTGTTCTGGATAAAGGTGGGAAAGTCTCCCACCACCACAAGGACCACCAGCTCCTGGTTGAGAAGCTCCTGGTGGCCCACCGCAACCCAAAGAGACCTAGGGAACCACCTAGCGAGTATTTCCTAGCCTCAGTTTCCCCCATGACATCTGGAATGGCTTCGTGCCATTGGTCAAGGCCGGGGGGTCAATGCCCCGCCTCTCCTGGGCGGCCTCTGCCCCGGCCAGCCCAGCCGCTCCTCCCCTTAGCTCCCGCCCCGCTCCCACGGTCCCAGAGGTGGGCGGGAGGGCCCTGGATGACGGTGGCAGAACCCCGAGCCGACTCGCCCTCGCCCCCGCCCCGGGCCCGGGCTTCCCCAGCCCAGTCCCCGCTGGGGAGTCGCCTGAGCCGCGATGCGCCAAGCGCTACGCGCCCGGAGACCTCCACCAGGGCGTCCCCAGCTCTTGCGCTCATTCTGGCTCCCGGGGAGGGGGAGGGGGGGCAACCAGGGAGCAGCGAGCAACGACCCGGAAACACCATATAAGGAGCAGGAAGGATCCCCCCGCCGGAACAACCCTTATTTGGGCAGCGCCTTATTTGGAACGGCCAGATATGGCCCGGCCGCTTCCGGCTCCGGGAGGAGGGAAGAAGGCGGAGGGAAGAGGCGGGGGCAAGGCTGGGAACTCCGAGGCAGCCTGAGTCCGGGAGTCCCCAGCTGAGGCTTGAGTCCTAAGCTTTCTCGAAGCCTAGACGCCCAGGGTCCAGGAGTCCGCGCAGGGGCCGGGGTGAGGGATGGCGGTGCCCACAGCTCTAGGATAGGGGGCTTCACGTCACTCTGGGTCCTCCCGGCCGGTCTTGCCATATTAGGGCTTCCTGCTTCCCTTATATGGCCATGTACGTCACGACGGAGGCGGGCCCGTGGCGTTCCAGACCCTTCAAATAGAAGCGGATCTGGGGAGTCGCGAGAGATCCCAGCGCGCAGAACTTGGGGAGCCGCCGCCGCCGCCTGCTGCCATCGCCACCAGCTTCCGCCGCCGCAGGACCGGCCCCTGCCCCAGCCTCGGTAGCAGCGCCGCGTCCACACCCGCTGGCTGCGAGGGCGAGCCTAGAGGCCCCACCTGCTCCCGCCACAGTGTGCCCTGCGTCCCGCATGTGACCCGGCCAGGCCCCCGAGAGTGTGTCCCCCGCAGCCACGGCTCCGGGCTGCGCCCACCCGCCCCAACACCAGCTCTCCAGCCTGCCCGTCCGGGATGGCCGCAGCCAAGGCCGAGATGCAGCTGATGTCTCCGCTGCAGATCTCCGACCCGTTCGGCTCCTTTCCTCACTCGCCCACCATGGACAACTACCCTAAGCTGGAGGAGATGATGCTGCTGAGCAACGGGGCTCCCCAGTTTCTCGGTGCTGCCGGCGCCTCAGAGGGCAGCGGCGGTAACAGCAGCAGCAGCAGCGGGGGCGGTGGAGGTGGAGGGGGCGGCAGCAGCGCCAGCAGCAACAGCGCCTTCAACCCTCAGGGGGAGGCAGGCGAGCAGCCCTACGAGCACCTGACCGCAGGTAAGCGGTGGCCGACGCCGAGGATTAGCCCCTTCGCCACCATCCTGGCATCCAATCCTTCCCCACAGCCTTGCAGCGCCCCCTTCACCGCAGCAGTGCTCCTGGACCTCAGGGATGCAAGTGGGATTTCCCTTCCCTTCCTCGCATCCTTAGGGTCATGTGCTAGAGGGATACCTGGGGACACCCACCTCACCCTCACCCTCCTTGTCCCTAGCGGTGCGCAGAGGAGCGAGCTTCTGTTTTGGATGGAGAGCTCGGGCTGCGTGGGTGGGTGGAGGGGGGAGGGCTTGTTTTGAAGAGCAGGGCTGCGCCCCCCTTTCTCCAGACATCCTTGCGTTGCTTGCCGCCTGTGCCCAAGGAAGGGCCGTGATCCGTGCCCAGGGATGTCCTGGCAGCCCGGGGTAGGGGGCGCGCACTAGCCGCGGCGGAGGGGTTGCTGGCGGGAATCCCTCCGTGGCGCAGCCGCCGCTGCGGAGCGCGGTGAGCTGCAGTGGAGGGGGATTCTCCGTATTTGCGTCAGCTGTTGTTGAAATGGGCTCTGCCGCTGGAGCGGGTCCAGGAACATTGCAATCTGCTGCTATCAATTATTAACCAGCTCAGGAGTCAATGGTAGCCAGCCCGACCTCTTGCCTGGCAGCTCGGGTCCTCGTCCTCCAGTGATTGCTCTCCAGTAACCGGGCCTCCTCCCTCTCTCTCTCCTGCCAGAGTCTTTTCCTGATATCTCTCTGAATAACGAGAAGGTTCTGGTGGAGACAAGTTACCCCAGCCAAACCACCCGGCTGCCCCCCATCACCTACACTGGCCGCTTCTCTCTGGAGCCTGCACCCAACAGTGGCAACACCTTGTGGCCTGAGCCCCTCTTCAGCCTGGTCAGCGGCCTCGTGAGCATGACCAACCCACCGGCCACCTCATCTTCAGCACCATCTCCAGCAGCCTCCTCCTCCTCCTCCTCTGCCTCTCAGAGCCCACCCCTGAGCTGTGCAGTACAGTCCAATGACAGCAGCCCCATTTACTCAGCAGCACCCACTTTCCCCACACCTAACACTGACATCTTCCCTGAGCCACAAAGCCAGGCCTTTCCAGGCTCGGCAGGCACCGCGCTCCAGTACCCGCCTCCTGCCTACCCTGCTGCCAAGGGTAGCTTCCAGGTCCCCATGATCCCTGACTATTTGTTTCCACAACAGCAGGGGGACCTGGGCCTGGGCACCCCAGACCAGAAGCCTTTCCAAGGCCTGGAAAGCCGTACCCAGCAGCCTTCACTCACTCCACTGTCTACCATCAAGGCCTTTGCCACACAGTCGGGCTCCCAGGACTTGAAGGCCCTCAATACCACCTACCAGTCCCAGCTCATCAAACCCAGCCGCATGCGCAAGTACCCCAACCGGCCCAGCAAGACGCCCCCCCACGAACGCCCCTATGCCTGCCCCGTGGAGTCCTGTGACCGCCGCTTCTCCCGCTCAGATGAGCTCACCCGCCACATTCGCATCCATACTGGCCAGAAGCCCTTCCAGTGTCGCATCTGCATGCGCAACTTCAGCCGCAGTGACCATCTCACCACCCACATCCGCACACACACAGGCGAGAAGCCCTTCGCCTGCGACATCTGTGGGAGAAAATTTGCCAGGAGTGATGAACGCAAGAGGCATACCAAGATCCACTTGCGGCAGAAGGACAAAAAGGCAGACAAAGGTGTTGTGGCTTCTTCTGCCACCACCTCCCTCTCTTCCTACCCGTCCCAGGTGGCTACCTCCTACACATCCCCAGTTACTACCTCTTATCCGTCCCCAGCCACCACCTCATATCCATCACCTGTGCCCACCTCCTACTCCTCTCCTGGTTCCTCAACCTACCCATCCCCTGTGCACAGTGGCTTCCCCTCACCCTCAGTGGCTACCACATACTCCTCCGTTCCCCCTGCTTTCCCAGCCCAAGTCAGCAGCTTCCCTTCCTCGGCTGTCACCAACTCCTTCAGCGCCTCAACAGGGCTTTCGGACATGACAACAACCTTTTCTCCCAGGACAATTGAAATTTGCTAAAGGGAAAGGGGGAAAAAAGGAAAAGGGAGAAAAAGAAACACAAGAGACTTAGGACAGCAGGAGGAGATGGCCACAGGAGGGGGTTCCTCTTAGGTGAGATGGAGGTTCTCAGAGCCAAACCCTCCCCCTCTACTCTACCCCAGGGTCTGCGTGGAAGGTCTATTGGCCTGCAATCCTCTCTGCCCGCTTGCCCTTCCTCCCCCGTCCCTACTCCCTTTGACTTCAGCTGCCTGAAACAGCCATGTCCAAGTTCTTCACCTCTTTCCAAAGAACTTGATTTGCATGGATTTTGAATATATCATTTCAGTATCATCTCCATCGTATGCCTGACCCCCTGGTCCCTTCAATGCTAGAAAATCAAGTTGGCAAAATGCGGTTTGGGCCGTAAGAGCCCAGCCCTGCACCCTTGTACAGTGTCTGTGCCATGGATTTTGTTTTTCTTGGGGTACTCTTGATGTGAAGATAATTTGCATATTCTATTGTATTATTTGGAGTTAGGGCCTCACTTTGGAAAAAAAAAAAAAAAAGAAAAGCCAAGCAAACCAACGGTGATCCTTTATTTTGTGATGATGCTGTGACGATTAAGTTTGAAGCTTTTTTTGAAACAGCAGTCCTTGATATTAATCAGAGCATGTGTCAGAGTGATGTTCCGTTAACTTTTTTGTAAATATTGCCCGACTGTACTCTCACATGTGACAAAATACGGTTTGGTTTTTCTTCTTTTTTTGGAAAGTTTTTTTTTTTCGTCCTTTTGGTTTAAGGAGTTTCACGTCTTGGTGCCTTTTGTGTGCTGCGCCTTGCTGACAGCTTGACTCATGCCGTAGTGAGGGACGTGCTCACCTCTAGCCTTAAGGGGGGCAGGGAGTGATGATTCGGGGGAGGCTTTGGGAGCAAAATAAGGAAGAGGGCTGAGCTGAGCCTCAGTTCTCCAGAATGTAAGAAAACAAAATCTAAAACAAAATCTGAACTCTCAAAAGTCTATTTTTTTAACTGAAAATGTAAATTTATAAATATATTCAGGAGTTGGAATGTTGTAGTTACCTACTGAGTAGGCGGCGATTTTTGTATGTTATGAACATGCAGTTCATTATTTTGTGGTTTTATTTTACTTTGTACTTGTGTTTGCTTAAACAAAGTGACTGTTTGGCTTATAAACACATTGAATGCGCTTTATTGCCCATGGGATATGTGGTGTATATCCTTCAGAAAAATTAAAAGGAAAATAAAATAGTTGTGGTTGGGTGCGTGTTTCCTGGGGTGGGAGAGGGGGCGGCCCTTTTGTAGCCATCTTTATCGAGGGCTTTGAAGGGCTTTTACAGAGACAGGGAGATTCCTTTCTTGTTTTTTAAGATTTTATTTTTAAGTAATCTCTACAGCCAAAATGGGGCTTGAACTCACAACACTGAGATCAAGAGTCACATGCTCTGCAGACTGAGCCAGCCAGGCTCCCTGGAGACAGGGAGATTCCAGTCAAAGTCGTGCCCGCTGTGTGTCACTGGAGTGAATTTTTTGAGAACTGTGTGTGGGTCTCTTGATACTGGGCCTTTTCCTTAGTCTAGCAGACTGGAACCTTAACTTGGTTAATTAAAGCTGAAGAAGGCTACAGGTAGAAATGGAACATGAAGGGCACCTGGGTGGCTCATTCGGTTGAGTGTCCGACCAGACTTCGGCTCAGGTCATGATCTATTGGTTCTTGAGTTCAAGCCCTGCGTCGGGCTCTGTGCTGACAGCTCAGAGCCTGCAGCCTGGCAGATTCTGTGTCTCCCTCTCTCTCTGCCCATCCACTGCTTATGCTTTGTCTTTCTCTGTCTCTCTCTCTCTCTTAAAAATAAACATTAAAGAAAAAACAAAAAACAAAAAAATAAAAAGTGGAACGTGAGTGCCCAGAAGCAGTGCTATTCTCCTGGCCCCAAATGTTTGGCCGACCCTGCCCCCTATCTCTACCCAGGGTTGGGGAAAGCTATGTTCTTGGGAGTTCCTGCCATATATACTTGGGGGAGATAAAGGGTGGGCCTGAGGGCTTTGGGAAGTAGTAACAAGGCTGGAGCTGACTCAGCCTCTCTTTCCCATTCTCCACGTCCCCAGAAACCTGAGGGTATCGAAGAAGCCTAGAAGAGGCGAGGGCCAGTTCTCAAGCCAAGAATCCTTCCAGGAAGAAATCTAACTACTTGCCAGCTGGAGCTGCGATCCTTGGCAGCTTCTGGGGAACACAAGGCAGAGTGGGCAGGAGGCTGGCCTGGTATTTAAGGTTCCCATCCAGACCAAGTCTGTTCCCATTGTGTAGGAGGCCTGAGGTTCTAGGTTCCCTAGCCCCAGCTCCCTGATGGTGCACACTCATGGCTGGAGCAATTCTTATGGGTTTATTAGCATCTTCTGCTCTGTGAGAGGCCTTGAGCTGGTCACAACAATGTAGACTGTTGAGGACACGGATATGTAGGCCAAAAATTATAACATGGTGTTATATAATATGGACAAGCATGGTGCTCTCTGAGAGCAAGGAGAAGGACACCCAACCCCCACAGGAGCTTAGGAAAGGTGGAAAAATTGAGTTGGGAAGGCTAAGTAAGAGTCAACTCAATTGACTTACTTTTTATGTGTGAGCTAGGGAGGGTGTTGGTGAGTTTTTACCTGGGAGAATGAATGAATGGGTAGATTACTGAATGCAAGCACTACCTCCAGCCCTGATTTGAGTCTTCTGTAAATGGGTCAGACACTACCAACCATTGGTCATTTGGGTACAATAGATTTGATGTCCTGGAATTCCCAAGCCTTGGATCCTGTCAACTTCTGATCCTCCCAGTCAGGAACAATGAAGTATATTCTATACCCAGTGTGGTTATCAGCCTTTGAGTGAGGGTGAGGTCTAACCTGCGTCCTCCATTCCTTCTCCCTCTGAGGGTCTCCCACACTACTTCTGAAGCCAGGGAAATTCCAGAAGTCTCCTGGCATTAGTCCAATTCTTTCTCTTCTATTCTAGCCCTCAGCCACCAACACTGTTGATCTCTGCCCTTTCCCATGATACCACACTGCTCAGTCTAGAGCAGGAGCAACCAAGCCACCTTCTCCAGCTAAGGTCACATCCCCATGAGCGTTCTGGCAAAGTTGTCAGGTCCTGATGGGACAGTATTTGCATTGACACACCTTTTCCCAGCCCCACCTACCCTTCCCCATCTCACTCTGGCCCCAGAAACACAAGTCTATGCCTGTAACACAGTCTTAATAATTTCTCACCACAGACTACCAAGGCAAGGGTGGGCACGGGAGGACATGGCAAGAATAAAATATGTAAGAAGGAGCAAAGAAACTCTATTCCTTTAAAGCAGAAAATCTCCTATGTTATTACAATGCATTAGAATCATTTTCCCAAGCCCCATTCCCAGAGCATCTGATTCTTGAGGTCAAGGTGGGGGCCTGGACCTGGTCTTGACAACAAGCACGCCAGGCAACTCTGATGTAGAGGGTTTGTAGAGAAATTCTGCCAGTATTGCCAGCTAATTTTTATTAGTCCTGTTACCAGGGTTCCTTTGGATTCTGTCACTTGAAACTCAAGTTTCTCTGCATAGCTGAAATAGGGCAAGACTAAAAAATTGCCCCATTTTATAGTCCTATAGTATTAAAAAAAAAAAAAAAAGGAAAGTATTTTAACTCCTGCTTCTGTGAGGGAAATCTGAAACCAAGGGCACAGGGTGGTGCTGATAAAAGCTCTATCATCATAAAGGCTGAGGTTTAGGAAGGGACCCAGATAGTGTTGAACAATTGATTGCTACCTGGGGACATTGTCTAGGGCTTCAAGGATGTTGAGGACAGAGGAGTGGGGTGGAAGAAGAGAAAGGGCAGGGCAAACTTGGCCAGCGAAGGATAGGTTTAGATTCTGAATTTTAAAAAGAACCTGGTTTTAAGGACCCTTGACCCTTCTTTCTAGTACCTGAGAGGTACCCTTTTCTCTTGAATTTCAGGAATGTTGTGTCTATGAGGCTTTCCATTTGGAAAGATTCTAAGCACTCAGGCAGAGTTTAGCCTGGTTGTCAGGCTGAGTTTGAGGTGTGCTTCCTTCCTTCTACCTACCCCCCTCTTGGAACCTCCAACTCTAGGAAGCAGGAATGGGTACTAGAGGGTTAGAGGTGGTTCCTGCAATGTCCCTCTCACTCCCTATCCCTGCTGTTTTCCCTGGTTCAGCCACACTTAGTGTAGTTTGAAAGGCAAGGAGTAAGCAGAGCAAGATCTCAGTGGTCCTAAAGGACCAATGAGGCCGAGTCTAAAAGAATCAGGCACTGAACAAACAAGGTTTCAATATTTTATCTGTTAGCGTCCAGGTGCTATTAAGATTTTTGCCTCCAAATAGCAAATCTAGCCCTTCACTGCAGTGAGTTTTCTTTCTATCTCCCTTTTCCCATTACTAGAACCTAGGAAAGCCTTTTGAGACAAAGCTTACTTGAGAACTTCTCCTCGGTCAAGTTGGCAGCTCAGCTTCTCAGTTGTAAGTAAATCTATTTCGTTTCCTTTTTTGGGGAGCTATCTCAGACAAGCCTATTCTCCTCAGTGCTTAGGTTATTTATTATTATAGCTTTTTTGAGTACAACTGATATACAATAAACTGTACCATTTGATGAAGTCTTGATGTATGTGTTCGCAGGTGAAACCATAACCACAATTAAGATAATGAACATATCAGGGGTGCCTGCCTGGTTCAGTTGGAAGAGCATGCGGCTCTTGATCTTGGGGTCATGAGTTCAAGCCCCATGTTGTGTATAGAGATTATTTAAATAAATAAATACTTAAGAAAAAAAGATAATGAACACATCCATCACCTGCAAAACTTTCCTTGTGCCCCTTGGAAATGTTTCCTTCTTCCATCCCTGTCCCCAGGCATCCACTGATCTGCTTTCTTTTGCTGTGTAGATCAGTTTGCATTTTCTGGAGTTTCATAAAAATTCACTAATTCTGTATGTACTCATTTGGGTCTTGTTCTTTAACCTAGCATTATTATTTTGCGATTCATCCATGTTATTGCTTACATAAATAGTTCACTCCTTTTTATTGCTGAGTGGTATTTTGCTCTATGGCTATAGCACAATTTGTTCACCCTTTCACCTGCGGATGGACATTGGGGTTGGTTCCCTCTGAGGCTATTATAAACAAAGCTGCTATGAACACCTGAGTACAAGTCTTTGTGTGGATGTGATCCCATTTACTCCACAGCCCCTGTTCTGACTCCTTCTTCCCACCATGTCCCCATTTACTCACCTCCCTCTTACTAGAAGCAATAATTCCCCACCTTCCCCCACACTCACATAGTGAAGGCCCAGCCTTCTAAAAGAACTGCTTCATTTAATCTTTCCTCACGTAAACAGAGCCAGCCCTTCATCATTTTTATTGCCCTACTTCAAACTCCCTCCCATTCATTTATACCTTCTGGTAATGAGACGTCTGGGGCTAAGCAACGTATCCTGTTGCTATTTATTCAGCTTAGCAAATGTACATGAGTCCTTGGTGATACTTCTCTAAGGTACCTGGTAGAGGGTGGACTACGTATCGATGAGGCATTTCTACCTCATAAGGAGGAAGGAGCTAAGCTCAAATGGTGTGGGAAGCTGCCCTAGGGTACTAGTCCTTTGAGGTTATCTGTCCATGTTATTACTATATCCTATGGGCTCTTCCCTGGGTGGGTTTTCTGAAACACAGGCCCCACTCACTCACTAGTTGTGAAAAACACTATCCTACCAAATTCCCACTTCTCAATTCTGAGGTAATGTAACTATAGCTTCTCTTTTTCTCTTCTTTGGGCCTAGGGAGCCTAGAACTGAGGAGCAGCCTGAGAGTGGAAAGGGCAGCTAAGGCTCTGTGTTCTCAACTCTGATAAATTGGCACTTGTTGCCTTCTGGGGTATGAGTTGGGGTTGGGGTAAGGAGAGATGGCTTTACTTATTTTAGAAAGTTATCTTGGGATGCCTGTGTGGCTCAGTCAGTTAAGCGTCAGACTTCAGCTCAGGTCATGATCTCATGAACCCGGAGATCATGACCTGAGCCAAACATTTAACCAACTGAGCCACCCAGGAGCCCCAAGCAACCAACTCTTGATTTCACTTCAGGTCTCACCATCGTGAAATCAAGCCCCGAGTCAGGCTCTGCATTGACAGCACGGAGCCTGCTTAGGATTCTCTGTCTCCTTCTCTCTCTGTCCCTCCCCTGCTTACACTCACAATCCACTCTCAAAATAAGTAAATAAACTTAAAAAAGAAAAAAAAAAGTAAAGACTATCATTTAAAAAAATATCTTTTTTAAGGGTGCCTGGGTGGCTCAGTCGGTTAAGCATCCGACTTTGGGTCAGGTCATGATCTCACAGTTTGTGAGTTTGTGAGTTTGTGAGTTTGAGCCCCATGTCCGGCTCTATGCTTACAGCTCGGAGCCTGGAGCCTGCTTCGGATTCTGTGTCTCCCTCTCTCTCTGCCCCTCCTCCGCTCTCTCTCTCTCTCTCTCTCAAAAATAAACATTAAAAAATTAAAAAAAAAATCTTTTCTTTCCCTGTCTTTGAGTGCCCATTCTCCAGGTGGGCTTTGCAGTGTTAATTCTACCCTACAGATCTGTCCTCCATCCTTATAGGTATACATCTTGGGTCCTCTCTCCTGCCACCTGCCTTGGCCTGTGCTCTGACAAGATCCTCTGCTCGGAGGACACAGCCCTCTAAGATTGTGGTGCTGATTTGCAAGCTGGAGGCCTAAGAGCAGGCCTTATGGTAGTGGGGGTGGAGGTCTTCCTAAGACTTGCACTTAGGGACTCATTTTGAAGGAAGGGACTTTAAAAATCTGAGGAGGCAAATGCATGGAAATGAGTCTCTGCTGGAGTGTCTTGTCCCATCTCTGTGACCCAGGTAAATCAGTCTGCCCACCTGGGTTAGAGTGCCTCCTCACTTTCCAAACAAACCTGGAAGTCGAGTTGCCGCAGAACCACCCACAGTGGGTGCGCTGCTTAGAGAAAATGATTTTAGCCTTCTCTGAAACTCTTTTCTCCTTAGAACCAACTTCTCACCCTAGAATCTTTTCAGATCCAATAACCAGACTCCTGAGAACCAAACTGTACTTCATTTATTCAACAAATTGGTGGAACATCTACTAATGCTACCTGGGAGCATCTCCCAGGGGTCTGAGAGAAAGAGAAACAAATCCATCCCAGCCTGCCAATCACCTGTGACTCTCTTTAGAACCGATTTTGGGTTCCCTCAAACTGGCTTCTCAGTCACAGTGAATAACCTCCAGCTTTCTTATCAGAACCAATTTTCAGTCATCTCAACACCAATTGTTCATCTCAAACTGTGTTCTCAGAACCACCTCTTCACTATTCTCAGGTCCACCTGACTTAATGATCCTTCCCAAATCAGTGATGAGGCTAGCAGTACCTTGGTGAGTGTTCCCAATCTTCTATGAATGATGTAAACACAACTTTATGATTGCCCCCAAGTCTCTATAAAACAGAAACCCTGAAGTGGTAACTGCTTCCAGTCCTATTTCAGCAGCTTCAGAATTTCGTTCCCTCAGATTTGTGATGACTCCCCGGAATTATCTCCTCAGAACCATATTTCTTTCTCTTCAAAGCCAGATTTCATTTTTGGCTAATGAGACTGCCAAGGTCCTTAGAATTTTCTTCTCAGAAGCATGTTGATTCTATCCAGAAACACTTTTTTCAACGTCCTCAGACCCAACTGTCAGGCTTCATAAAGCTGTTCTTTTTAAGTTATTCACCCATGTACCACTGTCTTATGGGAAAATGTGTATTTTCTTCTTTTTCAAATAAAACAAATTTTCTTCCTGATTACAAATATACTCATTGTGAGGAATACAGAAAGTCTTACCTTTTTCACTTTGACCACGAAACTCACACACTGGTGGAAGGAAGATAAACTGGTATAAGCTGTCCCGAGGGCAATTCAACAATGTGCACCAACAGCCTTATAAAAGTTCATGCCCTCTGACCTAGCAATTCTTCCAGGACTGCTGTTAATTACAGTATTTTTGGTAATGGAGAAAAACTGGGAACAACATAAATGGCCAAGAGATGATGGCTGAAATAAATTGTTATCTGATGGGCTATCATTATAAATCATGTTCTAAAATAATTATTAACCTGAAAAAAAATGCCTACAATATAATTTTAAGTGATAAAATAATGTATAAAACTTTATATGGCATGATTTCAATTTTATAAAATATACACATGTGCACACACATACATCAAATGTTAATGGTTGTTACTTCTTTGTAAGTTTATTTATTTATTTTTGAGAGAGAGGGAGAGAGACAGCACAAGAGAGGGGGAGGCAGAGAGAGGGAGAGAGAGAGCCCTAAGCAGATTCCCTGCTGTCAGAGAGGAGGCTCAAAACAAACTGTGAAATCATGACCTGAACTGAAAGCAAAAGACAAATGCTTGACCAAATGAGCCACCCAGGTGCCCCAATTCTGATGGGTTTATGGAAACTTTTTATTTAATTTTTATACTTTTCCTTATTTTTCAAATAAGTAGGTATTTTTTAAAGTTCATTTATTTGTTGAGAAAGAGACAGAGAGAGCAGAGGAGGGGCAGAAATAGAATCCCAAGCAGGCTTCGCGCTGTCAGCACAGAGCCCGATGTAGGGCTAAGTCTCATGAACTGTGAGATCATGACCTGAGCCAAAATCAAGAGTTGGATTCTTAATTGACTGAGCCACCCAGGTGCCTCTGAGCAGTAGAAAATCATTCTAGGGGTGCCTGACTGGCTCAGTCAATAGAACTTGAGACTCCTGATCTCAGGATCATGAGTTCAAGCCCCATCTTGGTCATAGAGCTTACTTAAAAAACAAAACAAACAAAACAAAATATTTTATGCCTTAAACTTTCACAGTGTTATATATACATATCAATTGCATCTTAAGAAAGCTGGTAAAAATGTAAAAAAGACGGGCACCTAGCTGGTTCAGTATGTAGAGCCATACATCTCTTGATTTCTGAGTTGTGAGTTCAAGCCCCATGTTGGGTGTAGAGATTACTTAAAAATAAAATATTTGAAAAAAAGGGAAAAAAGGAAAGTCATTCCATTTATGAAAGAAAATGAAAAAAATAAGACTAAGAAAATAATTATTTTTTAGTATCTGGTGTGATGTACAGGTCTTCATGAAGGTCCTCTGATAGAGTATTCTCTCCCCCTGCAGTGATCTGCCCCTTCATTTGTAAGGTGTTAAAGAAGAGTGCTAAAGAAAAAAGAAAGATTTTCTAGAGATTTAGGGCTTTAGGTCCCTTACTATGTGGACACAAGTTGGCTGTTTCCCTGTAGGTGGGTCATCTATTGGGACTGACAGGATGGAAATACCAGAGAGCTGCTACTGGCTTCTAAATTTGAGGGATGTAGGTTTTTTAAAAATCAGGAAGGGTTGTGATTTTATTAATTCTCTGAGCTCTCTCAACTATGTCTTAGAGAACTCTTGAGATCTTAACCCACCATTGAATTATCTCTACCCCCATATCTTCCCCCCCTTTTTTAAATTTTATTTTTTATTTTTTAAAATTGACATCCAAATTAGTTAGCATCTAGTGTAACAATGATTTCAGGAGTAGATTCCTTAGTTCCCCTTACCCATTTAGCCCATTCCTCCTCCCACAACCTCTCCAGTAACCTTCAGTTTGTTCTCCATATTTATGAGTTTCTTCTGGTTTGTCCCCCTCCCTGTTTTTGTGTTATTTTTGTTTCCCTTCCCTTATGTTCATCTGTTTTGTCTCCTAAAGTCCTCATATGAGTGAAGTCATATGATTTTTGTCTTTCTCTGACTGACTAATTTCACTTAGCATAATACCCTCCAGTTCCATCCACGTAGTTGCAAATGGCCAGATTTCATTCTTTTTGATTGCTGAGTAATACTCCATTGTGTGTGTGTGTGTGTGTGTGTGTGTGTGTGTGTGTATAGGACATCTTCTTTATCCATTCATCCATCAATGGACATTTGGGCTCTTTCCATACTTTGGCTATTGTTGATAGTGCTGCTATAAACATGAGGGTGAATGTGTCCCTTCGAAACAGCACACCTGTATCCCATGAATAAATGTTTAGTAGTGCAATTGCTGGGTATTAGTAGTTTAGACTAAGTTTAAGTAGTTAAGACTTAGTTTAGTAGTGCAATTGCTGGTAGTTCTATTTTTAGTTTTTTGAGGAACCTCCATACTGTTTTCCAGAGTGTACCAGCTTGCATTCCCACCAACCATGCAAAAGAGATCCTCTTTCTCCGCATCCTCACCAGCATCTGTTGTTGCTTGAGTTGTTAATGTTAGCCATTCTGACAGGTATATTTCCCCCTTTATTTTGAGGGAGTGAGAGAGACAGAGGGAGAAAATCTCAAGCAGGCCCCACCCTCAGCGTGGAGCTTCATGCAGGGCTTGATCCCACAACCCTGGGATCATGACCTGAGCCAAAATCAAGAGCCAGAGGCTCAATCAACTGAGCTACCCAGGGGCCCATTCCCACTTCTAATATACAATTCATGCATACCACTAAGCTCAGAACCTTTCTCTTAAATTTCTTTCTTCTACTTATTACTGAGTTGATATTAACCAGGTGATCTTGTTAGTTATTCTTTGATCAGGCTGCTTGCTTTGTTGTGTCCTAACTTAGTAGGCACATAAAGGGACAAGTGCAGGTCTGGGTAACTGGGCTATCCAAAGTCTATGCTGCTCCTTCAGCCCCCGTCTGTTGTCCAAAAAACATTTATCAAATACCTACTTTATGTCAGACCCTGAACATGTAGAGATAAACAAGATAGAGTCTGGGGCAGCACAGAATTGGGTGTGGGGGAAATTTAAACATAAATAATACCTTACAGTGTGATATATCAGAAGCACGTACAGAACAGGGAATGGCTAATTCTGTCGAAGAGAAGGAGACATGTGTAAAGGGTGTGAAAGAAAGATTGGGAGTTCACAGAAGGATTTGCAGGCAAGGATTTAAAGGCAAGGGAGTCGGGGCGCCTGGGTGGCTCAGTCGGTTAAGCATACGACTTCAACTCAGGTCACGATCTCGCGGTCTGTGAGTTCGAGCCCCGCGTCGGGCTCTGGGCTGACGGCTCAGAGCCTGGAGCTGCTTCGGATTCTGTGTCTCCCTCTCTCTGACACTCCCCCGTTCATGCTCTGTCTCTCTCTGTCTCAAAAATAAATAAACGTTAAAAAAAAAATAAATAAAGGCAAGGGAGTCAGTATGTTCAGAAACCAGTGAATTACTGGCGGCCAGGAATCAAGGAGAGGAGGGTGAGGAAACAAGGCTGGAAAGGCAGGTCAGGACCGGATTTGGAAGCTTGTACTTTTCCTAGAGGCAACAAGGAGTCAGGTGTTGTTAGAGGGAAGATCAACAACTTAGTATGACTGTGTTTCTTGGTGTATGAAAGGCTATACTACTTCCTGGCTCCTTGGGAGGGTCCTGGTACCCTTGCAATTTAGCTATTGCAATAATAACAGTAGTGATTACAATAATTTGGGCTGGTCACTTCAGATTGTGCATATGTTCTTTAATTTCAGCTTTTAATAAAGTAGGAGTCATCTCAAATTCAACTATTCGATCTCAGCCCATTTTCCTTCAAAGAAGATAGACTTTCTAAATATACTCCAATTTAATGGATAATCCAAGCCTCATATATATTTTTTAAGATTTTATTTTATTTTATTTTTTATTTTTTTTAACGTTTATTTATTTTTGAGACAGAGAGAGATAGAGCATGAACGGGGGAGGGTCAGAGAGAAGGAGACACAGAATCTGAAACAGGCTCCAGGCTCTGAGCTGTCAGCACAGAGCCCGACGCGGGGCTCGAACTCACGGACCACGAGATCATGACCTGAGCCGAAGTCGGCCGCTCAACTGACTGAGCCACCCAGGCACCCCTAAGATTTTATTTTTTAAAGCAATCTCTACACCCAGTATGGGGCTGGAAATCACAACCCCCAAAGAGTTGTATGCTCTACCGAGTGAGCCAGCCAGGTGCCCCGTAAGTCTCATATTTTTTAAGTTTTTAAACATTCACAAAAGTAGGAGAGAATAGTGTAGTAAACCTCTCTGTATCTATCAAGTAGTTCAACAACTGTCATTTCACAGATGGTCTAGTTTTGTCTCTACCACCCTCCTCTACCAGCACACACTGGATTGTTTTGAAGCAAATTCTGGACATTATATAATTTCATGTGTAAATACTTTAGTGTATTTAGTATACACACGCACACACACACACACATATACATATATATGTATGTATATATATATATTTAATTTCATTTATTTATTTTTGAGAGAGAGAGAGATAGAGAGAGCACATGAGCAGAGGAGGGGCAGAGAGAGAGAGGGAGAGAGTGAATGCCAAGCAGGCTCCCAATGCGGGGCTCAGTCCCATGAACCATGAGATCATGACCTGAGCCAAAATCAAGAGTTGGACACTTAACTGAGCTACCCAGGTGCCCCACTTAGCATAATGTTTTTAAGGTTCATTCCTGTTACACTATTCATCAATACTTCATATCTGATTTTGGCTGAATAATATTCCATTGTATGAATATGCCACATTTTTGTTTATCGATTCATCAGTGGATGGACATTTGGATTGTTTCCACTTTTGCCTATTACATAATGCTAATGCTATGAACATTATGTACAGATTTCTATGTGAATATGTTTTTAGTTCTCTTGGGTGGTCTCTTTTTGTGATGTTAAAATTAATTGGTGGGCTTAAGTATTATTGGTATTATAAAGTTCCTTCAGTCTTTGACCCAATAGAATCCCTGATGATTGATGATCCTTGTCTAAATCCTTATCTCACAGAGGTTACAAAATGGTGATTTTATTATTCTGTCATTCCATTTGCACTTATTAGCCAAAATTTGACAATAAAGACTTTAGACTAAATCAAGTTGTTAAGGGTTCCTTGGCTAGTTCAGTCAGTAGACCATACAACTCTTGGTCTCGGGGTTATGAGTTTGAGCCTCGCATTGGGGGTAGAATTTTATTAATTAAAAAAAATTTTTTTAATTTTTATTTATTTTGAGAAAGAGAGACAGAGTGTGAGCAGGGGAGGAGCTGAGGGGAGGGAGACACAGAATCAGAAGCAGGCTCCAGGCCCTGAGCTGTCAGCTCAGAGCCCAAACCAATGAACCGTGAGATCACAACCTGAGCCAAAGTCGAACGCCCAACCGACTGAGCCTCCCAGGCGCCCCTAGAATTTTATTAATTAAAAAAAAAAAAAAACATAGCTGTTAAAAAAAGAAAAAGGCCAGGATAAATACTTGCCTGTTCTCTTTCTTTTATCAAATAATGATATTTTATAATTTCCTGTATGGAATCTTAGTAATTTCTGGGTCCCTACATGGTCAAGTCTCTAGGTGGAGTTACAAATAAAGAATTATAATCCTGGAGACGCCTGAGTGGCTGGTTGGTTGAGGGTCTGACTTCGGCTCAGGTCATGATCTCTCGGTTCATGGGTTTGAGCACTGCATCAAGCTCTGGGGTGACGGCTTGGAGCCTGGAGCCTGCTTGGGATTCTGTGTCTCCCTCTCTCTACCCCTCCCCTACTCGTACTCTGTCTCTGTCTCTCTCTCAAAAATAAATACAACATTAAAAAAAAAGAATTATAGTCCTGGAGCCAGGGAATAAAAATGGTATTTCAATCTCTACTTGAGGAATTACAGGGGATCCATTTAATTCCCCACAGTGACCCTTGATAAAATTCCTCCTAGTGTTCCTTTTGCAACCCATCTCTTTGTCTCCTTCCCTCCCTTGTTCTTTTTTTTTTTTTTTTAATTTTTTTTTTTCAACGTTTTTAATTTATTTTTGGGACAGAGAGAGACAGAGCATGAACGGGGGAGGGGCAGAGAGAGAGGGAGACACAGAATCGGAAACAGGCTCCAGGCTCTGAGCCATCAGCCCAGAGCCTGACGCGGGGCTCGAACTCACGGACCGCGAGATCGTGACCTGGCTGAAGTCGGACGCTTAACCGACTGCGCCACCCAGGCGCCCCTTTTGTTCTTTTTTTTTTAAGTTTATTTATTTTGAGAGAGAGAGCGAGAGAGCATAGGCATGCTTGTGCATGAGATGGGGAGGAGCAGAGAAAGAGGGAGAGAGAGAATCCCAAGCAACTTTCATGCTCAGCATCAAGCCAGACAGGCCTCAATCCCACCATTTTGAGATTATGACCTGAGCTAACCTCAAGAGTCAGATACTCAAACGACTGAGCCACCCAGGTGCCCCACCTTGTTCTTTATTATACAGATCAATTTAGCCTCTCTGCCCCAATTTTTCCTTCTCCCAGCCTCTCAGGCTCTACATCTCATTCTCTGTTTCTAACCAGTAATGACCCCCTTCCCTTCCCTAGCATTTACGATTCTATAGTTTAAAAGATCCAGGAATTGGTCTGGCAAAGACCAAACTCTATTTATTTACAAAATTTTTTTTTTAATGTTCATTATTTTTGAGTGAGAGAGACAGAGCATGAGTGGGGGAGGGGCAAAGAGAGAGGGAGACACAGAAACAGAAGCAGGCTCCAGGCTCTGAGTTGTTAGTACAGAGCCTGATGTGGGACTTGAACCCACAAACTGTGAGATCATGACCTGAGCTGAAGTCGGACGCTTAACCGACTGAGCCACCCAGGTGCCCAAGATCCAACTTTAAACTAGAAAGTGGGATAGGATTCTAAACTGTAAAACATTTCGTGGATGGGCAAGAGGAGAGAAAAAAATGGAGGAACATTCATACTAATAAGTCTTATTATCTTCACGTGTATTTTCTGCAGTGAACATGCATAAAAAAGACATAAATGGAATAAAAAATACATAAAAAATATTTTAAACATAAAAGAGATGATAGGGAAGGAAATGAGTACTATACTTTCTCACTTTCCAGTTCCCCTTCCTCTCTAGATAGACTGACTGCTGCATCCTTGACATTCCAGGGAAAGTGAAGTGGAACCTTTTCTCTGACTCAGGATTTCAAGTGTTTCCCACCCCCCCACAGCCCTGCAGCATGGGTGGGAGTGGTGGAGTTGGCTCCTGTAACAAGGCAGAGGAGCCTTTGGGAGAGGGCCCAGGGAGCCCGCCTAGCTGGAGAGGCTGCCACTCTGTGGTCTCCCTGATTGATTGCTGGGTTCTCCAGACTCTTCTCCAAAAAGTACCTCCCTTGGGCATTAAGGAGCCCTCCTGAGGGCTGTTCAATTTATGTTTTTGCATCTCTTCCGGAAATGTCAAGGCGTGGGGAAGGTAGAGAAGCCCTCTCAAGGTTCCTTCTTGCCTTGGGAATCTGGATTGAATGTAATGAGAGCCCTATGACACAGGGCCCATGTTACCCTGGCCCATCTGTCTAGACCCTAGAAATACTCTGGTGGCAAGTCTGAACTAAAGCAAGTGAACATTCTTGGCCAGGTTTTTGCCTGTGTGGCCAGCACTACAGAAATGTAGGTGTGGGCAGATTTTTGTGGTTTCAGCCTATGTGAGAAGGAGCCCTGGAAGATGTGGAGAAGCCTTGGTGTCAGCAAGGCCAAGTAGTCAAGCTCTAGAGTCACATGCTCTAGAGTCACACATCAAATTGTAATCCTTTACTCTGCCACTTATATCACTTAGTGATCACAGACAAGATCCCTACTTCTCTGATCCTCAGTTTTCACCTGTAGAAAATGGCCACAATGGTTTCATCTCATTGGTTTGTGGTGAGGATTATATAAGATAATGTCTACAGAATGCTTGATCCACTCTCATTAATTGGGAGCTATTTTTATTGAGGAGCCCATAAACCTCAGTTTCCTTATCTCCAAAACAGGGATAACGGTGGGATCTACCTGAGGGAAGGGATTCAGATAATAAATAAGGCATGGTCAGCACACTATAAATAAATATTAACTATTAACACTATTAATACTTCCTATGTTGGGGCACCTGGGTGGCTAAGTCAGTTAAGCATCCGACTCTGGATTTCAGTTCATGTCATGATCTCATGGTACATGGGTTCGAGCCCCACGTCAACTCTATGCTGACAGTGTGGAACCTGTTTGGGATTCTCTGTCCCACCCCCCTCTCTCTGCTCCTCCCTCAGTCATGCTATTTCAACAATAAATAAAATAAACATTAATAAAAATACTTCCTATGTTTTGCTTGAGGTCATTACCTGGTAGTACCCTCCTCCTACTGCTTTCTTCCTCACCCTGTTCCAGTTGCCAGTACTCTTCTCATTTTTTTGGACAGAAGACTTGCAGAAAGAAAAATGATACCTATGAAGTAGCACATGAGGAGACCATGAGGAGATCCAGGAGTCTCTCTCCCTCCTGAGACCTGCCTCCTCTTCTCTCCCACCACAGTCAAATCCAGGCTTTCCTACTAATGTCTCTCCTGGGCAGAGCTCTTGCCCAAGGGTTCATTTTAGAGTCTTCCATAATCTCGAGAGGATCAGTATTAATCTTCCCCACCTACAAAATGAGTGACAGCTTGAAGCCAAGTGCTTCCCAGCCGGGGAAAAAAATGGAAGTTTCCTTTTTTTCTGTGTGTCTCTCTCCCCCTCCTTTTTGCGGGGGAGCTGAATGTGCTCACTCTGGAGGGACTGAGGGAAGCCGGGGCTGGCTGTAATGCAATTTTGCCTAGACGAAGCTGGCAGCTGGGAACCACTTTCCCTCAGCTTGCCCTCTGCCGGGGAAACTCCATGATGAGACAAGGCAGCTGGCAGGGGGAAGCCTCAAGTTTGAGGCTGCTGCTGCTGCTGCTGCTGCTGCTGCTGCAATGCCACACAGAGCCACACAGGACCTCGTGGCCATGGAGATTGATGCTAATGCCCATTTTGTTCCTGTGCACCTCATAGAAGGGCAGTGCCTTGGGTTCCTGGGGGAAGGATTTCTCAGTAGCAGGATAGTAAATACAAAGGAACACAAAACCTAGTAAAAAGTGCGAGATTGGGAATCTGAAGACCAGGGTTCAAGTCCTGATGCCACCACTCCATGGCCATGTGATTTTTGGTCAAGTTGTATAAGATCTTTGTTTTTAGTTTTTTCCATTTGTAAAATGTCCTAATACCTCTCTCATAGGGACTGTGGGAAGAATTAGTTGAAATAATGTATGTGAAACTGCAACACAGGAAATGGTTAATAAATATTCATTTATTCCACAGAGGGACTGAGGAGAAAGGAAATCACTGGATTCTGGAGGCTTTCTGGTTTATCAGCTTATTCTACAGAATTAAGCACTGGGCCTCATGCCATTTGTTGGGTGCCTGATTTTAGTGAAGATGTGTGTTTACCATTCACTATGAGATGTCGAGAGTCCCCCTAAATATTCTGGGCCTCAGAACTGGTTTCTCTGGGCGGCAGAGGATCAACATGTAGGACAGAAGGAACCTGTTCTTCAGAGATCCAATCAGCGTGTGCCTTAGGCCCTTTGCTGCTCTCCTGAACCAAACCTCCTTTTGTGCCACCAGCACCATGTCCCCATTCTGGAGGAGGCCAGAATGACACAGCTACGTGTCACCCAATGATCTACAGAGCAGGGAAGGAGCTATGTCCCTGCTGGAATTGAAAAACATCCTTGAGGGCTGCAACTTTTATAGGGAAGGTTACCATGCCAACAACAGCCTCCTTGCCCAACAAGGATGAAAGGAAACAAGGCCGTGGGTGACACACATCTATTGTGTATGTCCACAAACTTGCCTGGAACCTCTTAGGGTTGCAGCTCAGCAGGATGGGACTTCGACTGAGAGGCAGGAAGATTCAGGTTAGATATAAGTGGGACTCCAGGACAGGGAAAACTGATGAGGGCAGGGCAGGGACAAGGGAGGATTGGGAAATGTATTTCTGAGATTGATACCCATCTCTTGCTGAAATGTGTGGGTGTGGTAGACAGGCTGTGGGAGGGTACGGTGTCCTAGATACCAGGTTCTGGCTGTGATGGGAACTTCAACTTCCTATAAGTTCTTTTGCCCTTGCCAGACTGTCCAGGTCACCTATGCTCTGGGAGTAGGTAGAGAAGAGCAGCAGCAGGGAAGACAGGTTATTTGGGTGGTGGCTGAACTGAGAAAGGGGGGCATTAGGGCCACACACACTTCTGGCAAAGGTATCATATCTTGGCAATAAGGCCCCAGAGATGCCAAAGAAGGGACAGAAGAATGGCCAACTACTCAATCCCTTCATATCTTCTCCCACCTCCCATTTGGGAAAGCGCACCGAGAACTGAGGAACTGACATCAGTTCAGCATTTACTCAATGTCAGGTACGTTATGCACACACAGGCTCTATTTCATTTGATTATCATTACAGCCTTGCAAATCAGAAATTATTTTCTCCATTTTACCTATGAGGAAATTAAGATTCAGGAAAGGGAAGTACCTTCCCAGCATCAACCAGTTGGTAAGAGAAGCTGGGGTTGGAACTCTCTCGATGTGAACCTCACAGACTCGAAGGGAAAACTCTAGACCTTAAAGTTGCCTTATTTTCTTCTGGAGCGGTCTCTTCTGAAGCCGTCAGCTCCCATACAGCCTTTCATTCAGGCTCCCCAGTAGTTGGCGGGGGAGGGGTTTAAGGGACACAGACCGTGGGTGACTGGGAAAACCGCCCCCCCTCCCCCCCCGCCCCCAGCCCTTCAGTTGTTAGGGTGACAGACTGTCACTGCGGGCCTGACTCGCTCGAGGAACTGCTTAACTGGTGTCCTCTCATTTTGTCCCCACAATCCTCGGAAGAGGAATCTGAGAGACAAGGTGCTTGGCCCAAGGTCACAGAGCGAGGGCATGGTGGAGCTGGGAATCCACCTCGGCTCGGCCAGGCGTCTAAGCCGGGCTGGATCCCCCGCCGCGCCGGCCCCCGAGAGTCCCCTGCGGCCCCCCCATTCCTGTGGCCCGGGCCCGAGGAGTGGGATGGAGTAGGAGGGGTGGGGTAGGGGGCGCGGGCCGCGGCCGGGGAGGGGCCAGAGGCCCGGGCGCGCGGTGGGGGTGGTGCGGAACAGGCGCCGGAAGCTCGCTCCATTCCGGGCGGACTGCCCGCCCCCGGCCCATGCCCGCCCGCCCCTCGCCATGTATGGCGCTTCCTCCCCGGGCCCTACAAGGCGCTTCCTCCCGGTCCTAGGCCCATACAAGGCGCTTCCTTCCCGGCGCGTCTGGCAGACGGCCCGCGGGCGGCTGTGGGCGGGAGCCAGCGGCCAGGGGATCCGCTGCCAAGGAGGGGGCGGCTGGCGGCGCTGGGAACGCGCGGCCTGGCCTCTTCGCGGCCGGGCCTGGCTGAGGTAAACGCGGACAGGCGGACTGAGGAGTCTGTATGTAGGCATGGTGTCTTGCTCCATCCCCAGGTCTGAGGTTCCCACCGGCCCCACCGGTTTCATTTTTTTGCCCCCCTCTTCTTCCCCATTTCTGAACACAGCACGCCTTGCTGGAGATCCCTCCGCGGTTGCCAACCCCGGGCCTGAAGCCCCAAATCCTAAACAACGGTGTGTGAGGGCCTACAGCTCCTCCCTCACTGCTCCCCTTACGTGTCGCAAGTGGGTGTTTGTTATTTGTTCTTGCCGCCCTCCTTGCTGTTTCTTGAGCCTTCCTGCCTTTACTCAAGCTGTCTGCCCTCCCTGGAGTGCCTTTCCCAGGTACAACTGCTACTCATCCTTTACCTGGTTGAGACATGCGGCCTTCTGGAAATCCTTCCCGCCCCCAACTCCTAGGCACGTTATGCACTTAACACAGTATTATATACCTTTTTATTTATTGAGACTGCTGTTTGATCTTACTCCTCTTTGCATTCCTGGTGCCTAGCTCAGTGAGTTATATCTGGGTGAGGAGAAAGAGGGGGAAAGGACCCCATTTTTAGGCCAACTACACCGTTTTTTAGGCCGTTTCACCTTGGACAAGCGTCCCTGACTTAAGGCTGGGCCCCTAACACGCTGTGCGGTGCATCCTGTGGTCTGGAAGTTTGTGAGCCCCAGAACTCTATCTACATCAATAGTTTGACTCTGTAGAGAAAATTAGAGGGATGGTGTGGGGTCAGCCAGAGCTGGGGCAGGTATACAGCTGCAGTGGGGATGAGGTCTGGAGCAGGGCACACTGGGTGCCCCTACCACCCAGAATGGCCTTTGCTCAGCCTGACAATTCTGGTTTATCCACTGCAGGAACCAGCAAGTCCTTACAGGCCCTTCCAACAGCACCTCCAGAGATTTAAACGTGGTTCAATCACATGGTTACTCTGATCTGTCTGCCTGGAGATGAGCACAGGTCAGAGTGAGGGACCAGACCTCAGCACAGACCAAACCAGCAGCAGCAGCTCAAACGCCACCCTCCAGCTCTTCCAGAAGTGCAACACATCATCAACGTACAGGCATTCTGGTGGACCAACCCGTGAGACCCTGACTGTTCTGCTTCAGGTGAGGCAGGGAAAGAAAAGCTCAGTAGGGAATATGCCCTGGAAGGGGCTTCTAGCACCAACCAGCCTCTAGACTTGATCACTCACAGGTTTCCAGTTTTTTGGTTGTGCACATGTGTGTATATGTGTGTGTGCACACACACACACACACACACACAATGAATAAGGTCAAAAGATAAGGAGCTTTGTTGGTTTCCCTGACTCCAGGTGGGCTGAGTGCCTGTGAATTGGATGCATGGAGAGGAGATGATCTCTTAAGTCCAGGACTGAGGGTTTAGGGGTTAGCTTTTGGGGAAAAAAAACTGGGTTTCAGGGCCCGGACTGCACACCCAGGGCCTAGGATTCCGCTGGCCTTGTTTTCCCTTCTAAGGCTTCAGGCTCCTAGCAGCCTCCTCTTCCCAACTATTGTCTGGGATTGTGGGTAATGTAGTCCAGGGGCCAGCTTCTGTGTGGTGCTTGTTCCTGCCCTTCCCTCCTCTCCTCTCCTTCCCCCTTCCAGCCACCACCCCCTTCTGCTCCAGGCTGAGGGCAGCACTGGGTGAGAAGGCGGTGCTTGCTCCTGCAGGGCTGGGAGATCCCCTGCTGGAAACCAACTAGCTATTTATAGCTGAGCCTAGCAGAGGGGGAAGGCCTGAGAGAGAAACCAGGGAGCTCCAGCAGCCTCCTCTCCAGCTACAGAATTTACAGGAACCCCAGGCCTCTGCTGGGCAGGTCTTGTGTTCTATTCTGGGTGAAAGGGCTTTGAGCCTCAGAAAGCCTATGAAGCACTAGGGATACTGGGTTGCTCCTTGCTTTGAGAGAGTGAGGTTACTACTTGGGCCTCTCTAAGGGTGGGGATATTTGGAACCCGGAAACTGATAAGCTGAGATTTTTGCAAAAAAAAGTCAGTGTGACACCCGGTATGATGGTCACCTAATACTTATATACATTTTTCTTCTCAATTGTTTTCCTGTGCTTGCTTTCTCAACCAAGTTATTATCTTTAAGGACAGGAACCAAACCTCTTGTCGGTAACACCAATGCTGTCTTCATGCTATAACAAGTGATCTTGCCAAAAGGAAAACCAAACCCTCCCTACCAAGAATGGGTTGGGTGTGATTTTTATTCCCACCACTACCCAATCCTTCTCCCAGTGCCCTGTGCCTTTCTCATCGGAGCACCAAATTTTTATTTGACTGGGTTCTTCACCAGATTGGGCAGTCCTTATTGACATGGATGGGTCTGTCTTGTTGACTACGATAGCCCCATTGCCTAGCATCATAAATAATTGATGAATGAATATGAATGAATGAATATGAGACTATGATAGCCAGTACTGTTTGTGGAGTACTTGATACATACTTGTCACATTTATTTATTTATTTTTGAGAAAGAGCATGAATGGGTGAGGAGAAGAGAGAGAGAGAGAGAGAGAGAGAGACTCCCACATGGACTCTATGCTGACAAATATGGGGCTTGATCCCAGGGACTGTGAGATATGACCTGAGCCATAATCAAGAGTCTGAGGCTCAACTGAGCCATCCAGGAGCCCCTTCACTGTTACATTTAATCACAGGGTTTTACAGGTTGGAAAACAGCTCTAACTGTTTAAGTATCTTTCACCAAGATCTTGTTAAGTGGTAGAGTTGTGATATGAACTAGTCTGACTTCAGAGTATTGCTTAGCCATGGCAAGAGGTTGCCTTTATGCTGGTACCCAGTAGGTACCTCTGGCTCCCAAGCAGATAGATGGGTGAGGTGGTTAGATGAGGTGGGCAGACATGGTTGGCCTGGCCTGGCCCCATGACACAGCTAGTGCAACCAGCCAGGAGAGCTGCCAGGGAATCCTCAGAAGCTTAATGAGAAAGACCTGCCCTTATCTGCCAGAGAGAAAGTTCTGAGGCAGGTGCCATGGGGGCTGGAAATGGCAGACAGGCTCTGAGGGCTGAGCAGTGGTGTTGGGGGGCTCCTCAGATGTTACCAGGGACCTCTTGTTTCTTGAGTAGATTTTTTAGTCCTCTTCTTCCTTCAGTAATTTTCAACGGCATTTGACTTGTATGTGACCATCTCTTCTTTTTTATAAATATTTTTACTTATTTTTGAGAGAGAGAGACAGAGCACAAGTGGGGGGAGGGGCAGAGAGAGAAAGAGAGAGGGAGACACAGAATCCGAAGTAGGCTTCAGGCTGTGAGCTATCAGCATAGAGCCTGAGGTGAGGCTCGAACTCATGAACCCCGAGATCATGACCTGAGAGGAAGTCAGATGTTTAACTGACTGACCCACCCAGGTGCCCCTGTTCATCTCTTATACCCTCTCTCTCTTGGCTTATATGTTTTGAACAATGTTCTAGTTGGATATTAAGTGCTTCAGGACTCAGCCCCATGCTCTCTTCTCACATATAAAACAGATTTGAAGTTTGAAAAACAAATCTGAGTTTTCATCTTCTTGCTTAAAACCCCTGAATGGCTTTTCATAATCTTTGGAATAAAATTTCAAATTCTCAGCAAGGCCTTGAAGCTTAGCCTGTTCTGTGCTTGCTGGCCTCTCTTCCAGTTTCATATTCTATCGCATGTCTCCTTCATTCTTTGAGCTTCTTCCACACTTCCACACTGAGCTTCTTTCACCTACCTCCTCAACTGTACTCTGTCCCACCTCCCAAGTGTTCTCACTTTGTTTGGGATGCTCTTCTCTTCTTCGCCTAGTTAACTCCTTTGTGCTCAGTTCAAGCATCAGTGTTTTTTGAAAAGCTTTCTCTGGACTCTGGCCAGGTCAAAGTCCTGTGCAACAGGTGTTAATTGTAATAGGGATTTCACATTCATTGGGGTGGTCCACTGGCCTGGAAACCCACTGGGATGGCAGTTGTGTGTTTTTTGCTTCTGACTGTAATGTAGGGTCTAGCACAACGCTTGACTGGGGTAGCCACTTATTTTATGTAACAAATGGAATAAACTGTTAAACTTGAACGAAATGAAAGAGAAGTTAAGCAAGGTTAAGTTAAATTATGCCCAAGGTCATGCAGTTAGTAAGTGGCAGAGTGGGACAATAGTCATCTGGTTCCAGTCCCTGTGGTCTTAACTTTCTGACCTGTGCTACTCCTCTACTTGTTAAGTACTTTTTGAAAGTAAAGGGAAAGGGAAGAAGGGAGTAAGGGTATCTGAGACAAAGGGATTCCCTGTCTTCACTCAGAGTTGGAGATTAAGAGTTGGAGATTAAGAATGAAAGATTAAGGGGGGGGCTGGGTGGCTCAGTCGGGTAGTCAGATAAGACTCTTGATTTCGGCTCAGGTCATGATTGTAAATTGGAGCCCCAAGTGGCACTGTCAGCGAAGAGCCTGCTTGGGGTTCTCTATCTCTTTCTCTGCCCCTTCTCTGCTTGCTCTCTCTCGCTCTCTCTCAAAATAAATAAACTTTAAAAAATTTAAAAGAATGAAAGATTAAGATGGTAGCTGTCCTTGTGGTGAGCATAGCAACTATAGAGTTTTGGAATCAGTGTATTGTAAATCTGAAGCTAATGTGATATTGTCTGTCAACTGTATTTCAGTTAAAACAAAAGAAAACACTGGAATAGGATAAATAGGTCTGGAGGAAAAAAAAAAGAAAGATTACATTCTGCCAAAAGAGATATATGAATGGCCAATAAGCACTTGAAAAGATGCTCAACATCATTAGCCTTCAGGAAAATGCAAATAAAAACCAGAATGACATCAGCAATGAACAATCCAAAAAGGAAATTAATAAAACAATTCTACATTAGCATTCAAAAGAATGCCTAGGCATAAATTTAACCAAGGAAGTAAAACATTTGTACACAGAAAACTACAGAACGCAGTTGAAGGAAACTAAAGACCTAAATAAATGGAAAGACATACTATATTTGTTGATTGGAAGACTTAATATCTTCAAAATGGTAATATTACTCAAACCAATCTACAGATTCAGTGCAATCTGTATCAAAATTCCAGTGGTCTTTTTGCTGAAATGGAAAAGCTGATCCTCAGATTCATATAGAATTACAAGGAGCCCTCCCAATGCTTCAGTATGTTCACCAACCTGGAAGCTCTCTGATACCCCATAATTTAGGGGTTTTAAGGGAAGCATCATTATGTAGACATTGTTGACTAAATCATGGACCATTGGTGATTAACTTACCCTCCAGCCTCTTTCCCTTCCCTTGAATTGAGACTGAAAGTTCCAACCCTGTAATCACACTTTTCTGCCAACCAGGCTCCATCCTGAAGCCATCTAGGGGCACCCAGACACCAATTCATCTCATTAGCATACAAAACACTCTTATCACTATGCAAATTCCAAGGGTTTTAGGAACTGTATGTATACCTGGAACTGGGGACAGAAACCAAATATATATAATTAAAAATTCTTTAAAAAAATAGATTTTTAAAATAATTTTTTTAACATCCATTTTTTGAGAGAGTGAGTGTGAGGGGTGGGGGAGAGGGGCAGGGAGAGCAGGAGACAAAGAATCTGAAGTAGGCTCCAGGCTCTGAGCTGTCAGCACAGAGCCTGATGTGGGGGCTCAAACACACGACCTGAGCCAAAGTCAGATGCTTAACCAACTGAGCCATCTGGGTGCCCTTTAATACATATTTCTTATTGTATCATACTCCTCAACAATAAAAAGGAACAAACATACAACAACATGGATGTATCTAAAAAATTCATCTGAATGGAAGGAGCTAAGTCAAAGAAGCATGAACATATAAAAGGCTACATAGGGGTGCTTGGGTGGTTAAGTTGGTTGAGCATCCAGCTCTTGGTTTTGACTCATGTCATGATCTCATGATTCATGAGATTGAGCCTTGAGGTTGGGCTCTGCACTGAGAGTGAGGAACCTGCTTGGGATTCTCTCTCTCTGCCCCTTCCACACTCGTGTGCGCGCTCTCAAATAAAATAAACTAGAAAAAAAGTACAACTAAAAAAAAAGACTACGTATTATATTAGTCCAGTAATACAGAGTTTCTAGGAAAGGGCAAACTGGAGAGACAAAGCTGATCAGTCGTTGGCTAAGGCTGGGAGTGGGACCAGGATTGACTGCAGAAGGGCACAGAAGACCTTTTGGGGGTGATGGACACTGGATTATGTTGTTTGCATAACTGTACAGATTTATTCCAGAGAGCCATTAAACTATATTTACAGTGGACAAATTTTAATAGTATATAAATTATACCTCAATAAATAGACCACAAAAAAAAGTGATAGCAAGATGAAAAAAATCAGTGTCCTGAAATCTAAGTGGCATCCTGGCCTTTGGATCAAGACAGGACCAACTCATCTGCCTCTCCAAACTCACTTCTCATGTGTCCAAGCTGCCCTGCTGCTTCCCAGGTGGGTCAGGCACTCCCAGATGATGTGGGAGCCACCCTTATATTCTAACACTCCTTCCTCTGTCATTCCTTGCTAATTGCCTCTGCTGCTGAAGGGGAGGGATAGTGCCTGTGTTGTTCACCGTGTTCCAGCATCTAGCACAGGCGCAGCACACAAGAAATGTCTGTAAATGCTTGAACGGAAGATTTATATCAGGGTTAATCTAAGTGTCATTTAAGGAATAGAGGAGGCAGTGGGCTCTGTCTGTGGAAATTGAAAGCTAAGGAGACTGGGTTTCTAAGGCCCTTTGCTCAGTTTCCCAGGGAGAGTCAGAGCCCCTTCGGTGCTACATCTCTTCGTAATCAGATTTTGACACAGGTGCAAGGGAGGGCCTCTAGTGCTGAGCACGGGAATGCAACTTCATCTAGAGGAACTTTACTTCCTCTTCCCTAGGTGACATCCTGCCATATTACTGATAGAGTCCTCTTCTGCAGGCTTTTCAGTGGGGATTGTATCATGAGCTGGTTGTTCCATTTCCACCCCTTGGGGAGCCTAGGCTGAGAATGTACTTGGCTCTGGACAGCCATGTAACATGGGGCAGGTGTCCCCACCTCACTCCCATGATTTTTCCTCCTTAAACTAAGCTGTCTCCCACCTACCTTCCTCCCAAGTAGCAGAATATCTTTGCCTTTACCTTAGAAGATCTTTGCCATTCCTCAGAGAACCTCTCTCTGAAGTTTTCACTCTTCTTTCCTAGTTTTCAGCGTTCCCTGGGAAATGGATTTACCCTCTAGGTTTCCTTTATGTGGGGAAGGAGAACTGAGCAGAAGGGGCTGAGCCCAGTCAGGGTCTCTCAGCAGAGCGGAAGAGCTGGAAATCTGACAGGGAAGCCTAGATGGGGCTAATTTGGAACCCTGGGGGCTGGAGAAGCAAGTTAATCTACACACTCAAGCCAACCCTGACTCACAGGGAAGTGACTTCAAAACAGCTTTCATAACCCCTCTGGATGTTGGCCACCTTCCCCCTCCCCAATGTCTTTGGCATCAAGCCACTCTCTGATCCTCCCTTTTCTCATCCTTAACAAGGGGAAGAATGGGGTTGTGATGAAGAATAACAAGACCATCCATGTGTTAAGAGCAAAGAATTTGTAGCTGTAACGTCACGTGTTCATGTTGGCTTTGCTAATCTGCTGCACAAGCATAACAGGTCATTGGGTTGCTCTCTCGGCTTCAGCTTCCTTCTGTCTTTAAAAAACAATTTTTTTTTTACGTTTATTAATTTTTGAGAGACAGAAGGAGACAGAGCATGAGCGGGGAAGGGGCAGAGAGAGGGAGACACAGAGTCTGAAGCAGGCTCCAGGCTCTGAGCTATTAGCACAGAGCCTGATGCAGGGCTCAAACTCATGAACTGCGAGATCATGACCGGAGCCGAAGTCGGACGCTCAACCGACTGAGCCACCCAGGCGCCCCCAGTTTTCTTGTCTTTAATGAGATTGGATTAGCAACGTTAATTGGAGTAGCAAGGTCCCCTTTAAGTACTAAAATTATGGTTCCTTAAGAAGTGAAAGTATGGAGCAATAGAAGAGCTGTGTGTGACTGTAGACAAAGGACTAGAGTGTCTAATGATACGCTTGTCCTGAGAAAGGGCTCTAGGCTCCCAGGTACAGCTCTGCCTCCTTCCCATCATGCCTGAGTTGCTCACTAAGCTAGGGGTCCAAGCGATCCCCAAGAAGCCCTGTTCTTTACATGGCCTCATCTCATCCATCCAGCAGCACCAGACCAACCCCAAAGTGCTTTTTTTTTTTTTTTAAGATTTTATTTTTATTCTGTAGAGATTACACCCAATGAGGGCCTCAAACTCACAACCTTGGGATCAAGGGTCACATGCTCTACCAGGTGCCCCCACTCCAAAGTGATTTTCTCTCTGTGGTGTGTGACAGTAGCTCCTCTCTTGGCCCTGCCTCTGCTCTTTCCAGTCTGGGCCCAACTCCCAGGCAGTCCCCCAGCCCCACTGGCTGACTGCGTAAGGATTTCTCCTGAGCTGTAAACCCTGTAGCAGAACTTCTAAATTACGACCTCTGAGTCAAACCCACATTCTCAGTGAAAACCAAACTTGAATGAAGATTCAAACCAAAGTTGTTTTAAATACCTTGTGAACCAGTTTGAACCTAAGCACTCATTATCGCACTATTCTATAATGGATGTTCATGATGACTCTAAACTGTTAAAGATAAATGATCCGTTTTTCTTTTACATTTCTGAAATTTCAAGATCTTCCTTAATGAATTCATCTTATTTAAAATCCCTTGATGCTTCAATATATATATATTTCCTAAGAAAAAGGGTATTCTCTTACATAACCACAGTAGAGTTATCAAATCCAGGAGATTTAAGATTGATACAGTACTTTTATTTATAGTCCATATTCCGATTCTGTTGTTCTACAGATGACCTATTAAGAGCAGGGACAGATGCCCTAGTCTCTGAGAAATTCCATTATGTGTGTACATTCTTCTATGAAGGTGCTGGATCAATTATAGGGATCTTGTACAGAGTCCAAGGGAGCTCTTTTTATCCATCCTCAACTGTAGTTGTGCTGGGCTGACCAGTCAAAATGCTGTTGGGGGAAGGACAGGATTGCTAGATGGGTGCCTTTGAAATGAATTTGAGCTGTTGATGGTCTCTGAAAGCACAAGGGTTGGTGAGGTGAACCCACAAATCTTAGCAGTACTAGCAATGGTCCCGTCCCTTTGTATTCCCTTCTTGAGTCATGAATGACCTGCAGTTACATTGGCTTTGTAACCAATTAGACTTGAGTCCCAAATTTTTCCACTTAGTAGCTTATGAACTTGAATGTGCAGATATAAAATATCCACCTCATTGCTTTTCTAAGGATTAAATAACATGATGATGTGACATAGCATTAGTGTTAACTATTTAACCAATGTTGGGGATTGTAGTTATTTTAGATTGGTAGCTCAAAGCCCAGATGGAGACTCTTTGAGTTCTCCTTGGTGTTCACTCATCCCTACATCCTTTAGTAGTTTGCCCTATTTCTCGATATTTTAAGGGCAATCAAGCTGTCTCAGCTTGTCAAGATTTAATAATGCTCATCAAAAATCTCCCCACCAGATGCAACAAATTTATCCCACAGCCAGTATCCTTAACTCTAGCACCATCTGGCGGTTGCCAGTGCAAACTCACCCTAGTTACTTCCAGAGGACCAAGGTTGGTAGTGGTGGCACTGAGGATCAGAGCAGCTCCCGTCTGAATCTTTGCAAAGGCATGTCACATGCCTTCAATCCTTAACAATCCTTGTGGAGTAGGCATTATTACAGGTAGGGAAATTGCTGTTCAGAGACATTAAATAATTTGCCAAAGTATCACTGGCAGGATTTCTACCCCAGTCAGAAGTGAGATTTGCTTGCTCGCCATGATGCTGTCCTTATGGCTTTAAGGCTGCAAAGTCTCTTTTCATTCATAGATTTCCTTACCCTGATAGGGAAACTGAGGGATAAGAAGGGACTTACCTGAAAATCACAAGGCCAACTAATGCAAAGCCAGAATGAAATGTTTGTCCTAAAAATTTGACTCTGACCTGGGCTCTTAACTGAAACCCAGGATAAGCCTCCCAAAACGAATTTCAAACTTTACCTGAAACCACATTCACAGACAGGATTTAGTTACCCAAGAATCCTGGAAATGAAATGTTTTCACATGTACTTCTAGTTCCTGTTGTCCAGCCATGTGCTCAGCAACTCTGGCATCCAGTGCTTCTATACTCCTTGGCTGGTCATTTCCTATGTCCCTGGAGGCACAGTCCCACTAGGGTGGGACTTGGCAGGTGGGAGTCCCAGCAGGCCCTCAAATTGGCAACAAGGGAGAAGCTGGCATGAGGCTTAAATTCCACTTTGGCACTCAGCCCTGAATCCAGTGTGCTTGTCTGGGAGCGTCGCATGAGAACCAGAGCCAGAGAACAAAAGATGGCAAGCGCTGCAGGCCCAGACAGGCAAACACAACAGCCCACACACCCAGCACCAGTGTGCTGCCTTCCAACTTTTGACTTTAGCAGCACCTAGGGATGCATTAGGAGGAAAAATTATAGATCTCCACCATGCACAGGCATGTCTGCCCTTCCCAGAGGGTGACTGGGTTTCATCAAAGCTATCCTCTAAATCTGCTGGAAAATGGGCAAAAGTATGCTAAAAAGTACCATTACTGGTCACTTTTGTTAAATACGTTTTCTTAAATCTGGAGAAAGCAAATCACGGATCACACCTTGACTTTTTAAGTAGGCTTTCTAAACCACCAACTAGGAGCTCTTAAGAATCTAAATCTTTGGGAAAAACAAAATTATCTTCTCTTGACACAACCTGGAAGGCTTGCTCTTGGATGAAGTTATTTATTACTCTCCTACACAGTACCAGGTATGCAAGATCAAGGAGGCTTCGTTTCTGCTCTTCCATCTGGACCATCCAAAGGTGATGAGATGTAGAAAGAGAATCAAATGTGGGATTAGGCCTGGGGTAAGATTTGGCTTCACCACTATAGGGCTGTTGTCTAATGTCTTTTGGCCTGTTTCATCACTTGTAAAATGGGCACAACATGTACCTCCATGAAATGTTGAGTTGCATGGCATAACATACTTGAAACAGCTTTTTAAAAAGCGCAAGATTTCCCTTCGGTGGGCATGTAGAATAAGGGAAGCTACAAATTAGTTTCACCCCAACAACTTGAACTTTCTTCCTCTCATGGTAATTTTGGGACCATGTCCTCAGGCCTCCTTTGCATATACCCTTCCATAGGCAAATGTAACAAAGACAACTAAAATTTAAGGCTGAAAAGTTATTAGCCATTACTAAACTTAACACATGCCTTGGAGAGCTTATACTGTCTCCATGGTGCAGACCCTGACAAGGAACAGTCCTAAAGAATCTCAAGCACACAAAGTGTATTCTTAAATATGGTTTAATACTCTTCTCCATTTCTGTACATCACAACACCAAGATTTCGCTGCTTAGGATCTCTCTGTAGAGGCTATAGAGAATGCAAAGGCTACGGTTTTCACCCCTCTTATTTACGTGTTTGTATGTGTAAGTGTAATACATATCAGTATATATTGATACACACATCAATATATAATGCAATATATATCACCAAAGAGAACACATTGATTAAAGAAATACAAAAATTTGGCATCATTTCCAAACTTAAATAGTAAAAATAAAAACTACAAAAGGAGCTGCATACCCTAAATGTATCATGTGAAACAACAAGCATATTCAAAAATGTAAATTTACATCCAATTTCTCTGGTCTTGTCATATCACATTAGACCCATTTACAATGGCAAAACCCTAAGGTACTGCTGTGAAGAGAGCATGTTTGCTCGCTCTTGGGTGTTCTGCAAACAAACAGCAGAGCCCAAAGCAAAAGCCTGTTCCGGTGAAGCCTCCCACGTTGGTGAATACCAAAGAATGGACTCTTCTCACTGGGGGTTGAGACATCAGGTTATACATTAAAAGACAGTCATTTGGACCTCAGAGTATACAGTGTGAGAACCAGAAGCTTTACAATTAAGACATACTCCCTTCATTCAAGTGAAACAGGATTATTGGAACGATAGGCAGGTCTGCAACCTGGGAACAAGGAGCTGGTTCAGACCAATAAAGCTACGAGTGACTGAGTCAAGTCAGTGAAGAACAGCAGTCAGGCACTAAAGTGTTAAAAGTACCCAATTTGAAAACCAAATGTACCCCACTACTCTATCAGTGTGGGAACGATACCAATTGACTTTTAAAAACCTTTGGTCCTTCAAAGTCCATTTGGTATACTTTTTTCCATTGCTACCACTGGGCACATCCTATACACTTTATTCACTGTCACCACCTCGGGCACGCCATGACCTTGCATGTCAGCTGGGGTCAAATCCAACTTAGAACCCAGCTATGAAGCGTGAGCTTCAGGTTTTCAGGCCCACTTTTGGATCCAACAATAGTTAAGTCCTTGGTGCCAGAAGCTGTGTCCCATCCCTTCCCACCCCTGCCCTTCCCACCCCCCTCCCATAATTTCTCATATGAGAGGTGCTTGTAAGTCCCATATTTGAAACAGATGCTCCAACCCCACCAGGAGGTCAGGGGTTTATAATTACATGCACAGTCATACATGTCTTGTCAGTCGTTCCTGTGAAAAACCTTGCAGTTCACTTTAAAAAAAATCAAAACATTCACATAATCATGCCATCCAACACAAGGAAAACACAACCATCTCCCTTTTACCAAGGACAGACCCAAGCAAAATAAAATATTCTTTAAATTTCTTTGCTTCCACTTAAATTGCATGTTTTATTTCTCCCAATCCCAGCAATAGCACAGAAGCCCCATCATATCCATCCCAAACTGGTTTCTAGTAGGCTAAGATTATGGGAACCCTTATCAATGCAACTGATGCCAAGGGCTCCCAAGCCCCGGGCACAAATGCGCCTGCAAAACAGATGAAAGGGAACAGTGCATTGGCCCAAATGCTTCCTGTGTCAGTTTGACTTTGCAATGCAATTTGCATCCTTGAAACTGACAGTCTGGAGGGGGAGGAGTAATGTGAGGGAGTGAAGTTGAAATTGCCTCCTATTAGCTCACCCTTTCAACATTAAACAGAGACCAAGAAAAAATGGTTCCAACATTTCACCGCATGTATTTCTTCTTATGCAGTCTAAGCTGAGAATGCCATGTAAATGGGTCACTGCGAAATGCAGCAATTTTTCTCCAATCAAAATAAGAAACAAACCAGTATGATCTCATTTCTATTAACTTTTGAAGGTTTACAGCAGTTAAAGTATTTTTGATTCTATGTATGAAGGTTAAAAAAATCATTTTTTTTTTCATAAAATACAAGAGCAACCAATTTCACCATCGAGTAAAAGTAAAAACTGGGATTCTTTTTTAAATTAGTCCAAAGTGGCATTTTAGGAACTTAGTTGTAGGCTGCTGCGCTGACACCATGACAAACCAAAGTGTAGGGTTGGGTCTGGTTTTGTTTCGGTTTTCTTTTCAATATCCAATGCTCATGGATTAAGTTCTGGAAATGTTCCAATTGTAAGGCAGGGATCTGTTTGGATTCCACCACGGGTATGCTCCTTGGGTTGGATGCTGGAGGGTGAGGCACGTTTTGCCGGACCCATGTCGACTACCTAGTAGTCATCAAGGTCAAAAAATTCATCATCTCCTCCTTGGTATTCCATTCCCTGGAAATCTACTCGGTACCGCAAGATACCTGGGAAAGCAAATCAAAGAGTAAATCACCAGTGTTCCTGGGATGGGGAGGGTTCACTTCAATAAGGAAAGTCCAATTCCCTTGTAGAATTACAGAAAACAAAGAGATGATGATAAAAAATACAGTTCCAACCAAGGAACCTGCAACCATGTGCTGCCTCAACCTCCTGCCTCTGCCTCGTTGGATGAGCACACTTCATCTCATAGCTTGATTTTGGGATAGCCAGGAAAGCTTTGGCCTGAGACCCTGGCCGTAAGTTTAGTTTTCTTATTTGCTACTTACCTCCAATTCCACCAAATCCTTTCACAAACTGGGATCCTTCTTGTGACTTATCTGTGACGATTTCCAACGTTGCTCCAAATTTTTTATAGTTGTTAGCAAACCATTCCAGCAGGGGCATGCTTTCGATCAGCTCATGTTCTTGTCCTGTCTGCAAGGGTGACCATGAAGATACAGAAAAAATGGGATTAGGATGTAATCAAGACTTAGCCACCCTAGCTCCCGGACCCACGATCATTCTCATTCTCTCTCCTTATTAAGTGGGTGTGCCATGCTCTATGTGAATTCTGGTTTCTAATGACATAATTCTAATAGCACAGAAGTTCTATTTCAAATAACATTCCTCCTCAGGCTCTGGCTCAATGATAAAATGTCAACACACACTTAGCAGTTTTTCAACTTCTGGTTCCTGTTGTTGTCTCTAAAGTCAGGCTGTTGTAAAGTGTCTCCAGGCTGCACTCATTTAACAGCCCAGAAGAGACAAGCCAAATTTACTTTTTAGAGCAACCTTGTGAAAAACAAAGTCATTCAACTCAGAATTTGAGGAACTTTAAGTGATCTGTGCTGGCCAGGTGACACTTTTGTGGTGATGCATATAGACCAAAGCTGCAGAAGCTGTTTGAGTACAAAAGCTTATAAAGTGAGTGAAGAAAGTAGCACAGGATTCACAATGCAGAAGAGGCACTAGTCAATCAAATCTTCCTCTTTACTATTTCAAGAATGAGAATATTTAACTACTTCATGGCACGGTCTCCTTCCTTGGAATCAGACAGGCATGTAGCATATAAGACGTCGTGACCACCTCCCGTTGCCCCCCACTGCCAAGAGTATGAAGTGTGGTATCTCAAAGCTGATACTCTACTTTGCCAATGCCCTAACATAGATTTCCTTTCCTTGCATTTATTACCAAACTAGGAAAACAATCACATACCTCTTTGTCTGTGAAATGAGATTTATCCTTCTCTTGTTCTGGAGTTAGATAGAGAATTTTCTCCTCTGTAGTATTGGGGGAAAAAGTATGTTAACCTAGTTCTTATACACTAGCAGATTTAAGTCCCATAAGTCAGGTTAGATGAAAGGGCTTCTGAATTCATTCTTTCAACCTTCTTTTTATAAGCAATATTAGTCAGCATGCACTTAATGTCTACTAGGTATACTGCTCCTACCGTAAGTAAACACCAAACATACTCAAGATACAGTTCTTGTCCTCAGGAAATTTAACAGTCTTAAGCAGACATTTATCAGTTCAAGCAAAACAGTTTACGCAGACAGAAGCCACCTCTCCCAAATTTCCACCCCAGGTTTCCAGAACACAGAGGTCACCAACAAACCATAATCTTATTTAACTTTCTAATTCTCATACCTTCTGTGCCTTGGCAATGAAGAACATATCTCATTATATCCAGATTTTCATAGACTATTAGAATCTCTACAGCTCCCATTTCTAAAGCCTTTAGTGTATCTTCAACTCCAAAACAGTACTTGCCCGTGTCCTGACTGATTTCATCGAAGTATCGTCCTGTGATGAGGGATAGGTGAGGAAGCACATATATTAAAAGTTTCCTTTGTAGAAATAGACTTTCTAGCTCAAAATCCAAGAGATAGTGGTGGCTGGGTGGCTCAGTCAGTTGCACATCCTACTCTAGGTTTTGGCTCAGGTCATAATCTCATGGTCTGTGAGATTACCCTGCATCAGGCTCCATTCTGACAGTGTGGAGCCTGCTTTGATATTCTCTCTCTCTCTCTCTCTGCCCCTCCTCGGCTTGCGCACACATGCACTCTCTCAAAATAAATAATAAAAAAATAAACTTAAAAAAACCCAAGAGAGAGAAAATAACAACTTAAAAATAAGAGCCAAAAGCTGTGAAAAGTCCTACCACTCTAGTTGAGGCTCTAGAAATTGACTCAAGAGTTAATAGCAGGGCCAAATACACAACCACTTGGAAAAATGTGTGCTCCATAAATCAGAAACAAAGCCAAATAATGGCCAGATTTTTTTTTTTTTTTTAAGGTTTGTTTATTTTTGAGAGAGAGCACAAGCAGGGTAGGGGCAGGGAGAGGAGAGGAGAGAGAATCCCAAGCAGGCTCCACGCTGTCAGCACAAAACCAAGCGGGAAACTCAGGAAACGTAAGAATAAGACCCAAGCCAATGCTTAACCGACTCAGCCACCCAGGTGCCCCAATGGCCAGATTAATCTTTAATTTGGTCTCTATTCACCACTGCATTATAAAAGATAATATGTGAAAACTGAAGTTTGGTTCCTATTGCCAAAGGGTAAAAAGAGTGGAAATACAAGCACACTTACTAGAACTCAAGAATAAAGGAAGATTAATGACTCCACTGAGGAAGATTTTAATACAAACGTTCAATCTTCCTCTTACCGTTTTGGCATTTTGTTACATATATATAATCACACACAAACATACATACAAATACATTTCACATAATAAGTAAGTTGTATTTCACTGATACCTATTAATTTCTTCTCTTGAATGAATTTCACGTTGGAGAGGACTTCAGTAGATAGCTCGATAGCTTGGTTGAACCCATTTTCACCACCATAGGATATATCAACTAATTTTAAAACTTTTGACTGCAACCTCTGACATACACACATTAAAAAAAAAAAAAAAAAAAGCATCATTAGTACTTCAAAACACCTTGACCAAGACACACTTCTTCTTAATGGGTCTTTAACCACTTCTAACTAAAGTCTAAAGAGGGAGAATACGGGGAAAGAGCCCAGTATGTTCATGAGCAGGTCTCAGTGAGCAACACTGTAAAGTGTAACTTCCCCAGCCAGTCATATCACACATTTGATTAGATTTGACAACTCATTAATCACCAACAAGACTAAGTTCCTTGTTAAGGAAACAGGATATTGGTTCCTGCCATATAAAGTGGTTGAGTACAACACCACTTCTTTGGTTGAGACTTCTACCATATAATGCTACTCCCTCTCAAGAGCACCTTTGAAATGTGTTATGCCTGAGTCCATGTCATAGACCAAAAGATTTTTTTGGATTAAATGCTTTAGGCTAATCAGCTCTATCATATTACTGGGAGTTTCACTGCTTTATTTACCTCCAGAAATAAATCAGAAGAAGACCAGAAAAACCCCTACTTTCTCTGAAATCACATTCCATTTTGAGGCTAATTATAGCAATTCACTAAACCAGAAGCTGCCACCAGACCATAATGATTCTATCTAAAAATGGTTTTCAAAGAGAAAAAAGACCCAGAAAAACGTGGAGGAATGTTTCTTAATAAAAACCTGTCAACTTGTTTTTAAACATGAAATTCTGTCAACTTGTTTTTAAACATGAAATCTATCACTTGAAAACCAAAAAGATGTGCATGTCCCAGTGCTCAGAGGACCCACTACTCTCACCTAGCAACTTAACAGAGCATCTACTTCTCACTTACCTGATCAAACATATCAGATTGACTTAGTTCAGTTTTAAAGTCAGCTGATCCAGCTAAAACAAGACCAGCCACATTCACTTTGTCCCCAGAAATAAAGAGCTGTACAGCAGTCTCAGCTACTTTCCGAACATAGTTATGTCGCTTTTCCATTCTTAAACGAGCAAAACGCAAGGCTGACTGACCTCCTCTACCTTTGACACAAAATGTGGGAAAAAATGGGTAATTAGTAAGAAGTACAAAATAACTTGCTAATTAAAAACGAATCATGCCATTATCTAACACAAAGACAGAGAAAAATTACTATTTATTTTAAATGATTGTTTGGCACAAACTGATACACATTTTCAGAATAAATACCAATTATCTTATCAAAAGAAGAATCATAAGCACCAATGAGTCATGTGTCATTTCATGATGCCTCTCATCTGGAGTTATTCCCTTTATGTAGTTGACCACCCCTTAAAAAAATATTTTATTTGTTAAAGTAATCTCTACCCCCAGTGTGCAGCTTGACTGAAATCACAACCCCAAGATCAAGAGTTGCACGCTCTACCAACTGAGCCAGCCAGGTGCCCCTACAGTTGACCCTTAAGAAAAACACAGTATATTTCTGTAAATGTATTTTCTCTCTGATGATTTTCTCATTAACATTTTTTTCCCTAACTTAAAGAATACAGTACAAAATATAATTAACATACAAAACATGTGTTAGTCAATTGTTTATGTTAATGGTAAAGACTTCCAACAATAGGTTATCAGTAGGTAAGTTTTTGAGAAGTCAAAAATTATATGTGTGTGTTTGGCGGGGGTGGGGGGTGAAAGGGCGTGCCTGGGTGGCTCAGTCAGTTAAGCATCTGACTCACTCCTGATTTTAGCTCAGGTCACAGTCTCACAGTTCATGAGAGTAAGCCCTGCCAACAGGCTCTGCACTGGGTATGGAGACTGCTTGGGATTCTGTCTCTCCTCTCAAAACAAGTAAGTAAATAAATAAACTTAAAAAAAAAAAAAAAAGTTTTATGTGGGTTTTCAACTGTGCACAGAGGTTGGGACCCATATGTGTTGTTCAGGGGTCAACTGTACTATTTGTTTCCTTTTTGCTAGACACAAAATGGGCTCATGTTCTCCTCCTGTGTTACCATGTTTCTTTGGGAGATCCACAGTGAATTTGTGTAGGACTTCTCTTGTGTTTCCTTGGAGTGTGCCAAAAAGTGCACCACTACCATCTATTACAATGAAGCCAAACTTGCTGTCATCCGAAAGTAGTGCTGTAAGAGCCTGAAAAGCAAACATAAGTTATCACACAATAAATAAATCCCAAAGCTTTGTTAGGCAAGACAAAATCCAAAAGGATGTACATACAAGCCCTTTCACCCCATCCAGAATGGTAGGAGTACTTAAAAGTCATTTTATGGAATGATTTAGACTATAGCTATAAATATGTAACCCATACGGTCAATTTTGAAACAGATGCAGGGAAAAACACCAACAATAATGATAGAAAGCCCTTCAACAAACCTGACCTGGACACATGAATAGAAAACCAAGAGAGGTATAGGGTTCAGATTAATTCTATCCTTGATTTGATTTAGTCTGATGGCAATCCATGGAACATAATGTTCAAATGAAAAGTCCAAACTCTAAAACAACAACAGTACAAAAAGCTAACCTCCATCAGGTCACTTTCTGTATTATCCCATCATTAGCAGGCAGTATTCATTATAGCAAATAAGGGTATCTTGTAAATCAACTCTAGAGAAGGAGTCCATGAGGAGAAAACCCAGAAAGTCTACAAAAAGATCTAGATTTGAAATGTTTCATTTAACATATATGTCTTGAACACCCTTAATGGTATCAGGATCTAAAACTCAATTTTATTAAAAAAATTTTTTTTAATGTTTATTTATTTATTTTTTAAAAAAAAATTTTTTTTTCAACGTTTTTTATTTATTTTTGAGACAGAGAGAGACAGAGCATGAACGGGGGATGGGCAGAGAGAGAGGGAGACACAGAATCGGAAACAGGCTCCAGGCTCCGAGCCATCAGCCCAGAGCCTGATGCGGGGCTCGAACTCACGGACCGTGAGATCGTGACCTGGCTGAAGTCGGACGCTTAACCGCTTAACCGACTGCGCCACCCAGGCGCCCCTTTAATGTTTATTTTTGAGAGAGACGTGAGTGGGGGGGGGGGGGGGGGGGGGGGGGGGGGGGGGGAGAGAGAGACACAGAGACAGACAGACACACACACATACAGAATCTGAAGCAGGCTCCAGGCTCCGAGCTGGCAGTACAGAGCCCGACATGGGGCTCAAACTCAGAAATCGGTGAGATCATGACCTGAGCTGAAGTTGGCCACTTAATGGATTGAGCCACCTAAAACTCAATTTTAGGCACCCCTAAAACTCAATTTTATTTTAAAGGTATTATATAGCTAATGATTTGGAGTTTTTCTGGGGGACAATTCCCCTTCTAGGTTAGCTTATAATTATATCCCATAGTTCTGTCCCCACAAAGAACAAATATTTAAATAGTCCTGGAACTCATATAGATGGGTGAAGAGTTTTCATGATGGAATGTGCACACCTGGTAGATGATTAGTTCCTAGGTGCCAGGCTTCTTTGGAGTTAAGAAATACCCTTTCCATTTTAACTAAGGAAGAAAATATTTCCTTTAAGAATTGACCAGAAAGCAGATTAATCATTAGTAATCAATCTTTAATCATACCATATCTGAAAATTAGCATTAAGACATGAATGTTGTGCCATTATGTCGCAATCTCTTAGGTGGCTTGATTAGTTTAGGTTTTCAATAATTCTGCTCATCAGGGAATACTTATCCCTCTTAAGAATGTATAATTGTCCTGATGAAGCGACATAAATTGTGTTGTACAGCATGTCACATTCACATCTAGTTATCAACATATCAGCTGAAGCCAAAATAAACAAAGCTAGCAAGATTAAACAGTACCTGGAAGGGTTAAGGTTTAGAAATACCAATGAAGCTAGCTTAATAAAAGCTAGATAACACAAGTAACAGGTACTACTTAAATTAAGACTTGAAATCTGCTTTCATGAAACTAGATACAGGTAAGTGGGACATGGTAGCTAAGAGCCTTCCCAATGAAGCTTTTGCCAAAAAGAGGCTGGCAAGATAGCCCAGAGAACAGTCTCAATCATCTATGCAACGAACCAAGATCCAACTGGAATTGGACTTCCTGTCAAGTTAGCAGAAATCATCCATTGTAAACTGTGTTGACAAATGTCAGTTCTAATTCCACTGTAGAGGTTTTTCCCTAGGTTGATGAAAAGCAAAAGACTGAACTAGGAGCCAGCTGTGAATTCCTGATTGTTCTACTGTTGACTGATTTAGGTCACTCTAATGAGGTTTCCTTTCCACCCTTAAATTTTATCTTATGGCATCTCTGTCACTCAAAAGTTTCATGGGGAAATAAAAGCTCTTACAGTCCTAAAGGTTTTATAATTTGTGAACTGAAAACTAAGGATGCAAGAAATATAGGCAAGTATCATGGGTATACAGGGAGAGATGGAGAGATAGGCAATTATTTCTTCACCTCTAACCAGTTCTCCAAACCCAGTTTAGCACTTTCTTCAAACATAATGATGGTCATTCAGTGTGTCACAATTAATGTATAATTTTTTTTTTTTTTTAAATAGCCAGCCTTGTGGTACAATGACTTAGAAAACAGTCTAGCAATTCCTCAAAAGGTTAAGCAGTTACCATTTAACCCAGCAATTTCATTCTTAAGTATATATACTGCCCTCCCATGAAAACGTATGGTCACACATATGGTACATGTATGTTCAGAGCACTATTATTCCTAATATTCCTGATGAACAGATAAATCAAATATAGCAAATATGATCTGGTAATAAAAAAGGATGAAGTACTGATGCTAAGTGAAAGAAACAAGTCACAAAAATCCACCCATTGTATGAAATGCCCAGCATAAGTGAAATCTAGAGAGACAGGCAAAATCAATGGTAGCCTAGAGGTGAGAGATCTTGGTGAGGCGGGGGTACGGATAGGGGGTGGGGGGGAAGATGGTAATGACTGCTAATGGATATAGGGTTTCTTTCTGGGATGATGAAAATACTGTTTGAACTTCTTACCTCTGTATGGAATTTGTTGTCACACAAATACAATGATGTATTAATTGGTTTGAAAGGTTCAAAGTCAATGTTGACTTTCTTTTCCTTTCCTTCTTCTGTTACAATGGTACCACAGTAAACAACCAGGCCATTTGGAGGTACTGCAAAAAACACACAATTTCTCTACTTAAATCTATAGCTAATTTTCCTCAATTAATAGAAAATGTCCCTAGTTCTGTCCCTACTCCTTTATTATTTTTAAAGATTTATTAAGTAATCTCTACAACCAATGGAGGGCTTGAGCCTACAACCCTGAAATCAAGAGTCACATGCTCTAATGACTGAGCCAGCCAGGTGCCCCGTGTCCCTGGTTCCTTTAAGTCATAATTTAAATAAAGCAGAAATATCTGTAAATCTCTCCGGCAGAATTCTCTCCCTAATTTTAAAAATACTTGAGATGTTTAAAAAAGGAGGATTTACACTTTTAAGTAACTACTACTTTGCTTTAAAGAAAAAAAAAAAAGGGGAGAGAGGGGTAAGTTCCAAGGCCAAAGGTAAATTGCTGATGGCTATCTGAAAAAGATACAATAGTGACCAAAAGCATCATGGCAGGATCAAAGTGGAAAATATAACCAAAACACAATAGAGGAGGAAAATGATCATATTCTAGATTACCTTTGTTATAAAGTTTGAGTCTTTGTTGTACAGATGTAATGGCTCCCAGGACTGAAAGGCGGTTTACTCGTGACTTAATGTTAGATGCAGTTCCAAACTCATCTGCTAACATTTTTGCCACTCGTGAAATCTGGTCTTTGGGAGGAATGATCAATGATATCATGCTTGTGCCATTGCTGTGAAAGAAAGAGTAACATCAGAGGTTCAAGTACCACATAAGTCAAGAGTTTAAATTCATGCTTATCATTAGTAAAGGGAGCTAATGAAATCCCCTTAAAATAGAAATATATCACTCTCAGTGATTAGGAAGATAGGGACTATTCCAGTGTAATCAAAGTATGCCCAGAATTAGGAAAAGTGATCAGAATGTGATAGGTACTCAATTATTTGAATCAATTTTAGCTAGCCTAAAGAAAAAGTAGTAAGGCACTTTAAAGGATGCTTGGGAAACACCTCATTCTTCAAGGGCAAAGAGAGAAGCTTTCATAAGGGGGTGATAACAGGCTGGAATCTGACAGTGAGTCCATGGTAGAAGCTTGGAATCTGGTGGTTCTTCAGTGGGAGAAGCCACCACAGGATGATACAACAAGTCTTTACAAAGTCTAGATGAAATAACTGAATATCATAGTGTCTCTCCTTTTCTTTAAATTCCAGGCTCACCATGAAAATTTAAAATCACTAGTTTAGCACCCTTAGGAACTAAACTAGTTCCTAATAGGAATAGCAGAATCTTGGAATTCAAACAAATATCCCAATTAGGAAATCATACATCTACTCTATGTGTTTCTCTAAACGTATTTTACATATTAATCACTTTTAAAAAAAAAATTCATTTTGACACTG